>NC_092811.1:7660647-8340113 GCF_040954645.1 Diabrotica undecimpunctata
TAAGAATTGCACAAATTTTAACTATAGAAATATATTTTGTTTACTAAAACATTGTACATGTAAACTTAAACTTAACTAATTTCTATTTGAGTGATTTTGTTGAGGCTAGGACGATGATAGGAGAAATAGCATCGCACCAGCGGACCGATCATGTTTGAGTGGGAGAGAGACGCAAGGCATTCGCCGGTCCGGCGGGCCTCTCTCTCGTTCGGTGACTCATCGTAACAGACGTGAGCGGGCGTTACACTTTTTCATGAGTGACTCCGAGCCACAACCTAATTTAAGACGTTGTCACGTCAAAAAATGTACGCATTACGCATAAAACTTACAGTTAGTACTGTTGTAACCAAAAAAACTATTTCTGCAACTTTTTTTTAATTTTTTCCTCGTTTTATAGACACTATTACATTGTCCAGATTTTTTTGGAAACGAAATAAAAAATTGCGCAGTGTAGGGTTATCTTATAGAATACATTTTTTTTTATTCTGATTGTTAATTTATTAGTTATAATAAAAAATTAAAAAATCTTTTATTTTTATATTTCTCTAGTTATACAGGGTGTTTAAAAAAAAGGTAACCCCGTCTCTAGGGTAGGTAAAAAACTGAAAATAATTGGGGTTTGCTTAGTAAAAAATTTTTGTAACGCCATCTGTTTTCAATATATAGGGCTATGAAGAAAAACAATTTTAAGCATTTTTTACGATTTTGTCGAAACTACTGGCAACATTGTAATGAAATTTTATACGAATATGTTTTGGAAGTTGATACATCCCATGAATTGGCTTTTATATCTGATTCTCATAGAGGGCGCTAGTTACACGGATCGCACTAAGTATTAGTCAATATAACTTTTTTAAGAGTATAATTATTAATCAAAATTTCAAGTAAACTTAAACACCATTCAATTTTATACGAAAAAGGTACTCTTGGTAAAACTCGATACTGTGTACTGTTTTCGGAATATTTTGATTTGAAAATTTTGAAGTAATAATTGATGCTGGTAGTAATGATAAAGTTCTAATAGTTATACCTCTATTTTCTCCAAGTGTGCCATGGAAATCTGACATTTATTGATTGTTATGACGATAAATCAACAATAATTAGAGTTTGAAACCTTGTTATTTGTAAAATCAAATCAAAATGTACTCAAATGTTGAATACACTGACATGTTATTAACCTTAGGCGAATGTTTAGGATGTTCTAGTGCAGCTGTGACACGTTATGCAGAAAAGTTTCCTAAAAGAAACTTACCAAGTAAAAAAACATTTAGAGCCGTTGAACGACGTTCTCCAGAAACTGGGAATGTGAGACCAAATAAAATAAATTCTGGTCGACCAAGAACAACAAGAACAATTAATAAAGAAAATAATATTTTAAATTTACTTGATCAAGATCCAACAGTTAGCGTAAGGAATATAGCAAGACAAACAAATACTTCTTCTTCAAGTACTTGGCGGATACTGAAAGAACAGCAATTACATCCTTATCATTACAGACAATTCCAAGAGCTCTAGCCAGATGATGTACCGGTTAGAGTGGATTTTTGTGAAACATTGCAACAAAGGACAGCCCGCAATCCAAATTTTCTTAAATGCATTTTTTTTACGGACGAGGCCACCTTTACGCGACAAGGTATGTTTAACTCTCATAATGCACACTACTGGTGTGATGAGAATCCACGAGTCAAAATGGTATCACATTACCAACACTCATTTAAAGTTAATGTTTGGGCAGCAACTTTAGGTAACAAATTAATAGGTTATAATATTCTACCTGGAAATTTAAATGGTGATATGTATCTTGAGTTTTTAAACAATTCCTTATTCGAGATATTAGAAGATTTAATTGTATGCACGATGGAGCTCCACCACACTTTGATAGAAGGTGTCGTAATTGGTTAAGTAATCATTTTCCGAATCGATGGATTGGTAGAGGTGCAGAAGCTCCGATTCATTGGTCCCCTCGGTCATGCGATTTTAAACCTTTGGACTACGCAGTTTGGTCATAAATTAAGGAAAAAGTCTATGCTACAGAGGTAAATTCACGCCAAGAATTGGACGAAAGAATTCAACGTCAATTTAATGACATCATAGCTGATCCCCTACCTTTTAGAAGGTTAATGGAGTCTTTAGAAAAAAGAATAGACTTGTGTATTTGCGAAAACGGAAGGCATTTTGAACACTTACTGTAATTGAATTTTATTTTATGTTCTTAGTCATTAATTTAATTTTCTTCTTGTAAGTTTTGTTTAATTACTAACTATTTTATGCCAGCATCAATTATTACTTCATAATTTTCAAATCAAAATATTCCGAAAACGGTACACAGTATCGAGTTTTACCAAGAGTATCTTTCTCGTGTAAAATTGAATGACGTTTAAGTTAACTTAAAATTTTGATTAATAATTATACTGTTAAAAAAGTTATATTAACTAATACTTAGTACGATCCGTGTAACTAGCGCTCTCTATGAGAATCAGATATAAAAACAAATTCATGGGATGTATTAGCTTCCAAAACATATTCGTATAAAATTTCATTACAATGTTGCCAGTAATTTCGGCAAAATCGTAAAAAATGCGTAAATTTTTTTTTCTTCAACGCTCTGTATCTTGAAAACGGGTGGCGTTACAAAAATTTTTTACTAAGCAAACCCCAATTATTTTTCAGTTTTTTACCTACTCTAGAGACGGGGTTACCTTTTTTTGAAACACCCTGTAGATATTTAACTACTGACATCTTTATTTATATTTATATATAATTATATTAATATTTATATTTGACTTATGAGCGTACTTCTTTTATTATTATTACCCATAAGCTATCTTTCTATCTATCGATCTATCTATTTATTACGTCATCGATAATGAAATTAAATGGCAATGTACGGATAATAATAAAAAAATATCAAGATGTAACAAAATTAGGAGATAGAGATTAAAAATCACGTCGATTTTTCCTTGTGTAAACTCTGGGGCGAACTAGAATCTCATCAGTAAGTAGTTAAATTTAATTCAACGTCTTGAGTATTTCGCATTCATATTCTACGTCTCATATTCTGAGAAACGAGTGTGCGGAAGACTCCTATTGATAATTCCAAACGAGAGACGGTTTTTCTTTTATTTCGAAACATCTTCCGACGTCGTTTTGGAGATTAACTTTCTCAAATCGGGATTCCGTAGAGGTTTTTGCTCTAAAAGTCTAAAATGAGAACTCTGAACTCCAATTATATTGAGTAGTCTTTGCTCTATTGTAATGCAGTGAGTCGGAGTGATTTCTAAGTGCTGATAATTATGTTAAATGGAGAACATTAGACTACAGTATAATTGGTGTAGTAGAGGTAGAAATATTTATGTGAACTTAACACGCAAAATTGTTGTCAAACTATTCCGTATAAGGAAAAATTTTAAAGAGGTCAAAATGATTAGATTATAAAAAAGACATTTTTATATCGTTTGAGGTAAGAATTACATGTCACCTACACCGCTTTAAAATAACTTTCTACCTATCTAACTTTCTAACTGTATAACATGTCAAGACACTATTAAGAAAAAACATTATAATAAAATCCAGCTAATGTGTAAACTGCGAAAATAAAGATATATGTTCAAAGAAGCCATGTTGTATGTGCTGATGTCGATAACAGCAACAAAATATTTTAAGTTGTGCATTTGTATGCTCTGTATAAAGCCTTCTTCAACAATTGCGCTCTCCATCGCAGTCGAAGTACTGTTATAACTTTTGTAAAATACGTGTTAAGTAATAGCATTTTTTGACGCACACACACACACACAACGTTGCTTGTTTTTTACGCCTCAGTACAATAGCTTTGCTATAATATAAGCCACATCTGTTATGGCGAGCACGCCACTGTGTGTGTGTGTGTGTGTTTTATCTCAATATTCAGACTACTTAGAAGATGATAAACATCCACGCTGAGTATCTCGAGGTGTTTACGATATTATCAAGAACTATGTGAGGTTTTTAGGATAAAGTTTGTAATTCTTAAGTTAGTATAGTCTTATACCCTAAACTGTTAACATCTAAATAAATTTGTGCATTTCATTCAGAGTTACGTTATTTAATTCTCCAACGAACACATATCATTTTATAGAGAATAAAAGTAGCGCAGTCAGTAGAATTTCCAATTAGAAAAAGTAAAGCCTTTTTTTAATCGATTTTTATCGTTAATTGGAAAATTGGAGAATTAGTGACTTAGTATTTGAGTTCCGAGTGTAAGGCCACGAGGAAGGAAAACTGAATGAACCCGTAAGCAACTTCGAAGAATTCCAAGTGTAAGGCCACTTGTTGTGTAAAGCCACAAAGTAATTCGGAAGTTCTGGGGAGGCGCAACTAGCAACTTCGTGAAATCTTCTCAACCAGCTTTAGTGAAAAGCCACTCGACCCTGGAAACGGTGAAGCATTTCCACAGAAGAAGCAACATCTCGGCTACCATTCCGACTACAATCAGTTTAGAATTTCGACCAGTTCCAGTGTAAACCCAGTTGATCCAGAAGGTACCACGTTCTCCACCCGTTCTCTACCCGTTCCAGTGTAAATCCACTTGATCTGAGACGCTGCAACGTTTTCGACCAGTTCCGGTGTAAAGCCACGTTCTCACGGAAATACTTGAGGTTAGTCGAATTATATTAATTTTTTATTTGTTTTCATTTTTTTTTATTTACTCTGTTTCGCTATTTTAAAACTTTTAAGCTATCATATCTAGTATTTGCATTTTTTTAATTGTTTAATTTATTTTTGATAATACAATGGCAACTAACGACGTAACAGCAACTACGCCAATAATTTCCGCTACCACTTCTAATAATTATATTAATTGTGACAAAGCTATCAAGCTTATAAATGTTTTTGATGGGTCTTTTTCAAAATTACAATATTTTATAGATTCTGTTGATTTCATTTTTTCAAAATTTGACCCAGCGGAATTGCAAATTTTTCCTTTTATAGTAAAAAGTAGGTTAGAGGGAAAAGCTCTTGATTTCATTGGCTCGAAAGAATTTTCGACATGGCAAGAGATAAAAAATGCTCTCCTTTCTCAGTTTGGTGAAAATTTGGATTTGCAGTGTCTAAATTTTGAGTTATGTCATTTTAAGCAACGTTCTAATGAAAAACCTGCAAATTTCGTTGATAGAATTGAAAAACAATTAATAAGAATCAATAAAGTTATCAAATACGATTCAAATTTGAACAATGTTGAGAAAAATTGTTTAAATAATTTTCACAGTAAAACTGCAATTCTGACCGCTATTACGGGCATAAAAGAACCTTTGTGTCAAAAGCTTCGCTCTTTAAATCCTAGTTCGTTAATTCAAATTAAGCAAATTTTAAATGATTATGAAAACCAACAATATTTTAAACAAACAAATGACAATTTTTCTAAATTAATTATAAATAATGACAATGAAATTTTTTCAAGTACTGTAGGTACGCAAAAAACATTTTCTGATCCCGGTTCAACAAATCAATCGATAAATCCACCAATTAGATTAACCATTCCAAAGTGCACTGTTTGTCATAAATATGGACATAAAGCAGAAAAATGTTATTGTAAACCACAATCTCACAATGTTGTTCATAATACCAATTGCGACAACGATAGTTCAGAAAAAGATATAGAAATCGAAGTTGATCAGGATTTTTCTAGAGCAAGTGCCGCTGACAACGTTACAGTTTACCAAGTAGCAAATAAACCGCTTCTTTACGCGCATATTAAAAATTTGAATATAAAATTATTAATTGATTCAGGGGCAGCTATATCAATATTGAAACCAGGTAAAATTTTAGACTCTTATCACTTTAATCATGAAAATTTTGAAATATTTGGTATTAATAACAGACCAATTCAAGTTACAAAGAGCGTAAACTTTAAGTTATTTTCGGGTGTTCAAAAATTCTATATAGTAGACATAAATTCTCCTTTTGATGGAATACTTGGTTATGATTTTTTAGAAAAGAATAAATGTGTTATTGACTTTAATTTAAATACTTTATTTGCTAATCGTGAGGAAATCCCATTGTTTCCATCTGATCAGGAACATAATATACTTAGCGTAAATAATATACACGAAAAAATTGATACTATTGAAAGTAAACTAAAATTAGAAGCTCTGCCAAGAATTCGATTAAACCGTGTCCATCAAAAACAAAATGAATATACCGAATTTGAGAATATTAAAACTAACTTAAATTTAAATAATTTCTCCTACTCTAATGAGCAAATCTTAGACGTTAACAATAAGAATATTTTATATCTATACGATGAGAATGACAGAAATGTATATCATTTCGAAAATTTCATTTTAATAATGTAAAACCATTTTATGATCCGATTAACTAAACGAAGTTGAAGTGTAACACGACAAGTAGTAGATATGAGCTTTAATTATCCATAATATAAAGGAATTTTAATCAATAATAACTGCAATATATAATTCGATTACCTTGTGGTACACTTCATCTACGGCTTTCTCATAACAACAAAAGTAGAATAAGTTATTGCCGGTTGGTTTTTTTTGTTCCATGTGGACCTACCTGCCCTGTACGGAGTATGAGAGGCTCTTCACTACAAGTTAAAACTTCGAAGCTGTAAAAGAAGCCCTTCTTGCACACCCCAGCTTCGGTCTTCAGGAGGGAGGTGTTATGGCGAGCACGCCACTGTGTGTGTGTGTGTGTGTGTTTTATCTCAATATTCAGACTACTTAGAAGATGATAAACATCCACGCTGAGTATCTCGAGGTGTTTACGATATTATCAAGAACTATGTGAGGTTTTTAGGATAAAGTTTGTAATTCTTAAGTTAGTATAGTCTTATACCCTAAACTGTTAACATCTAAATAAATTTGTGCATTTCATTCAGAGTTACGTTATTTAATTCTCCAACGGGCACATATCATTTTATAGAGAATAAAAGTCATCTAAGTTGGCTGAAAATACAGACTTATTTGATCTTCGTGCCCATGCAGCAATAAATTAACGTAATAACAGCTTTGTTATCTTCTGGATCAACATTCTCGTGCTAGACTTTCTTCTTCTTTTCCAGCATTCCATTAATTTAATGGCTGTATTATAAAAATTGTCCATGAGCATCTCTTCTATTTACTGCCAAATATTTGGGTAGTACACTGAGCTCATGTAAAGGAGAAAAAAGAAGAATTTTGATTGAAATACACAAAAAAAGTACTGGCTGATTGGACGAAATTTTACGCTGTTTATAAATAATAGTTGTTATAAAAACACTTTGTTAAAAATTTAGAAGAAAAATGCTACAAATCAACAAAAAGTATTTCTATTGAAACAAACAATTTAATTAAGTAATAGGTACTTGCCACTAATACATACAATTTCGCCAATTGTAAACTACACATTATAAAAACTATGAACACTCTGGTTTGTCAATATTCTCAATCTGAATAAACTTTGTCCAATTAATATGCACTAAATACTCTTTTGTTTCAACATTATTTGTGACCTTACCAAGAGAGTTTAGGGTATATACATGGTAGTTAGATATCGACAGCAAGAACAGCCTGTGTTGAACGAGAGAGATAACTATAAGCAGCGCTTCGAGCTTTTCTTGAAAAAGTTTAAACAAAATAGCTGCTTTGTGGTACACTTTATGTTAAAAGTAAAAAAAGATTCGGAAAGTGGGAAAAATTCTATAGTGAGGTAACTTTTTAAATTTTTTTTAACTTTAATTTTGAACAAAAAATTTAAAACAAAATATATTTTTTAAACATAATGTAAACAATATGCCCACAATAGTGAGGAACGGCCATAAAAGAATATAGCTATATAGCCTCTCTTGAATATCATAATAGTTATATATTGTACAAGATGATAAAATTGTACTTTATCTTCGAGAGCGTTTTTTAGCGTCGAGACGTCAGTCGAGACGCTAATTATGCTCGAGAAGATAATGCGATTTTATCTCCGTGTGTAATACATTTTTTTCTATACCAAGACTTCAAGTTTAGGTGAAAAATAGAATTTCAAATAAAGTTGTAATTTTTAGCACAAAAATCGCAATTGTGTTGCTCCGTTGTTAAGGATATGAATTACTCTGTATCCAATATAAAATCAATCCAGTACCTCGAATCAAGTGTTTAAGCAAACGAGTACAAGTTGTGATGCTCCAAAAATAGATATTTCTAATAATGTTAATTGTAAAATTTCAGTTGTTTTTAATCCTTAATGTGTTTGAATTTGTAAATTTTATTGAATAAAAAAAAGTTGAAACATTTTATCTACTCTTGCTGTTAAAGTGTCACTTTATCTACCCTTGCGGTTAAAGTGATACTTTATCTACTCAAAACAGTTGTTATAGCAACACTTTAATATTAGCTATGGAAAAAATATAAATTATAACAAACTACATAGATAAAAATATAAAAATATCTACAGTGTTTTATTATATTTTTATATTATACATTATTATATTACACTAATTTATAACATTAGTATATATTTTTCTATTTTATATTCGATAATATTTATGTTTTATAACAAAACAGGGTGTTTCAAAAAGGTATGTCATAAATTAAATCACACATTCCGGGGACAAAAATAAATTGACTGAATCCAACTTACATTAGTACAAAAGTGTACACAAAAAAAGTTACAGCCCTTTGAAGTTACAAAATAAAAATTGTTTTTTTGCATTATCTCCTAAACTACTTGACATTTTGTAATAAAAATGGACACGTTACTTTCTTGTTCTGAAAGCATTATTCATACAAAAGAAACAACAAAATCTAAGCGCACAGAATAATTTTAAGGGAGGTGTGCTGCCCTAAATCCCCCAAACTTTTGAGTACGCTCAAATCAAATGAATTTTGTGGCATCATTAGTTTAACACATTATTTTTAAAACTTTTTGCTTCGTATCACTTTTTCGAAAAACTATTTTTTTCCTAGTTGGCCATAAAATTACAATTAGTTTCTACGAATACAATAATTACAAACAGTTCCATTAATAATAGTCAATAATTTGAAGCTATTATTTATTGTGTGAATAGGATTAGTATTAAAAATTTTGATATTACAATGGCCTACATATTTCAGGAAATGGCAAATATGCATTTAACTTTGGGTAAGTTGGATCAGATTAAATTATGATTTCAATAAACTATCGGGAATATCGTAGGTGAATGTCAAAGAAATAGTGCAGCAGCCACAAGGTGTTCTGTAGTAAAATACCCCAATCGCAATACACCCGATAGACGATTATTTCTGACCATTGATCGTCGTTTACGGGAAACGGGTACATTCCAACCACAAGTTGCTGGCAATAGTGGTCGTCCAATAATGGATGCAACTGATGAAAACATTTTAGAAATCATTGAAGGAGTCCCTGGAACAAGTACAAGGGTAATACCTGCTCAACTAAATGTTCCTCACGTAAGGGTTTGGAGGCGTTTGAAGGATCAGCTGCTTAAACCCTATCACTTAACAACGGTTCAAGAGTTATTGGTTGAAGATTATCCTAAAAGGATTGAATTTTGCGATTGGTTGTTAATGGAAAATACTCGAAATGTTAATTTTATTAGAAATATTTTGTTTACCGACGAGGCTACCTTCAGTACAAATGGAATAACAAACCATCATATCGAGCACATTTGGGCCGACGAAAATCCTCACGCCAAAAAAACGACTCATCACCAATGGATTTTCAAAGTTAATGTTTGGACAGGAATTGTGGATAACAATCTAATAGGCCCAGTATTTCTTCCCAACAATTTAATTGGTGATAATTATTTGCAGTTCTTGGCAAACGATTTACAAGAGTATTTGGAAGAAATGAATATTGCAATAAGGCAAAATATGTGGTTTCTACAAGATGGCGCTCCACCGCATTACAGTAATGAAGTCCGGGAATACCTTTGCAGGCAGTATCCTGGTCGGTGGATTGAAAGGGGTCGTGACTTATCTATTTCTTGGCCACCCAGAAGTTCAGGTCTTAACCCCATGGACTTTTGCTTTTTGGGGGTTTATGAAAGAGAAAGTGTATTCTGTAACAATAGAGGACGAACAACAATTGAGGGTTAGAATAATTGAAGCTGCAAATCAATTTCGTCAGAAAAATATGATTTTTCAGCGCATTCGGTTTTCCTTATTAAAACGATACCGAATGTGGATTGAAGAAAATGGGGGTCATTTTGAACATTTATTGTAATATCATATTTATAGAGGTTCTAGATATTTTATGTACTTGTTAATTCATTTAAGCCATTTATTTAGTTGCACTTAATTTTTTAAAGGTTAATGAAAAGGGCTGTAACTTAATAAAAACTGTTTTATGAAAAAATAGATAAGAACAAAAAAGATTTAAAATAATGTGTTAAACGAATGGAGGGATTTAGGGCTGAAAACCCGCCTTAAAATTTTTCTGTGCGCTTAGATTTTATTGTTTCTTTTGTATGAAAAATGCTTTCAGAACAAGAAGGTAGCGTGTCCATTTTTATTACAAAATATCAAGTAGTTTAGGAGATAATGCGAAAAAACAATTTTTATTTTGTAACTTCAAAGGGCTGTATCTTTTTTTTGTACACTTTTGTACTCAGGTAAGTTGGATTTAATCAATTTATTTTTATTCCCGGAATGCTTGATTTAATTTATGACATACCTTTTTGAAACACTCAGTATATTGATGGGAGGAAGCCAATAAAATCAATTAAATTTTTGAAATGCTTGACGGTGCAAATACATATGTTTAACGGGCATATTGCTCATCCTTGTTGTAAATAAAAAATGTACATTAAATTATCCTTTTTACCTTAATTTTTAATACAACTCAAAATACTTCATATATTACTTAATTTCTGTAACCAAATTTATTGTAATACACGCAGTTTTAGACAAATATTTCAAGCATTAGTTACATATGTTACCGCATTATCCGCCTATGAACATCCATAAACCATAAACTCTAATATGGAATTCTAACCGTAATAAATTCTCACAATTAATAGAGAATGCGTTTGAAAATGTGCTGTTTAAATTAAATTCTATATTTATGCTAACGGCTACTGCAAACAGATGTGCAAAGACCGAATTTGTTCTTGTAATATTAGTTTCCACTTACTAGTTTCATTAGAAATATATATTTTATGTATAAATTGGAAGCACTTCACCAATTATATATTTTCCGTAGAACATAATTAAATGAAATGTTTATAATGTTTTTTAACGAACTCTCCTTTTTCGGTGTTTGTTAAACATCGTTTTATATTTTATATGGATCAAATGAACTAAAACTCTAGGGGTAGAGTCATATAACACATTTGGAATTCACAATTTAAAAAAATAAGTGTCACTCATCGAGATAAAAATATCTTATCTTCTAAGTTGGACCAACAAACTTTGTTTTTACTGACTTAGGTAAAATCTATTATTTGAAATATCATTTCTGCTGTTAATTTAATTTCAAAAACAGTCAGTAATAAATAGTTATTTGCAGGATGAATCAGAAGACGACTCCGTTAAAGATAAGGACTGGGTTCAAACTGATATCTCAGAAAGTAGTAATGAGTCTATGCAGTATGAAGAATTAACTAATATAAAAGAAACAAGCGACATAAATATTTCTGTTGGGAATAATGATAAGGATACACCTTTAAGGAAAGTTTTTTCTCGATGTAGAAAATCTGATCCCTCTAAATGGTCAAAAAATATTGAGAAGAAAAATAAGTTTAACTATTTGCCCTATAAAACAAAAAGGTATAAAGCCAGCAAAGATTCCCCAACCAGTAAACTATCAATCTTGTAAATTTAAATGTGGTCAAAATTTTTCGGAAGTGCATAGGATCAGCATTTGTAAAAAGTACTGGTCTTTCTAATTATAAAAGACAGAAAGATTTCATTTAAAAAATGGTTCAAACAAAAGAAGCGGCGAGACCTTTGGCAAATGTTTCAATTAATAAAAAGAGAAAGTGCAGAACAGCATACTTTCTTATAAGCAATGACAAGACATATCGAGTCTGTCAGAAATTCTTTCAAAAAACTCTTATTATTAGTAACGGTCCTAATAAAGCCTTTAAGGGTTCTAACGATGGTGTTTTTAGGGCAGAAGATAGACGAGGTAAAAAATCTCCTCATAATAAAATTAAACCAGAAGATGTGGCTTTTGTGAAACAACACATCAAGATGTTTCCTACAATAGAGTGTCATTATTGTAGGTAAAATACTCAAAAAAAAGACAGAATGTTACTTTGATGAAAAATTGTCTATAAGAAAAATATTTTCCTTGTATACCGTCCATTGTAACGAGAATAATCGAGTTTCGGTGAGTCATTCAAAGTACAGAAAAATTTTTTGCGAGTGTTACAATTTATCATTTTTCGTGCCAAAAAAGGATCAATGCACCCTCTGTAATAAATTTAGGCATGCAAAACGGATAGATTCTGTAACACCTGAATTAGAACAAAAATACAACGCCCACTTAGAAAGAAAAAGCCAGGCCACAATTGCTAAAGAAGAAGATAAGATCAGATCTGAAAATGACCCCACATTTATGTCTGCAACGCTTGACTTAAATAGTGTTCTTCAAATACCGTCTGGTAAAGAGTCTCTGTTATATTACTGTCGTAAAATTTGCCTTTATAATTTCACTGTTTACGAGTCACTGTTTCCAAATGAACCATATTGCATGCTGTGCTCTGAGGTGAATGGTAGGACAAGCATCAATGAAATTGGTACAGATTTAATGCAGTGGATTAATGGGCTTCCAAAGAATATTAAGGAGATTTCATTGTTTTCAGACACTTGTGGGGGTCAAAATCGCAATTAGCACATCTCTGCGCTTCTGCTCTATTTGACCCAAACTACTCCTATTGAAATCATAGAGTAAAAATACCTAGAATCCGTACATTCTTTCATGGTAGTTGACAGCATGCATAGTGCCATTGAAAGGGAAAAAAGGCATATGTCTGTTAATTCTGTTATGGAGTGGATGAACATAATAAAAAGAGCCAGGTCAAACAGAAACAGAAGCTCCGCTAATCCCTACCATGTCAAACAGCTGCATTTTTCCGATATGTTGGATCTTAAAATCTCTCAAAACGTCAATTAAAAATCGTAAGAAAGATGAGAATGGTAACATAGTCAGATGGTTTGAAATCGAATCTTTATGATATGAAAAATCAAATCCAGACATAATAAAATTTTGGTACAGTTACATAGAGCCCTATATTGAACTGAACGTACGCGGAAGAGGTCGGAAAAATTGTGCGAATGAAATAAAAAGAGCATATAATCAACTACTGCCTATTAGTAACAAAACAACTGTGGATTTAATAAAGTTATGTAAAAAAGAAATTATACCAGAGGAACTGCATGGATGGTATGTATCTCTACCAACAGCCAATAATATACCAAATACATTAACCGAGCCAGTCATTGAGGATGACGAAGAAGAGGAACTTTTTTAATATTCTTTTTTTATTAGAACTTATTTTATTTATTATGTAATAAATATAATAATATGTAATAATTATATTCTCATTCTCATTAAAACTCATTATTTTTGTTTATGCAAAAAATCATTAACTGATACTATTGCACAAAATACACAGTAAAGTATCTTCAAAGTATTAGTAATTTCAGATTAATAAATCTAAGAGCAGTAAATACACCTTAAAAAAGTTTTTTGTAGAAAATTTTAAAAACCTGATTTATAGTGAAGATTTTATCTTAAACTTCAAATATATCCATAACATCAAAATGTTAGTTGGCTTCTCGCTGGGATATGACGAAATAAACTTCCAGAAAATTTTATTGGACTGGCTTTATTGGAGCGGTTTCGGATATTAACGTGGACAAACACTGTGATACGATTATTTTATATGTAAAGATATATAGAATAAAGACTTACCCATAATTTATGAGCTTGTATTTTCTTACCTGAAAATAAAAATAATTAGTTATGTCTATAAAACTTACAATGTAGAAACAAAATCAAAATTGTTTGTTATTATATGCATTTAAACGAACTGTCGAACTCAAAGGATATATTTTTACCTCTTTACTTTGGGCTATAATAGTATTTTATTTAACTAGCAAAATTGTATGTAGATCATAATTTACGCACATAAAATGCAAGCTGCAGAGCAGTCAAAAAGCAAGAAATAAATAAACTTAAATATAGTAACACAAACATACCTGTCATAAGTTAAAAAATCTGACCAGTATACAATGATAACCAGCAAAGTAAATCATAACGAAAGATGGTGATGACTAGTCCACAAAGTGGACTGGACCCCATTATCAGGATCTCGTTTCTATACATTCCCATCATACTTTTATTTATACACTCAGAAAAGTCTCTAATTTGTGAGTCCTCGTCTTAATGTTGTTTTGTCTTTATGTGCATTCTATAACATACCAACTAGATCCAGACATACTAATAAACCTCAGAGTATCAATCACTAAAACTACTTTTACGAAAATGAAGACATATATTTGCAATAATCATCTCAGTTTAGAACTAAGATAAACAAAGTTTAAGTCTGTATTTTGTATAGAGCAGAAGTGTGGACACTAATAGTATGAAGTATGAATATATTTGAATCATTAGAAATCTGGATTCATAGACGGATGCTGCAATTACCTTGTACAGCAAGAAAAACTTATAAATATTAAAGAGGGTCTTAGAGAGAGAATTAGAGACTTATCAACCAAGGGAACAGGCAGGATTCCGAAAAAGTTACGGAACAAATGACCATCTACAAAGTATAAAAACTCTAATAGAGAAAGCAGTGGATACAATAAACCTCTGGTTCTAATATTTATCGATTTTCACAAAGCCTTTGACACAGTTGAGCTAAGCAAAATATTACAGGCGCTTAAAGAATGCAGGCTAGATTATAGATATACTAAATTATTATACAAAATATACCTGCAGGCAACAACCACTGTCAGATTACATACTAACAGTAATCGCATAAAAATAGAACGGGGGGTTAGACAAGGAGACCCAATGTCACCTAAACTTTTTAATACGGTGCTAGAACATGTTTTTAAGAATTTGGATTGGATGACAAAGGGAATAAAAATAGATGGAGAATATCTAAACAACTTACGTTTCGCCGATGATATACTTATAATAGCTGAAGATCTAGGTATGGCAAGGGAGATGGTACAGGAACTCGTTGTGGCTACAGAAAATGTAGGTTTAAATATAAATACCTCAAAAACAAAAATCATGACCAATTTGGTACCCAACCAGAACATCAGTATTGGTGGGAAAGAAATAGAACTCGTAGATAGATATAAATACCTGGGATATGAAATTATGATTGACAGGGATAACCAGACTCATGAACTGAAGAGAAGAATCGGCCTTGGGTGGGCAGCATTTGGAAAACTGAGAGAAACTTTTAAAAGTGAGCTGCCCACATGCCTAAAGAGAAAGGTATTTGATCAGTGCGTCCTCCCAGTCTTGACGTACGGAGCAGAAACACTTACCTTAACAAAAGCAGCAGCTACCAAACTGAGAGTCACGCAGAGAAGAATGGAGCGGTCCATGTTAGGAATAACTCTGCGAGACAGAATAATCAACGAAGACATCAGGAGAAGAACCGGAGTGACTGACATCATCGAGAAGATAGCCAGACTAAAATGGAGATGGGCAGGACACAAAGCCAGAATGACAGATGGGCGATGGACAAAGAGGTTATTGGAATGGAGGCCAAGGGAAGACAAGAGAAGCGTCGATCGGCCACCTACAAGATGGACTGACGATTTAAGAAGACTCAATAAAAACTGGATGAGAGCGGCGCAAGATAGACGGGGTTGGAAACATGAGGAAGAGGCCTATGTTCAGCAGTGGACTCTTGAGGCTGGATGATGATGATTAAGAAGGGTCAACAAATATGGAGAATGGCTAAAAACTGTTAAACATCGAAAAATCTCTTATTTTCAACATGTTGTGAGGGGACATCGATAAAATACTACAACTGATCCCTAAAGCTAAAATAGAAGGTCGTAGAGGTGTAGAAAGAAAACAGGTTTCTTGATTGTATTTTTAAGTAGTAAAAATGTCTTTTACCATTAGAAAAAAAAAATAAAAAAACTCAAAATCAGATTCTAGACCAAAAAATTGTAAAAATTTTTTAAAAAAGATCCAAAGTAAAAATTAACCTGGCCCAAAATCCAGTTTTGACCTAAATTCTTGTATTTCCTGGACGTACAAAACATATACTGAAAACAAACAATAACGCTGCCTCGTAAAAAGCTGCCTATTGGCCTTAAATATAGAGGCCTGTCCCCTTTTTCCAAGGTAATTTTTAAAGTAAAAATGATGACATCAGCCATACCTTACGTCTAATAATTGCATGAGGCAAAGAGTGGAGAAGTGCTTGGAGGTTTAGGGGACTGAGCTTCAGCTCGAGATGTTGGGAGCATGGTCCTGAGTTTTAGTTTATTGGGCAGGATCACCTGCATTACTAGATCTATTAGTTTGGAACAACTATTTAAGGGATTGTTAATTTTTAATATGTGTGTGTACGTGTAGACCAACAGGAAAAACGATATATTACTGAAAAGCTCTTTACCTACTCGGAATATTTCAAAATTAAAACTTGTAACTTAACTAATGTGACTGGTCAAAATAGAAAATAATTTGTTGCCTGGTAATTTTCGCGAATTAAATTGTGACAGTTAAATCACGATATGTCCGTTTAGTGATTTAGTCAAAATTTCATAAGCGAATTACGAAAGGGCAACAAACTTGAATAAAACCAGAAGAACACTTTGGCGGTAAATAATTTTCTCTCGAATGATATTCGACAAGACTATTTCTTTTTTTGGTCTTTATTTATTTGTTAACAATATTTTTGTGTCTTCTATTTTTTTTACCTGACATTTTGTCCACTTAGATACGGTGTTGTTTCCAAGTTTTCGAACCAAGATCCATCTTTCCAGTTGGGGTGAACGGTAAGAATGAGTCTGTCTGATAAAATCTTTGTTCCCCTTTTTCCATGAATTTCAAAAATAATCTAACTGGGCATAAATTTTTGTTTGATGAATTTCTTATCAGCCATTTGCTGCTTGCCAAACTTTTCAAAGTGCCTTGATTTGTTTTTGGAAAAAATGCTGTTGTATTCGATTCGGCCCGTAAATTCTCCCACAACATCAAATTCCTTTTTGAAATAGTAAATCTTGCAGTTTACGGTATTATTGCCTCTCCAAGCAAGTTTAAATGAGCAAAGGTAAAAAAGTTTATTTTTGTGCTCCATCGGGGGTTTCCTCGTCGTAGCTTTGGATGATCTTTAATAGTTCTTCTGTGGATAATGCCTTTGAGCTGAGTTTTCTTTTATCTTAAACACTTTAAAGCTGCCTTCGCTTTGTATCTCTGGCCAATCTTGCACATTTGAAAGATATATTTGTGAAAGGGTTGATTTTTATGCCGTACTCCATTAAAATATTTTTCTTGTACCATTTTTGCTGTAGTATACCATATTGACTTTACAGACGATTCTTTATAGTCTTTGCCATTGCATTTTTTCATGTAAAAGGTTTAATCCTTGAGAATTTTTGCTAGTTCCGTTATGCTCTTAGTATTCTCGTATTCTCGTAGTAAATCTTTACTACGAGACAACAATAGAATTATTGTTGTAACGTTCGTGACGGATCTGTCATAATTTTGTCGCTGAGAAATGAGGTACATTAAGGAGTTTTGTCAGTAGGAAACGTGGCGTTGCTATGACGTTTTATCAGTTCAAAATAGTCTAGTCTAGTAATATAGTCGATAATAATTATTAATTATAGACTTTTCCCGAGCTATTGAAGAACATAATTTTTAGATTATTGGCAAACCACGCTTTGCGATAATCTATAAAAGGAATGTATGGTGGGATATTGAATTCCCTAGACTTTTCTATATCCTGTTTTATGTTCAGAAGATGTTCTTAAGTACCTTTATCTTGTTTATCTGGTAAATCTAGTTTGCTCTTGGAGAATTTCTGTTTGTAAAAAAGTGTCTCTCATTAATTATATATAGCATTATTTTGCTGGCATGTGAGATAAGGGTGATGGTTCTATATTTGTCGCATTTATACAATATTACAGGATTACGTACCTTTGGGCGATTAATTGGTAGTGCCACACAATATTTATTAGTCTCCCGTATTTTTTGTGATATCTCTCATCGTTTGTAGGGCGCTTTAAGTTTGAGCTTTATTTTAGCTACGAGGAAAGTGTAATCTGATCCGCATATCGCTCCTGGATATTTAAGCGAATTATTAGTAAGGATGTATTTAATTTGAATTCTAGACATATCTTTAGAACTCCTCTGAGTATAAAGTCAGCGTATATGGTGTTTATATCTAATATTTATAATACAATAGATATTTGTGATGCCAAAATTGATTAACGATCTCCTATTTTGCTTTGAAAATACAAAATATGGGATAAAAAATCCTTAAAGATAAACCTTTGGACGGAAAAGCAAAGAAGAAAAAACCTTTTATTAAGATGGCATAATGACCTAAAAAGATAACAGGTGCAACGTTACTAAGAATAGTAGATAAGAGATAGGAATGCAATCAGTTCATCCTTTCTTCAAGTTTGTACGCAAAATGGTGCTAAAAGTGGCTATAATAATTAGCCATATCATTGCCAGATAGAAAGTACATATTTTGCTTTATAAAGGGATGACACATTTTAGTTCATTATTTATCTAATGTAAATGCATTCACTTAAAAGACCCAACTTTATTTAGACTTGTAAGTTTAACTCCCTAATTATTCTCCTCGACCGACTTCCACCAAAAGATGTTCGGTTTAGAATTTGGGTTAAACGGCCTTTCTCAAATTTGCTTTACATAACAATACCCGGCAAAATTATTTTGAATTTGAATGGGCCATAATGCCTTCAGAGAGATTTATTATCCTGAAGGACCAATTTTTTATTGTTAAAGTTGAATATATTTCTCCACCGTTACTAAGTGGAACAGATAAAAAGCCTGGAAATTATTCCAGTTTTATTATTTAGGATCCAACGATAATCTATTTACCTTAGTGTAAATTGAAATGTCTGCTTCAGTCTGAAAGTTGATGGTTGAGTAGATAATTCTCCGCGCTAGAACTATGAGATCGGTTCATTGCATTTTTCGCTTTTCAATCATTTATGATATGCTGATAATATAATTTGATAGCTAATACAAAGAATGTTTGTTATAGTCCTGTGAATTAAGGAGTAGTTATTTTTTTAAGTTGTTATAGCCTATAGTTTCCCTTTGCTTATGTTTTGGAGGAACCAGGACAGATAAATAAACAAGATTTTACAATGTTATACTTAGAAGGAAAAAAGAAAAGGCAAAAAAAGTGGTGCGATCCATGATACTAATGCATCTAAGAGAGAAAATTATAAATTTCAAGCCCATATGCAAAAGGATGGCCTATGTAGGAGTCAACAACAAACCATTTAATATATCAGTGTTGAACTTACGCCCCTACAGATACAAGCAATGCAGACGAAAAAGAAATCTTTTATGATAGAGTCAAAGAGGAGGTAGAAAAAATAGCCAAAGAAGATGTCATATTTATAATAGCAGACCTCAATGCCCAGATTGAAAAAGAGGACTATTTACAAAAAATTGCAGGAAAGTATACAATACACGAAAACACGAGTGACAATGGGCAAAAACTATATAGCTTACCAACAAGAACAAATTTTTTGATTTGAACAAATTTGTGTATCTCGGCTCATTAATAACCAACAAAGGAGGCTGTACTGAAGAAATAAAGCGGCGGCCAGCAATCGAAAAAAGCGCTATGGCAAAATTAACAAAAATTTGGAAAAGCCATGAAATAACTACCGATACAAAAATGAGACTAGTAAGAAGTCTAGTTTTTCCAGTTTTTACTTATGCATCGGAATGCTGGACACTTACTGAGAAAGACAAAAAGAACATAGATGTATTTGAGATGTACTGCTGGAGACGAATGCTGAGAATACTATGGGTGGCCCGAAGAACAAATGAATCCATACTGGACCAGCTAAACATAAAGAAAAGACTAAGAACACAAATATCAGAACAAATATTAAGCTATTTTGGACATGTGCTTCGAAGAAATGGTCTTGAAAAACTTACCATCCATGGAAAAGTAGAAGGCAAAAGAAATAGAGGTAGATCTCCCACACGATAGACGGACCATATTGTTGCTACCATTGGCGCTCCATTGTCAGAATGTGCTAGAATGGCAGAAGATAGAAAAACGTGGAGGAACATTGGGAAATTTAGCTAATAGCTTCATGATATCACGATACCTGCATCAGATTAACGACTAAGAAGAAGAAGAAGATGGTCAATAATCTCATTTGTAATAAATAGTTTGAAAAAGTCGTATGGAGTCTGCTCATATCTATTATAAAATTTAGCTTTTACTACAATATTAACACTAGAGAAATCAAACGTTCTTAGTGAAGTACCAGCAACGGGTCCCCATACTATTTGAGTATCCTGGGTAGTGTTTTTTTGTTTCATCGGCGTCTTTGGATATGAAAATTGTATATTTTGGTCTGAATTGTATATTAATGTATAACCATCAAGTTGAAACAAATCCACATTATTTTACAAAAAGAGAAATCAAACGATTTCTACCTAGCGAAACAAAATTCAAATTTTTTCCACTGTGTTCCCTAAAACTTTCGAAACAAACAGCTGGATAAATTACTCGGCAAGGGAATCTAAAATTGCATTCCACATGCCGTTCATCCTGGCCACATTATTTTGTTTATAAGAACGATGTCCGAAAAGAAAATTGAATCGTCAAAAATAAATTTGTTTTAAAGTTAAATTCAACAAATAAAAGATAATAATTATACCATAACCATGCCATTAAATTCACAATAATCAAAAAAGTTAGCTAATCCGATAAATATTTTATTTTACTTACTCAAACAGAAAAACCCTGTACATTTTTTACTCCGCCTCGAGAATTCCTTAACATAAATAGGTAATAACCTGTTACGCCTTAAAAAAAGTATCAAAGTGCCTCTTCACACAAAAGATTCAAAGGATTTTTCGGTAGATTTGCTTATCTCTTAGCGATATTTTTCAGCTTTCAAAAAGGAGAAAAGGAAAGGAGCGAAATAACCTGTTTATCAATAAACCATTACAACACCTAAAAATATAAAACTTACATTGGAGTTTTCAAGCGAGGGGTTCGTATTTCGTCACGGATAACTGGTGAGCTGGATTTCAAATGCATGTAAATCGTTTTTTAGTCGAGCTATAAATATGGAGGATCTACTTTTTTCTGCTGTATTATTTACAGTTTCAACTTAAATTGTAAACAAGTAAAAACTGTAAACGGCGAAGAAGTCGCTAATGATAGAATCTTTTTAACTTTACAGTTGTTAACGTAAGAAACTACAATAATTACAAATAAGTGTGGCGGCCGTACCTCAGTATCTTCGGTACTTGCAATTTCACTGTTAGCACCAACAATGAAATTTTCTATTTATTAAAACTATACGAGCTGTCTTTATGTTTTTAAGGACACGTAAAGCCATCGGACGTTTTGGTCTAATGCATATCGATATTAGTTATCTGAAAAAGGGTTAAAGATGCAGTTGAAACCAAAACATTTTGAACAGATTTCCCCGACAAAAATATCATACGAGATGTCGCTACCTCAGTACTAAACTGTAACATCTCAAAAAATACGCATTTTGAGTTATACACGTCTATGGATTCGACTTGTAAAACTGGTAAGGGAAGAGATTTCCACAGGCAAAAGACCACTCGGACGTCCCAGAATGCGATGGAGAGATAACATCCAATCAGATCTCCGGAAAATGAACATTCCATTTGACCCTAGGTTGATGGAAGACCGAACAAATTGGAAAAAAGTTGTACAGTCAGCCAAGACTCACCCAGGGTTGTAGCGCTACGTGATGATGATGATGATGGATTCAAAATCACATAAGGAATATAGAACAGTACAATCACATTACAAAATATTATTATAAATGCACGTTTAAGCATGACATTCATACAACATAAAACAAAATTTACGAATTGTCCAGTGCAATACAGTACCATTTTGTTTTATTACAGTATTGCTCCAATGTTTTAATTCCTAATTCAGAGCAATACCGTAACATCTAATATTACTATGTAATCGTGGCATCATCGTTTGTTGCTCACGTCTCCTCAATAGAGAATATCAAATCAGAAATATTGTTAGAACTCATTAAGACAGAAGCCGAGGGTGAAAATATTATAATAATTTAAGATGAAGTGTGTGCGGAAAAAATAATATTCATCATCATCATTGGTGCTACAGCCCTATAAAAGAGCCTCGACGTTCCCAAGTCTATTACGCCAGTCAGTTCTATCCATTGCCAACTGTTGCCAGTTTGTTGCGCCTATTTGTCTACCATCCTCATCTACACCATCCCTCCATCTGAGTTTTGGTCTACTCCTACTTCTACTTCCCACAGATTGTGACATAAGGATTCTTCTAGGAGGGTTGTTCTGCTGTGAGCTTGCCAGATGTCCTGCCCATCTTAGTTTTCCTTTTTTTATAAAGGATACTACGTCTTTACCACCAAATATATGTTTATATTTGTGATATATCTCGTAGTTGTACCTCCTTCTCCAAACACCATTTTCACAGATGCCACCAAATATTCTTCTCAGGATCCTTGGTTCAAATCTAAGCAGGAGATTTTCATCTGCCTTGGAAATGGTCCATGTCTCCGACCCATATGTCAACACTGGTTGTATAAGGGTTTTGTATATGGTTATTTTTGTTTTTTGGCTTAAGTTTCTGCTTCTCCTATGTCTACTCAGTCCAAAATAGCATTTGTTTGCTAGGATTATTCTTTGCTTGATTTCTTCCGTCATGACGTTCTCCTTGGTGATCAGGGAGCCTAAGTATGTGAATTTGTCCACCACTTCAAAGGTAGAATTATCAACCGTGAATTGGTGGCCGATGTTTTTGGCTCTAAAAATAATATTAAATAAATATAATGAAAAAAATGTCGAAAATAATCAAGAACATAATGTTGTGGCAAGAAAAGATCAAGTACTTGTGCAAGAAAGAGGAGCTATAAAATCTAGAAAAAGAAAAAGGAAATCTCCGAAAAAACGATAAAAAGTGGATATGACAAAAAGTGTAAATTAAACTGTTTTAGTAAAAGTCATATAAATTTTGCGAAAACAATTTTTTAGGGAATTTCGTAATTTACCAAATGCAGACCGAAAAAGAGACTATGTATCCAAACTTATCCAAGAAGTAAAGCCAAGGTATAGCTACAAAAAAAATTAATCAAACCGTACATGTAACGTCTCATATCATTTTATAATTAAAAAATTGTGTGACACACTATGTCTCACGTCAACATTTATTACTACAGTTAGAAAGAAAACAACATCAATCAGTGTTGTGACAAAAAACTTAGATAAAGCATATTGACGCTAGCTTGAACATTTGCGAAATGTACCTTTTGTACAAAGAAGATTCTATTAACAAAGGTCTATCCAAAAAGAGCCTATCCAAAAAACCTTGAAAGTATGAAGAACTTTTTAATACAAAATTCAATATAGGCTTCTTTAGGCCTGAAAAGGACCAATGCTGATTATGTTGCTCATTTTAACAATACTCTGGAATTAGAAAAGGAAGCTTTAGGAGAGGAAAGTAAACAGCTTATAAAAGAAATAGAATTAGCGTGGATAGAAAAAGTCAAGAAATTGTCAAGTCAAAAACAAGATTCAAATGTCATTGTGGCAATCTTTGTTTGTCCAGTTTTTATTACAAGAAGAAACTTTTTC
Organism: Diabrotica undecimpunctata; assembly: GCF_040954645.1. Taxonomy (NCBI): domain Eukaryota; kingdom Metazoa; phylum Arthropoda; class Insecta; order Coleoptera; family Chrysomelidae; genus Diabrotica; species Diabrotica undecimpunctata. Next base: position 7,684,447 of record NC_092811.1, read on the forward strand.
TTCAGCCTTAAGCAATCCAACTTTGGACATAGGCCTCCCCCAACTCAATCCAGTGTCTTCTATTTTGCGCCACTTGCTTACAGTTGTGTCCTCCGATCTTCTTAATATCATCAGCCCATTTCATTTGTGGTCTTCCTCTACTTCTCTTATTAAGAGGAAACTTAATATTTTTAATTTCACGATCTATGATGCAACATCCAAACAAAGTTACTGCTATATTTGGCACGAGGGTAGTGCAAAACGAGGCTTTATGAAAATAGCCTCGTTTGTTGTTGACTTTCTCAAAACACAGTGTGATGGAAAACGTGTTATTTTTTTACTCGGACAACGGCTCTGGGCAAAGTAAAAATAAAATTCTAATTTCCATGTACTTATACGCTGTTCAAGCCCTAAATATTACTTTGATCACCCATAAATATCTAATTAATTGTGGGCACACCAAAAATGAGGATAACAATATGCATTCTCTACTAGAGCAAGCTGTGACTACTGAGGTAAGGAAACAATCCCTTTTTACCCCTAGTCAGTTTGTAGCTATTATAAAAAGAGCGAACATCTTTAATGTAACTATATGAACATTCTTTATTATGATAAATTATTAATACGAGTAGCGGGTAGACACTTTTCTACGATCCTGGTGGAAAATAGGTCTACTTCAGGGAAGCGTCCCTGCCCACGCGAACCATGCTTTGCTCTCAATTCCTTACTGAGAGAAATTATGTCCCATTCCTTTATCCTTCCAAAATCTAGTTTCCTACTTCCTATCCATCCCTGGTGAAAGGCAGCAGCGATCATCATTACCAGTCCAAAGCGTAGAGGAAATGATCCTTGACCGGCTTGAAACTGGATTACCACAAGCATGATTGGAGCAGTTTAAATGGTTGTGGTACTGCGATGGGGAAGGCAACGGGAACACCAACCCATTATATTTTCCACAAATCTAAATAGCAGACGAGAAAAAGAAAATGGCCCTCAGTCCAAAGCACCCCTTAAATGGGGAGAGGGTGCGAAGAATCCCCCCGTCAACTACCCAAGAAAGTGGACGGAGAATACAAATATACAACCGAATAACACGCATCGCCACCTGGAACGTACGCAGCTTATTTATGTCCGGGAAACTAGCAAACACTAAAGCCGAGATGTTAAGACTAAAAATAGACATCTTGGGGATGAGTGAAGTAAGATGGCCTGGATCAGGAGTACAAAAAACAAAGCATGGATACATTTACTATTCAGATGAAACCGACCCAGAACATCAATATGGAACTGCTATATTAGTGTCGAACAAAATTGCACAATCAGTCACAGACTTCATATCTCTAAATGATAGAGTAGCAATGTTGAAATTACAAACAACTCACAGAAAACTTAATATTATTCAGGTCTATGCTCCAACAAGTGATAAGTCAGACGAAGAAATCGAAAAATTTTATAACAACATGGATGAAATAATGCGACTGACAAAAAGAGCTAAGATAACGATAATCATGGGTGACTTTAACGCTAATATTGGTCGTGGTACTGAAGGAGACCACATAGGAGCATACGGTGTAGGTATCAGGAATAATAGAGGAAATAGACTTGTACAGTACAATTCTGCGTAGAAAACAATCTGTTAATACCCAATACCTTCTTCAAACAACTTCCCAGAAGGCTATACATATGGAAATCACCTGCAGACAGAAAAGACAGAATTGTTAGAAATCAAATTGACTTCATTTTGCTCAATAACAACTTTAAGAAGTACATACAATCTAACCTGGAGATGATATACATAGCGATCACAATCCAGTTAAAAACCCCGAGGAAATGGTTCTCCACAACAACAACTAATTTATTTAAAGCATAAGTTAATAAAATAATTATAGCCAGAATAATCCTCAATAGGTACCAAAAGAAAAAGAATTTATCTACACACGTAGTGGAAATAGGAAAACTTTGATAAATTGGCTGATTACTGTAGTAAATTAACGTTATAATAAAAAATGCCAAATCCACAAGAAAACTCAGTTCCTGTAGCTGGCTGTATACCATGTACCACAAAAAATTTATTTAAAAACCCTTTATAAAAGGTATATAATTAAAAAATCAAATCAGGCTATATCAAAACAAAAAAACGTTTTCGGAATCCATATTCCATCATCAGTGTCCAGGTGTACATGTTTTGAGCCATTAATATTTGGGTAAAAACCCGTTAAAAGTTATTGGTTTAAATTTTTTTTACATTATTAGATCTTATATGTTAAGATGTTGACATAAAGTTGCTGGCCCTGAGACACTTGTCCTGATACACTGGTCCTGTAGACACTTGGTCTCAGGACCAGCAACTTCATGTAAAGTCTGTTATCAAATCCACTGGTAACTCTAACATCTTAATATATAAGATCAAATCTTCTTCTTCTTCTTCGTCTAGCCATTCACGTCCACATCTGAACATAAGCCTCTTCAAGTCTTCCTTTCCATTGTTTTTTATTGTACGCTACTTGTAACCAATTTTTCCCGGCAGTCCTTTTCAGATCATCTGTCCATCTCATAGGAGGTCTGCCTCTGGGTCTTTTGTGTTGGCATGGTCTCCAGGTTAAAATTGATCTGTGCCATTTGTTTAGATCGCTCCTAGCTACAGCGTATTCCCATTTCAACTTTAATGATTTTTGCACCACATCGGTGACTTTGGTTTTCTGTCTTATCCATGTGTTTGTTTTCTTGTCCTTAAGTGATATACCTAGCATTGCTCTTCCCATCGCGTGTTGAGTGACTCTAAGTATATTCATATTCTTTTTTGTGATTGTCCTTGTTTGTGCCGCATAAGTTAATATCGGAATAATGCATGCATCAAAAACTTTAGATCTAAGATGTAATTGAATTTGTTGATTTCTGAGTATATAGTTCAGTTTACCGAATGCTGCCCAAGCTAACTTTCTTCTTCTTTTTATTTCTTCAGTTTGAATTTCCCTATTTAGTATTATTTTTTGTCCTAAGTATATATATTATTCAACTTTTTCTATAAGTGTATCGTTTATTATTGTCACGGTGTCTTCGGAGTGCATGACTTTTGTTTTGTTTAAATTCATTTTCAGTCCTATTTAGAAGATTCGGTATGTAGTTCTAAAAGCATGGTTTGCATTTCTTGTAGGTCAGTAGCTATTAGGATTATGTCATCTGCAAATCGTAGATTACTGAGGTAGCGGCCATTGATGTTTATTCCCTTATATTTCCAATTTAGGTTTTTAAAAACGTCCTGCAAAACTAAGGTGAACAGTTTGGGTGATAAAGTATCTCCCTGTTTGACTCCCCTGTTTAATGGTACAGGGTTCGTGTGTTCATTTTCATTTAGGTAGTATGTAGCTGTAGCTTGGTTCATAGTTTCTTTTATTAAGTTAATATATCTGCTGTCTATTCTACAATTTTGCATTGCGTTTATTACGGCCGTGTGTTCTATGGTATCGAAAGCTTTTTCGTAGTCTACAAATGCTAGGAAAACTGGAAACTTGTATTCGTTTTATTTTTCTATTAATATTTTTGTGGTTAACAGGTGATCGGAAGTTGAATAGCCTTTTCTAAAACCTACCTGTTCATATGGTTGGTATTCTTTTAATTTCCTTGTTAGTCGAGTAATTATGACTTTGGTGAGTATTTTAAACAGGTGTGACAGTAGGCTGATGGGTCTGTAGTTTTCAAATTTTCGACTATCACCTTTCTTGTGTAATAAGATTACTTTAGAGTTGTTCCAGCTCTTAGGGACTTTGCCCTGATGTAAACAACTGTCCACAAGCTTAGTTACAATTGCAATTAGTTCCTTACCTCCTTCTAATATCATATCTGTGGTAATACTATCTTCTCCTGTAGCTTTATTTCTCTTCATGTTTTCCAATGCTGTAGTTACCTCTGAAATTGTTACTTTTGGCAATATTTCTGATCCAACATTTTTTATTAATTTCCGTGCTGGTCTCATCTCATCATCTTGTTGATGTGTTCTGTAAAGTTCTGTGTAAAATTTTTCTATTCGTGTCAGTATGTTTTCTTTAGTTGTGATTTCATTTTCGTCTTTTCCCATTAATGATCTGACGTCATCCTAGTGTCGGTCTGAGGCATTTCATACTCTTATTTGTTTCAATAGTTGTTGTTATTAATTTTTCGTTTTCTTTTCTTTTTTGTTGTGTGATTCCTTTGCTAATCTGCCTATTAAGTTTTCTATATTCGTCGGTTCCCCTTTTGTTAAATTTATTTAAGATCTTCCTTCTTTTTATTTGTTGTAATATTTCTTTGTCTAATTCATTGTATGTTGTTATTGGTTTTTTCAGTTGCAGAAGGCTTTTATTCACTGTTTTGGTAATAAGGTTATTCAAATCATCAATATCATTGGAGTTTATCTTCTGCATGCTAACTTGATTTAATGCATGCGCTATCTTTTTATTAAATTCACTATTTTTGATTTCTTCAGATGTCCATTTGTATCTTTTTTCATGTATTCTTTTTCTTTCTAGTTTTTTTTGTTAATTATTAGTTTTGTTCTTATTAGTCTATGATCGCTTCCTAGGTCAAACTGATTTAATACTGATACGTCTTCTACTAGGTTTCTATTCTTCGTTAAGATATAATCTATTTCATTCTTTGTCTTTTTATCGGGGCTCATCCATGTCCATTTTCTGCTTGGTTTTTTATTGAAAAAGGAGTTCATTGAGTACATGTTATGTTCATTCATGGAATTGAGAATGAACATATGATAAGATCTAATAATGTAAAATAAATTTACACCAATAACTTTTAACAGGTTTTTACCCAGATATTTAGTGGCTGAAAACATGTACACCTAGACACTGATGATGAAATATGGGTTCCGAAAACGTTTTGTCTCTATGATATAGCCCGATTGGGTTTTTTAATTATAAACCTTTTATAAAGGATTTTAATAAAAAATGCGAAGTTGTTCCTTAGACACTACACGCCAGGTCTTTTGAATCGCCCAACAAGGTTACTTAAGCCTGTTATATACTACAAGCTTTTGCACATAGATTTAGTATGAAATCCTTTATGTGTAATCAAGTTTAATTTGGCTGGGTTATTATAGCTAATTTAACTTAAAAAACTGGATTTTTTTCTGCAATCAGAGGATACTCTATAGCCAAGAACGATTTTAATTAAAAGAACAGACAAAAAATTAAATTTTGTTAAACACTGTTATTTGTTTCGAATTTGATTTGTTAAAAAGTATTACCTACCTAAATAAATATTATAAAATAAAACTATATATATATTAAAACAAAGACAAACCACAAGCATGTAAGGATAGATTCCCTATTGTTATACACAGGTTTAAAAAAAAACCGGTGGCATTGTCGAAATGGTTTGTGGGAGACGAACGGAAATGTCGGTAATGCGTATCTCTCACGCATTGTGTTTACTTTGTATTCTGGAATTAACCCACTTTAATGTTAATTTGAAGTTATGCGAACGGAGATAAGGAGAAGGAATCAGGGATTGCGCTTAATATATTTTGCTGTTTCCAGGAAACCTAAATTAAAAGGATCCCCATTGAATGCCGGTACCGAATTAGAGCATGTCGTTTGAAATATATTTGCGGCATTTCAATCAAAATACGTTCATCAACATTTTAAACTGTTTCAAATCAACGATTCCAACACACACACACACATATTTATCTATTATATATATACAAAATTAGAAGAACTTATAAGCGACCTAAATACAGCTAGCAATGATGTTGGCCTAAAAATGAACTTGACACAAACAAAAACCATGTACAACGAGCTAGTGGTTGTCCAAGATGTAATAATAAACGAGACAGTAGACGAGTATGTATACCTGGGACAATTATTATATAGATATGGCTCCTTATTTCCAGACATCAACAAAATAACTGGCTAGGGCATCTTTTGGTAGAAATGCAGTTTTATTCAAATCAAAGATGCCAATCCACCTAAAAAAAAGCATTCGGTCAGTGTATACCATCAATCATGACATACGGCTGCGAAACGTGGACAATAAAGAAAGAGATAATATTGAAACTCACAGTCACTCAAAGGCCAATGGAGCGATAGGTATAACAACAAGAGATCAAGAACCATTTCCTCGGCTTTTCGAATACTTTTTCTTGAAGAATTATTTTCAGTAATCTGTATTTAGTGCCGTTTCTCATTATGTGTCCGAGATATTCTAACTTTCTGCTTTTATTCGTATCATAACTTCTCTTTCTTTCCCCATTCTTCGTAGTACAGTTGTAGCATTTGTAAATTTCTTGAAATCCTCTCGTATATGTATTAAATTGAAATCCCCTTATATATGCATTATAATAACGAAGAATGTTTTCAATGTTTCTTAGTTCGTATCTTTCAATTTAAAACCCAAATAATATTTTGTTTTTTTTACGTCGCCAAGTCGATAATAAACCATTTTAGAGTTGTTTATTATTTAACAGATGTGTGCTTCCTATTTAATGTTTTATTCGAACTGCTTAATATTGCGTTTTCTAATAAATGATTTGTGTTTCAACCATCGTTTGTTTATTCCAACTTATGCGATCAATTTTTGAAGTTAATTTCGTCACTCTCAGTGAGGCCGCTGTTAAAGGCAGTTGGTTTCGGTGTTAGTCCGAATTTCTCTTTTAATTCTTTGTTTTTTTTTGTTTTTCGTCTTTTGTCATGGGAAAATGTGCAGTATAGTAGCAGTGTTGAGTTTGAAGTGCAGTTGATGAGGTTTGAAGAGACCATCGAAGGTAACGGGTCATTGTTATGTGGTGAGGAGAAAGCCGGTATAGTTTGCCGGAAGTAAGTGGAATTTTACTCTTATGTAATATGTCGAATTTAGAAGAGTAACCACTCGTTTCGATGCTCTAAAAGATTTGTGTTAACATCTGAAAAGTAAATAAGATGGTTCTCGTTTTCAAGATTTGCATAAGTGCCCCCCTTCAACCTCGCTTTGTTCCTGTTCTGTTCCTGGAGCAGTTTTGTATTTGAATGTGCCAGTTTCAACTTTCAACCTCAAATAAATCTAGTTTTTCTTCGATTGTGTCCAGATAGTTCCCAGAAATATTAGTAATGTCCCGTTTATTCCTCAGAAGTTTCAGTGCAAAATTTTGTGTGAATTAAAGGTAAAATTTTGTGTTTAATTTCTATAGTAAAATAGACCTTTTCTTTTAAATAACAATAACTGCTTTCATAACAATTTAAATAAGATAATATGTATTTTATATTGTAAATCAAGGCGTGGTTAGGCTGTCAATCTATTTGTTCTTGGTCATCAAAAATGAATGTTGACATATGACAGCTAGCTTTAATTTGTTTTGTTGTAACATATTTTTGTTTTTGTAGAAAAGGTTAAACCTTACGATATTTTCATTTATAAAGATATTCTCAATTTCAATAATCTAAATTGGCCTCAGTGATAAATAATCTACTAACAATTTTGAAAGATTTTGTAGCAATCCCATTGTAAACAGATAGGTCAATGTAAGTTTTTTCTTTGTAATTTTGTATTTTGCAACTATTAATATAGTATATTTTTTTGCATTGTCTATTTTGTAACTGTTTGTGGTGACACGACAATGAATGTTAAATTTTGTTTCTTATCATTTTGTTTAATTTTTTTAACTAACATTTTTTGAGTTTCATTTGAAAAAGATATGTTTTGCATTTCAGATAATTATTTCCCTAGTTACAATTAGCTGTTGTAATGGTTATAATTAGGCACCTCGAAGTGGCGCCCTTTCTAAATTACTAGAGGTGTTTCCTGTTTCGTTTTGTTTTGTTTGTCCTAAAAGATTCATGACCTTTTGTTTCATATTTTAGTAGTTGACCCATCTCAACCCCCTTGTCATTTACTTATTCACGACCCCAGCTCTCCTAACAAACCCTGAGTGCCGTTCGCACAAGTAGCGATTATTTTGCTTACCCTATCTTTGCCCCAATAATTTCTGCCCCAAATTTTCAACCTCATAATCTTACCCTATGGTAGGCAAAATATTTCGTTACACAGTCTCGTTGGTTATCTTGTCCGTCCATGATATCCTTAGAATTCTTCTGTATAGCCACATCTCAAAGGCTTTCAAGTTTTTTCTCCATCGCTTCAGTGAGTGTCCAGGATTTAACTCCGTAGTATATTCTTGAGAAGATATAACATCGCAGGAGCCTTAATTTTATCTCCAGATTAAGGTTGTGGCTTGTAGAGACTTTGGCCATGTTGTTGAATGCACACCTAGCCTTCTTTATTCGACATTTTACTTCTTGTGAGTGATCCCATTGTTCGTTTACTATTGCTCCAAGAAAAGTAAACTGTTTTACTCGGTCCACTGCTGTATTATTGATAAGCAGTTGTACGTCTCTTATTTTATTTTTGCTGATGACCATAAACTTAATTTTTGATATGTTTATTTGTAGTCCAAATCTTTCACTTACCTCATTTACTTTATTTATTAGTTGCTGTAAACTATTTCAACTGTCTGCAACAATAATGGTGTGACCTGCATAGCGGATGTTGTCTAGGATTCTCCATTTAAAAGCATTCCATGTTCGCAATTTTCCAAGGTTTCACTAAATATTTTCTCTGAATACAGGTTAAATATTATAGGTGAAAGTATACATCCTTGTATAACGCCTCGCAGAATCTGGATCGCTTCCGTCGGTTGACCTTCAAGATTTGTTCTTATTAAAGCCAATTGGTTTCAGTATAAATTTTGTATTATACGCCGGTCTTTATCATCAATATGGGCTTTTGTTAGAACATCCATTATTTTTCGGGGTTGGAACTGTATCAAATGCTTTTTGGTAGTCCACAAAGCAGGTGTAGGTATCGCAAGTTATGTCTCTGCATCTTTGAAATAATACCTGTAGATTAAACAGTGCATCTCCCGTACCTACGCTTTTCATGAATCCAAACTGTGTGTCTTGTATTCTCTCTTCGCATAGCTTGTATATTCTGCGATGTATATTTCTAAAAAAAAGTTTTAGTGTATGGCTCATTAGACTTAGCCTATATTCTCCGCACTTTTTTGCTCCCTGTTTCTTTGGTAATAAATTCTGATTCTAAAATTCTTTGAATGATAAAATCTTTTGGAATATTGCCTGTGACATAGATATTATTAAAGATTTTACATAATATTCTCAAATATTCATCATTAAGAAGTTTAAGAAATTCAGAGTGTACTCCGTCTAGTCCTGGAGCTTTCCCTGATTTTAGTGATATTATGGCTGCTCTTATTTCTGCCACTAGTATTGGTGGTCCTGTTTCCGTAGGTATTGGGAACTGGTTGTCTCTCTTAACAAAAAATACATTTTGTATGTAATTTTTTCAGGTATTATCAATACTTTCTTTGTCAACGATGACCACTCCATTGTCACTAACAAGTTTACTTACTCTTCTGTTTTTAAATTTGTCTGTAATTTCTCTTACCTTTTTATGCACGTTGAAGTCGTCGTATTTACTTTGTAGAATTTCGGTTTCTTGGCATTTTTTCTCTAGTTCTTTCTGTTTGGCTTCTCTGATTTTTTTCTGTATATCTCGTTGTAATGTTTTATACATAGAGTTATTGTTCTTGTTTTTCCTTTTTTCTTTTATCAGCTGCAGAATCTCTGTCGTCATTCATGTCTAATTCTTACCTTCTTCGTTCTTCATAAAATTGACTTTAATATCGTCTATTGTTTTATTAAGTGATTCTATCTTCTCTTCTGTAAGCGACTGATATAACAAGATATCTTTTTTATTTTTCCTTTGAATGGAGTTTAAACTGATTTTGAAAAAGTTTCTAATAAGATAGGACTGAAAAGTGATATCTCTTTGCCTTATCTACAGAAAACTGCACATGTCTCTTAAAATAAAAACGAGCAGTTTTCTTAAAACAAAACTAATATCGTTTATTTCAAAAAAATTCATGCAAAATCCCTTCAAAGCTGGTTATTTAGATACGTCGTTAAATACAAATATTAATAAACACTTGCCATTCTCGTGTGGCAATTTGTGTCGACAACGATACTCCGTTGTGTCACGGCCTAGCAATATCGCTTATCTTCCTACTTCATTTTGTCGCGTCCCACTGTTTTTCTTACATATTAAAACGCCGGGTCGATGATCCTCCGTTGTTAACTTTTCCATTTTGTCTAATGGGATAAAAGGATAAAATTTAACCTTTTTACATCCGCAAAATAAGCGGCTTAAGCGGATGTCTCAGTTAGTGAGTAAAGTAGACATCGATTTTGGGAGATTAAAGTTTTAATGAGACAGGAGGTAGAGGTAAAAATCGTAAAACCTGACCTAGACAAAGTTAAATTAAAAGTGTTTAAGCTACTGAAATAAAAATGCAAAAGTCACCTCAAAATGACTTATAAACAGCATTAAAGTAATGACCATGTATTAGAATAGAACCCTAGAAGTATCAAGGGTAGGTAAAAAGTCATCACACAATAATTAAGGAGCTTGCGTTTAAAAGGGGCTATATCCATTTGGAAAAAATATCCAGGAAACGAAAAAAACTTCTTACCGGTTGGCTTTAGTAGTTGGGGATAACAAGATAGGGTTTATTTGTAGTGTTTTAGCAAAGTAGTTTGATGCAATTTGATTTTTATTTTTTGAGTTAACATTTTTTGAAAAAAATTGATTATCAATCTGGATATGGATAGTTTTGATTGCAAAATTTTAAAAATTCTTAAAAAGAACTAATTAAAACGCCAGAAAACACATTTTTATTATAAAATTGGAACACAAAAGTCAAAAGGAACCAAGAGAAACAAAAAATATTTATATGTGAAGAGCAGGTTCTTCATCCAAACAATCACATTCCTTGCTCTCATCTACTTCTTTGTCAGTAGATTCCGTGCCTGCATTAGCGGAAACAAGTAAATCCTTATCTGCTCACAACATCCAATTTTCACCAAACAGCTCTTTCAGAAGCTTCGTAAGACTGGGTTTCTTCTTATCTGGTAACGAGTTTCTGGGCTCTATAATGTTTAGAACCAGGTTCCCATCGGCTTTTCCTTTTTTTAGCATCATCTGACACGATTTATTTCCAGATGCAAACCGATAATATAGGTGTGTATTTACTTCAATCTTTTGTTGGTTTTGAATGTCTTTTGTGATAAAAATTCTTTTTGTTTCAGCAATGCCCTTTACCTTATTGTACACTTTATCTGGTTCCTTTATATTAAAAAGTTTCCAGTCGTTTCCTAAGAGTTTTACTTGGCCACATGCTGAATAAAATTTGACGTACTCCTCTTTAGAAATTATATTGGTATTTTGCCTAAGCAACTTTTCCACTCTCCCAAAAAAATCGATAGCCGAAAATCACAAGAAGAGCATAATTTGGAAAAAATGGATATAGCCCCTTTTGAATGCAAGCTCCTTTATTATGAATAGTAGTTGTTGGTATACTACTGCGCTATTAGATGCCATCATTAGCATTTTTAAAATATTATTCATTTCTTCTTACATTTATAAAACCTTTACGGTGGACTATAAATAACCCCCCTTGGTCTATTATGGAAGTGACAGTTATTTAGACTGCTCGGTAATTTACGGCTGACAACATCGTAAATACGAGTAAACAGTTGTGTTGAGATTATATTTTGCACTGCCTCTGCCGTGTTAGGTTGTTGTCTTGCGCTTTTGTGTTGTTTAGCCGTTAGTTTAGCGCAGTTTAAATCATTGTTTGTATATGGTGTGTATGTGAAGAGAACTAGGCAACATTAGGTTCCGGACTGTGACAGACGTGAATAAAAACGAAGACCATATTGAAGTGTTCAAGGAAGACCACGGCATTGAAAAGTCAACTGGGTATAGTTCCAGTTTCGACACAATTGATGAATACTGCGATACGCCACATGTATATAAATCAAAGTCAGGAAGAATCTACTTAACCCACCCACCACGTCCTACGTGGCGAGCTGTACCAAACTTTTTTTGTTAGCAACCAGAACTTCGACACAAAGACGAAGTAGAAAATATATTGCAGTCTTTTTAAAAATTCTTTACTCTGGAAATACTGCAAAATCTTGTGCGACATACCAAAGAAAAAGCTGAACATAAAAACGTACCAAAACAGATGATACAGAGATTTTAGCTTTACTTTGTATTTTCATTTTGATGGGAGCTAATGATGGCACCAACTTAGAATATCACGATTTGTAGTTTAAAAAAATCGGCAGATCATTGTATATTGCCTCGATTAGTCGAAACAGAGTTTGACAAGTGGCAAAAATTTTAAGATTTGACGATAAAACCACCAGAGCTGTAGGGAAACAGGCAGACAAGTTTGCACCCTCACGTAAAATGTTTGATTTTCTGAACAATGCATTTGTATTTTACACAAGATATAAACGTCGTAATAGATAAGATATTACCTTTATTTCGGAGCAGATGTCCGATTAAAGTTTTTATGAAGAAAAAGCCTAATAAATATAGTGTTCTTATGTAAATACGTGAAGATTGTTCAACTCGTTACGTTGTTTATGCAGGAAAATATTAAGGCAGCACACCAGCATCTAGGGGCCCACAGGGAATAGTAAAAAGATTGCTGTCTCAGATTCGAAAGGAGGTGGACTTTGCAGAAAAAGTTCTTTTTAGTTAAAACTCTCCAACAAAATCGCGCTCATAAACCGGAAGTACTTAAGAAAACGTAACAAAGACAATTGTATTCAAAATAAAAACTCATCAGTTACTCGTCTTTTTTATGTAACTTGTCAGAGGCCTACAAAGATACTTCTTTTTCTATCAACCCAGCATTTTGATAATGTTGTAAGCGAAGAATACAAAAAAGCTACCGCTTATTAAAAAAAGAGCTGCGAATTTAAACGAACTTTATTATTTTGTAGTGCATGCCATGGAAAATATACTCGAACGCAAACTTTTCCAAGTTGTGGCTTTAACACCATTTCAACATTGAAAAGGAAAATACCATTCAAGTTGCAAATTAGCAGAATCTAGCAGTGAAAAGACCAATAAGTTGGCAAAAACAACCATAGTTTGTTCAAAATCCAGAAGTATGTATGCGGTGCAGGAGCCGCATACATACAAAGCCCCAGGAATCGATGACATCTGTTCGGAAATGTATAAAAAAGGTGGTGATCAACTTTTTGCAGCAATCCATAAACTAATAGTACTTATATGGCAGAATGAATGGGTACCAGAAGAGTGGCTGAAGGGAATAATATGTCCATTGCATAAAAAGGGGGATCAACTGGAGTGTAAGAACTATAGAGGCATTACTCTGTTAGCATCTGCGTATAAGATCTTCGGCAATGTATTATCTGAAAGACTTAAACATTTTACAAAGGATATTGTTGGTCAATATCAATGCGGATTTACTGCTGGAAAGTCAACTACACATCAAATTCAAGCACATAGGCAGATTCTAGAAAAGTCATTAGAATATAACATAGAAACACACCATCTCTTCATTGACTTCAAAGCAGCCTATGACAGTGTGAAAAGAACTGCATTATATAATGCAATGATAGACTTTGGGATCCCACCTAAGTTAGTTAAGTTGTCCCAACTAACAATGCAAAACGTAAGCTCATGCGTTAGAATTGAAGGAGAAAGCTCTACGTTCTTTGACATTAATAATGGTCTAAGACAGGGGAACGCGTTGGCGTGTCTTCTCTTTAATATTGCCTTGGAAAAGGCAATCAGACAATTAAATATTAGAATGAATGGAACTATTTTTAATAGATCGACGCAAATTCTCGCATTCGCTGACGATATAGTTATAGTGGGCAGAAGTATGAGAGACATGTTGCAGTGTTTTACAAGGCTTGCGGACGCAGCAAGTGAATTAGGACTTGTGGTAAACGAGGAAAAAACCAAATATATGTTGGTTTCTAAAAACCCTCGAAATATCCAACAAAGAATTCAAATTAACAACCATACCTTTGAGCAAGTCAAAGAATTTACATATCTTGGATCGCTAGTAAACGCAACAAACACGACAAGCTACGAAATAAAAAGACGCATAGCAATAGCAAACAGAACTGTTCACGGCCTCCAGAGACATTTAAAAAATAAAAATATAAAACGTGCACTAAAGCTTAATATATACAGGACCTTAATAAGACCAGTTTTGATATATGGGGCTGAAACGTGGATCTTATCTCAAAATGATAAAAGACTTCTTGGTATTTTTGAGAGAAAAATTCTTAGAAAGATTTTTGGGGCCGTAAATGAAAATGGGCTATGGCGTCGAAGATACAACTTTGAACTGTATCAGTTATACACCGATCCAGATATTGTGAAATTCGTTAAAGTGTAGAGACTTAGATGGACTGGACACATTGCTAGGATGTCAGATCACGAATACACGAAGAGATTAACATTTTCAAAACCAGAGGGCACAAGAAGCAGAGGACGACCACGAATGAGATGGATTGATGATGTGGAAGAAGACCTACAGATTCTAGGGGTTAGAAGATGGAGGGAAGTTGCCAGGAATCGACAGGAGTGGCGACTTCTTTGTGAGCAGGCCAAGATCCACAACGGATTGTCGAGCCACTTATGATGATGATGATGTATGCGGTAAGCACAGCAAGAAGTCAAATGTTTGTGTATCCTGCGATGATACCAATTCAACTGAAGCCAAAGACTCCGGGTAAATTATAAACTCTTTCTTTTTAGCTATTTCAGTAATATCTAAAAATACTTTTTTATTTGTAAAAGTGCTATTTTTAAATTACTTTTAATAAATAAGTACGTTTTCAATAAAAATATTTACAGGGACATTATTTACCCCACATGGTCTTCATTGTTTCTAATAAAAGGTTGATCAAAGGTTGATGCAAGGGTTAAAAACAGAAAGAACTACCTAATATCCATAGCTACAAAGCTAATAAACAGCTAAAAACCGTACGTTATAAATAAAACAAAGCAAACTCCACCTCTGAAAAATTGTATAGCAAAATATATTGCAAGTGCATTAAGAAAAATCGATAACGCTCTTACATGAATACGAAATTTAAAGTCCACTTGTTGATTCTAAGGCATTGCATGTTAACTACAGGTGCATTATTCTTTAGAAAGACTGCCAACATTTTATGATACGCTTTGTTAAAATAGTTCTCATTTAAAATTCAATTTAGGCTACAAGGAAAAGATTTCAGGAATGAATTATATAGACTTTTAGGATTTTAGATTAAATAAAACTTTACCTTAAAATAGATTACATTATGTGGTAGTTTTGGTAAATAAAATAGGTATAAAAGTTAATATTTACCGAGTGACAAATTAGAAATGATTCCTTGGCCATATCCTAGCAATTAATCATAATGTATACCCCAGATGAAAAAAATATATTTTAAAAGTGGTCTCAAGAAAAACCAAACAATTATTTACAAAGTTGTACTCAATGCTCTGGTTAATGTCACTGTATAATGAAACATATAAAGTTTATGGTATTTTTTACAAAATTTAGCATGTACAGTAAAACCTTGATATAAAGGACCTCTATTTAACGGACAAACAATCCGTTGAAATGTAAAAAAAATAAAAATATACTGTTATTATTATAGACGTTTTACCCGTCCCCTAACACTGTATTTTACACAGAATTTTAATAAAATTTAGCATAAGAAGACACATTTTTTATAGTAATATGAAAATAAATACATAAATAAAGCAATTATAAGACAAACATAATATTTTATTTCAAGGTAACATACTTGCATTTATAAATTTTTTTTAAAAAATCGCTTGATTCAAGTTAGAAATGGTGTTAAATGCTCATCTAAGATACTAGATAATGGAATTCCTCAAGGTTAGATTCTTAGTCCAACTTTATTCTTCATCGTTTTTAATAGTATTATGGATTTAATTAAAGCATCCATTAAAGCTAGTCTTTACGCAGATGACATTGTTATTTATACTAAATCGAATAATGTAATGGCAGAAACCAAAATTATACAGAGTTTCCTAAATCGGCTTTGTAATTGGACGATAAAAACGGGATTTGTTTTTCTACTGAAAAAACACGATACATTATTTTTAATAAAAATAAAACCCACTTTACAATTAGTCTAACATTAAATAATTTACCTTTAGAACAG
The DNA here is from genome assembly GCF_040954645.1 of Diabrotica undecimpunctata. Classification (NCBI taxonomy): domain Eukaryota; kingdom Metazoa; phylum Arthropoda; class Insecta; order Coleoptera; family Chrysomelidae; genus Diabrotica; species Diabrotica undecimpunctata. The sequence goes on from NC_092811.1 coordinate 7,700,484, forward strand.
TCAAAAGAAATAAACTTTCTAGGTCTAACTTTTGAGAGAACTTTAAATTGGAATTCGTACATAAATAAACTACAGCTTTCCTGTCAAAAGAGATTAAATATACTCAAAATATTATCCAACAAAATTTGGGGTGCTGATCATAAAATATTCATTAGGCTTTACAAATTGCTAATTAGAACTAAAATCGACTATGGTTGCATATGTTACGATGCTGCATGTAAAACCACTCTAAAAAAACTAAACAGTATTCAATCTAAAACTTTAAGATTAGCACTGGAAGCTTTTAAAACTAGTCCAGTTAGTAGAATGCAAGTTCTAACTGGAGAACCTCCCTTACATATAAGACGACAGCAACTATCCTGTAACTACATTGCAAAGATATAATCCCAGAAGCAGCGTCCTGTATTTTTCCACATTTGCAACCCTGAACTTCCTCCTAACAATAAGACCAAAAACTCTATACCCCTCATAGAAAGAATAAAGCTCACAACTTTCGATATGAATCATCTCAATGTATCGCTAAATATAAATGCAAACTATCCTCCATGGACAAGCCACCCATTAACTATTGACGTAACACTTACCAAGTATCCCAAATCAACTACAAATTCCACAATAATTAAATCTCTATTCATGGAAATTCTAGACCACTATCCTAATTTTTTGCAAATGGTCACGCTGCTGCCTACTACTGTAAAGAAAATTCTTATATCATAATAATCGATACCAACCAACTGCAGTATACTAACAGGTGAGGCTACAGCTATTTTGGAAGCCCTAATCTTCTTCGAAAAAAGTAGAACGATGAAGTGCATTATCGTAACGGACTCATTAAATGCATTACTAGAACTGAAACAAATATATACCAACAACCCTATTATACAGAGTATAAAAAACGAACTAGAAAAATTTCGATCATTAGGAAAGGAAGCGGCTTTTATTTGGGTACCTTCACATACAGGTATTTACGGAAATGAAAAATCAGACCAACTGGCGAACAAAAGTCGAATAAACCCACAACATCCTGGAAAATTGAAGACATATCCGTACACAGATCTAAAAAACCTGGTTAAAAGCCACTAAAGTATTAATACTTGGCAAAATTATTGTAAAAAATTAGGTACTAAATTAAATGTAATTTGTCCAAAAATAACTGATGTCCTGGAGACTCCTTTAAACAAAAGAAACCAAGTCATTATTAATCGTTTAAGAATTGGCCCTACTACCTTAACACACAAATACCTAATAACAAAAGAACCACTACCTATCTGCTCCAGCTGCTCTAACCCACTGACTGTGAAACACATCCTGCTTGATTGTCCTCAATTTAAGGAAAAAAAAGATCCCACGGATTCACAGATGATGATATCAAGACAGTTCTCACCAAAAAAATTTCGACAGTGTTAAGCTATTTAAAAGACATCAAGTTATTCAATTTTATTTAATATAATATTGCATGTATTTGTTATATCCACTAATAACTCTGCGCGGTTGATGTGGTTTTGTGTTTAAATAAAAAAAAATTATTATAAACACAATATAATTTATTATATTGAGATATAAATTTACATATTTGTAGGCAACAGACAGAAAGCGAAAACATATGATTAGGGGATTCCCTGATATAATAACGCATAGGTTTCTATGATTAAATGGGGTTTGTGACCGCGCTAGCCGTGGATTAACGCAACTTTACAGCAGTTTGACTTGTTTATTCGTTGTGAATGAACATATTTAGTGTACGCGAGATAATAAGCAATTTTTGCAATCCTTCCCTTTAAATATGAACAAACGGAAAAGAATTAATCTAACTATCAATCAAAAACTAGAGATTATACAAAAGTTAAAGTTTGGAACATCTGTGTTTCATGTATGTGATCAATATGGCATAAAAAAGCAAACTGTTTTGAATATTAAAAAAGCAAAATAAATAAATTTGCAATAATGTGTGATGGAACAGAAAACCGTAATCTCAGAAAACAAATGAAATTGGCTCGTGAAACTTTACTGGAAGAAGCAATCTTAAAATAGTACGACCAACAACGTTCTTTTGTTAATATAAACGTTAAGAAGACAAAGTTTATGATAATTAGCAAGAAAAGATTATCAGAAGGTCGACTCTACGTCAACCAATCTCCTGTAGAAAGAGTGACGCACTACAACTACCTCGGCACCATAATAAATGAAGAATGGACCAACAACCAGGAGATTAGAGCACGCATCAGAAAAGCTAGATCAACCTTCAATCAGATGGGGGCATTCTTTAAGAGTTACAACCTCTCTCTTGATATAAAAGTAAGAATGCTGCGATGCTACGTCTTCTCTGTCCTTTTTTATGGTGTTGAATCGTGGACCTTGAACGAAGATATGTCCAGAAAACTGGAAGCATTTGAGATGTGGCTATATCGGAGAATGTTTAAGATCCTGTGAACTGACCGAGTCACAAATGAGGAGGTCCTCAGAAGAATGAATAAGAACCGACAGGTACTGACCACCATCAAATCTCGAAAGTTACAGTTCTTCGGACATATTATGCGAAATAAATCCAAATATGCTCTTCTTCAAGCCATCCTGCAAGGAAAAATATATGGAAAACGAGGTCTAGGAAAAAGAAGAACATCTTGGTTAAAGAACCTCAGAATCTGGTTCAACACAACATTTGTGCAGCTTTTTCACGCTGCTGCAGATAAGATAAAGATTGCCATAATGATCGCCAACATTTGTAATGGATAGGCACATCAAGAAGAACAACGTTCTAGTGAGGTCCTGGCACGGGCAGTCGAATTGAAAGATGCTGCAATTAAATTAGCAAATTTCATTTACGTCTTCCATCATTTTTTTTTTTTTTTTTTTTTTTTTTTTTTTATATTTATTTACGCTGCAACCACAAGGGTTATTAGCGACCTAAAAAATATAATACAGGTAAAGCTAAAAAAAATTACAATAATTGATACAGTTCTGAGTCTTTAAGATAACTTATTGTGTTTTTTAATATTCATGTTTTTTCCTAAGACTTGTGATGGAACAGACATGAAGTCAACAGTGATATTATTATTCTTTAGAGGAATTATTTACCGATGAGTCGGAATCTTGTTCCGATAATGAAGTTTTCACTGTAGAGAGTAAACCTATGTGTTTGCCAAGTTTTCGTATTAATTTGGTGCTTATGGTTTTCATTCTTTTGTCGATGTAGTATGAATGTAATTCCGTTAGAAACTTTATAAGTACATAAGAGTCTTCCGAGTACAATTTTGTTACGCTGATTATGTCTTTTGATCCTTGTATATTTTCGAATAGATCCACTACTTGATCGAAGCTTAACAATTGCTTTTTCCTTTCTACATATTCTCTAACTGGTTCCAATAATGTTTGGAGATTTGGTATATCATTTCTTAAGTTTTTGTCATCAGTTTTGGTTTTTTTCTTTAATTGAAGCTTAGGTTTTTCAAAGTTTTCTTCGGAGGGTGGCGTGATTGCATCTTCTAGGGTTCTTTTTCCGGTTGCATTGTTCGAAGTTACTTGGGGTTCGTAAGAATTCAAATGTGTATTTTTATTTGGAGGTAAGTGTTGACTTGTTTCGGGTACGGTTGATTTATGTTTTTGAGTATTAGAGGATGACTCAGACGATGAAGAAGTGGTCAAATGTATGGATGTATTTTGTAGTGAGCACTGTTGGGTTTGGTTTATTGATAAATTTGGGATTGCTACTCTTTGTAATGTGGTTTGAGAAGACGTAGTAAGTGTGGAGGGAGTGGTATTTGAGATTGCGGGAGTATTTTGTAGATTATCTTGTTGAGTATGATTTATTGATGAATTTTGTCTTATTTCTGTTTGCATTGTACTATCATTGTGAGGATGGTTAGAAGGTAAAATATTTGGACAATTAGCTGCCTGGTGTCCAGTTAATTTGCATTTGAAACAATTTTCGTTTTGGGCTATAAATATGCGGTATGATGTTTGTTCCAACTCGATAATAAAAGATTCAGGTAGTACAAAGTTGTCTGGAAAAGGTGAAACGAAAATTTGTCTTCGGAAGCTTAGAATATGACTAAAGGCAGGATTGGTTGCTCCTATTCGTAGATATGATATGTCTAAGAGAGGATTTAAACCTAGTTTTATTAATTCGTCCATTATTATGTTAGAAGGTATGCTTGGACTACATTGGACAGAATTAAGCGGACTGATGGAGTTATTAATCTTCTCGCTTCTAGTATATTTCCATTTACTATTATTTTCTTTGTTTCTACTATGAATTTATCTACTAGGTTTTTGGATGATAGATATATGCATATTCTACCGTTTGATATACGGGATGCGAAAATTATATTTTTCGGTTCTATATGCTGACTCAATCCTTCAAGATAGTCATTAATTGTACAATTCTCTATAGTGTTAAACAAAATAGCTTGATCTCTGCTTGGGATTAATATACTGCGTGGTTGACTAACTGCTTTTGAGTATGATGCATTTTGTGGTAGCTGATTGGAAGATGACATCTTTTAAATGGATTTTAAAATCCGACTAAAACCGGTGCTGTTTTACAGCTTTCGTTGTGATACCAGTTCATGTAAATTGGATAATACTTATAACTAATTGCAGTTGTTTACTTAAATATATAAATCCAAATAGATGAAAAAAGTATATTTTATCTACTCACGATTCCAATATTCAGTATACAAATCACTTTCACTTTTATACTTAATTACTTTTCTTAAGTTATTAAACCACTATAAAATTAACTTCTTTGCGAGCTATTTTAGCTTAGACTCGAACAGGATTTTGATTTTAATATTATTCACTATTTACATGTTCAGAACTGAAGAAATAATCGTTTAAATATTTAAATTTTTAAGAGAAACTTTGAAATGCGTCTAAACCGTCTTCCATCATTATGTTTACATTATATCAAAAAACAAAATATCACCAGTAAACTGTATAAAAGTCATACGCATTTTCCTTATATTTACTTAAAATAGTCTTCAAACCTCACCCCATCCCATTATGATAAATTATTGATCGGTAAAAGTATCTTATTTCCATTTACTCCACGTGTTTTTCCATAAAGTGGAAATTTCGATTTCAAAGTCAATTTCAAAAAACTAATTTCCTCTGTTTCAATAGCATACACCTGTAATCTGAATATACGATATTTATAGTTTCCTTCAGGAAATTGATTTAGTTTTACGATGTCAGTTTAGGCTAAAAGTTAAATGGTGTTTTTTAAAAATATCTAAATTTACAGTTGAAAAACAATATAATATCTATCTTATTTATTCAACAGATAGTAAAAGATGGAATCTAAAAACACTATGGAGAGTAATAGATGGGACAAAAAAAATCGTTTCTATCTATCTATCTAATTAGACTTCTCCGGTCCATCCTATATTGGAGGTCTTCCCGATCCTTTTTTATTCTTCTCTGTCTGTCGCTACAGTCATCCACCTAGAGCCCACGTGCTTCTTGATATTATCTACCCATCTCATTTGGTGCCCTTCTCTGCTTCGTTTATATCCCCACGGTCTCCAACTTATAAGAATTTTATTATATTGGTCTTCTTTTTGTCTTATATTGTGTCCGGCAAATCTCCATTTCAATTTTGCAACTTCTTGTCTAACATCCCTCACTTTTGTTTTCTCTCTTATCCACTCGTTTCTCTTTTTATCCATTAGTCTTATGTGCAACATTTGTCTTTCCATTGCTCTTTGGGTTTTTATTATTTTGTAAATGTTTGCTTTTGTAAATGTCCACGTTTGGGAACCATAAGTGAGAACGGGGAGTACGCATTCATTGTATACTTTGGTCTTAAGATGCTGTGGATATCTTTTGTTTTTAAGAATGTAGCTTAGTTTGCCAAATGCCGCCCATGCCAGTCTAACTCGTCTTTTTATCTCTGCTGTTTGATTTTCTTTGTTAAGTTTTATAGTTTGACCCAGATATATATAATCCTGAACTTGTTCTTCATCAACAATTTCATCTTGTCCGATCCTCATCGTGAAATCGTTTAAATCCTATAAAAGACGATATAAAAGCAAGAAAGGAACAGATTTATAGCAAGTCAGATATGTCACAATTTATTTAAATTTTAAACATTAAAAAAGTTTGTTGTTTTTGAATTGTTGTGTGCCAAGAGACAAGATTGGCTTCAAGCCTATTCAATTAGGCATATATCGTAGTAATATTGATCTACTATTTTAGTTGACAATAAAATTGATGAAAAGGTAACCTGGCAATATATTTTTGTAATCTTAACTAAGTAAGCGGTTTACTGAAATTGTAAAATTAAAGAGTCCAGAAAGGCTGTATCAATAATACAGAAATCATATGTTAAATACATATTATTTTTGTTTTTCAAGGACCGTAAATGAGGATATGGACTTTCTTATATCCGAACAAAATTGACAATATTGGTGCAAGCTCCACAGAAGGTGTCAAGCTGTTTCTAGCGCATTGGTGGATGCGTCACCACGCATTGGTGAATGCAACACCACGTTATTTCTAATGCGAAAACGTCAAAAAAAGTGAAGGTCCATTCTGGCCCATCATTTTAACTCTCTTGATAGGGACATGTAGATGTTAAGTAACACATCTAAATTTAAATCTTAACTACATTTTTTTGACGTTTTCCAATAAGAAATAACAAGAAGCTCATCCACCAATGCGCTATAAATAGCGTAGCTCTTTGCTGTTTCTATTTTGGATATCAATACTTATCATAGACGCATATGACGCATTGAGTTATCTGCATCTTTGAGATCACTAAAAAGGCACAATAAGGACTAATTTTTTACAAAATAAATTTAAATATTAAGAACCAGCTGAGCTACTGCGTCAATTTGAGCTGATTCTACATCAAAATGCATATTGAGTATGAGGTTGCTGCCAATATTATCAATTACTTTGTCTGTATTGTAATGTATTCCTCTTTAGGACTGTTGGACATAACATAAAGCTCCTTACGATAGGTTTTATTAATTTATTAAGCTTTATAAGTATTGTATAAATTAACATTATTTCAGTTCACATGTAGTCCATAACCTAAGTCTCTTGTCATGTGTGGTTGTCATGTCACCGCTGTCACTTGAGGTTCCGTTTGCCAAGTGCAACGTTGCCAAGTATATCCGTACATGAAAACCATACATAACACGCCCCTTTTAATAAAAACAAAATAAACAAAAATTAATTCACATAATATATCATAAGTACATAAATAACAAAACAATAATTCACAAATATTTCAATAGGTAAATCTATCAGGAGGGCAAATGACTCTACCACTTCTGGAGGTTTTCAAACCAGGTGAAGTACTGTATGATGTAGAAGGTACATTAATGTCATTGATGGGTGATGTTCTATTAGATGTTAAAGGTACATCAATATCTTTGATAGTCTTATTTGTTTTACAGTCTCTTGTATCATCAGGTACATCTGGACAAAGAACTGTTCTCATATTTCCCATACTTGTCCTTCCAGTAGTCACAATATCATTTTCATGACTAGTTTTCACATATGCTTGCTCACAATTTGCATTTGCATGTTGCTGTGCTTCTGACCGTACAGGTCTAAGATAGTGTCTATTACGTCTATAATCAGTATCATTTACTTTAACCATATAATCCCTTGATCCTTTCTTTGCCACAACCACTCCAGGGTTCCATTTCCTTTTCTTTTCTTGAAGTAAAATTTGTTTTCCTGATTTTAATTCTGGTAACCTATTTGTTCCTTTGTCATAATAGTGTTTTTGTTTTCTTTGATTTTCTCTCAATTGTGTAAAATATCTTTTTTTAGAATGTCTGGGCTTTAGAAATTCCATACTGACTGGTAAGTTGGTTCTGAAATTTCTTCCAGTTAGCAACACACAAGGAGCAGGTAAATTTTATTTTGGAGTTGTATTATAATCCAATACAGCTAGAAATGGATCTTTCTTAGTTTGTACAGATTTTGAAAACAAGTTTTTTATTGTTTGTATTGTTTTTTCCACCATGCCATTGCTACGAGGATATTGTAGACTTGATGTTGTTACTTCAATATTATATATACGGACAACATTTAAAAATTCATGAGAGCTGAATGGAGGACCATTATCAGAAAATATTTCACAAGGCAGTCCATTAATAGCAACCATATTTTTTAATTGTGTTACAACACTGCTAGCCGTTTTGTTCATTAGTTTATTAACAATTGCAAACTTCGGAAAATAATCAACCACAACTAAAAAATCTTGTGAGGCTACTTTCATGAAATCAATACCAATTTTTTGCCAAGGTATTTCAAGTACATCATGTGATTTTAATGTCTCCCTATTGTTGCTCTCATAGCTCATTTGACAAGTCAGACAGTTCAGAACAATGTTTTCTATATCCTTCATCAATCCCGGATAATAAATTGCTTCTTGAGCCTTCTTCTTACATGATACTACACCCTCATGAGACTGATGTATAACATCAAGAAATTCACCCTTCAATTCTTCAGGAATAATTAACTTTTTTTTTATAAAACAATACATTCTTTAATAAATATATATCATGTCTATCAGACCAGATTTTTTTCACCTCAGAAGGTTCAGAGCTTTTATGCTCAGGTCACCCATTTAAAACATAATATTTAACTTTTTGTAAAGATGGGTCAGTATTAATTGCATTTTGCAATCTTTTTTATTTTCTTTTGATGTTGCTACAATAGAATACACTTTTAAATTATTTTCATCATCTATAAAATTAGTATTTTATGGTTTTATTCAAAGGATCTCTATAGACCTATAGTAACATATGGAGCAGAAAATTGGATATTAAACCAAAGACATCAGAGCAGAATTCAGGCAGCAGAGATGAAATACCTCAGAAGAACGATAGGAGTTAAAAGAACTGATAGAATCAGAAATGAAGAAATAAGAGAAAGACTCAAAATCAAACCGATACTCGAGTCAATCAAAGAGAAAAAATTGGCATGGTTCGGATATCTAACCCGGATGGACAATAATAGACAAGTAAAAAGAGTGTGGGACGCCAAACCAATAGGGAAGAACAGAAGAGGAAGACCCATTAAAGAATGGAACAGTGACATCTCGCAGATACTGCAGAGTAAGGGTAAGACTTGACAGGAAGCAACACAGATGGCATCCAATAGGAAGGAATGGAGAAAGTTCGTTAAGAGCTAGGATCAAATTTTGATCGTACTAATGATTTGTAAATATGAATTGGACTTTTATTGAAGACCAGATTTACAAGATTGCTTATAGTTTCTTATCAAAGATCATTCCTAAAAATTTTAAGTGTTCCACATAAGTAAAGTTGTTTCCATATAACAAAAGACCTGAATTTGTAGAGTGCTCTTCTAAAATACTACAGCTTTTGATCAGTTTTCAAGGTAATTGGGAGTTTTTCTGTACAGAAAGAATATTTTTTCCTCTTAATCATATAACCAAATCATCAGCGTTTAGTCTCGCCTTTACAAATTTTGGAATGTTTTATAATATTTTGTTTATCGCTTCTAAGAATAGTGTTGATCTAATAACGGATCCTTGAGGTGTTCCATTTGTTTGATCTTTAGTGCTGTATATTGTACCATTTATCTTAACTTTAAATTGTCTCTTGTTAAATTAATTATGAATAAATAGCATGTTACCTTTGACACCTCAATGACTAAATGTGTTAAGAATAAAGTATCTCTAAGCCATGTCAAATGCTTTTGTTCTATCGAAAAAGACAGCAAGACATTTCTGTCCAATTGCAAATAATTCATGTATTTCGGACTCTAGGTCTATTAAATTATCTATAATGGATCTGTTCCTGCGGAAGCCGATATATTTATTGATTATTAATTTATTGTTTTCCAAAAACCATCTTAGTCTATAATTCACCATTTTTAAGATTTTGCACATTGTATTGGTAAGAGAAATTATAGCCTATATGAAGTAAGAGCGTAGGCGCAAAATTTCGGGCCAATGCTTTTTTTAAATGCATTCATTTTTTTCGAATCCTCAAAAAACTAATAAATATTTTTAAAAAATTTAAAAGCAGAATAAAAGAATACATTATTACTGAGGGCTGAAAGTCCATGAAAACTTCTATTATGTTTATTTTAATAAGTTACAGAGGTGAAAAAAAAAGAGAAAATTTATTGTGATTTTTAATTTCAAATATCTAATTCAAAAAAACTTTTTGTTTATTCTAAGGGACTTTCGGCCCTCAGAGAAATAATGTAATCGTTCATTCTGCGTTTAAATTTTTTTAAAATATTTGTTAGTTTTCTCAGGATTCGAAAAAAATGAATGCATTTAAAAAGCATTGGCCCGAAATTTTGCGTCTACGCTCTTAAGATCAGTTCGTGATTTATTGGGTTTAAGTAATGGAATTATTATCGTCTGCGTCTGTTTTGTGGGAAACTCATTACTTGTCCAAATTCGGTTGTATAGGTCAAGAAGATATTTTTTTCCATTATTTGGTAGATTTTGTAAGAAACAGGAATATCGTTTGGTCCTGGCGCCGATTTTTTGCTGGTACTTAAAGAATGGTTAAGCTCTTTCATGGTTAATGTTATATTAAGAGGATTATCTTTAATGCAATTTAAATCTATTAATTGGTTTTCCAAAATCATCTTAGTGTTGATAAAATCTTTAGAAAAGTTGTTATAATTGTTGAATTCTTTTATGTGTATCGCTTCCAGATATTTTTCTAACATTTTCCCAGACGGTACTTATAGGTAACGCTCGGATTTATAGGCAACAACAATTGAAGAAAAAGGCGCGTATATAGGCAAAGATTTTTATTAAAAAAGGCAGGAATATTAAAATTTAGGCAAAATATAGGCAATAAAGGAATATAACTTATTATTTATTGTACAAAGTGAATTAACCTAATATTAACTTAAGACAGGTATATTTACACATCACAATCATAACATTAGTATAAATAAACTAGTAACTAAATAACTGTAAATTAATAATTAAACATTATAACCACTTCAAATTTTATCATTAATAGAAACAACTAAATGTCTTTCAATATTTTCGGTCTTAAAACTATGTCTTCGATCACTTAAAATTAATTTGTACATTGAAAACGAACGTTCGACATCGACAGATGTAATTGAAGCATATTTCAGAGCGGATAATAAATCTGGCATAATTTGAAATTCCTCGGAAAATATCCCATTCAAAACTTTAGCAACATTAGATAAAAACGAAAAACCTTCATTCTTGTCGAAAACATATTTCATTTTTTTTTTTAATTAATTGACCGTTACTTCCAGGTGCCGATTTAATTTTCGTCTTTAAATTATCTATTAATTTTACTGACTCACATAAATTTATCTCTTGTTTTTCTGATAAGGTAATTGTGGTAACTATTAATTTATAATTGTCATTGATATAAGCGAGTTCCTGTTTCAATTTGGGATTTTTTAATATTTTTTTTGCTTCTCGAATGGCTTCGGAAATATTCTGACATAACTAATTCTATTTCACTGCAGTGTTCAAAGTAAAAAAAACTGCTTCGAGCAAGGTCCCCCACCTTGTAATTACTGGTTTAGGTGGCAAAGGGACACCGGGAAGTCTTTCTTTATATATTTGCACCCTCAACGGAGCCTTCACAAAAACTTTTTTCATAAAATTTATAAAATTATTTACCAACGGAAACAGATTTCTTATCTCTTCAGCAATTCTATTTACCCCGTGGGCTACACAAGTGCAATGAATTAAATTAGGATAAAAAATCTTTAAATTAACAGCAGCTTTTAACATATATGCCGCAGCATCTGAAAGCATTAAAACTATTTTATTCACTGATATAGCGTTGGGTAAAAAGAGGTTTGTTAAACTATTTTGTATAAATCGACTTATTGTTAAATTGTTTGTTTATTCCAATTCTTTAAAGGCAACTAAATAAGGTTTTCTCGCAAAGTTTTCGTTCAAAATTCCAATCATTAAATTAGCTATATACCTGCCGCATACATCTGTCGTTTCATCCACGATAATATACAAAAAATTTCCCTCTAAATCACGTTTAATTTTTGAAATACATTCCACATAACATTTTTCCACAGTATGTTTTCTCAATGTACTCTCGTCCAGTAAAGATTTATTAAGATATTTTTCGAAAAAGCATTTAAAACTAGGGTTATTAACTTTATATAGAGAAATGTTGGATGCAATCATCATCTGGCATAAATCAAATTTAAATGCGTCTTCCTCCTTTTTTTTTTGAACTGCTTAAACTATCCCGCAGAGATATTTGGGCTAACTTAGAGGAATTTAATTTTTCCAAATTACGTTTATGAAGTGGGGTTCCACAATGCTGGTCAATAAAGTACTTTTTTCTACTTGAAATCTGAGAATTAAAAAAAAATAATTAGAATTCTAAAACCGCTTTAGAATTTAGTTATGTTGTGGGACGAGAAGAAAAGAGAAAAAATAAAACTTACCGATTTACCGCATGGTTTACAAAATGCTCCATCTCCTTCTAGAGAAAGTTCCGAATAAGGTGCAATCTATAGCCTTAATTTAGATGTCATCTTTTCACACAAATGTCGAAAACGTTTTAAAACGTGTTCTTTGCTTTTCGGTATACGCAACAAAACTAAACTAGGATATAGCAATTTGTGACTAAACTCTGATACAGTAACCGACTGTACAACTGATAATAAACTAATAAAGCTTAGGGATTTGCAAATAGTTAACCCTCAAGTCTCGATCAGGTACATTTTCCTAGAAATCTGTTATATAAACAAACCATTGATATTTTATTATTGACCCAAAATTTTATTATAGAATGGTTTAGTAATAGAATAATATCATGGGTAGTACCATGAAATTTTAAAAAAGGCACAAATAGGCGGAATTTACGAAAAAAGCAAAAAGTGCAAAAAACAATTATAATAGGCAAAATAGACAAAAAAGGCATTTTGCCTATAATCCGAGCTTTACTTATAGGCATAATAATATTAATAGAAGACATAAATTCTTGCCAAGATTTTTTCTTTTCTTTTTAGTTAAATATCTAGCTGAAGCTTGTAATTTCTTATATCATATGGTATTTTCAGTTGTTTTGTGATGTTTTAATTTGTTAAAGGATTTTTTATATTTTTATTATATCAGTACACTCCTTTGATATGATAGTAATAACGTTTTTATTTGTAAATATTCTTATTGACTCATATTTTTTAAAACTAAATAGAAAACTTACCATAAAGTCTAGTAGCAATGATTTTTCTTTTTTTTAGCCTTTAGGCATTTGTTTTAATTTGCTATATTAAGATGGTTTTTGTTCTATTTTATATATATCGGAAAATTAATTAATAAGTAACTATATTTTCCATTTGTGCTGCAGCGACCAGCCATCAAATGCCCAAAAGCTCTCTTTTGAGTATTTTTTCTTATTTTATGGAACTACTCGGGATTTTTGTAAAAATAAATCTTTTATCTCCAGAGATAAAACGATTTGTGCCAGCGGACTTTGCGTATAAAACTAAAAACCTTTAAGGAAGATTTAATTTATCTAGCGGAAATGTAGAATCCGTAGCACTTAAGATTTATCCAAACAATTTGTTTTTTTAGTCGCTTTTTGTAAGTAAATCGCAGTAGTAATTTTTTAAAGGGAATATTACGATTTTCTACTATTTTTGTATCATTTTCATTTGGGATTTAATACATAAGTGGCATATTTTTTTAGTTTTTAATATAATTTAAAAATATGGAAGCAAAATAAAATGTGATAATTAAAACTGCGAATAGATATTTTATAAAATGTTCATAAAACCTATTTTGGATTCTACGATTTGTTTGACCTATATAAGATCGGGGGCAGTCTGCACAAGAAATTTCATATGTCAGTGTCAAATGAACATATTTTAACCGATTGTAAAATATTCCAAAAAACTAGAAGTAAGCTTAACTTTAACCGAGCTCCTTAGAGGTAATTAAAATCTAAGCATGATAATTTTTTAAGCTAGACAGCTATAGGGCAAGAGGCATAAAAGATATTTAAATTAAAATTTAGTTTAAACTATAAATTTATACAGTGATGAGTGTCTTACCACCCGGCAAAATAGCGGAAAGGATAGAAGACAGATTAAGTTGTGAGATAGTACGAGATAAGGCTAGTTATTAGACGTGTCTATTTGACTTCAGTCATAATTATACGGATGACCTCGAAAATATTTTATTTTAATAATTTCTGATGTTAGAATAAATGATTAAATATATTAAGATATATTATAGTAAAAAACATTAATTAGTAGCGATTTTAAATTATAAATTTTTAAGTTTATTTAATAATAAAAATAACTCAACTGAAATATTTGACTAAACTAAATCGGTATGATCAGTCCGAAATAAATTGTTGTATGTAGAGTTGGCGTAATAGTTAGAGACGTTGTCTATTCATAAGAACACTGGGGTTCAATTCACACCGAGGGGAAAATTTTTGTTTTACTCAATCAAAAATAATAGAAAATATGATACATATTAGGTAACAAGTTTTCGAAAAACTCATTATCTACAATTTATTCTTATTCCAATGTTATAAAATAGAAATACAGAATATTTCAAATTCAATTCCAGTTTTACACTCTTTGGTTGTGAATGGAAAATAATCCATTGAAGACTGTTTAATGTCAAATCCATCACTAAATTCACAGTGTTAATATCAACTCCTCTGTACAGGTAATGATTTTCAAAACAATTGACGACATTGGAATGGATGCGCGCGAACAGCTACCTGCTTTATAGCTAACCAAATCATCAAGCCTTCAAGTTATCAAATATCAACACATCGAGAAGTGTTTTTTACGGTAAACAGAAACTTTTTATTGAAAAAACAATTTGTGAAAAGGATTTTAACGGTCAAGGAAAAAGTGCAAATTGTTGTCTGGCATGTGAATGGAATATCAGACAACATGATTAGACAACAATTCGTAAATATGTTTCCAAATAGGCCGGCTCCAGCACGATCAACAATTCAGTCTATTATACGTAATTTTTTTACTTATGGATCCGTGTTCAATCCAAGAGGAGTTCGCAGACGAAGGGAGGAAATCCAGATTTGGAACTAAGGGACACTTTGATTTGTGCAAGTATTGAGCAAAATCCTACCCAATCAACACCTCGTCTCGGAGAACAATGTGGAATTCCAAGATTTAGAGTAGGTGAAATTTTGTAAAGACATCGATACCGTCCCTATAAACTTCATAAATCCAACGAACAATTCCCTGGGGATCAATATAGACGTTTAGAATTTTGTCAAACAAACATTTTTTAGAGAACGTTTTGTTCACCGATGAATGTACATTTTCATTGCATGGATGGCACAATTCAATCAATGCTAGGTATTGATCTCGAGGAAATCCTCGTCAGATTTATGTCGCTCGTACCCAGCGTCTTCGAAAAGTAAATGTTTGGGGAGGCATAATAGGGAATCATGTCATTGGTCCATTTTTTATAGACGGTATGTTGACTGGGCGGAAATACTTGGAACTTCTGCAAAATGAAATTGTCCCAGCCCTTTGTAATTTACCAATACCTTTCGATTCCATATGGTTTCAACACGTTGGTTGTCCTGCACATAATTCTCACATCGTCAGTGAATATCTCAGTGCGACTTTTCCTAATCAATTGATTAGTGGCCACGGATATTTTTTATTTTTCTAGAATTTTTACTTATTTAAACATTCTTTAAAAGTTTTTACTTTATTTTCGAAAGTACGACGATACTGTTTTGTCAATAAGATTTTTTGTTTTAACTTTAGTTTTTGTTTAGTTTTGTTTAGTGATTCAAAGCAAAACGATATTTTGCATAATTTCAAATTATTAAAAAAAAAAAAAGAAAACCACATGTGGGTTTTGAACTCTAATCGTCTGCGATGTCTGTATCGCAATGTCGAATTCTTACCACTAATCCACGAAGGATAATATTAAATAATCACTATTAATTAAATTATTTTATTCACATTTTTGCTTAATTGTGGTCAATCAGTTTTTACTTTATGCGAAATTAAAAAATGGAAATACGTCACACATTCGACGTTACTCATAATAATTATGACCGAGGTGATTTAGCTCGAATCTAACGTCTAAAGGTGTGAGACTATCGATAGTGGTAATGTAATGGAATATAAATTATAGGTTTTTCCGATTATTTCTTAATATTGTAACTTTTTTATGCTTTTGTTTTTATTGCTTTGAACGACATTATAAATATAAAACATAATAAATATTAAATTCTTTAAAGATACAGCCTTGGTTATTAAAAAAATATTAGCGAATTTATAACAAAATTATTTAAACAGAGAAAATCTGAAAATAGTATGGATCAAGACAACAAAAATTATTGCTAGTACTTTGCAACTACCTTAACCCTTAAGTGGTCGCTAAGGCGTAAAAAGTACGCCATTTTTATGAAAATGTCATAACTTTACATCGAGATGTTAACCATTTGCGGACGGAGTTAATTAATTTAAAATTCTTTCGGTTTCATTTTGAATAATTAATGCAAATACAGGTAACAAATTACATTTTCTGTGAAACTTTTATTTTTGTTTATTATAAACCAAAAAAATAGCTGGTGCTTATACGGGACCACTAGGGAATGACAAGAGTACATTACAATAGAAAAAAAGAAGTAAAAAAGTTACTTTTGATAAAATTTAAAAAAACAATTCGACTTTTCTGTTAAGCAAAAACTATTTTCTCAAACAAATTCGTCGGAAACAAGCATAAGAACATTTCTAGCGGTGTACCAACATCATCGGTAACATTTGGACCACTGTGTAAAATTTGAATTTTAGACGATTCTTTTATTTGTTTTAGAATTTTTAGGATCATATATTATGACGTTTTTAGCCACGTTACTTGAAGTGTAGGCGGCGCCTGGTCTTTCAGATCTGAGTCATCGCTCTCCAACTGAAAATCACCTACATGATCACTTTGTTTGTATTCTAAAAAATTTAGTTCTATATCGTCGTCATCTTCTGGTCTTCATATATCAGGTCTTCTTCTGTTGGTGCATCTGAAGTATATGATCCACTGTCAGATAGCAGATCATCTAATAAAGTATATCTCTCGTCAAAAGATAGGTTGGTGACGTCAAAATGCCACTTTCCTAAAATCAAAGAAAACAATAATAAATGATAATGTTATGCCCTAGTGGTCCCGTATGGAACCACAAGAAAAGTATCTTATATTTCGACTTATATAAAATATTTTTTAAATTTTTATCACTGTGCCTACTTTATAATCATTATTACAAAAGAAAATGTACAAAACTTACCGGCTATTTAAAAAGTTTGAGAAAAACTTATGCTAGATTCCAATCCCGAACTGAGAGGGGATACGTTTTAACACCGAACGATGGTGGAACGATGGTATAAGGTTTTGGCTAGCGCTTACTAGGCGACGGTATAAAATTAAAATAGTTGTGGTACTTTATTGGAACTACTCGGACGCCAAGGGTTAAATAGGCAAGGCAGCTCCGGAATCCCCCTACCACACATTCTTCTACGTTAGAGTTTAGTGTAAATCTTCGTCACTACAATTTTAGTACTAGAATGTAATTTAGTACAAAGTGATGTATGGAGTACGCCAAGTGATTACGTAAGTCACAATAATTTTTTGGTTGTGGGACCAAATAATTAAGTAAAAATGTACTTTATTATGCTGTAATTATTTATTTTAGATCTAACGTACCATACATACCATAGGAAAAACGTTATTAGTGATGACTTAGGAGACATAGTCAGAAAAATAATGGAAGAATCTGATGATAAATACATGGGTGGTATTGATCACATGCGTCCGATGAAAAGAAGTATTTCAAAGAGTATGTGATTATCAAATAAACGCAGAAGAAAAAAAAGTACTTATCTTTACAAGTAGCGACGGAATATAGTGTGGAATAAACATTTTATTGTAAGTAAATTTGCCAAAGCCCCCTTAAAAAATCTTCTCTCGACGACCTCTAGTCGATGCAAAAAGTATTAAAGATGAGCTTAAGTGCATTTTTTAAATTTTTTTCCAAAGAAATAATAGAAAATGTAACATCGTACACAAATATTTTTATTACAATAATTCAAGGAGGGTACACAAGATGCAAAATTAAGAACGCCAGAAGAAATCCTTGCACTTCTTGGAATTTTCTTCCTTGCTGGTGTAAAAAAGTTAAGCCATACTGATTTTAGAGTTCCAGTTCCAGTAGAGAATCCAAACCTTTGTGGCATGTATAGGATATAAACGTTTTCTGTTTTTTCTTGGAGCACTTAGGTTTGACGACAAAACAATTCGTGAAGAACGAAAACAGACAGATAAATTAGCGGCAGTGAGAAAAATTGCAGACAAATTAACAGACAACTGTCGGAAAAAATTCTGCCCAGGTGAAACTATTACAATTAATGAAATGTTAGTTCCATACCGTAGTCGTTGTAGTTTTGTACAATATTTGCCTAAAAAGCTCAACAAATATGGGATAAAAATATTTGAATTGTGTGATTTAAAGATGTTTTATGTCTCAAATTTAGAAAAAATCATGGCAAGCAGCCCGAAGAAAGATATAATCTACCAAACACTGCAACAGAAATTGTACTCAGATTGGTCGAGACCTTCAAAAATTTTAAAAGAAACTTGACCACAGTTAATTTGTACACCAGTTATACTTTCTTCATCGAAAAATTACTTTGGTTGGTACTTTGAAAAAAAAAAATAAATAAAAGAGAAATCACACTGGAATTACAACCAAGTAAAACTAGAGCTATAAACACTTTAATTTTTGCATTTTAGAAAGAAACCGCCCTTGTATTTTACAGTAAAAGGAATAAGGCTTTCATATAACTTTCTACGTAGCATGCTGGTGATTTTGTAGATGAAAAGTTAGGCAAACGAGACATAGTACTATTCAACAATGAAATTAAAGGAGGAATCGATGTACTCGACCAAATGTGCAGCAGTTACACTGTCTAAAGACAAATTAGACGGTGGCCATTGGTCGTATTTTATCAGCTGATAAATATTACAGGAATAAATTCCAATATTGTATTGAATACCACTCATTGTAATAAGCCTCTAGTCACAGAAATTTCTTAAAAAATTTAGCGGTTAATGACACCCCATTTGCAACAGATTGCGAATATCACTAACCTATCTGTTGGCATCAAGAGTAACTTAGCTCCATATAAGAGTTCCGAGACTGAGACTTCAAAACTACCCGAAAAAACAAGAGTAAAGTGTACCCAGTGCGGTCGAAAAAAAAAAAAAATGAGCAACCACAATAAAGCATGTCACAACAGGTAGAAAAATTTCATTTGGTCGTATAAATAATCTAATAGCTAATAGATATGTTCTTAATGATGTATTCTTGGATTTAGTTACTGAGATAAGAGATTTGGATGTATTATTGGATTGTGCATTCACATTTAGAAGCCATTTTCTTAAAATTAAGGAAACAGGATTTCGTAGTCTTGGTTTTATATATTGTAACAGTCATGATCTCTCACCTATTGTATTCAAATTATTGTGTTGCTCTCTGGTACGCTCAGGTCTTGAATACTGCTCTATTGTTTGGTCTCCATTTCATCAAGTATACATTGATGGATTGGAGAGCGTTCAGAGGAAGTTTCTAAGATCTTTAGCTTTTAAAGCACATATTAATATAAAAAATACTGAAAATTATTTCAGATACTATTCTATAATGATGTTTCAATTAAACATTGCTACTTTGAAGAACCGCAGGTTGAAAGCTGATATATTATTTTTGACACTAATTTAATTAATCCAATTATTTAATTAATTAATTCACTAATTTATGCAGAGTCATACAAATCAATTACTATTAAAAATTCTCAGGGTGCCTTTTTAATTTTACTTTAATCAGTTTACTTTATATATCTCTTCTAGTGGGTTCAGTATCTCCTAGTTGCTCATAATCGGGATAGAACAGGAAACGGAACTAACATTAAAACAACATAAATATGCACACAAATTATTATTTATTTTTAATAAGCAATACGATGAATATTAATAAATAACTTTTGTGGGCAATTATCTTTCCCAACAAACTCCTATACTCTAAATTTAATTTTAATTACAAACTATCTATTGATCTGTTTTATAATAATATCTACTAAAAAAAATGACCATATAAAAATATAATTTATTCACAAAAAAAAAATAAATCTTTGAAACTTGGAATCTTAGTTCGTATGCTTATATTTGATTTTACCTTTAGAATATCTTAAAATTTTCTTTCATTCAAATTATTTGACTGACCTTTATTTTTTTACACCAATGATGTCTCCTCTCGATCAAGCCACAGTTCCTTCCTTGATTGATTATGTCCGGCTACCATCAAATCTTCCCCGTTCTCAGCATCTATCCAAACCGCATACCATCAAACTACTCCTCCGAAAACACAAGCCCAAGCCTCTTTTGACCGGTACTCTTTATTCACAAATTCTCCTTTCTTTCTCAATTATATCTCGTGGACTATGCAGACTCAAAAGAGGTATTAATCTTCTCGATTTTGATCTGCTCTCAGCTTCCACCTTTTTCACTAACAAACGAAAACACTAGTACTCAGATTGACTACACGAAAACACGTCTTCTCTTCTGGTCTGCCGGTAACATAATCATTCTTTCAATCTCTCCCAGACAACCTTCTCAACTCTCTCATTCCCACCATTCCTTTTTAACCATTTTCGATTTAGAAAATTTCCAACATGATATTTAAAACAAATAAACTACTTTCACTCAAATTACTTTTCAGAAACCATTAACAATTTTGCCTTTTTCAACAGAAATAAGTTTCCAAATTCTTGTTATCTCATATCTAAATCTAATTCTTATTTACTTTTATAAAATACCCACCGCAAAATACAATTACAAGTTTCCTAAATCTATAATTATACGGGTTCCATTGTCCTTTCACTATTCACTCAGTCTTTCACGGAAAAACTCGTCAGGGTCCCGTCACGGAACAATGTTTCTCTTATTCTAACTATTACAAATAAGTACAGGGTTGTATTTTAACTTATATGCCCGCGGTATATTAAAATAATAAAAAAATTCTTTATTCTATATCTGATCGATAAACTGATCCATAACAATATATATATATATATATATATATATATATATATATATATATATATATATATATATATATATATATATATATATATTTTTTAACTTTTGTGATTTGATATACTGTTTTAATGTACACATTTTAACTGTTTACTTGTTTCTTTGTTATTGTTTTGATGTTTATTGTACATGATCTTTACTTTTTACTATTTGTTGTATTTTATTGTAAATGGTTCTACCGTTGAAATAAATAAAAAAAAAAAATAAAGGTCAAAAGATACAGTAAACCAGCATGTAAAGAGCATATGATCACCACCCACATTTGCTTAGAATGCTAGCAATAGAAACACTAAACAGAAAGTCCTTGAAATGAATTTACTTTTTGTATCTTTTTATGTTCATCTAAGAATTCTTTTTTATTTTTGTATTTTTTGTTTCATTATATTTTTTACATAAAATATGTGTTTATTGATTTCCATATACTTTAATACCTCCTTATTTTTATCTAGCATACAAAGTACGCCAAGCGACCACTTGTGTAAAAAATATTCTAGGCACCACTTACGGGTTAAAACCAAAAAATATTTCGTTACAGTTTACTTAGAAAATCGTAATTCCTTTCCTTATTTTATAAACTAGACAGCTAAATATTTCGTCAGACTTACCTTTGATAAAGTCGACAGCCATTTCCAAGCCATAGGTGTCCTTATCACAGTCATCCAAGATATGCGCTCCAAGTAATATTCCCGGCAGAATCGGCCTCTCGGCGTAATTCAACCTGTCTAGAGTGTAGAGCATAGTTTCCAACGCTTGTACGCCGCCCTGCGGCATTATCGGACCGCAAGTAATACTATCCTCTCTTTCATGAACCATCATCAAACCACCTAATATTAAATCGCCTTCGACGATGGCCTCTTTCTTGACGGGCCATGGAATTTCATCGTGTTGATGTCTTAAGTGGTGATGTTGCTGGTGAGTTTCGGTTAACGCGGCGGCGAATTCCAGTTCATTGTTCGTATGCATTAAGTTGACGCCGTTAAAATTTAAAAGCTTGTTCCTATTAGATTTGTGCTTCATATAATACCTGCGGAAATGGATTTTTTATAATGGAAAATGGAGCGAACATGATGCCGTTTGGTTCGAGAATTTTAGAGCGTTTCTTATTCATTAAATATTAAAAATTAAAACAAACATTTTATTTTTAAATTTTTATCAAAGTTGTACTATAATTACATTTTTTGGAAGAGTAATTCCATCGTATGATGGCGGAGAAGTGGGGAAAGACGTATAAAAATCCAGTGGCGTACACTCACTTTTATTTTATTTAAGTTAATTATATTACATTTTTTAAATATTATTTGTTCGAAATAATGGGCCACAATATATTTATTTATAGGTTTATACTGACAATTCAATATCTATATCCAAAGACCGCTTTCAAAGATATACATGATAATTATACTTATTTTATTTATTTAATATTATTAGGTGTATATTTATATAATATTATAATATTTATTTTCTTTTTTTTTAACTTTAAAAGTGGTCTCTGGAATACAAATCAAAACGTCAGTAAATTAAACGTGTAAATAAATATACTGTGGCTTATTTTCAACATTTTCCCTAAAAAGATAGAATGCCACGAGCAAAAAGGTATATAAAAATAAATATATCTATTATTTGTTTATTTAAGAACGGTCTCTTTATTTAGAGATCGAAACGTCAGTGAATTAAGCATTCTAATAATATATATTGTTGCTTATTTTCAACATTATTTCTAAAATTATAGAACGCCACAAGCAAAAAGCTATAGAAAAATAAATATAACTATAACATTTTCCTGCTGACAATTCCTTTATATCGTATCACTACGTTGACTTCTTTCATTTTTTAAATCAACATTAGAATTTTGCTGTTTTTTCTTGGAAGACCTTAGTTGTTCGTTTTTATTATTTAATAATCACAGAATATAACTGAAAATTGACTATAAAATAACAAACTCTAATAATACTCGGATTATCACTAAAGTTGACATTATATTGACAAATAAACCTACAATTTTTGGTTCAGACATCATTTATTATTTTACGATGCTAGAAAAGGTAAAAGGTTGATACACGAAGATGGTCGTAGAAGAGTGATTCAATAGTAGCATATTACCATATAGAAAGAATCGGACTCTAGGCCATATTTCAATGGTGACACCAAAAGTTCTGACATTCTAACATTCCTTTTTGTCCAAGTCTATCGACACAAATCAAAAACGGCTGTTTTTGTGATTGAACTGCCGGTAATGAAGGAAACGATTATCGTTTGTTAGAAATCATATATGACTAAACGACAGAATCCCAGGAACATGGGGAGAATATATTACCCTCAGACAACAAGTTAAACAAAGAATAAAGCTCGAGAAAAACGAATACTGGGAGAGAATGTGCAGAGACATAGACAACACGATAGAGTATAACAGATCAACAGAAGCATGGAAAAAAATATAAAACATCAGAAGGAATAAACGAAGTAAAAATACCATACAGATAATTACATCAAAAGAGTGGACAAAGCATTACACAAAATTATTGCAGAAGCCTGTGACAATAATAACTGAGGAAGCAGAAATCACAGCGGAAGATATAAATAAAGCACTAAAGAAATCCAAAAACAATAAAGCACCAGGACCAGGGAACATAAAAATGAAACTGCTGAAATATGGAGGCGCAAGGATATTATCCTTTATACGAATGTTATTCAATAAAATCGAAGCAGGAGAGAAGATTCCCGATGAGTGGAATTTATCATACATGTCCTCCATTTTCAAAAAAGGTGACAAAAGGTCACCAAATAACTACAGAGGGATCAGTGTAATGACTTCAATAGCAAGAATCTTTCCATAAGTTATAAAAGAAAAACTAGAACAACACATGGACCATTATAGCGAAGAACAGGCCGGATTCCGAAAAGCCAGATCATGTCTACATAATATATTCTTTATGAGACAGGTGATTAAAAAGAACAAAGAAAAAAAACATTGAAACACATATGACCTTTATCGATTTAGAGAAAGCATACGATAGCGTGCCCAGGAAACATCTATGGGAAGCAATGAGAAGAATGCGCGTTAGAGAGAAATGGGTGAATATAACACAAAGACTGTATAAAGAAACACAAGCGCAAATAAAGTTAGGTAATGAAATAACAAAATCAATCACCGCAACAAAAGGCCTCAAACAGGGATGTGGTCTCTCACCTACACTTTTTAACATATATTATATATATAGATCAGGCTTTGAAAAGATTGTATAGAATATGCGGAACAATGGGCATACCAGTACAAGAGAATATATTACATTAACTATTTTTCGCAGATGATCAAGTCATTTTTTCGCAAAAGACAGGGAGGATATGGAATATATGATAAGGAAATTAAAGGAAGAATATGAACTTTGGGGACTCAAGATAAATATTTGCAAGACCTAATATTTATGTATTGGACCCGAGGTTGCAGATTTGAACTTAAGTTTAGAAGAAGAGACTATTAAGAGTTGCAAGGCTTTTAAGTATTTAGGGTCAATGATTAGCCGAGATGGTACTTGTATGAAAGATATAGAAGTGAAAATAGCACGAGGAAAAGAAGCCACAAGAGCACTTCATGGAGTGATATGGAACAACACTCTAACCAAAGAAAACAAAAAGAGGATCTTTCAAAGCATATTGATGAATATTACCCTATATGGAGCGGAAGTATGGCCAATGACAACAACAATACGAAATAAAATAAGAACAGTTGATCTGAACTTTATGAGAAGATTTCTACAAATCACAAGAGCGGATAGAATAAGAACGGAGGAAATATGGAACAGAATGGAAGTAAAATGCTCAATTACAATGAAGTTGGAAAACAGAGCCCTGCAGTGTACAAAGTATGCAAGAGCATATGTGGCCGAAAAGAATATTAAACTGGGACCCGCCGGGAAGAAGACGGAGAGGAAGACCTGCTACAAAATGGAAAACATACGTCGAAAATGCTATGATAGATAGAGACCTCAGAGAAGGTGACTGGGAGAATAGAGTGCTGTGGAGGACGAAAACGGCGAACTCATAATGGGAAAAGCCGAAGAAGAAGAAGAAAAAGAAATCAAGTTTCAACTTAATGGCTCATATGCCAACTACACGTTAATGAACTGACATTGCGTCATCTTTTTCAACATCAAGATGGTACTATAAGTGGCAGTATATGCCCGTTTAATTGATTTTGAGTAGGAATTTGACATAGTGTAGCATAATCGTTCTAAAGAAGTTGTGTTAAATAAAAACACAGACAGTAGAGATATTAGAATTATGTCTAATCTCTATTGAAATGAAACAGCGAAAGTAAAAGTTGAAAATGAACTGACTGAGGGGTTCAGATTCGCCATGGGGTGTGCCAAGGATGTATTGTATCTCTACTGTTGTTTAATTTATACAGTGAAGCCATCTCAGAATTAACGTTAATCAAAGTCAATGAGGGTCTATTAATAAATAATAAACCACTGAATAACATAAGATATGCTGACGATACCGTCCTTCGGGAATACTAAAAGAACTGCAGTACTTTGCTTAACAACTAAATATACATTACAATAATTATGTACTTGAAATAAGCTTGAAGAATACCAAGCTCATAGTATTTACAAAAGCACATCAAAGTTAAGCTAGTACTAGATAAAAACATAATAATTTAGCAAATACCTTTGTACAAATACCTTGGAGCATGGATCACAGAAGATACTGATCAGACTAAAGAAATAAGATCCTGCATCAAAATTGCTCGGTCACCTTTAAACAGAATGAAAAAACTTTTCTGTAAGAGCAGTATCAATATAAAGCTCTGAATAAGAATGCTTTGTTACTATATTTCTCCCCTTTTTTGTATAAAGTTGAGGCCTAGACACTGAAACAATCCAACATTCATAACCTGGAAGCATTCGAAATGTGGTGTTACCGACGTATTCTGAAAATATCATCATAAAAATCAGAAAGTTGGAATACTTGAGGCACATCACGAAAGGTGAAAAATACGAACTATTAAGGAACTTATTATTTTAAATCTCTGATACAAGCAGACCTTAAAAAAGACGAAGAAAAAGTGATCAAAAGCTGACATATACCGGCCAACTACCAATCGAACCAAAAATACCGTCAGGCCCTCAGTAAAAAGGCTGCTAACTTTGTTTTAACCTCTCTTTGGTAAACTATAACGAAAGTATAGAATGCGATACAATAGTCTTACCATCAAGTGCCACAGACTATCTTGTCTTTGAATGAGAAAAAAACGAAAAACCTACAAAATAACTTCAAACAAAATAAATTTCTTTATACTTAACAATAAAAGTAATAAAATTATTCTCATAAAATTAATAAAAGTTGAATTTATTGAAAAATAGAATCTCTAATTGATCGCAAAATTAAACATGCTTTGCAGATTTTTGATTATATGGATAAAATTGAATTTTTAATTAAATCTATGCAAAAACTAAAGCAATTTAAAATACCAATTCACGAATAAGTTTAAAATTTTATGAAAGCCTTTTGTTTTAGACATTAAAAAAATAATAAAAGCGTAAATAAAATTGGCGTTATTTATAGCAAACACAAAATTAATTAAATTATTCAAATTTCGTATATTGATTTACTAAACCAGTGTGTAAAATTAATTAACGTTAACAGTAATAATTTTGAATAGAATTTGTTGTGTTGAATTACACAATACGAGTAAAATTTACAGCTATGCTCAACATAATATCGAATAAAATCTTTGCGACCAATATAATGATCACTCTTGTACTTAGGTAGCTTAAATAGGTACATAGAAATGACGCTAAAATGTAAAAAAGAAAACACACAACGTATAGTATTTTTCCTAATACTATTGAAATGATTAATGGACCGCTGGAGATAAAACACAGTACATTGGATCACATGGACTTGGAGTCAGAAACAAGAGAGGAGACCTCCTAGTTGTTGCTTTTACAATAGTAATGAGGGTGATCAACTTGTGAGGTCGGATAGTATAATTCAGCCAGAGAAAACAGGATTCGTTCGTATAGGCATTTATTTCGAATTTACATATACAAATGAAAAAGTAATTATCGTTATGTGTCTACTGAATACAATGTTTGAATACAAAGACGTACTGTTTATTTATTTCGATAGATGGGTGTGACGTTATTCGATATGGTAAACTAAGATACGGCGATCGAGGAATTGAGGTCGTACTCGTACCTCAACGCAGAACGAGTACTTGGACAGGGATACGGATGTTTATCTAGTTCAACGCACCAGATAGAAAGAATACGCCAATATCGTTCAACGCACCAGATTGACGTAGCCAGAGGAAAGATTGTCAATCTCGCTCAACGCGCCAGATCGACTGGGTTCGGAAGGATTTGGGACACGTTCAACTCACCTGTCCCCAAGGTCAGATATTCTCAACTCAACGCGTCGAGAATGGTTAGTAGCTGTCTTTCGGTTTCGACTTTTATACTATTCGAGACGGAACAAAAACATGTTTTGTTTAACACATATTCGTACTCTAGACGATAAAATATATTATCGTCACAAACTGAATATTAAGAAAAGCGAAAAGAAAAATATACAGGCCACTAAAATATTCTGGCGGGCTATGTTAATAGACAAGATTAACTAGTCATTAGGTTGGTGTGAAAAGAAACCGCAAAAGGAAAGCCAACACTAAGAAAGCTAAGGAAGCGGTGGACAAATAACACAGGCCTGCAAAAAATATTTTTTGAAAGTTGTTTGAAATTTGATAACTGACTTTAATGTACTTTTTTGCGCTGATTTTAAAAATGCAAACCATTTTTGTCTATCACGTCAGGTTTTCTCACAAAGTAGGGAGTATGTTTGGGTATAATAATATAATTTAAGTAATGTTTCACCTTTTTCCAATATTGTTAAACTTAGATCGTTTATTAATAATGTTCTTAACTAATTTCCATTACAGTTATATTTCTCTTTAGGTTTCTAAGTCCTTATAATAACGCTTTCGCTTTCTGTCAAAGCTTCTTTTACTGCTTTTCTAGCTGTGAAGTCGTTGAGAATCATCTCTTTTCATGAACCAGCAGTAGTTTGCTATCATGCTCACATTCTATCTTCCTTCGTATTTTCTTTTTATTTCTTTGATGCCTTGGTGAAATCTTTCGCATTACTGACATCACCAAGGTTTGCCGGGAAGTATCAAGATGTGAGTGGAGAAAGAGAAGTTGATTGTTCATGTTACAGCAGAGCTTCTTAAAATTGTCGATCATGTCTGCGACGATTTTCTTGTAGTTTCGTTGTCTTTTTTTTACCTAGGAACAGCAACTAATTTAAAAGTTGCCTTTTAATTTGTTTCCATTTTGTCCACAAAGTTGCCTCCCCTTCTTTAGTCAATACCTTGAAAAATTGTTTTATCAGCCTCAACTTTATGTGAAGTGAACTTTATTGACCAAGTAGCATTTAAATGATCACAACTTCGAAGTGGTTAAAGAATTTAAATATCTAGAAGCAACAGTCACAAATGACAACAAATTAGAGCGAGAAGTTGAAACGAGAATAATGACAGGAAACAGATCTTTCTTTGCAATGCAACATCTAATGAAGTCAAAACTTCTTTCACGAGGTACAAAAATCCGGATATATAAGACCATAATACGACCAGCAGTCGCTTATGGAAGCAAAACATGGACGCTAACAAAAAGAGAAATAAATAAATTGCTGGTGTGGGAACCTAAAATTCTTCGAATGATATATGGCGCTTGCAGAGACAGCGTGACAAACAAATGGAGGGGCAGATACAATAACGAGCTAGAGTCTCTATTCGGAAAAGAAAATCTAGTCAGATATATGAAGGCCAATAGACTCAGATGGGCAGGGCATGTGAAACGCAGTAATGACAATCGCCTTATAAACAATGTGTTCTGTGAAAGGCCAGAGGGAAGAAGGTCTGTAGGGCGGCCTAGTAAAAGGTGTAAAGATGTAGTCAAAGAAGATCTAGAGAAAATGGGAGTGCGACAATGGGAATTACTGGCACAGGACCGACAAACATGGAAGGCAATAGTAAACGCGGCAAAGACTCACGAAGAGTTGTAGCGCCATTGATGATGATGATGAGCATTTAAATTACTTTTAAATCAGCACATAATGTCCATTTGTGATCTGAATAGGACAGTTTGCTTAAAACCAGTTCAATGTTTTCGTAATATTCTTTCCAGTAAACCGATTGTCCAACTGCTATAGAAGCATACTTATTGCCATTGTATAGAAGTACTGCTTTAAGGCTTCTTTTTGAAGAATCAATTAAAAGTCTCCACTTATCAGGAACATATTCTAGTTTGAAATGTGTCATGAGTCCAAGAACATCACTGCAAAACACCAGGTCATCTTCTTGAGAGAAGAAAAATACAAATATTGTTTCTAGATCGATACCAAGAGAATGTTTTTGAAACAAACATATGTTTAATTTTCAATCTAGAACCTAAATTTTCTTCCGATTCGTTTACTAAATCATTCACTGTCTTCATCACTATCACCTTGCTGATCCAATGGCTCGTGATCATCATGTATATCATCCAAAGAATCTGGAGGAGAAACTTCAGGTCCATGAGGAACAGGACGAATGGCTAATTAAATGTTCGGGTAAGAAATATCTTTTTTGTTTCTCAAATTAAAAACTGCTTACCTTGAAACCATTACCTCAGTTCTTCAACACATACTGAACAAACTTTATGTGGAAGCTCAAGGCTTATCTTGATGGCCTAACTTTATACCAAAATGAGCAAAATATACTTTTTCAACGAAATCGGAAACGTTTCTTTGTTGATGTTTAACGGTATAGTTACCGCAAATGTAACAGAAGCAATCTGTTAGCAGCAATACCAAGCGAAAAGCTGCTGTGAATTGTAAGACATTTCCAAAGGCTTACTGCTTGTTAATTGGGGATGGGTAGGGGGTACGGCAAGAACAAGTGCTGACTTAAAAATACTGCTGGTTTCTCCTAATTACTCTTTATTATTTCATTTTGTGAAATAACTGTACGTAATGGAATTTTTTTACTATTTTTCCCGAAATCAGCGTTAAAAACAATATGAAAATCAGTTATTAAATTTTAAACAATTTTTTAGTCGCAGACCTGTGTAATTTGTGAGAAGATTTACGTAACATAAATATCGAATAGTGGAGGAACAAAGATAAAGCACTGTGAGTGAAGGCAGATTGTGATGTCAGCAAAGACTCACTCTATTGTTGTTGAATTACTAGAAAGAAAGAGAGAGATCAATACCTAAGTGTAGGAATGATAAAGATATTCTCATAAAACACAATATATTCTACTTTAAATGATACGTTTACTTATAAATATTGAGTAATTATAAATTTAATAAACTTTAAACACATATAATACCATTAAAGCCCTTTAATTAAATTCAAAACAAAACCCCACCACAAAACCAGTTACGGTTTTCTGACTTTTACGGGGTTATAGCTTCAGAATTTTAAAAGTTTAATTACCCGCCTCAACAAGTCAAGAAACGCTTAATATTCTGACCGAACGGCATCCCCGGCAAATTTAAAATTCAAATTGTTCCACTTACCTGTGCATTTTGTGAGCATTCCGAGATTTAATGGAAAGAACCAAATTTAGTACAATGAATATAAACAGAAACTGGTAGAAATCTAGCTTCATGCTCTTCTACTTGGTAGGTTTAGTTAATATGTACATGGTACCTGAAAAGCATCGGGAAAAGTATGTTTTTAAAGAATTAATACGATTATTTGATGTATAGTCTTGTTGATTTCACAATTATTTATTATAATAAATTATTAATACTTTGGTTAGGTTTTAAACAAAACTGTTTACTTAATTTATACTTATTTTCTGAAGTACAACTACATTTTCAATTCAAATATAGCTTCGTCAAATATAGCTTTCATTACATGATATGATATAGATATATATATATATATATATATATACATATATCAAAGTTTAAAAACGCTTTTTATAAAGTTCCTCGAGAATTTAAAAGATTTAAGCAGTGTTACAGTTCGTTCGTGATCATTGAATCGACCAGTCGATTTATCGAGTGCGAAGTAATTAAAAACAGTGTTTAATTGTGAATAATTTTGTTAAAATTTCTAGTGTAGTAGTTCTTATAAGAAACTTAATTATCAGTGTGTGTATAATATGAGTGCCAACCAGGGGGGTGGTGAAACCCCCCAAATTGGAACTCAACCCTCATCCAAAGGTGACATAGATGTCCCAAATATTTGGGATATGGACGTAGAATCAAATCGTAATGTATTAGATAAAACAACAATAGAAAATATCAATCATCCAAATGTAAGTACAATAATTAATAATTCAACCGTAAAACATACGGAGACAACAACAGATATAAACGAAAAACCAGTACGTATTCCAAGTTTTTATAATAATGTAGATATCGCTCCTTTTTACGTGTATGTTGAAAATAGTCTAGACAAATTTGATGGTAAATTAAACGCAATTAGGATAGGAGATATTTTGTTCAAAGAACATCCAGAATTGGATTCCAAAATTAATTGCATAGATTCGATAGGGCGTAATAGGTTGAGAATTAAATTAAAAGACTATAAATCAGCAAATAATTTATTAAAATCGGTTAATTTAAAGAAATATAATTTGTTGGCATATATTCCTAAATTTATTACACATAAATTTGGCATAATACGAAATATAGATTATGAGTTTGATGAAGGGTATGTTAAAGGGAAAATAAATCCAGTTGATATGCATTGTAAATTTAGTGTTGAGGCAGTTAAACGAATGAATCGCAAAGTAATTAAACCGGACGGTACTAAAGAATACAAGCCTACAAAAACCTTTTTTGTTACTTTTAAAGCATCTAAGTTACCACAATATATATGCATTAATCATGTAAGAATCCCGGTAGAACCCTACGAGCAAAAGGTCCTACTATGCTTTCATTGTTATAGATACGGTCATTTAATAAAACAATGTAAAAGTAACGTTCGTTGTTTAAAGTGTAAAGAGGGACACGAGACAAAAGACTGTAAAAAAAATTTGGTAGAAAAATCATGTTTCTATTGTAGTGGAAAACATTACACAAATGAAATAAAAGAGTGTCCAGAATTCAATAGACAAAAAGCAATTAAAAAATTAATGACTGAGCAAAATTTATCTTATGCCGAAGCTAACAAAAAAAACCCTAAATTTACTTATGCACAAGTGGTTAATAAATATCCGGGACCGACCGAAATCTTAAACAATAATTATTTAGCCGACAGTAATCACAATTTAAACAGTAATTCTAATGCTTTTCAGTCACAATCTAATATATTTCCTTCTTCCCAAATGCAGCCAAGCGGGCAAAAGTCGAGTTCGGTAAACTCCCAGCATTCTGCGGTTTCTCACAAAAGACCTAGGGTGGTGAGGTCTCAAGAACATGATAATACACTGAATCTACATAAAAAAATTTTATCACCAATTCATTTACCGAGTTCATCGACAGCCGTTTTCGAAAAACAAAATTACACTTCAAACTTAACATTGAATCAGCCTCATCAAGAGACTTGTGTCACTGTTACGGAGAATGCTTTAGTAGGTTTAATTTTATCCATTATAGGAATCTTAAAACAACAAAATAAATTTGAAATTCAAGAATCAACTTTACTTAGTATTATTCAAGATAAATTTAATGCAATATCTGATGAAGAGTTGTTTTAAGATTTGCCAGTGGAATTGTAGATCAGCTAAATCTAATAAAGAAAATCTTCAAAATATATTAATAAGTGAAGATATAGATATTGCTATGCTTTCAGAGACGTGGTTTAAGCCATCAAAATATGTAAATTATGCAGGTTATAACGTTATTAGGGAAGACCGCCCTGACGGATACGGCGGGGTGGCTTTTCTGGTAAAGTTAAAGTTAAAATATAATGAGATTATTGTAAGACACTCCAATAAACTGCAAGCAAACTGTATCCAACTACTATCAACCAACAAAATCAGTATATTTTTTGTAAACATTTATGTTACTCCAAGAAGTTCCATAGAAACGGATGAGTGGGGCGAGTTCTTGGAATCTCTCCCGAAACCATGTGTAATCGGCGGCGATTTCAATGCTCATCACACTGCTTGGGGATGTTTAACAACCAATTCTCAGGGTAACAGGTTACAAGATGCAATAGATAATACGGATTTGGTACTATTAAACGATGGCAGTCATACATTAGTGCCCACATTAAACAGTAACTCCTCAGCGATAGACTTAACACTCTGTTCATCAGGCATAGCACATCTTTTTGAGTGGCAAATTATGGACGATCCACATGGTTCTAACCATATTCCGATTTTAATTAAATTTAACTGTGAAATGAGCAGTAATGAAATGATGGTGTATAGTAGATGGATAACAAAAAAAGCCAATTGGAATAAATTTCAAAGCGAAATGGACGAACAATTTATAAATAATGATAATAATTCTAATTACAGCCAATTTATTAATGCAATTAATAATGCAGCTGTAAAATCAATACCACAGAGATATAAATATAAGCAAAATAAAAAAAATAAACACTGGTGGAATGATGAATGTCAGGCAAAAGTTAATAACAGAAAACATTTATTTATAATATACAAAAACAATCCAAACCTGCAAAATTTAATAAACTATAAAAGAGCTGATGCAATAGCAAAAAGAACGATAAAAATAACCAAATCGGAATCATGGAAAATATATTGTCAGTCCTTAAATAAAACCACGCCTATGAAACAAGTTTGGCAAAAAGTAAATAGTTATAAAAATAGAAGACAAAACAATACACATTACATAGAATCAAGTGCTGAATGGATAGAGGATTTTCAAAATAAATTATGTCCAAAAGTTTGCATTTCTAAACCATTACAACCTTGTGCATATGATTCCTCTGGAAATTCAGATAATTATTTAACAGCGCCTTTCAGTCTGTATGAATTGAATAGAGCTATGAAAAAAAATTGTAATACATCCCCTGGAAAGGATCAAATTCAGTATAATATGATATTTAATCTATTTTATTCCGGCAGAAATGCGTTGTTGGATATATATAATAATATATGGTTTAATAAAATACCAATTCCCAATGATTGGCTTGATTATATTATAGTCACTTTATTAAAGCCTGGAAAAAAATCTAATAATTCAGATTCTTATCGACCTATAGCTATGGCATCTTGTTTATTAAAAACTTTTGAACGAATGATTAAAAATAGACTAGAACATTTTTTAGAATTCAATAAACTATTACCCGAAAACCAATTCGGATTTAGAAAAAATCGTTCAACGTTAGATAATGTGACTACTCTAGTTACTGACATACAAAGTGGATTCTCACACAATTTTTCAACAACCTGCTTATTCATAGATATAAAAGGAGCGTACGATAATATTCAATTAGACATTTTAATGGACAAGATGCAAAAGCTAAAACTACCGGAACTACTTATTTTTAATATTTATAAATTGTATAATGAGAGAAATATTTATATTCGTACACTAGACAAGTTAATAGGTCCTCAAAAAGCTGCTGTTGGCCTTCCTCAGGGCAGCATATTAAGTCCTATTTTGTACATTATATACTCATTTGACTTGGATACTATATTCCATAGGAATATAAAAACATTACAATATGCTGATGATATATGTATATATACGGCAGAACAAAATATAGAAAAATGTCATCAAAATTTAGAGGTAGCTTCAGATTCATTAGAAAAGTGGGTAAAGAATAACGGATTTTCCATTTCAGAAAATAAGTCAGCAGCTGTTACATTTACTAGGAAGAGGTTTCATCATCCGTCTTCAATAACACTAAAAAATTACACACTCCCGTACCTAGCTTCAATTAAGTATCTAGGTATTACTCTAGATACAAAACTTAACTGGAAATCTCATATTCATTATATAACATCTAAAATTGAAAATGCTATAAACATAAAAGTTTTCAGCCATAGTAAGTGGGGGGCAGACCCTAATATTTGTCTTCTATTTTATAAATCTTTTATTCAGTCAATAATCGATTATGGGTGCGTATTATATGGATCGGCCTCTGAATGTCATCTTAAAAAGATTGATCAAATCCAAAATAAATGTCTACGAATCTGTAATGGGTATCTGAAATCTACACCCATAGTTGTTATGGAGGCGGAAAGTTGCATACCTCCACTTCAGTTAAGGAGACAATTCTTAAGTAATAAAAACTTATTTAAGATATACGCAAAAAATGACAATCTTACACACACAATTCATCAGTTAACTATCGAGGTTTTAACAAATCGATATTGGAAATATAAAAAAACTCCTCTATTGATCGAAAGTTATTATAACTACCCAGAAATTAAGGACAATATATTAACTATTAACAACTTAACGTCTTTTAAACACTACGATATTCGCCCTGTATTCCATTTAATCGATGACTACCCTAGACTCCCAGAAAAATTACTAAATAAATATTTTCTTAATAAAATTCATCATAAATGGGAAAATCATGATTACATCTTTACTGACGGTTCTGTAATTAATGGAAATACCGGTTTGGCTCTTTATCATGTTAATAAAAAAATAAAGCGACTGTATAAACTGCCTAAGGGATCGTCAATATTCACTGCAGAGATAGTCGGAATTAAAAATGCACTAATCTATGCTCAATCCCTATCCGGCACTAATATAGTAATATTCTCTGACTGCAGAAGTGCATTATAAAAGATAAAAAATATTAACATAACCGACCAGTATGACGATTTAATTAAAGATGTATATGAAGTACTTACAAAATTGAATAAAAATGAAAAGATAATTACATTATCTTGGGTAAAAAGTCATTGTGGGATAGAATATAATGAGATAGCAGATAGATTAGCAAAAAGGGCTACTACAGAAGGGGAGATGATTAACATGAAGTTACCTTTGAACGATCATGTAAGCCAAATGAAAATAACCATGAAAACTAAATGGCAAGAAAAATACGAAAAATCCAACTCTGGGAAAAAGTTTAAATTGTTGCTTCCAAAACTAAACATAAAACCATGGTTTTTTAATGTACAAAATAGAAATTTTATAAAAACAATTTCACGAATCAGAAGTAACCATGCAATGTATCCGGAATATAAATACCGTTTAGGTATCCATAACGAAGATTATTGCGAATGCGGAAAACATGGTAGTTTAGAACATATTATATTAGAATGCCCTTCTATTCAACAAGAGATCTCTACACTACTACTTATTAATCTATATAAATTAAAAATAGACACACCTTTTAACTTATAGAGCTTACTTGCAACTGAAGATATACGAGTATATGAGGTTATTTATGTACATACAGTTAAATGTAAATTTAAATTATAAGCACACTAACATAAATCCCACTCTTTTGTATCGGCAAATTAGCGGCAAAAAAAAAACAAATAATAAATCAAAAACCAAACAATATAGTTAAAAAAAAAAAATAGTTACATTATAAGGATAATCAATAATATAATATTGAGTATTATGTATAATAATATGTGTTGTTCATTAAATATAAGATAATATTAGATACGCATTAAGTGAAAATTAATACTTAACTGAAGCATTTTCCTTTTAACTTTCACACATTTGTTCTGGCTAATTGGCTTAGTTCCAGTGCCATAAAACAAAACACACACACACACAAATATAGCTTGACATTAGGCGCATTGCCATCTGTCTAGAAAAATAAGTGAGAACGGATTCGGAAGAAAAGTGATGCATAAAAATAAAAGTTTAATTAGTAGTATGTATTATCATATTCTTAGTTTTTAGTATTATAAATCTATATAGTTAAGGCGTTTATTTTAGAAACAACGAAAGTCCAAAATTTACGAAAACGCGATTATGGCGTCATCATGTAAAATACACTGAACTCTATCACCCCAAAGATTCGCTTCTCCCAAAAACATCACATATCCCCCGATATGTGGCACTAAAATATCGGTATTTCTGTAAAAACGACATATTTCCTATTCGTTTCTTTTAAAAACTACATAGGTCCATGTACTAATATGTTGTTTTTAAAAGAACGCTGAGAGATCAGCCCACTGGTAAGTACCGAACGACTTCGGCAGGCATTGCCAACGAGTTCTCAGTCTGTTCTCCCGGTGTAGACAGGCAGAGACTTGTCAAATTTAGTATCGTTGTTGGATTATTACGAAACGGTTGTGTTGTTAGTCTCGTGTTATATTTTAAGTAGTTTCTTCAGTTTTGCACTATAAGTTATGAATATGGAGAATGCAGTACCAAGTGGTAGTGGAGTACAGCAGGCGCCTGAGCGTAAAGTTAAAAAAACACCGAAGGCTAGTTTAATAAAAATAGCCAAAGTAAAAGGCGAGAAGCATATTAATCATAAAGGAAGACTAGTAGAAAATCGCACTCTTGGAAGAAACTTCAGGTAAATAATGGCTTTAACGTAAATATTGAGTATTTTTCTTACAATATATTTTTTGTTATAGATGTAAACGGCTCAAGTGTGATGAACATATTAGTAGGGAAGTAAAAGTGGTTTTATTCCCACAGTTTTATATTATGAACAATAAAAGTAAGCAAGACTCTCATTTGTCTGGTCTAATAACTATAAAATCAGTAAATAGACGCCGCCTGAGAAATAGAAATGTGGGTACTGAAAAACCACATGCTGCAGGGTATGCATTCAAAATAAGACATGAAGAAAAGAAATAGAAGTCTGTAAAGAGGCATTTTTGGGCATTCATAGTATAATTGTTGGTAGACTTAGACGCATACAAAACCATTTGGTCACACGAGGTATGGCGCCAAGAGATTTAAGAGGAAAAGATAAGAAAAGATCAACTGATTATTCAGATACCGTAATTTATGTAATAAAGGAACATATTAAGTCTTTTAAACCGAGGCAATCCCATTATTCACGACGCAAAAACCCACTTCGTTTTTACCTGCCGGAAGGTTTAATCATAATAGACATGCATTCCATGTTTTGATCTGAATAACTGATCAACACCTTTTATAAAATCTACTGGAAAATATTCACATCC
Source organism: Diabrotica undecimpunctata (assembly GCF_040954645.1). Taxonomy (NCBI): domain Eukaryota; kingdom Metazoa; phylum Arthropoda; class Insecta; order Coleoptera; family Chrysomelidae; genus Diabrotica; species Diabrotica undecimpunctata. The sequence continues at coordinate 7,738,646 of NC_092811.1, forward strand.
AACTTTAATATAGAGTTTGGCTTTCCACGATCTGATACATGTGCTCAGTGTAATTCGTTCCAACAAAAACTTACTTTTGAAGGAATCAACGATGCAGAAAAAGTCCAAATAACAATGGAAAAGGAGATTCATTTAAGACAGACTAATGCATTTTTTACAAGAAAAAGACGATACAAGATACAGGCTATGGCTGGAGAAATCAATTGTCTTAGCTTTAATTTTATGCAGAATCTACCTCTTCCCTACATTCCATCAAATCCAGTTTTTTATTCACGTCAGTTGTGGTACCACGTATTCGGTATACACAATCTTGGTACAGATGAGGCATTTATTTACACCTACACTGAAGGACAAGCGAAAAAAGGTGTTAACGATTTGTGTTCCATGTTGTTACATTTTATTAACAATAATAACTTTACGACCAGAAATTTTGTACTAATAAGTGATGGATGTCCTGGGCAAAACAAGAATTATGTTATGTTGCACTTTTTATTTATTCTTGTCCATGTACTTAAACTTTTTGACACAATTAAGTACTTTTTTCCGGTTCGGGGCCATTTCTATCTCCCAAACGACCAGGACTTCGCACTGATTGAAGAAAAGAAACGCCATTTGGAAAGAGTAGAGACACCTGGAGAGTGGGACAAAGTGATTTTGTCAGCACGAAGTAAACCCTCCAAATTTTCCTTAGTCAAAATGTACCCCTCAAAGTTTTTTGACATAAAGCTAGCCACCGATCAATATTTTCGGAAAACATCTAAACCGCCAATTTCTCTAAAACTAGTGCGCATGTTCGAAATTACTGCAGATACTGCTGTAGTGAAGTTGAAGGATACCTACAATGGTCCATGAAGATCCTCTATTGTCAGAAGTAAAGTAGCAACAACTAGTTTAATAAAACTCACACCAAGTTATTTGCAAGCTGTGCCAATTTCATCTACTAAACTGAAAAATTTAAGGGATCTCTTACCGTATTTAGGAAAAGCAAAAAATCGAAGTTTTTATGAAGGCATTTTTACACGACAAAATCTGCAGAGCAATGATGCCTTAGAAATCGATGAAGATGACAACAGTAGGGGTTGTGATGAATCCTAATTATTTTTTGTAACTTAAAATTCAATAAAACCTTAAGTTTATAACATTACTTTTATTTTATTTTTTCTCCTATTTTTTTAAGTCCACGATTTTTGTTTTTTTTTTATTAATATCATGAGATTTTGTCTAAGAAGTAATAGTCAGAAAACTTTTATTTAACTTATATTCGTCACTGTACAATTTAAAAGTTTTTCGAAATATGGTAATAAACTCGAAAGAGCGTTTTTTTTTCATTTTCTACAAAATCAAAATTTTGGACTTATGTTGTTTCTAAAATAAACGCCTCAGTTACTACCGGAATGTTGTGGAACATTGTTGTTGATTTTCTACTCCATTTACATGTTCGTAGTTTTCAAAGTTGTATACTGTAACGCTATATGCGGCGTACAGCGTTTATTGAAGACCACCGCGTAATAAAGTTATAAAAATAAAATTACTTTTCCACCAGTACAAGTTTTATTATTGCCACACGCTTCTACGATAGTTTCACATATTCATTTAATCAAAAAGAATAAAATGCACTTTGAGAACTTTTCCGGGAAAATGATAATAACAAACTTTTTACTAAAGTCGGAGCTTGCATTTTGCCTTTGTTCCGAGTACATTTTAACTTTGAAGGAACACAGATGTTAGTTTTTTAGTTAAGGTATTTCAACCGCGCATTTTGCATATTAAACGAACGGGAAAAGTTTGAGATAATAAAAGTTCTCTCTTTTGTTATTTAAAGTATACATATATACGCAGTAAAGAAAACGTTAGATTTAGTAATAATTTTAATCAATACGTTAATCTTGCCAAAAAACTATTTTTATTGCCTTTTTCTTTCTTCTTGTATAGTGTATATAGGCTTTAAAGCTTGTTTCTTCTTCTATATTACCTCCTAAAGTGTTTAAATTATCGCACCGTCTTTTTCTTGGTCTGCCAATACTTGTTCATTCATTTAGTGACTTATCTCGTGCTATTCGTATTATCCTATCCTCTGCCATTCTACTAATATGTTCGTTTCACTCCTGTTTCCGTTTTGTCACCCATCCATTTATGTCTTTTATATTGCATTCTTTTATCCAACAGACTTTTTCCTGATATTCGTCGGAGTATCTTTATCTCTGTTGTTTCTAGTAGTCGTCTCGTTTTAGATTATTATTTCAATCCTCTTTGCGTCGTCGAGTTGATATAAACACATTTTACAGTTTTTTTTATATATCACAGTCGCATATTCTTTGGTATTTTCTTTGATTGTTTTCCGCTTAATATTGCGTTCCAAATAAACATCCATTTAGATTGCTGAGAAAGTATTGTGGGGAAGATAATTACATAACTCTCGCTGCGGCCGCTGTCAGGGGCAGTTGACTTCAGTGTGGTCTAAATTTTACTCAAATTTGTAATTTTTCTCGTTTTTCGTCCCTGTTCATGAAAAATATGTAGTGTATAGTAGCAGTTCAATGTATAGTCACAGTTTAAGTGAGGTTGAAAAGATTGGTCATTGAGAGTACACGGCTGCGTGTGTAGTTTGAGTGAACCGGCAAATTGGTTACAAAAGTGAATTATAATCAATGTATTGTGTCAATTTTGAACTAGTAATCACTGTGTTTTTGTTTTATGTCGTCTCTAACGTAAGAGATTTGTATCTTAGAAATTTGCGGCGTTTCCAACAAATTTGAAAAATACCCACATGGTTCCAGTTTTTTAAAGAAGCAGATTTTCGAAGTTTGTGCCCATTGCCAACTTATAGCCTCAATTTTGATTGTTCCTGATCGTCGTTCCAGACTATAGATGCAGTTTTTTGCGTGGTAGTTAATCTCCAGTGAAGTCCAGTTCCAACCTCAGAAATTTAAAGTAAAGAAATTTTGAGTGACATCCAGGTAACTCTTTTGCGTTGATTTTTAAAATAAAAAGAAACATTTTCATTAATAATTGCTTTCAAACAAAGAAATTGTAATAATTAAAATTATATGTGTTAGGGTGTGGCTTAGCTGTCATATTAACTGTTCTCAGTATTAAAATTTAATATTGACATCTGACAACTAGCTTTATGTTGTTTGACATCTAGTATATACCTTATCATAATAAAGATTTTGCTTTTGTTTTTTAAAAAAGGTTAACCTCTATGCATAGTTTCACTTAAAGATAATTTTTTATTAGTAATAATTTATTTCTGCTACAAATTATCGCCGAGTAAAAATTGTGTTATTATCTATATTGTAACGTGGTGAGACAACAAATATTGTGAAATTTTTTTTGTCTAAACCATTTTGTTTATTTCTTTTAACTAACTCTCTAAACCCTTTTTTGTGTTTTTAGGATAGAAGAATCTTTTTTTGATCCAGCAGGAAGATGGTTCAAGACGGTGTACATTTTAAATAGCTTTGGGAACCTTCTTGTATTTTGTTTATCTAGGAGAGTCACGTAAGTATCCCTTTTGTTTCATTTTTGTAGTTGCCATGTTTCAATCCCCTTGTCATTCACTTATCCACGGCCCTGTGCTCCAAATAAACCCTGAGTGGCCGTTCACAACGTTTCGGTTTGTTTTGTTAGCCCTATCTTTACCCCAATAATTTCTGTCCCCAACTTTCAACCTCCTATAGTAATATCCTATGTGGTAGGCAATATAATCGTTACAAATTACTAATGTTGAATGCCTATAAGATTTTCCAAAAAATATTGGTTAAAATATAGGCGTAACTTAAATTTACAGTGACAATGTCAAACAAGAAACATCACGTCATTGAGTAACAATATCTCATTAAATTACGATATTTTCGATTTCCCGAAAAATATTCTGTACATACAATCTCTATCTCTCTTTCTCTCTTGTCTTTTTTCCATTACTGAGGATCGTAATTTGTTCCAATATTCCTTACAATTTTTCTCCATTAGACTCTATCTTCAGCTGCTCTGAGAGCTTCGCAAAATGTTTTTCCAGCTGAATTCCTAATTTGGTCGGACCATCTAGTTGGTGATCGTTCTCTTGGTGATGGTTCTGGTGATCGTTCTTGGTGATCGTTCTCTTGTAAAAATATTCTAACAGTTTTTTTTAATCTCGAGTTGGTTTAGAATGGAAACGTTTGTCCTATGAGCTGTACAAGGTTTGTGCAGCATTCTTCTCCATACCACATCTCAAAGGCATCAATTTTTTGGCGCTCTCGTCCTCAAAGAGTCCCAGACTCTGTCTTTCTAAACTTTAGTTGGGCGCCAATACTTCTCCGAACTTCTGCTTCACAGTTACCATCGTCAGTTATACTAGACCCGAGATAGATAAAACTATTATACTATACTGTATATATACTATAACAGATGTACATACAATAATCTATAATCAAATCTTATATAGTAGTAAAAACGTTCTTCTTCATGTGCCTTGTCCGTTCCGAACGTTGGCAATCAACATGGCTATTCTGACTTTGTTTACGGCAGATCTGAATAGTTCAGCAGATGATAATCCGAACCATTGCCGCAAGTTTTGGAGCCACGAGTGTCTTCTCCTCCCTGGACCCCTTCTGCTGTCTATTTTCCCTTGAACGATCAGTTGTAGTACTCTATATTTATTATGTCTCATAACGTGACCCAAGTATTACAACTTTCTTTTCTTTATACTTATTCCTACCTCTCTCTCTTTACCTATCCGGCGTAGTACCTCTTCGTTGGTCACGTGCTCAGTCCAGGATATACGTAATATACGTCAGTAAGCCCACATTTCGAAGGCCTCTACTTTTTTCATCAATGTTGCGGTCATTGTCCACGCCTCCATTCCATATAACAAAACCGGGAATACATAACATTTCAGAAGTCGAATTTTGAGAGGTAGGGTGAGGCTTTTAGAGGTGAAAATTTGCTTCATGCTAGTGAACGATGCTCTTGCCTTTTCTACTCTTATACGCATTTCCTTCGCTTGATCCCAATTTGAGTTAACTGTTGTTCCCAAGTAGATGTACGAATCCACGTGTTCAATTCTTTCATTTTTTAATATCAGTGGCTGTGGTGGTTGTTGGGTTTTGCTTACTAACATCCATTTGGTTTTTGTGATATTTAGTCTGAGTCCGTATTGTGCACTTGTTTTTTGTATCTTACTCATTAGGCAGCTCAGTTCCTCCATGCTACTTGCTAGAATCACAGTGTCATCAGCATACCTTATGTTATTAATTATTTCTCCATTTATCTTTATGCCTTCTGTGCTTTCCTCCAGCGCTGTCTTAAATACTTCTTCTGAGTATATATTAAAGACAATAGGAGACAAGATACAGCCCTGTCGTACCCCTTTCTTGATCTCAATTTTATTGGTCAATGTAGATCCTACTTTCACTTTAGCTGTTTGGCCGCAATAGAGACTCGCTATTGTTCGAATGTCTCTGTAGTCGACTCCGATCTTATGGAGAACTTCAATTATCTTTTCGTACTTTACGTTATCGAATGCTTTTGCGTAGTCTATAAAGCATATGTACACGTCTTTGTTCATATCTCTGCAGCGCTGGATGAGTACCTGTAGACTAAAAAGTGCTTCTCTTGTCCCAAGAGAATTCCGAAACCCAAACTGCGAATCTCCAATGTTATCCTCGCATTTTTTGCTTATTCTGTTGTAAATAACCTTGGTGTATGCCTTCGAAATGTGGTTAATTAGACTTATCATCCGATGTTGATCGCAAGACTTTGCGTTTGGTTTTTTCGGTATGGCAACAAAAGTTGACTCTAGCCAGTCTTCAGGAAACTCCCCGCTGTTATAAATATTGTTAAAGAGTCTAACGAGTGAGTCTAGAAATTGACTGTTTGTTTCGCACAGCATTTTCAATACTTCCCCGTATACGTTATCGTTGCCTGGTCTTTTGTTATTTTTAAGACCCTTTATAGCATTCTCCACTTCTGATTTTAGAATAGAAGGGCCAGTATCATCATTGCTCAGTGTATACCCACTAGGACGGTCATCATTAAACAGTTGTTCCACATAAGTTTCCCAGATTCTAACTATTTTGTCGGGGTCTAGTTGTAGATTTCCATTATCATCGCATAGCCCTTTCGATAAAATATTGTAGTAAGTAATAACGTTATGTACAAAAATTTCTTAAGTATGTGTTATATAACTTATTCTTAGGTTTAGTTTAACAATAGTGATCCTTATACATTTCTTTTCTATTTAATCTTAAGTTCTAAAAGCAGTTAGTAAAATGATATACTGTCATGCTTGCTTTCATACAGAGTGGACGATAACTGAAAATATTAGATATGTTTTTTATTTAATTGCAGATGAATAAACCAACAACACTCAGTTTTCCAAAAAACTTCTCCCTTCCGACGTGAGTTCAATTTATTACCATAGAAAATAAAGAACTTGTAGAAAGTTTCAGTTAACGCATGTCGTAACAAATTTTACTAACTTTTTTGGTAGAGAAATAACCTGTCAAGTATTAATTACCGAACTAACTTAAATAACTTTGTAACTTCCAAAAACTTTTTTTATCTGTTATCTCTTTATAAAATATTGTATGTATTTGAAATATCTTATAATTGTTCCCAGAAAAAAGTATAAAAAAACGAATAACAGAATGAATTGGGAAAGTTCTTCTTTTTCTTCTTTGCCTTCTCTTATTATGTATTCACCGTTTTCGTCCCAGTCAGCTTTTCTAAGGTCTCTAGGTACCATTTTCTATCAATTCATCTATTCGCATAAGCAAGTAAAGAACAAAATAGAAGGATGTTAACTAAATGCAATTTTCCGCAAATATAGAAATGGAAACCTTATTGGGGATAAGTCGGGGTAAGCTACAAAATAATACAGAAAACACAGAGGTAAAAGAGATTACATGAATTAAGGAAAAAAAGGAAAAAATTACAATCAACCTTCCAGAAGTGAAAATACCAGCTATAAAAGAGAATGCTAAAGCCATCAAAGCTCTGGAAAACTACAAAGCTCTAGGGGTAGATGGCATAACCATTAAGCTTTTAAGACAAAAAGAGGAAGCTCTGGGTGAACAGAGATGATGCTAAGAGATTTGAGTAAAGGGATCATTATTCCCATTCATAAAAAAAGATGAGCGGATATGTACAAAATATAGGGGAATCTCTCTATTGAGTACATCATATAAAGTTTTTACAAAAGTACTTAGTAGGCCTATGAGACCACTGTCAGAGGCCCTACTTGAGTACTATATGGTTTCTGAACTTACCAATCTAGCACTTACCGCATATTAACAGAGAGACTAGAAAAGTGTTACGAGCATAATGTAGATGTAGACCAAATCTATATAGATTTTAACAAAACAAACAGTTGTTTATAAAAAGTATCTGTAATAGATCACTAAGTAGATTTAACGTTCTACAGAAATATGTACAATTAGTCAAAATTACTCTTGAATCAAAAAGCAATTGAGTCAAAATAGGAAGAGAACTTTCAGTACCTACAAAAATAACAATTGATTTAAGGAAAACTACTAGATGTACTATCTCGTCAGCATCATCACAGGCTTAACAATTCTTTTTGGTTTTGATCATTTTCCAGGATTCTTTTCCATTATGACCTGATTCGTGCTTTTTTCTCCAATTTTTTATTGTTAAGGTTATTATATAATTTTCTATTTGTCCGATGTATCTCAGCTTTGGTCTTTCTCTTGTTGTTTTTTACACTAGTACTTGTGTGCTTATTTTGTTTTGGTATTTCGCCCTCTTTTGTTCTTTCTACATCCTAATATATTTTGTATAGTTCATGGTTATTTCTTCTTTACCAGATTCCATATTTTTTTGTGCTTTTGTATATGTGTCGCAATTTTTTTCAAAGGTGACTAATAATCTTTACTTACTTTTAGAGAGTATCCAGATTTCTAAATCATATTTACGGTTTTATATATTTGGCATTTTGTTTTTCATGCGATGTCATTTGATCTATTAAACTATCTACTGTGGCATTTAACATGGTTTTTGAGGAAATCATGAGAAGGTTTAAATATAATTTTAAGAGAAACTCTGTATAATAGAAAGACCTTAAACTCTGTTTATGCGAAAACAAAGTACATGCTCATATGATGAAACCAAGGGGAAGCGAAATATCCGTCATAAATGAATACAGATACGAGAGGACAAGAAACATCGTGTCAGTAGTGACCTAAAATAACTCTGTCGCAAAATATAATTAAGTCAGGATAACAGCAGCTAACATAAGCTATTTCAGTGTAGGGCAGTTCCTTAGGTTCAGAGTTGTAAGTGGTAATACAAAGAAGATATTATACTTAAGCGTTGTGTATACTCGTAAAAGCGAAACTTTGTATGGAATTCATTGAGCAAGAATGAGGAAATTCTTAAAAGGTTGATGAGAAAAATCAACTGAATAATTTATGGATCCGAAACCAGAAAATGCTGATGTTTTACAACCAGACAGGGTGTCTAAAATAGGAAAAGGGCAGATATGGTGGACTGGTCACGCCTAGAGAGAAAAAAGGAAAGAACCATCAAGTAAGTATTTTCGGGTGACCTAAGAGGCAAAAAATATTAGAGGAAGGATATACTTAGATGGATAGGCGTCGTGCATGTTGATCTGAGGAATCAGGAGAAAATTAATAGGCATCATAAGGTAGGCCAAGGTACTTCAAGGGCTCCATAATATTATTCTACAAACAGACCAACAAGATAAAAAAGGTGAAGATCTATATTCATGAAGATAACCTCAAATTTAAAATATATGAAGAAGCTGAAGGCTTCTGACATGTGGTGCTACTGACAAATACTGTAGATCTTGTGGGTTAATCTACTAACGAAATAAAAAGTTCTCTACCAGAATGCGAAAAGCACATAAAGTGCTTATTATGGGAAGCAAAGGAAAATTAGAGTAGGGGAGAGTGTTGTACCTCGGACCGGGTTGTACCTCGGGTCAGTTGACTTTCTTTCTTACCCACTGCAGATTTCTCTTCGATTTGGTTGAATTAGTGGTTTAATAATATCAGCGGTAGATGGCATCTAAATACACTTATCAAAAAATTGCAGCGTGGTGACTTGCAGAGCGTTTTGTGTTTTGTTTGATCGTAAGTAAATTATTTACCTATTTGTTATCTGTTAAAATCCGCTTCAAATGTAAATATATATATTTTATTATTATCTGTAATGGACAATATATATTTACACTTGATAATCATGAATGTATTTTTTGTCTAAACGCATAACCTAATATTAGAAAACAAAAAACAGCTGAACTTGTTACGTTGTGTACCTTGGGTCACCGGTAGGTCGTGTACCTTGGACCGGACCAAGGTACAATCTTATTGCGAATTAACATTATTTTGACTTTTATTTAAATTAATTGGTGTGTCTGTTACCAAAAAAACCTTTTATTATTGTTTCAGATAGTCATTTTAAAATGCCGAGAAGTAAAGTGGGTATCAAAAGACCACATTTAAATGCCCAGGATTTAACTGCAGCCGCAAATAAATGCATAAGTGGTGAATTATCAATTAGGGAAGCAGCAAAGTGCTATAACATATCAAAAACCACGCTGATCAGGCACGTAAAATCCTTCAGGCAGTCGGGGGCTTCAGAATTTTCTTATGTTGCTGCCAATAATGTAAAACAAGTTTTTAATAAAGAAGAGGAAGCTGAGTTAAAAATATATCTTCTCACTGCTGCACGCCTCCACTATGGTTTAACGAAAATGGAAGTTCGTACTTTAGCATACCAGTATGCAACTGCAAATAACAAGTCTTATCCGCCTTCTTGGGACCAAAAAAAGATAGCTGGCAAGGAATGGCTGAGGCAGTTTCTTAGAAGACATGAAGATTTATCACTTCGTAAACCAGAACCTACAAGTTTGGCCAGATCAACATCCTTCAATAAAACCAATATATCTTCCTTTTTTAAGAACTACAAAGAAGCTTTGTCTCGTGGAGATTTTTCCCCAGAAAAAATTTGGAATTGTGACGAGACAGGGTTAACGACTGTCCATGTACCACCAAAAATTGTAGGACCTAAGGGAATAAAACAATTAGGTCAAATGACAAGTGGAGAGCGAGGTCAAAATGTAACCTTGATAGCCCCAATAAATGCAATCGGAAATCATATTCCGCCAATGATGATATTTCCGAGGGTTAATTTTAAGCCTCACATGCTAAAAGGTTGTCCAGTTGGAACTATAGGAGGTGCAAATTCGTCCGGCTGGTCAAACGAAATATTGTTTTTGGAATACCTACAACACTTTAAAAATCATGTGAAACCAACAGTTGAAAATCCAGTTATATTACTTTTGGATAATCACGATAGCCACGTGAATGTAAGTGTCATTAATTTCTGTAAGAAGAATGGAATTCTACCGATAACGTTTCATCCCCACACCAGCCACAAAATGCAACCGCTCGATCGAACAGTTTTTGGACCGATGAAAACCTACTATAATACCGCCTGTAGTGAGTGGATGATTATGCACCCTGGACAACCTATTACGATTTACGATATAGCCGAACTTGCAGGTAAGGCATTTCCAAAAGCATTTACTACATCTAATATCCAGAAGGGATTTGAGGTGAGCGGTCTCTATCCCGTCAATGAAAACATTTTTGAAGATAATGAGTTTCTGTCTTCGTATGTAACTGATCGTCCTTTAAACCAGCTTACTGACAGTCGCGAGCAAGTCAATGTTGAACAGGACGGGGAAAAAACTAAAACTACAGTTAATGAAATGGAAGTCTCTACTCCTTCTACCTCAAATATTCGTCAAGCAGGAACTTCAGGAAGTTCTATTACACCTGAAATGTTGCGACCCTATCCAAAGGCACCTGTTCGCAAAAAGAAGTTAGGAAGAGCAAGAGGAAAGTCACGAATACTTACCGATACTCCAGAGAAAGATGAAATAGCTACGCTTAAAAAGGGAAAGACGATATCATTTGAGAAAGTGCAGGCAGTTACAAAGCAAATAGCGACAGAAGATATACAAAATGTGCCAAAGAGAGCTGCTAAGTATGATAGTGAATCAAGTTCAAGTGATGGAGGTACATTTGAGGACTTGGTAACTAGAGAAGAAGAATTATTAAATGACCAAAAAATATATGACTTATCTGAAAATAACGAGATTAAAAAAGGAGACTTTGTTTTAGTGAAAGTGGCAGGGAAGAAATCTTTTGTTTATTATGTTGCCGAGATACTGAACAGTGGAATTAATAATGAACTTAGATATTTACGTAGAATTCTAGATTCCAATAAGTTTATAAACGACTCAACCGAGACTTATGATTTTTTACGCAATGATATTGTACGTAAACTTCCACAACCGCACAAAATAAGCGGAACTGCACGTCACGATGCGCACCTGAAATTTAATGTTAAATTTAGTGGATATAATGTCAAATAAGTTTTTATTTACTAAATTAATCATTAGTTAATCATAATGTTCTTATTATTTTGAGATATTCAATAAAACATTTCAAGATTTGTTCTATTTTTTTTTATAACTGACCCAAGGTACAATATAATGCTGGTTCAAGGTACAATATATGCTGGTCCAAGGTACATTACCAGTTTGTACCTTGGGTCAACATGCAAGGGCCTGCTAAAATATATTTTTTAACTAACTACTAAGCTTAAAATGTGTCAATAAAAAGAAAGCATGTAGCCAAATAGACAAAGTAACTAATACATTGGATAAACTTTGCAAATATATAATTTTAGGATTTAGAAAAAAATAAAAACTAAAAATTGACCCAAGGTACAACACTCTCCCCTACCTTATACATATTGTGAAAAATAATCAAAGATATGTGTAACTTCATTTGGTTATTAAAGGAAAAGTGTTCGTGAGAAACGTCTGAAAAAACGTCGTATTTTTTGGCTCAACAACCACAAACCAAAAAAAAGATAATTCTATAATATACAACAATATTTATTGCATACAGCGAATAAAAAGAGAAGAAGAAACTTTTTAAAAAATCTTAACTTATGTCATCCACATTTCTACTATTATACTAATAATATATTTTATAATAGAAAATTGTCTACTTTATTATTCAGCAAGCATCAGACGTGTTACACAAAAGCTTAGTTTTCTGGATAAGTCATATATTTTGATTTACGCCAAAAGATGACATTTAATATATTAGCATATATCCTTTGCACAACGACGACGGTGCATAGCACCCTTTAGCCTTTATCGCCTTCGATTTACATTGTACAGAATAGATATTAGGTATTATGTTGTGTAGTGTCATTTATCTTTGTCGGGTTTATCCACAGCGTGTTGTCTTTGTTAGATTTTATCTATACCTATCCAAAAGCAATAGAAAATTGTGCAATTTACTTGTCTTAAATTCAGAAAGAGTTAATTATATTGTATTAAAATAAAACAGACTGAGTTTTTTGTTTATTTTTAAATGGCTTGAAATAATTAGCAGAATCCAAAAAATAGATTAAAAATAAAACTTAACCGTAAATAAAAAAAAATAACAGATAATATTGGTATATTATTTTCCATAGCTATTTATATTATCTGCCTGGTGTTCATTATCTGTCACGTAATCATTTTCCTAATACGAATCCGCATTGTTCTTAACTTATCTATGGAAGCATAAAGTTTGTAGCGATAAGAGTACCAAAGAGAATTGAAATACTATTATAAAAATAATATCTCAATCAACAATGGGAGCTTATCGTCTATGCTTCGCCTAGCTCAGTATCTGAAGTGTGAGTTCGTCTTGTCTTAAACTAGGAATTCAACCATGAATACTTAGCTGCTAGCAAATAAAACAATTATTTAACTAATCATATTTATTAAACAATATACAAAAAAATAATCAAGTCTGCCAAGGCTTTACAATAAATAAATTTGGCGATACTTATGGCATCGATGGGTGATTGTGTGGCTTCACAATTAGATGGTTAGGTCCTTCTGAGCTGCAGTTGTTCCATATTTGTGTGGCCTTCCAATTAGTTGGTTAGGTCCTGCAATAAAGTCAATAAATTCTCCAATAATATCCCATAAAACCAATAAACTGGTAATACAGCCCATAAATTCTTAAATACGGCCAATAAATCCAAGAGAATTCTGCAGACCATAAAATGAAGCTTATAATAATTTTTTCCTTCTTTTATAAATTTCAGAAAGAGGAAAAAAATTATATTCCCACTACGTTAGAAAAGTTGATTGACAGAAAGTAGGGAGACTAAAATGAAGTTAGCACAGATGACATAGAACGTATGCCTATGATGTAATTAGCACTTTTGTTAATATAGAACAGAATATTTAGTCTAGCGGATAAATGGAGAGAGGGCGAATATTCATTCTAAGAGACAGAAAGAAAGAGAAAAGAAAGACAGAGGACGGGAACTACTTTAAAAAAAAATAGTAAAAACGAAACTCTGGGTAAAGCAATTAATAAATTAATAAAGAAATTCACCCGTGATCCATGTTTATTATATTATTTGACTTTTATTCAAAATTAGAACTATTGCCTTACATCTACATTTATGTGGCAATCAGCGGTAAAAGACATTGAGACTTTGGTTTTTCCTTTCTTATCATATTCTAGAATATTCCTGTTATGATTTCATCCGTAGATAAGTGGCTTGTGTAATATATAGATATCTGAAGTTCGCATCATACTTAGTTTCTGAAGAGCTGTGTTTTTCGCTAATTCAATTACCTGTTCCGGATTATTATTAGATACTGGTTTTTATATCTTTGTCACGTCTATTTTAATTTGTATTTATTAGGGATTTCTTGGAATTAAATATATATAATTTGTTAATTGGAATACGGTTTTGTACATTGGAGATTTTTACGAAAGCCAATCAATTAGTAATAATAAACACCTGGTTTAAGCTACACCCTAGGAAATTGTACATCTGGAAATCTTCACACGATTCTGTGAAAAGGATTGTACGAAATCAGATTCCCATTAATCCCACAGAACTGAAAGATCCCAATGTTCGACTAAAAGTGAGTGAAAACCTTAATACAAAGGTGCTAAAATGCAGAAATGCAGGAAATATAGACGAAAAGTCGGACCATCATACAAGAAACAGTGAGAGAAATAAAAGGACAACATCTGAAGAAAGATACAGAGAAACTAAAATCGATCTTATGGATCAGAGAAAACAAAACAAAGAAAATTTTTAAGAATATAAGAAAGTACATGATGATTATCATCGTCTAAAGAAAGATAAGACAAGCCAAAGAGAAACAAGAAACAGAACAATGTTAAGAAATAGAGGAGTATCAGAGTCGATATGATAACTTTAATGTTCATTTAAAGGTAAAGGAAATAGCTGGAAAGTTCAAAAGACGCAATAGCCGAAAAATAACAGATGATGAGGAGAATCTTGCTATAATCAAAGAAGATTCAAGAAAGTATGGGAAGAATACTTGGAGAAACTTTTCCACGACCTTATAACAATACAAGAACTCATCATTGAAGAAAATTCGGGTACCGAAATCCTACCAGAAGAAATAACGGCAGCCGTCAGAAAAATTAAGAATGGGAAGTCACACATCAAAATTTTAAATTGATCAGACAAATAGTTTAAAAGTTATTTAATTTGTTTATCCCAGATTAAATTTTTTTTGCAACCATGTAAGTCAAAAAATTATGTGAGTATAGTAATTATACGAGTAGCTTCTAAAAGAAGAAGATTTATTCTATTAATATTTAAAAAAAAATGAAGAAAAATAATTTTAAGTATTGCAAAATAATTTTCCAAAAACATGTTGATTTTTTCTTTTAAACTTTTTAACCCCTGCGTGCAAGAAAATTATTTTTTCATATTTAGAAAGCCAGCAATATTTTACAGATAGAAAAGAAAAAAAGTTATCTTAGGACAATTTGGTACGAAGTTAGCCCTTTTTTTTAATTAATACTACGTTATTTTTCACGATGGCAGACATTATCCAAATCACTAGTCACTTTGCAATAATATAGACACAAGCAACAAACAATTACGTTTGTACAATGTACACGTCATGTAAAAACATTACTTACAAGTAGTTACTCTACTGACATAAGCCAGAATAAGGTTTAAAGTGTAAGTGGACGTGTCGGCTTTTATGTAAACAAAATACGGTTTGTGCGCGGGTTCTTCAGATTTGGTGTGCACTACAGTAGCTTTGTTAATAACAATTAAGAGATGTTATTAGCGTCATTTAAAAAAAACATGCTTTAAAGTTTTAACATGCAAATTCGAAAAATATTGCATTTTATTGGAATGTTTTAAAAGTTTCAAAAATGTGGTACTCGAAATTTGCTGATTTTGAAACTCTCGGCAGCGGGAGGGGTGGGGGGGGGGGAGGAGCTGTTAATTGTATCTCTGGTTCTCGAATATAGATTTGGACGTTTCTTTTTTCAGTTTTTATGTATTTTTGCGTACATTACGAACATATATCATTTGAATGATTAAATTATTAAATCTAATTTGTTTAAACAGCTTTTTTCAGTTTTTAAATTTTTTTACCTATATTTGAAGTATTTTTATTGTAAAACATACATATTTACAGTTAATAAACTTCGTAAATAATATATTTATAATAGGTTTCATTGAAAAAATAAACTATCCTATTTAATTATTTCTACATATTGTTTAAATGGGAATAAGCCACAAGTAAAGGTTAAATTAATTTTATTGACGTTTCAATTTCTACTTCGGAAATCGTTCTCAAAACACAAATACTAGTAAATTAAACAAATTTTGTTTTTTTACTACTTGATGAAAAATTTTATCTGACTCATTTATATTGACAATTCAGACCTACATTATACGTTTTAAAGTAGACGACTTTAAAATGATATCGTCAATATTGCTGAGTTGCGTTCCTGGGACGACTTTATTTTAAGATAGTTTATTCGATTACATGAAATCAACTTTAACTTAAGAATATCCGTCAGAAAAAATCATAGCATTTAATTCGTCTTTAAAAAGACAAACACATGCCATGGTGACAGTAAAACTCTCCTGTTAGTGATTCCATAGTAAATTATGAGGAAAAAACCAAGAAAAAAACCTAATAATACTATCCCGACATGGTAATTATTTGGTCGTGCATTTAGTTTACTTTCAATAAACACCAAATTCTGATTTTATATGTTTGTGATTTAAAAGTGCATTCTTGACTATGAGCTCTGTGTTCACGAGCCATGACCTCACCATAGAAATAAAGATAAGGCTCCTAAAATGTTACGTGTACTCAGTGCTTCTATACGGAGTAGAAACGTGGACATTGAAGGCGGAAACTCTATCAAAACTTCAGGCTTTTGAGCTATAGTTATACCGAAGATACTGAAGATACCATGGACAGACAAAATCACCAATGAAGAAGTACGGATGATGAAAACAACCGCGGATTTAATCAACATCGTGAAGGGCTGTAAGTTGCAGTACTTGGGACATATAATAAAAAATCAAGGCAGGTATTAGCTACTCCAATGCATTTTGCAATGTAAAATTCAAGGAAAAAGAATCCCAGGACGAAGAATATTCTGGCTTGCTAACCTAAAAGCATGGTATAGAAAGAACTCAATAGAGCTATTCCGTATAGCAACCAACAAAGTACTCATAGCCAGAATTTGCCAACGTTTGGAACTGACAGGCACTCTAACAAGAAGAAATTTATTTATTGATTTTATTTATTTTTAATTGTACTTTCATATGGTTCTCGTGATTTTATTTTTCAATGGTAATATACATAGAAAAAATATCCCCAATGCAAAAAGTAAAAACCGGCGAGTTCTAGATTGAACAAATATATTTTTCCTTCTTATATAGCCTCGTAACGTATATAAACTATATATAAAATATTTCTTGTAATAGTTGGGGGCGTTAGTAACCATATAGGCTGATGTGCCTTGAAAGAAAATAAAAAAAATGCAAAGTAGTTATGTAGTATGTAGGCTTATTCTCGTTTAAATAGTAATTATTTTAACATGCCACAAGAGAATAGCTTCAGAACCATATTCTGCATATTGGTTTAAAAACAAAAAAATCTCAAAAATTTTCTCAATAAAAAATTTTTCATGGCAATCTATTAATTTATTTATGATTATTTATTTATTTAACAATTCTTAAACAAAATATATAACATGTTTTTTGCTACAAAATCACTTTTTTTTTAATAATTTGTGTTGTTCTAAGATAAAACACATTTTTGTGTTTTTTTCGTAAAATGCTTACTTTAAACTTAAAATTCAATTAAACCATTAAAAATGCCGAAAAAAGTCGATTTACGCGTTTTTCAAAGCCATTTTTCAATAGGTTATACATCGAATTTAAAAAACAAAAAATATGAGGTGAAAGTTTACAAATTAGTTTCAAAAGTCTCAAGTCCATTTTGATATGGCGTAACTCAGTTTAAAATATCCGTGTGGAAAACAAACTTCGTGGTCGAAGAATGTCAGAGAATGTGCTGGGATCTGGAGAGTTGGACAAGTGTTCAAAATAGCTTAAGGTACAGACCTTGCCGAGTTATTAAACACCAACGTCAAGGCACCCGATAGGACGCGTTCAGAAGAAGAATGGTAAAATCTCACAAACCCTTTAATTCTAGTTTTTAACAAAATGATAACAAATATATACGTGATGAATGATGATATTGTAAAGATTTACTAGAATAATAAAATTAGTTAGACATACAACAGATTTATGGATGCACGTCGGAATTTAAAAACAGTAATTGTGTGACATGAATGTAGGTACCTTGAGATTTGTTCACCTAAATATCAACGTAGTCGGGAGCTCAAGCTGTAAAGCGCCTTGTTACATCCAGACAGATTTAGATTGCAAAATTCAATTTTCACGTAAACTGTGGCATGCATTGAAGCTTAACACTTCTTTCTCTTTTAAAACAAGAACTTGACGTTTAAGATAAAACAAGCATCTGATATACTACAACTTTTAAATTTTATAGGATTTATTTTAAAAGATTCGTTTTTCATCGTGGATAAACATTTAAAACTTTGCCATGAATTCATGACATTGATGTGTCTTAATATATTTTAACTGCAATATGGACTTGTAAGCTGGACATTAAAGCAAGAACACATAAATAAGTTACAGTCCTTTGAAATGTGGTGTGACAGGAGGATGCTTAGAATAGCATGGACACAGAAGAAAACTAATACTGAAGTATTGCGAGAAATGGACAAAGAATGCTAAATAATAAACACAATAAAAATATGAAAGTTACAATATCTGGGACACGTAATTAGGGGACAGCGATATGAACTGCTAAGGCTGATAATACAGGCAAAGATAAGAGGAAGAATGAGTATAGGAAGAAGGAAAGTGTCATGGATGGTTGAAGAATTTAAGGGACTGGTTTAAATGCAGTTCTATAGAACTCTTCAGAGCAGCAGTAGATAGAGTAAAGATAGAGATGATGATATCTAACCTCCGATCGGGAGACGGCACTTAAAGAAGAAGAATACACTTTTAGTTTTGTAACCGGAGAAGAACGAAAATGGCTATATTTAGTTTTATCTTTATTGGTCTTTTATGTGTTAATTTAGCAAAAATTTTAAAATATTTGACATATGCCAAACACGAGTTTCAAAGTCAGCAAATTTCGAGTACCACATTTTTGAAACCTTTAAAACATTCCGTTAAAATGCAATATTTTCCGAATTTGCATGTTAAAACTTTAAAGCATGTTTTTTAAATGACGCTAATAACATCTCTTCCTTCAGGAGAGCTCCTTCAGAATATGGGAGACAAAGGATGTTACATAATGTGGAAACTTTGTAATAAAATTTGGAGATGCGGAAAGTGGCCCAGAGAATGGCGCACATCATTGTGCATACCAATCCATAAAAAAGGAATAACTACAAAGTGTAGTAGTTATCGTACCATCTCACTGATTTCCCATCCAAGCAAAATATTACTAAGAATCATTAAACGCCGTTTGCAACAATACTTAGACAAACAAATTCCCCAAGAACAAGCAGGCTTTGTCAAAGGGAAGGGTACGAGAGAGCAAATCCTTAATATGCCGCAGCTCATAGAAAAGGCCCGCGAATTTAAAATTCCAATAATAATCTGTTTTCTAGACTACCAAAAGGCATTTGATTGTGTGAAGTGGGAAGTTCTCTGGACAGTTCTTCATGAGATGGGAGTTCCAGATCATTTGGCAATATTAATTAAAAACTTATACGAAGATAACTCAGTTAAAATAAGAATTTAAAACCAGCATTCTGATACCTTCAACACCAGCAGAGGTGTACGACAAGGGTGCATACTATCTCCAGATCTGTTCAATTTATATGGAGAATACATAATGAGGAACGCACTCGATGGATGGAGAGGCGGCATCTCCATTGCAGGAAAAAAGATCTCAAACTTAAGATTCGCAGACGATACAACCCTGATAGCAACATCTGAAGAGGAGATGTCGAGACTGATAAAGAGAGTAAAAACCGAAAGCAACAAGTGTGGGCTCAAGATTAATAATCAGAAAACAAAAATCATGATTGTGGACCACCCGAATATCCTCCAAACAGGCGCCCTAAATCAATTCGAGAAAGTAGACGAGTTCACGTATCTAGGATCTTCCTTAAGCAATGCAGCCTCCTCCCATACGGAAATTCGCAGAAGAATAGGGATGGCCAAGAACGCGATGAGTCGACTGTCAGAAATATGGAAGGACCGCTCTTTATCCAAAAAACTCAAAATGAGACTGGTACGGACACTCATTTTTTCAATCTTCAGTTACGGTGCCGAAACATGGACAATAAAATCAGAGGATAGGAAAAGGATTGACGCATTCGAAATGTGGTGCTGGAGACGAATGCTACGCGTCTCTTGGACGGAGCACAGATCCAATCAGTCGATTCTCGAAGAGCTAAACACTCAGACCAGACTCTCCTCTCAGTGTCTTGCAAATGTTTTAAAGTTTTTTGGCCACATTGCGAGAAGAGACAATGACAACTTAGAAAGACTAATTGTATGCGGAAACGTAGAAGGACGTAGAGGCAGAGGACGCTCACCTATCCGATGGCCAGATCAAGTACAGAAAGCCACTGGAGAGACGTTTTCCGAGTCCATGAGAGCAGCCCAAAATCGCAAGAGATAGAGAGAATTGACAGGCTGAAATCTGAAGAACCCGCGCACAAACCGTATTTTGTTTACATAAAAGCCGACACACCCACTTACACTTTAAACCTTATTCTGGCTTATGTCAGTAGCGTAACTACTTGTGAGTAATGTTTTTACATGTGCAAACGTAATTGTTTGTTGCTTGTGTCTATATTATTGCAAAGTGACTAGTGATTTGGATAATGTCTGCCATCGTGAAAAATAACGTAGTATCAGTTAAAAAAAAAAGGCTAACTTCATCCTAAATTGTCCTAAGACAACTTTTTTCCTTTTCTATCTGTAAAATATTGCTGGATTACTAAATATGAAAAAATAATTAATTTTCTTGTACGCAGGGGTTAAAAAGTTTAAAAGAAAAAATCAATGTTTTTGAAAAATTATTTTGCAATATTTAAAATTATTTTTCTTCATTTTTTTTTAAATATTAATAGAATAAATCTTCTTCTTTTAAAAGCTACTCGTATAATTACTATAACCACATAATTTTTTGACTTATATGGTTGCAAAAAAATTTAATCTGGGACAAACAAATTAAATAACTTTTAAACTATTTGACCGATCGATTTAAAATTTTGATCATATTTTAAGTACCATAAGATCCAACATACTTTTTTATATAAAGGTTATAAGCTTATTTTTAAAAAAGTCATTATTATTTATATAAAACCGAAATTTTTGATTATTTTGCAACTTTCTAAGCAACCAATAAGAACAAAAACGGTAAAAAATGCTATTTTGGAGGACGTTCTATAACTTTCTTATACTCAAATCTGTTTCAAATTATTCACTTGTCGCTAAGAGACAAAAAAAGCAAAAATTCACTATGTTTGAGCTTAATTTGTTAATAACTAATTAAGTACAAAAAATTGACTTTAGGAAACATATAGGTTTTGGTTATAGAGGTCCAATGAGTAGATTGTAAATATTGCATTTAAAATAAAAATAAAATAAATTTGTATTTTATTTTGGTTAGATGTAGTATTGGTTGTTCTTTTTTCTGCAATTGTGTATTTTGATAAGCTATTTATATCCACTTCGAATAAGTTAGGCTTAAGGCACAGAATCGCATGCGAAACTAAATATCAAAAAATCTCATTTACTTTACAAAATTATTGTTTTGTTCTTATTACCATTACAGAGAAAAGTAAATTGTTGATCCGTGCGTAATGCCTCTATATTTCGTTACATATAACTTTGTTAAAAAGCGTCGTGTTCGAATAAAAAGCAGATACACTTCCAAAATATGTACTTCAAAGACTTTTAAAACAATATAAAGCTGAAAGGAACGTGCAGATTATAGAGTATACTTAGGATTTTTCAACTTCAAAGAGAATGTAGTAAAAAAGAAAAATTACTTTAACGAGATAATGACATTTTTGTCGAATCTAAGATCGTATGGATACTGCTTGTAGTACAGTTCGGATTTTTCAAATGATTTGAGAACTTGCCACTTTTCTCTAGTGATACTTTCATTAAAAAAACGTTGATTTTGGCAGGTTACGTGATGTTAGGTAAGGCTACTATACAAAAATTTTTTTAAGGCAATCTTTTTTGTAGCCTTCAAGATCAAGACTAACTATACTAAAGTTTCTAATTTGTAGGCAGTAAATTCTTAGAAGTAATAGTGACGGTTCATCGCTATTGTAGGTCTTCCAATGGCGTACGAAAAATGTCATAAGAAGTTACGACAAAGCTACTTGTATTAAATAAATATGTACCTATTTATAATTATGTTAATTTTAATATGATTATTATTGACATTTGGGTTATTATTTATATTTGGGTTATTAATATATTTGGGTTATATTAATATAATATACATGGTGTTTGGTAACGAATAGCCATAACTTAATCTTAGATTCGTGAGATTAAAATAACCGATTTAAACTAACTTACTTTAGTAGGAAAGTTGATAATAACCAAAATAAAGTGTGTCAAAGTTAAACTTTTATTTTTGAATATTTCGTGACAGGCATGGGATACCAACAAGAAATTTAGTAAGCTGGAGTTTTTTGGGTCGAGAACTCTAAATTCGCTACTAAAAATGATGAAGGACGCCACATACGTCTTTGTTTTGACTCCATGAAAGGAATAAAAGTATGTTAGTCAACGATGTAGTTATCCTGTGTAGTGATTTAACTAAAGTATTTTCTTTGTCCCACCAGCGCTGTCTGGCCAGCGCCAGCAATTCTGGTGTAATTTGGGCCAGGGACTCCTTCCACACTGCTAAAGACTTCGCAGTAGAACTGCCATTTGTGCCAACATGATCAGAGTAATACCGTTTACTTATTCCCCATATATGCTCAATTGCATTAAAAATACGATGGTATGGAGGAAGTCGAAGAACTCTATGCCCATGTTGTTCAGCCATTCTATCTACTTCATATATTGGTTCTGGTTTATTCCTATAAGCAATGAATTATTAAAAGCATATCCAATTGCACAAATTTAATTAAAAACACCAGTACCTCTGGACCAGTTCAAGCAATTGAGGTTTTAACATTGTTTGTTCATGTGCAATATTGTTATTTTCCAACCATTTTTTTATTTCAGCTTTTTTTGAAACAGATGTAGGAGCTTTATTAATTATTGTGCTATGATATGGAGCATTATCTATTATAATAATTGATGGTTCCTTTAAATTATTCAACAGCTGATGTTCAAACCATTGCAAAAAGTTATGACGATTCATTTCTCCACGGTAGTCGCAGTCCTTTGTTTTGGATGAAAAAACCAATTCAGCTCCCTGAATAAATCCATTACAATTTCCTGCATGGAGAACAATGTATCTAAAAAATAGTTTAAATTACTAAATAAAAGATATATCTAAAAAATAATTTAAATTACCACATATAATATAAATATTATGCAACTAGTTGTCTTGGCCATTATTAAAGGTAATGGTAAAAGCTACAAACAATGTTCTTGTGTAGTACAGCAGTATAATATTGATGAGTTTGATTTTTTGTACATTCACTATAATTTCTATAACATTTCATAATAACTTCCCATAACCATTTCAGTTTTATTTTAAAGCACATTGTTAAATGTTTTTATTTCTTTTAAATTTGAACATTGCAACAAAAGATAGTTGAGTTTAAATGCATTTTTTAAACATATATTTAAATTTGTACATGGTCAATTAATTAATAACTAGATTAACTCAATTATTATTGTACTTTTTTAGGTATTAACCACGGGGTGAATACTGACTGTGTCACTTTCTTAACACTCACATGTTATTGTTTATTGTTTTGTGTAAAATAGATCACAATAAAATGGATGTTAAACAAAAAAATGTATATTTACCTTGCACCACCGACTTTAGTTTTCTTAACACTTTTGTCACATGAATCTTGCCAAGAACGACTAATAGTACCATCTTAAAAAATCCATGTCTCGTCCAAGAAAACAAATGTGTATAGACCTTCATTTTTTAGTTTTACATACTGCTGCAGAAACATATGTCTTTTATAAACAATATTGGGTAACTCCATTAAACCACGTCGTGGATCATCTTTTTTATAACGAAAACCAATATTGCGTACAATTTTCCATAAAGAAGTAAGACTACCAGTAAAAATATCCCTTTCTGCTAATTTCGCTTGTAGTGTTTGTAATTTAACTTATTCCTCTAAAATGATTATTTGTTTTAAAATATTATTAAATATATTAAATTTGGCCAAAAACTTACTTTTTTTCTACATGTCATAAATAATATTTCAAATAGTCATTTGATTGAATTCGTCTATATCAACAACTGGTTTTGTACGTTGTCTTTTTTGCTTTGGGCTTCTTAATGGTTCACCCCTATTGGCTTTTATTGCAATTTTATTTACAAGGGACAGGCTAATATTTAACGGCGCTGCTACCCTCTAAAAATAAAAACTTTCATATACCTCACTTTTTAATCAAAATGAAATAGGATTGTTAATCAAAATATAAAATTAAGTATTGCTCACATTTTATATCACTATTTAAAAAGAAATAGAACAAATAATTACTTACATCCCTAACTGCTTCAAATGGAAGTAATATAGATTGATGATCACGTTCTGCCTCAAAGTATGAAATTAAAGAAATGACCATTTTCTGGGCACAACTTCCTAAAGATTTAGGCATTTTTGAAAATTTATAAAATTTTCAAATTTACAAATATTTTTATTAGTTCTGAAAAGAACTTTTTTAGTTTAATTTATAGCAAAAATTGAAACGAAAAAAATAAATAACCAACATCACCTAACCACAGAATATTGTTTTCTATTTTGAGACCTAACCTCCACTCCACTTCAGGTCACAATTATTTTCTGTTCTGTGCCTCCAGTTCACAAATACAATAACAAAAAGCCGTGAGAAATGCACTGGCAATATTGCAATATTTTGCCAACCGATATTTCACTAAAAGTCACTAGATTTATTAGAATCTATAGGGAGAGTGGCATGGGGAGTTTGCTGAATGGTTGGACATTTAAAAGTTACTAGAATGTCATAATTTCATTCTTATCGTAAAAAAACCTTAAGTACAGCTTTTACACAAAGTACTAGTTTGGACAGGGTATTTGCCTATTATGACCATATTTTATGTTTGTCGTTTCCTAAATTATTAATAGCAAATATCTGTTTGTAATATTTAAATTCGCAAAAATTTTATATAAATGTATTTAAAAACTTGCAATATTCCTTTGACTTCTCAAAAACAAAACTATTTTAATTCTATTATAAATAAAAACAAATTTTTATTTCACCATGCGTGTGATTAAAGCTTACCATAATAAATTTCTTTCTCGTTTATTAAGATACTTATCAATTATTATTTTCACAGCAACTGGTGAAATTTGCTAGATCGTTCTACTTAATAAGTATTGTAGAAAATTGTTTTTCAGTTAACTTAAAGCAAGAGATTGTATCTCTGTTATACGTGGATATACACAATAACAAAAAAAAAACATGCAACTTGGTAAAACGTATTAGGATATCTAATGTTATGCGTGTGACCTTAACTCATGAAATAATTGATTAGCCTTGAATTTAGTTGTGAACACACGTTCCTTGGTCGCATTATCTCGAATTAATCTAACAACAATTATTAGGGCTTAAAAAATTCCGATGATTTGACTTCAGCGTTTATGCTTGTTGTACAAAAACTGTAATGAAATTAAATTAATGTAATAGAAATTCGGAGAAAAACTTAATTCATACTAATAATCAGCGATACGCAGAAGCTGCATGATGACAGTTTGTGTTGCTCATCATCAGTCTCTTTAACCCTTTATCGGACAGAACTATTTTTTTTTGTAAAAATATACTTTTTAATAGTAAAAGTAATTCATTATGCATCATTAATATGCACCAATACTAAACGATCAACTTACAATCAACCAACAGAATATCGAAAGAGTAGAGCAATATACATATCTAGGCACCAATTTAAATAGCCAATGGGACCACTCAACAGAAATTGAACAGCGAATAATAAAAGCAAAAGCAGCATTCGTTAGAATGAGAACCATTTTCAACAGTCGAGACAAATCATTAAAAACAAAATGCCGTCTATTGAACTGCTACATATTCACAGTTCTGCTCTACGGAATGGAAGCATGGACACTGACTGTTGCATCTATAAACCGGCTCGAAGCTTTCGAAATGTGGTTTTATAGGCGCATCTTACGTATATCCTGGGTTGACAGAGTTACTAATGTGGAGGTCCTGCGTAGAATGGGGAAAGAATGTGAAATTCTCATGACCGTCAAAACTAAAAAGTTGGAATATCTAGGACATGTAATGAGAAATCAAGAACGTTACGGCCTTCTCCAGCTGATTCTCCAAGGGAAAGTAAATGGTAAGAGAGGACCGGGAAGAAGACGCATTTCCTGGCTTCAAAATTTACGAAAGTGGTAGAACACGACTACCACTGAACTGTTCCGCGCTGCAATAAATAAAGTAAAGATAGCCGTGATGATCGCCAACATCCGGAACGGATAGGCACTTTAAGAAGAAGAAGATCATTAACAAGACAAAAAATGTTTAAAAATATGTTTCTTTGTCGGAAGGGCTGGAAAAGGTGGTAGGTATAGCTACCATATAGCTATATGCTAATGTGCGTTTTGACAAATAACCAAAACTTACTGGGCTATGGTATATATAGCGATCGAAAAACAATTACAAACATTTATATAAAAAAAAAATATTTTATTTTGAAAATATAAAAAAAAAACTAAATACAGGAATACTTTAAATTTATTGCCTGAGAACTTTCTATCGACTATGGTAGGGTTCAAAGTAGTCTTTGCATAGAGCAACGTTACAAAATTGACAAGTTAAATTGTTGCGCGTTTGTTTTTTTTTTTAGATAAATCACAAAGGGCACAGCGCCTATAGGTAAAATCTGGTAATCGACGAAAGTTTGGTTCTATTCAAAGGACAGCTGCAGTTTAAACAGTTTATAAGAACCAAACGCCATCGATTTTTAATAAAATTGTTTCTTCTGTGTGACTGTAAAACGGGTTATGTGTTAGACTTTATCGTTTATGTAGGTAAAAACACCGAAATAGATCATTATAAGGATATCGGCCTGTCAGGATCTGTGGTTGCCACTCTTATAAAACCCTACTTGGACAAAGGTCACTTGCTCTTTACTGATAACTGGTACACGTCTCCTAGTTTGTCAAGTTACCTATTTGATCATAAAACTAACTCTTGTGGAACAGTCAGGCTTAACAGAAAACACATACCTAATTTACCAGAAAAACTACAAAAAAGTGCAACTTTCTCAATGTCGAGTTACAATATGTCGGCACTAAAATAGAAGGATCGAAGAGAGGTCACTATGCTTACTACCATGCACCAGGACGAAATGGTAGTATTGGCTCAAAAGACAGAAAGACAAACGAATTTATTAAAAAACCAGCTTATGTAATAGATTACAATATGAATATGGGAGCAGTGGACAGGACTGACATGTTACTAAGTTCCACAGAAAGCGTCATAAAAATCGTCAAATGGTATAAAAAGCTCTTCTTTCACATATTGGACCTTTATATTCTAAATGCACATGCAATATACCTTACACAACACCCAGAGAAAACACCATTCTAAAAAAATTGATATTCCATTCAGAGGATAATTCATAAGATAAATCAAAGAAGGTATGAAAAGAGAAATCGAAGAAAAAAAAACATGATTAAGTAAGTTGAAGCAACAAGAGGTCTAGGAGAGATAATACATGATAAGATAACGAGAACTGTTGAAAATAAAAAAACAGAAGTGATTTGTTTCCCTGACAACGGAATAATTAAACCTCCTACATTTGACGACGAAACTTCTTGATCAGTGTATAGAAAACAATTTAAAGCCGATGCACAAAATAATGCATGGTCATCCATTGGGCCATCGAAATCCTCCAAAGTAGGGACTCTATTATTGGCTTTAGAACTAAGTTAAGGCAGCCAATATTTGAAGCAAGTATACCAGAGTCAACTAGAAGTTCGTATCCAAGGCTCCAACTAATCTGTGTAAGAAAATGAAGCAGATGTAGAAAATATGGCACAACTTGCTTGGCCCGCAGCCCTGGAAGAGTTCCTCCACCAATTCACCATTAAATGTTTCCTTGATAGCTTGCACGATGTAGATCTCTAGCAGATATTACGACTAGGAAGAGGACGCCGAGGAATATGAAGCGATGAAGAATGGGTTCCGCCATCAAAACGAAGTCAATCAAGTGAAAGACATTGCCGATGTGAAAGAAAGCAATCTAAACACGCTGCTCCAAGTGTTATCCGCCCAATTCGAATAAAATCTCGGCCCAATAGCTGATTCTTTGAAATACAAAAAATCAAGGGTGCCTAAAGTGTGTTACAATTGTGGATTGGTAGGCCACCTTTAACGTGATTTTAAACAAACAGCGACAATTTAGATGCCGATGATCTTGAACAGTCATCGAGCAGGAAGAAGTCTTGGGAATGCCTACGGCCTCTCGAGAAAAAAGAGGGGGCAAGGTTCGACGGTTACAAACCATTAAGAGCGGAAGTAAAAAAGAAGCTCTAACCAAGAAAAACCTCTAGGCTGAGCAGAAGAAAGATCCAGGTCCAAATCTGGTCCATAAATAGAAGAAATATTCAGATCTAAAGCTAGTTCATCAGCAGAGGAAAAATCTAGATCTAACGTTAGTCCATGAGCAGAAGAAAGACCTAAAAGTAAAGCTAGTCCTTGAGCCAACGAAAGATCCAGATCTAAAGCTAGTCCGTAAGTGTATGGACACTGAAGCTAGGCTTTTTTTGTAGTAAGTGAGTTCAATAAAATTAGTTTACTTTACTTAGTCCCCGAACCCACAAAAAAATGTAAAAATATGTATAATTTCTGTATTCGTTTATTTTCACAGCATTTCTCATTTAATCACTTTTTTTGCTTCTTGCTTTTGCTTGACTTCTTTTTATTTTTCAATGAGTTTTACTATACAAATAACGACATTATTTTGTTGACTATAGGAATTATAATTTTATTGCAATCCCATCTCTAGAGTATATTTATTATAATGCTCTAAAACTAATTTTTTGGTTATTTTTTAGCCTTAATAGCAATACAAATAAATAAGTAAGTAAATAAGTAATATGATTTATTGTCACTGAAAATTGTACAAATTTTATGGGCAAAGCTTATAACAATAACACAAGAAAGAAGAAAAAAAATCAGGATAAGAATCGTTTGTACTTTTAAATAAAAAAAAACAATAAAATTCTTCCAAACATAAAAAATACTACCTAATTAAGAACCTACAAACTTCATAACAAAAAATAAAAATTAGGAAAGCAGATTAGTGAATTAAGGGCTCAAATTCTGGGCTATTTCACCTCCATACAAGGAGGGCTATTCCACCTCCTTGTGCTAAACAGTAACCAAATCAGTCATACAGATTTCTCCTCATATTTTGGAGTAGAGCTGGTGTAATGCTTGCAGAGGAATGAAGTATTTTTGCCCTTAATTCGACTAGGTTTGTGGCCCTTTCAAACTGATGCCTATGAATGTTTTCTTTGAGAAAAAAGAAGAAATCGTTAGGCGCTAAGTCACAAGATCTAGCGGGCCATTTAATTGTACCACGTGTACTTATCAGTCGATCAGGAAACGTTTGATTGAGGAAATCAATAGCTGCTCTAGAGTTGTGAGCCGAACACCCATCCTGTTGGAAATAAACCTCCTGAAATTAACGGGAAGGCTTCGAACTGCCGGAATGATCTCATTCTGTAAAAATTGTAAATATTTGGGCCCGTTTAGGTTTCTATCGATAAAAAATGGACCGACAATATGATCGCCTAACATCCCAGTCTAAACATTTAACTTTTGCGGATGCTGCGTTCGCACAGCAACACTGAGGTGCTTATTTTTCCGAGAATAATACCTTGCAGTGGATGGATTGTGTTTTTTATGTAATGAAAATAAAGATTCCTCAGAAAATAAAATATTTTTTAAAAAGTGTACATGTTATTCTGTTTATCTAACATAATTTCACAAAACTCCATCCGCCTAAAGTTATCTTCCGGAAACAGTTCTTGTGTTGGTTGTATCTTAAAACAGTGATACCCATTCTTTTTGAGAACCCGCTGGATAGTTCGAGCATTCACGTTAACTTCTCTAGCAATTTGTACACTATTACAGGGTTCACTAGCTACCACAAAAGCACAAATATCAATATCTTTGTTTTGACGCTCCTTATCGACAGGTCTAACACGTGGTTCATTACCTTCATGACACTTTTTACAACTGTTTACACATCCCGAAGTTTGAAAATGTTTAATGGTATTTTTAACTGTTGTAACACTTGGTGAGGGTCTATTTTTGAAGGCAACAATAAATAAATCAATTACTTTGCGTATCGAATGAGTCTGAAAGTACCATGTTACAAGTTGCAATTTTTCTTGGACGGTATACAACGTAATAGGCATTTTATTAATTATTTGTTTATTCTTTCAGAACTTCGTTTGAAATTTTTAATGTCAACGTGACAGTTACGACAATTCGTACCTACTGTGAAATGAATATAGAGGTGGAAACGTGTAGCATGTCACAGCTTTTGCCACTGTGTTGTATGGTCAATAAAATAATGTCGCGATCTGTATACTATTTTCTGTAGATTTTAAACTAATAGCCTATTTTCCATTACCTGCAGAATATCTTCGTTATATGTTCTATTGTATTTCCTAAATATATTTTGCAGTAATTCATTTGTTATTTTCTTCTCCTATTTTTTCCCCTTTTTACGTTCTTTCGAAGATTTGTGATAGGCTATCTATCAAATTTTCAAATTTTAATGCAGTTGTTACAATCCGTTTGTTACTAAATGAGGTACTTTGTATAGAAGTGTCCACTTATTGCGTAACTAATACAGTCACACTACAGCGAGGTTTTGTGTATATTAATTATGTAGTTCTGAAAATTATTAGTATTTTTTAGTCCGTAATTTTTTTTCTTTTCCTCTTTTTTTCTAATCGTAAAAATGCATGCATCAAAACATTATATAAATAGAGCTTGCTTTAAAATAATTCTCATATTTTTAGCACCGAGATTTATATATATAAATTACTTGACTCGTTTTTTGTTTTATAATAACCTAATTAAATAATTTTTGAGAAAACTACAGCACAATAAATCATTTGCTCCATAGGTACGCCTCAAATGCTCTTTGAGTGCAATATTATCTGCAGCTCTAATAATACCCTCGCAACCCAACAGACTCATTAAATAGAGAGGCGTTACCTAAGCTCTAGCGAGTTTTCCGTGTTCTGTTGTTGATAGAATTGAATTTGAAATTTAAGCCGTTCATTAGGTCGACGAAAGCACCAAATGGGAGGCTAGAGCATAAATCTGCACTTTGAGGCAACGGCGGTGGGCCAATTGGATGTTTCATTTAGTTTTAAACTTCATCAATCAAAATATATGTTCTCTTAAATCTATTAATATAGATGACATATAGTATGATGCAAATTTATGGAATAAATTTATTATTTCAGAAACCGACGACTTAAAAAAAATTTAAAACACATCAAAAATTAATTTTTGAATATCAATTATTGCTATAAATGTGTTGGACATTAGATCATAGGTGTTTGTGACGCAATCGATGATTTTTTTAAATGCAGACGTCTCCCAATAGCCTTTGCAAGGATGCAATTGTTAACATATACACAACGCAAATGTCTAAGGATATTTTAATAATTTGACAATACCAATGACAGAAATTAATTTCATGACCATATAAATTTGCTTGTACTATAATTGTTTATACAGACCCTCACTTCTTATCAAAAAAAAATTGTAAAGCTGACAGCAATACGTGTTTTAGAATGTTTTTTATAAGGAACAAAGAAATCGACATTTTTATGTTTTGTTTGTTTTTAATTTTAGTCACTTAATACCATTCTTGATTAATAGGTGAGTTAAAGATATTGTTTTTTTTTTCAAGCAACGACAATATTTAACGTTGGACGAGATGAATAGAGCCGTGGGCCTCCTTCAAGCTCGTCTGCGACAAACTCAAGTTGCTGGCCAGCTGGGTGTCTCCCAAAGCGTCGTAAGTCGTTTGTGGCTTAGAGACACTAAGAGTCCAGCCGAGCAACATCCAGGACGTGGTCGCTCTACAACCGTTGCTCAAGACCGATATTAAATTTTAAATGCCAGAAGGCAGCCAACAATCACAGCACCCGAGCTGGTTAATGAATTACAGCTTGCACATAATGTAACAATTAGCAGCAGTACTGTGAGAAATCGTCTCCACGAAGCCAATCTTTGTAGTCGGCGACCACTGAGATGTCCATCTCTATCTAGAGGAAATCGCGCTGTAAGATTAACCTAGTGTCAAGAGTTTCAGAATTGAACTGACAATGACTGGGCCACAGTTTTGTTTAGTGACGAGTCTAGATATGGATTTTATTCAGATTCTCGTCGAACAAGAGTTTGGAGACGACCAGGAAATGGAGAAGTGTATGCATACAGAGGTGGTACATTAATGGTATAGGGCGGAATCATGATTGGCGGAAGAACTAACCTCATTTTCTCACGTGGCATTTTCACAAGTCAGCAATATTTGGACACTATTCTTGAACGTGTTGTGCGCCTGTTTGCTTCTGCTGTTGGAGAAAATTTTTACTTTATGCATGATAACGCTCGACCACATGTTGCGCATATTGTAACAAACCGGTTGGATAACGAGGGTATTGATGTATTACCGTGGCCAGCACAATCACTGGACTTGAATCCCATTGAGCATGTAGGGGACATGCTCCAACGAAGAATAACTCCACATATGGGTAATATCTACAATGAGTTTCAATTAAAAGAGCTTCTGAGAGAACAATGGACACAACAACCTCAAGCAGACATCAACAATGTGATTCGGAGCATGAACAGTAGATGTAGAGCTGTGATAAACCAACGTGGTGGCCATACTTTATTTTAAGTTTATATTTCGTATGTTTGACATTTTATGGTGGTATGTGAAACATGGGTGATTTGCAATAATTTTTTTTGCTCCAATTTTCTGTTCTTTTTTCAATTTATGATTTTTGACATATTAAACAACAATTTAAACTACAAATTTTGTATTACTTTTTTTAAGTTGATTACAGATAAACAAAATACGTCTATTTATAAAAATATCCCTAGACTTTTGCGTTGTGTGTTTTTATTTCTTTTTCTTATTTATTTCTACAAGATTAACCAAAACTGTTGTATTATTAACTGATTTTATTTTCGCAGTGTATTAGTGTGGTGAGTGAAAACGTAACCATTTCGAGAGGGGTTAGACAGGGCTGTATTCTTTCGCCACTGCTTTTCAACCTGTACACGGAACAAATATTTCTAGAAGCACTGGAAGGGTACAACGAGGGCATCAAGATTAATGGCGTACCAATAAGTAATTTTCGATATGCAAATGATACTGTTATACTGGCCGATAACATCGAAGATTTACAGATGATGCTAAATAGAGTAGATACAACAGCCGATCCGCAGTTTCAACATACATCGCAGACATGTATTTTGATTAATCTTCTTTTTCCTTTTATGTAGACATTACTGACTGTTTTTCAATGTGCCTCCAGTAAGTTGCCGTTCCATCGTTTTCGTGGTCTTCCTACTGATCGTCTTCCTATTGGAGAACCGTCTCTTGCCATCTTTACTACTCTTTTTGTTGTGATTGGGCGTATATGATCATTCCATTCTACTCTTTTATTTCTTTTCCTGTCCTTGATGTTTTCCACCTTGCATCTACGTCACATATCTGTACTTGTGCATCTACACTAGCTCTGTCCGATAGTGTTTTACTATTAATATTTTTAATTGTTTTTATCTCTGCTGTTGTCATCCTCTGAATCCAAACTGGGTGTCATCTATATATTTTTCTATTTTTATGTATAGTCTTTAATTTATTATTTTGAGAAATATTTTAAGTGTGTGGCTTATTAAAAAAATTATTCTGTATTGGGAGCATTCTGTCGCATGTACTGACTTTGGGAGTGTTACAAACGTAGACAGCAACCAATATTCGGGTATTACACCCGTTGTATATACTTTGTTGAACAGATCTAAAAGTATATGCAGTGTTTCTTCGTCAATGCGTTTAATTAACTCAGTGGGAATCTGATCTGGGCCTACTGATTTTTCGATCTTTGCATTTCTAATATTGTTCTGAAGCTATTTTCTTGTGGCATTTTAAATTAATTAATATTTAAATGGGAATAAGCCACAATTAAAGGTTAAAATACATTTATTGACGTTTCAATTTCCACTTCGGAAATCGTTCTCTAAATTTCTAATTGCCTGTTCTAATTCGTACATTATTATTTTCGATCCTGTTTGTTCCTGTGGTTCTTCTTGTATCATTCTATCATCGTCGAATAGTTTTAATATGTATTCTTGCCAAACTTGGTTTATTTTTGATGCCTGGAATGAGTTTACCATTATCATCTTTGAGTATCCCGTAGTGTACTCGCTTTTTGGTATTTGTTAGTTCTTTTATTTTCTTATGCATATTAAAGCTGTTGTATTTTCTGTTGTATTCTTCTATTTTCTTGGCCTTTCTTATTTCTACTTTAATTCCACTTTGTAGTTCTTGATATTTTAGCTTATTTTTCCCTTAGGCGTTTTTCCTCTCTTCCATTAATACTAGAATTTCTAAAGTCATCGACTTCTGTTTTTTATTTGACTTTTTAGGCTTTTAATTTTCTTCTGCAATCTTTAGTAATTCCTTCTTAATATTGCTTCACTTTTCATTGACATCTTCTGATGTTAAGATTTTTTCTCCTACTTCTGTTAGATTTGAGTTGACTTGTTGGATCACTTTTTGATGTATTTCTCTTTTTCTTAATTTTGTATAATCAAACGTTGGTATATTTTTAGGTATTACAATCTTATTAAATTTTATCTTATGACCATACCTAATGAGAGACAGAGACAAATCAAACATCAAATTTATTTTTTATCAAGCAAAAAGAAAATATTTAAATACGAAAATAATGTGATTTTTAGATAAATACATAAAACACTGAACGCCGTATAGAGAACAAAAAAAAAAGTCGCACTGTTTTAATAGCCGGACGTTTAGGGATCTCGTGGGACCGTCTATATCCATTGCCAAACCATGTAAAATTTACTATATGAAAGCACGGAGTAAAAGCCCACTGTGCCTAATAGGTTTTAGAAATTTAATGCTGTCATTCGGGTTCTATTTTATCTCCTGAGATAAATCGCCGGGAATATACAGGTGCTGTAACGCCTAAGTAAAGCTGAATATTAACGTTTATTAACAAGCAAGTCTTGTCTAGGAATATGTTGATAATACAGAAATAAACTAATGTATGTCTTTTAAAATTCTAGATCAACCATATAAAGGTAAAATCATATTTTTTTCTATTTATATCTGAAAGAGAAGTATTTTAAAGTTAAATAGATGTTTAAAATTAAATAAAATTATTAGTTATTAGAAGAAGTTACATTTAAAATATTCAAAATATGTGAAAAAAATATAATAAAAATATTGTAATAAATATCGATATATTTTCGATATCTCCTGCATATTCGGTTTATCGGTTCGCGAAGTCTGAAATATTTAATAATATGAAACACTTCTGGTATACCATAAATATTTGTTTTGGATTTCTCTCTCTTTGTCAACCATTTTCCATCCACTCCTGAATGTAGGTCCCTCCCAATTGCTTCCATCCTTCTCTATCTTGCGCCAATCTGATCAACTGTTTACCTGTCACTGCTCTTATGTCATCTACCCATCTTTTTGAGGTCTTCTCATGCTTCTTGTTGTCGTCCTTGGTCATCCATTCTAGAATTCTCCGTGTCTACCTGTTGTTATTATATCGGGCTACGTGACCTGCCCAGCGCCATTTCATTTTTGCAATTTCTTCCACAATATCCCTAACCTTTGTTCTACGTCTTATTTCGGTGTTTCTAATTTTGTCTCTCAGTGTTATTCCAAGCATAATTCGTTCCATTGCTCTTTGCGTTGTTTCTAATTTTTTAGCAGATTTTTTGGTAGGGGCTACTGTCTCCAAGCCGTAGGTACAAACTGGTAGTATGTATGTGTTATACACTTTTTTCTTTAAGTTTACAGGAATGAAGGTGTTTTTCAAGATATATGCTAGTTTGTCGAAAGCGCCCCATGCCAGTTGTGTTCTTTTAATTTCAGCATCTTGATTTGGTTTTCCCAGTTTGATGACATGACCTAGATATACATCATGTTCAATATTTTCTATGGTATGATTTTGTATCGTTATATTTGTCTGGTCTCGACTCAGTGTTTTTGTTTTGTTGTAGTTAATTTTTAAGCCTACCGCTCCTGAAACTGCATTCCATTGTTGTAACATATCATTTAGTTCCTGGATATTATCGGCTATTAAAACTATGTCATCTGCGAGTCTCAAGCGGTTTAATTATGATTCGTCGACCTTAATACCCTTGTTGTTCCATTCTAGTTTCTTAAAAATGTCTTCCAGAGCAAGGATAAATAGTTTGGGAGATATGGTGTCTCCTTGTCTTACTCCCCGTTGTAGTCTTATGGGATTAGTTTTTGTGCTTTTGTCCAGCTTTATCTGCATGGTGGCATTTTTACATATGTTTTTAATTATGTTAGTGTATCTTGAATCTATACGTGCATTTTTTAGAGATTCAAGCACTACCCATAATTCGATGGAATCGAATGCTTTATAGAAATCGACGAACGCCATACGAATTGGAACATTATACCCGGTGCATTTTTCTATCAGTGTTCTTACGGTGTGCAAGTGGTCTATGGTACTAAAATGTTTTCTGAATCCAGCCTGCTCGATATGTTGATAGAAATCGAGCTTATGTGTTAGGCGGTTGGTTATGATTTTAGTTAGTAATTTGTACAGATGTGATAGCAAGGATATTGGTCGGTATCTCTCGATGTTTGCTTTGTCTCCTGTCTTGAATAGTAGAATGACTTCGGAGTTGTACCATTCTTGAGGAATATTTCTTTAATCAATTACTTTATTAAATAAAATATTTAATACCTGTTTCATTTTTCTGCTATCAATTTTCAACATTTCAACTGTAATTTTATCCTCTCCCGGACATTTATTCGTTTTTAGTTGATTTAGGGCTATTCTTATTTTATAGTCGGTTAAGTCCGGTATTTCTTCTGAGCTGGTGTTAATTATTGTTCGTTCAGTACGTCGTTGTGGTTGTGTATTTACGGAGTATAATTTAATTGTAATTAATTTGCATTCTAACAGTATAAATATCCTGATTAATCGGATATTACCTCTTTGGTGTTCAAATACAATACGTAACCGTAACGATGTTGCGGCGAACATCGGATGAGTTGTATCGTTATATGTTGATACAGGTATTTCCATTATGTTCCTAAAGCACGTTAAAGTTCACCCAGATTAGATTGTACATCTCGCATTGGTCATAATTTATAATGTCCATCAATTCAATAAATCGTTACAATTCAATTCAATTACTTTGCTAAAATATAGTATTTGTAGAATTTGGTCTAAAGTCTATTTAATGACATAAAGAATTGCAGATCACAAAAATATATACACAAATTGTGGAGAATTAATTTTTCTTTTTCGGATGCATCTTCACATTTCATCCAAAAGAATAAAACAATAAGAAATTGTATGGGACATTTTTAATAGACTTATAGCTAGAAGAATAGTTTTAATAGACACAAAAACAAAAACACAAGAAAATCTTCTGGAATGTAAGAAATTGAGAGTTGTTAGTAGAAAAGTGGTAAAAAAAAGCAAAAAAGAAATCGTGGAAAAAATCTTTATCATCAATAAACATTTCTGTCCCAGCACAAATAGTGTGAAAACAAATTAACAAAATTTCGGGACGCCACACAAACTCTTCAGTAAGATATTTAGAATATAATAACAAAATTCATACATCTAAATCTGAGATAGCTAATGTGTTAACTTTATCCTATGAGTTATATTCAAGTAATGAAAACTTTTCACAGTTTTTAAGATTTAAAATCATTATATCTTGAGCACTCTGAATCCAATTGTGCTGAATGCGCTTGATGTCATCTGACCACCTTGTTGGAGGACGTCCTCGATTACGATAAGCATCGTGTCTAGGTTTCCACTCCAGAATTTTCTTCGTCCACCTTCCATCTTTTAATCTGGCAACATGCCCCGCCCAGTTCCATTTCAATGTTGTAATTTTTTTAACTACGTCAGTAACACCAGTTTTTCTCCTAATTATTGTATTTGATGCTCTGTCTCTGAGGGATATATTCAGCATTGACCTCTCCATCGCTCTCTGTGCCACTTGTATTTTATTGATTACTTTTCTGGTAAGGGTCAATGTTTCTGCTCCATACGTTAGAACTGGAAGTACACATTGATCAAAGACCTTCCTTTTCAAGCACATGGGAATATCTGATCTAAAGACTTCTCTCAGTTTTCCGTAACCCGCCCATGCCAGTCCTATTATCCTATTTAGCTTCGTTGTTTGATTATCGACCATCGTTGTTGTATCCTTGTTTCTAATTTTTCTTCGTTCTTCTACTAGGTTCAGTGTCTCATCAGTCATCCAGTGTTTTTCTTTTCTTGGGGTTTCTTTGGGGTTTGTAATATTTATTGCGTCTATAATCCACGTCTTTGTATGTTCCCATATCTGATTGGGATCGCCAGTAATGTTTGGTGTGTTACTACGTCTTAGTGTTTCTTTGTATTTTCCAGGCTCTTTAGGTATATATTTAATTGTTTTATTTGTTTCGGCTTTTTTACGAAATTTGATACGGAATTCGGATTGTAACAGTTTATGGTCTGTTCCGCAATCAGCCGCTGGTTTTGTCTTTACGATGACTACTGAACTTTTCCATCGTTTGCTAACAAGAATATGATCTATTTGATTTTTATATCTTTCCCCCGGTGAAGTCCAAGTTGATAGTCTTCGCGGATGATGCTTAAACATGGTGTTCATGATACCCAAATTATTTTAGACTACAATTCCAGTAAGGGAGCAGTGGATACTCTAGATCAGCTTGTTGGTACGTATACACATAAGCGGAAGACAAATCGCTGGCCTATGAATGTTTTTTTATAATATGCTGGACATATCTGCCTACAACGCGTTCGTTTTATGGACATCAATTAATCTCCAATGGAACATCAACAAAGACAATTTATCAAGAACTAAAGACTGACAAAAACTGGTAAAAAGAACACGAACAGAAGTGAGTAGAGAAGATGGAAATTCTAGTAAACCGTCTATGGTCAATTCAACTCAGCCTGCTAAACTAAACACTCAACAACTGGTAAAAAGAACATGAACAGAAGCAAGTAGGGAAGATACAAAATCCTAATGAACCGTCTATGGACAATCCAACTCCGCCTGCTAAACGAGCACGCTCGTTGTTCTCCTAAATTGCTCCTAAATTTTGCTCTAAAAACAAAAACAAGACTAATATTTTATGTTGTATGTGTCACAAACATATTTGTAAAACCCATTCTTTTTATTACTGTCCCAGTTGTACACTAAATTAAATTTTGTAGGTATTTGTTCTTATGCTGTTCTGGGAAAGAAAAAAATGCATTTTATTTTTGTTAATATGGTTTAATTTACATTAGTAACATAATTTTTGTTTAATTAACTATAATATTTTGTTATTAAAGTTTTGTTTAGCACCATTAGCTTATTTTATTTCGATTAAGGACCGTAAATCATAGTTGGGTCATATTGACCCGAACAGTACATTTGCATATTTGACTCAAACGGTACAGTAGGGTTAATGGACATCCCTTATTGAATATTGATATTGAATAGAAGTGGTCTTATTACTGTACCTTGGGCCACACCGCATCTTTAGTGGAGTTTATTACTGTTAATATTATTTATCCTAACAATTTGTTGTCTATTATCCAAGTAAGAGTTCAGTTAATTATAAGCAGTGCCGCTTATTCCACCATTTTTTAGTGCCTCTAGTAGTTATGGATGGGTTACAGTAGCGAATGCTTATGCCAGGTCTAGAAACACACAAGAAGTAGGTTTTGCTATTGTCAATTCGTTTATATATTTTATTGGTGAGTTCTATCATTGCGTCATTTGTGGATAAACCTTCACGGAATCTAAACTTCGAAGACGATAATATGTTGTGTTTATCAAAGAAAGATATTAATCTGGTTTTAAGACATTTTACAAAAATTTTTGTTAAAGTGGTAATTAGTGAGATTAGTCTGTAGTTTGACAAACTTAGGTTATCTCCCTACTTGTTGTCAATACCAGGTGATTTTTATTCTTAATTGTTTTAATAATTCTCTCAATTTTACTTTCAGAGACCGGTCTTAAATACATAGAATGCATCACGCTGTTGTATTGTGGGAAATACGATGTCGGTGTTATTATATTCTTGGCATAAGTTTCACCAATTTCTGTAAAATAACGAGCAAAAGAATTGGAAATAGTTTCACAATCTGTTACAGTAGTTCCTTCTTGTGTAACTCCGTAACTATTTCTATAATATTTTTTTCGGTTTCTTTACTTGTCAAATTTTTTCACAGCAATTTTCAACAATATTCCACAGGTCTTGTTTTTCTCAATTTCATTTCTAAAGTAATCTTTCTTAGCATTTTTTATTAATATATTTAGGTGTTTTCTTTAATTGAAATATTCATTTTTTTTATTAACATTGTCAGGATATTTGACATGTTTATACAGTTCTTACAACTAAGCCAGACTGTATAGCCTGAGGATATCTTTAAATAAAAAACATCTGTTTTTTCAAAGCTTTCATTTTTCATTCATCAAAAAGATGAAAGTAACAGAGGTGGAATAAAAAACGTTTGTGCCAATTAGTCATTTTTAAAATTTGAAATATATTTCGTTAAAACAAACCGTGTTTGGCTTTAACAAACAAATAGAATAAATAATAAAAGTCGTACTTTTGGTAATTAAATACGACCAATATGCCTTTTGTATTTTTCGAGCCTTCGTTAGTAAATACGAATAAAAAATTTA
Organism: Diabrotica undecimpunctata; assembly: GCF_040954645.1. Taxonomy (NCBI): domain Eukaryota; kingdom Metazoa; phylum Arthropoda; class Insecta; order Coleoptera; family Chrysomelidae; genus Diabrotica; species Diabrotica undecimpunctata. The sequence continues at coordinate 7,779,269 of NC_092811.1, forward strand.
CTGTGTCTCTAATATTTTTACAGGTGCTATAAAACAGAATTCATTTTTAATATATACCCTGTTAATTATTTTTTTTGCCTATATATTTTTGTAATAATTGTATAAATAAAATAAAGCGCTATTAAGTTTATTTTTAAAGATATTAACACTAGTTGCCAATAGGGTGTCTTGATCCAAATTTTTCCAGATATTAAATATTCTATTTGGCAAGAAGTTCACCCTGGACCTTGCAGTAGTTTGTTCTTTTTTCAATTTGTAATGATGGCCTCTTAATCTTTCGTCTTGATTTAAAGTGAATATGGTGTTAAGGTTCCCAAAATGATGTTTTAAAATACGGCAGGACATAATTAGGTCACCTCGATGACGTCGCTGTTTGAACGTCGTAAGATGAGCCACGGATAGTCTATCTTCATAGTTAGGTCTTACACGGCCGTATGCCAGTCTCGTGGCTTTTCAAGTAGTGTTTTATCGCGACTGAGATCTGTATTCCAGTCTGGCCCGCTAAACTCAACAATAGGTCTAACGTATATTACTAACAGAGATTAAAAATATAGGTGTAAAACATTTACGGATCAAAAACAGTTTCGAGTTTGCACGTTTACACAGCGACACTATGTGATCAGACCAATTTAAGTCACTATTAATTATCACTCCGAGATCGTTGTGAAAGGTTATTGAGTTTAAGGGATGTTCATTAACCCTGCTGTACCGTTCGAGTCAACTATGCAAATGTACTGTTCGGGTCAATATGACCCAACTATGGCTTACGGTCCTTAATCGAAATAAAATAAGCTAATGGTGCTAAACAAAACTTTATTAACAAAAAATTATAGTTAATTAAACAAAAAATATGTTGATAATGTAAATTAAACCATATTAAGAAAAATAAAAGGCATTTTTTTCTTTCCCAGAAAAGCCTAAGAACAAATACCTACAAAATTTAATATAGTTTACAACTGGGACAGTAATAAAAAGAGTGGGTTTTACAAACATATTTGTGATATAATATATACAACATAAAATATTAGTCTTGTTTTTGTTTTTAGTGCAAAATTTACAGCATGTTCGTTTAGCAGGCGGAGTTGGATTGTCCATAGACGGTTCACTAGAATTTCCATCTTCTCTACTCGCTTCTGTTCGTGTTCTTTTTACCAGTTCTTGTGAGTCTTTAGTTCTTGGTAAATTTTTTCTGGAAAGGATAAATGGTTTCACCAGTGTTGTTCCCAATTCCTCAAGAAAAATTCGCCGTTTTGTAAGTTTCGTTGGTGTTTCATTGGGGATTTATTGATGTCCATAAAACGAACACGTTGTAGGCAGAAATGTCTAGCATATTATAAAAAACAATCATAGGCCAACGATTTGTCTTCCTCTTCTTTGTATATGTTCCAACAAGATGATCTAGAGTATCCACTGTTCCCTTACTGGAATTGTAATTTAAAATAATTTAGGGCTTTTTTCATTTCTGTCACTAATAGCCTTATCATAATGCAAAGTACTCATAAAAATAACATTTTTATTATTTTTAGGAATATAGTTAACAGTGGTATCTTGCATCAAGTAAAAAGACGAACTATGAACTTCTTTATTCGTAATTTGTGCTGAAAGCTCTGGCTTATTGCGTCTTGTAGTCCCTAGCATTGTATTTTTTCTTTTTAAAAGAAGTTGACCTAAATTGTATGATGTAAAAACATTATCACAAGTAATATTGTGGCCTTTCAAATCACTACACAAGTCGCACACCACACGCAATCCCTGATTCCGTTCCGGCGCGGCACCTGCTTCCTTTTTTGTATAGATCTGCAATTTTAGAGCATACGAACTTTTACTGTCACATAAGGCTCAAATTTTTAGGCAATATTTCGCCGGTTTACTTTTAATGTACTATTTGAAGGGACAGCGGCCTCTAAAGGCAACTAATTGCTCGTCGACGGTAACATTTTCATCAGGGTTAAAAAATTTTGGTAGATTTTCTACCCATTTTTCTCAATTTTCACGTATTGCAGCAAGTTTATTAGTACGTCTCCTATCCTGTCTAGAAGTCTTGATATCAAAACGTATTACTTGCGAAATTTTTGTAAATACTTAAAGGGACATTGTTGCTTGAAAAACACTACGACCCGTTTCTTCATTCCACAAAGTTTTAGTTGATTCGCCATGGGACTTAAAAACTCCAGCTAACAATAAAAGACCAATGTATGCTTGAAAACCAATTTTATCCAAGTCTTTCCAGTTGGTTCCAAAAATACGCTGTCCTTCCATGTTGGTCATATTTATAATTTGGTTTGAAACTGTGTCAGAAAAGAGTACTTCAAATAAATTTTTTATATCGTGCACCTGCATACCTTGTAACTCCTGGAGCATTATTTATGACATTGGCCGTGAAAAAACGACAGCGTTGATAAGGAGGATCGAGAGATCACTAGATATTACCGTCTTCTGAAGGAACTGTTACAGAAGGTTCTACAGGATGTTGTACGTAGAATGGAACAGCAGAATCATCACTACTTTCTACCTCACTTTCACTACTTGTATTGTTTTCTGTTTATGATATGAATTCATTACTCTCTGACACGTTCGCAAACTCGCGAAGCTCATCTTCGGTTAGCGTTCTTCGATGCGACATTATCAACATGCAAACATAGACTGAAATTTGAAATGTAAATTAATTCGCTTGGCATACCAGCGTCCTACCAGCCTACCACTTGTCTATCACCCCACTTTCTTCTATGTGACCTAAATGACATTCGTCCATCTATACTACACATTTTTTACAAGTTCTAGCTTGCAGAAACTTGTTTCTATTAATAGACGTACCTGACTGACAAACTGTTAGAAAATATATAAAATACTGCCAACTAAACATACGTACACAGGTAATTTTTACCGGTTTAAATACGTGGGTCATATTGACCCGAACTTAATACATGTAACAATTTAATTTTTATTAAAAAAATCAGGAAGTTGATTTTTATCTCGTATGCAATTGAAAGACCTCATATTAGGTAATAAAGTCATGAAACACCAAAAAGTTACGCCGCGTAATAATTTCCAAAATAAGAAATACATTTTTTTGGACCAAATAGACCCGAACAGGACAGCAGGGTTAATAAAGTATAGTAGTGATGGGTTATTTTTGCTGACATTGAAAACAAAGCATTTTTCAATATTTTTCACATCTGAAATAACCATTCTGAGAACCGTTTGAATATTGCATCAAGATCGTGTTGAAGAACATATTTCTTAATAGTTGGATTCACATATAATTTTGTATCATCAGCGCGAATGGAAACCTTACTGGATACAATAAGCAGAAGATCACTAGTGTATATACAACAAAGTAGCGATCCAAATACTGATCCTTGTGTGACTTCACTCTTGACTGGCTTATCTAGTGAGTGGTCTTTTCCAACACAAACCCTGAAGTATCTGTCGGATAGAAAATTTTGAATCCAAATATTCCCGCGAATAACATATTGATCCAATTTAGCTAGTAATCGACGTTTTGTAACACAGTCGAAAGCTGTGGAGAAGTCTAAGTAGACTACATAGACAGGATGCCGATTGTTTAAAGATAATGACCAATCCTTTACACAATAAAATTAGTTTGTGATCGTTGAATGACTTTTATTTCCTTTTTTGAATAGGGGAGTAACTAAGAGGTCCCTTAAGCTAGCGGGGACACATGAGCGGAATCCAATTTAACCTACGTAATATTTTTTCACCAATTTTTCACTAATTTATTACCACCCTAATAATTTTTCACCACCAAACCAACCTTAAGGGGAGCGATTCTGCTGGCTTAAGGTTCAAGCTAGCAGAATTCAAAAAAAAAACTTTTTGTTGATGGCATATTTTTTCACCAATTTTTCACTAATTTATTACCACCCTAATAATTTTTCACCACCAAACCCCCCTTAATGGGAGCGATTCTGCTGGCTTAAGGTTCAAGCTAGCAGAATTCAAAAAAAAAACTTTTTGTTGATGGCATATTTTTTCACCAATTTTTCACTAATTTATTACCACCCTAATAATTTTTCACCACCAAACCACCCTTAATGGGAGCGATTCTGCTGGCTTAAGGTTCAAGCTAGCAGAATTCAAAAAAAAAACTTTTTGTTGGTGGCATATTTTTTCACTAATTTTTCACTAATTTATTACCACCCTAATAATTTTTCACCACCAAACCACCCTTAATGGGAGCGATTCTGCTGGCTTAAGGTTTAAGCTAGCAGAATTAAAAAAAAAAAAACTTTTTGTTGATGGCATATTTTTTCACCCATTTTTCACTAATTTATTACCACCCTAATATTTTTTCACCACCAAACCACCCTTAATGGGAACGATTCTGCTGGCTTAAGGTTCAAGCTAGCAGAATTCAGAAAAAAAACTTTTTGTTGGTGGCATATTTTTTCACTAATTTTTCACTAATTTATTACCACCCTAATAATTTTTCACCACCAAACCACCCTTAATGGGAGCGATTCTGCTGGCTTAAGGTTTAAGCTAGCAGAATTAAAAAAAAAAAAACTTTTTGTTGATGGCATATTTTTTCACCCATTTTTCACTAATTTATTACCACCCTAATATTTTTTCACCATCAAACCACCCTTAAGGGAAGCGATTCTGCTGGCTTACGGTTCAATCTAGCAGAATTAAAAAAAATATTTATGATCTACCACAGTGTTCTGCTAGGTTTTTACGAATTTATTACAACTTTAGTAATTTTTCACCCCTTACTACCCAATTAACAAAAATTAAATAAATTTGTTTTTTCAAAAATACTTGAATACATTTACACGGTGTGTGTGTGTGCGAGTGTGTGTGTGTGTGTGTGTGTGAAAAACACTTCTGTTGTAATAATTGGTATATTTAATTAAAAATTACTAGTTACCTATTACTTATTAATTACTTACTAAAAGTACTACAAATTTCACTGGACTGATAAGTCCGAAAACGTTTTGAACTTAATCCTTTAGGATTTTTAAAATTTAATTAAATATACCAATCACAACAGTGTTTTACTTCAATGTTCGAGTTTTTTAACTATATGATATACAGCCAACTCACGGGAATGATCCCTTTTTAAGTTGTAAAATTTTGTTAAAAAATAGGTAGTGTACAAAACAACAATATTGCAATTTTTAGCATATAAAAAAGTTGGTGAAGTTGGCGTTTGTGTAAATTCTAGCATTTAAAGATGTAAACTACTTTCCTTATTTGAATTTCTAGTATTTATGGGAATTATCTTCCACACTGACACATACGGATTTCAAGATTGGAGGGTTATTGGAAAACAGATCCACTATTCAGCTTAAAATATTTTTTGCAGAACATCGGAAGAGATCTTTTTCTTATAATTTTAAGGTGCTTAATCTTCATCCATAATCCAATGGGACCGAATGTTATTCCTGAAGATCGGTTTTATAGAATAAGAACAGTTATAGACTTTTTAATAATAAAATGACTGCTCTGCGTTATCCAGTAAAATAATTATCGCTAGATGAATCGATGGTACCGTGGAAAGTTAGACTTAGTTTTAAACAATATACTAAACAAAAGACATAAAAGACGATATCAAGGTTAGAATTAATTCGTAAATTAATTTATAAAAAAGCAAAGAAAGACGGAATATCGCACGCGAACATTTACCTATAAATAATTGCTAATAAATCGGACAAACGCGAAACGAAAACGAAAAGATGCAGAGTATGTCCTATCCTAAAAATAAGAAAATACCCAATTTATGAGTGTGTGGATTGTGCCGAGAAACCAGATCTCTCCGTGGGCGATTCTTTCAAACATTTTCATAAACAAAATAAATAAGTTAATATTTTTTTGTAATAACCTTTAATTTTTACCTATATTCAACTGACAATGAATGAAAAATCGACAAAGAATTAAAATACAAATATCTTTAAATTTTTAAAATGCTGCTAATATAAATTTATTTTACTACGCAAATAATCTATATCAGCTGTTCTGACCAACCGGTAATTTCGGTCTCATTTGAATATACCTACTTAAAATGTTTTGCAATATAAATTCTTTATGTTATACACCTAATCTTAAAATTATGTTTTGAACAATCGTTAATACTCTTCTTATTTAAATATTATTAAAATATTAAATACCTAAATTATTTTTCAAATTTTCATCTACCTAATGAATGCAAATCTTTTAACAATAGGGTGCAATAGGTGCGCACGATCCCGACGACCCTCCTTTACAATCAGATAAATAATGTAATAGACGTAATAAAATTATTTCAAATTGAATATTTCTTACCTGGTAATTTATTCTGTGAAATAAAAAATTCCATTGTATTTACTAAAACTCAACTTGATTTCAGTTATTTTATATTCATAAAAAGTACTAACGATTCGATTTCGCTTAGCCATGTAATACGACTCGAATCAGAGTCAATTTTTTAAAACGGGTAAAATTTATAGTTTTTGGAATAAAGTGTTTTCATATTTTTAATATTTAAACATTAAAAAAATAAATATTAGTTAGTATAGAATAACATTTGAAAATGTTTTTCAATTAGGGTAGTTGAGAAAAACATGACTAGGCTGGTAAAAATATAGTAAAATTCTAGCAGAGCACTCTTGTGTTTTCAAAAAGATTTTTTATTCACCTAGCGTCAATGTGTATCTTGTTGAATGTTTCCCATTATCTGAAGCTTAGGGGGTCAAAAATTATAAGGGTGGATCAAATTTAGTAAAAACCAGGCAAGCAATTTATATTTTCAGTTACAAGTAGAATACAGTAAAATTATAAAAATAGATTTTTTATCACCTTAAATTTTAAGGTAGTAGAATTATTGACTCCTCATAGAGGGTAGTTGAAGGGTGAAAAATTACTAGGATGGTAATGTATTAGTACAAATCTAGCATAATACTGTAGTATCTCATATTTCCAAAAAGATTTGCTTTGCATTCAACCAACGTAAATGTGTAGATGGTGGAATTGGTGAAGTTCGTTAACATTTAGTAAAAACTAACCAGAGAGTTTCTTATTTTACTTATAAATAGTATTTAGTAAAATTATAAAACAAAACTTTTTCACCTTTAATTTAAACATAGCAGAACTATTGACTTCCACTAAGGGTTAGTCGAGGGATAAAAAATTACTAAGTTGGTAATAAATTCGTAAAAACTTAGCAAAATACTGTGGTATATCATAAATAATTTTTTTTAATTACGCTGGCTCGAATATTAAGCTAGCAGGAATGTTTCCAAATAAGATTGGTTTAGAGATGGAAACTTATCAGGGTAAAAATACTTTTTTATGTCAGTTATAAGTAGAGGATAGTGAAATTGGAAAAAAAGATTTTTTTCACGTTAAATTTTAACCTAACAGAATTATTGACTTATCACAAGGGGTAGTTTAGGTGTGAAAAATTACTAGGGTGGTAATAAATTAGTAAAAACTTAGCAGAATACTGAGGTATTTCAAAAATACGTTTTTTTCTTATTTTGCTGGTTCAAATATTCAGCTAGTAGGAAAGTTTTCGAATAGGTTTATGGGAGCAAAATTATCAGGATGGTCAAAGTTTAGTATAAACTTAACAAAACACTTTTTTATTTCCGTTATAAGTAGTGGACAGTAAATTTGAAAAAAAATTTGTCCTTAAATTTTAATCTAACACAATTATTGACTTTTCACAAGGGGTAGTTAAGGGGTGAAAAATTACTAGAATGGTAATAAATTCGTAAAAACCTAGCAAAACACTGTGGTATATTATAAATATGTTTTTTAATTCTGCTGGCTTGAACCGCAAGCCAGCACAACCGCAAGCCAGCAGAATGGCTCCCCTTAAGGGTGGTTTAATGGTGAAACAATATTAGGGTGGTAATAAATTAGTGAAAAATGGGTGAAAAATATGCCATCAACAAAATTTTTTTTTTTAATTCTGCCATCTTGAACCTTAAGCCAGAAGAACCGCTCCCATTAAGGGTGGTTTGGTGGTGAAAAATTATTAGGGTGGTAATAAATTAGTGAAAAATGGGTGAAACTATATGTCATCAACAAAAAGTTTTTTTTTTTAATTCTGCTAGCTTGAACCTTAAGCCAGCAGAATCGCTCCCATTAAGGGGGGTTTGGTGGTGAAAAATTATTAGGGTGGTAATAAATTAGTGAAAAATTGGTGAAAAAATATGCCATCAACAAAAAGTTTTTTTTTTGAATTCTGCTAGCTTGAACCTTAAGCCAGCAGAATCGCTCCCCTTAAGGTTGGTTTGGTGGTGAAAAATTATTAGGGTGGTAATAAATTAGTGAAAAATTGGTGAAAAAATATGCCATTAACAAAAAGATTTTTTATTTTATTATTCTGCTAGCTTGAACCTTAAGCCAGAATCGCTCCCATTAAGGGTGGTTTGGTGGTGAAAAATTATTAGGGTGGTAATAAATTAGTGAAAAATGGGTGAAAAAATATGCCATCAAGAAAAAGTTTCTTTTTTGAATTCTGCTAGCTTGAATCTTAAGCCAGCAGAATCGCTCCCCTTAAGGTTGGTTTGGTGGTGAAAAATTATTAAGGTGGTAATAAATTAGTGAAAAATTGGTGAAAAAATATTACGTAGGTTAAATTGGATTCCGCTCATGTGTCCCCGCTAGCTTAAGGGTCCTGTAACTAAGCCAATTTCCAGGACGAGGAGAGAGCACCTTGATTAAAAGAAGCATTCATTATGGGAGATATCGGAATAGCTACAGATTCTGCACATTGTTTGAGGAAAAAAGAGGTAATTCCGTCTAATCCAGGCGATAAATTATTGCTTAGTCTCCATAAATGATGTTTAATTGTATCCGGTGTAAAAGATATATAAAATAAAAGATATAAAAGATAGAGAGAGAGAGAGAGAGAGAAGGAAAGAGAAAACGAGGTAGACCGAGAAAAAGTTGGAGCGAAGGAATAAATAAAGAACTGAGAGAGAGGGCCATAGAAGAAGATCTATGGAACAACCGGTCTAAGTGGCGATTGGAAGTCGGAAAACGGCGGAGAACGTTATAAACCGACAAGTAGTAGTAGTAGTAGTAAAAGATATATTATTAAGAGTTTTAGACAAACGTGGGCACATTATTTGAGGTATGGTATCGTTAGGTTTATCTGTAAAAACCTGAGGAAAGAATAACAATACACTCTCCGAAGATTCGTTATTGGAAGAACATAAAAAAACATCAGCTTTTTGAGGTAATAGTATGAAGACTTTAGAAGATAAAAATGTTCGAATGTACCGATTAACTATTTTTTCTATTACCACTCGCAATGATAGATTCTTCAAATTCTCTTCTTAACTTTAGCAACGATTATTTGACTAGGTTAGAAAAATTATGGTAGGCGAGAAAATTAGCAAGGAAACCAGTAAGTTTATATGTTTGCCAAATCTATCGCTTATGTCGAATTAAATGGATAACTGAGAGGTTAATCCAAGGTTTTAGTTGATTTCTGTATATCTGCCGTTCGGTTGTATGATCATAAATTGTTGTAATAGCAGTATGAAGAACAGTACGAAAAATAAACAGTACGTTCTTCTAGCACTGCTAAAAACAATTATTTATTGTTGTGGTTATTATCAGTTTCACAGTTTTTTATTGTATCAGCTTTAAATTTCAGAAAATCATAATCGCTCCCCATTTGGCACAATTTTTGTTGCTCTAAAATGGTGTAAAATCTCGACTTAATCGTAAATAAATACGAAATCGATAGAAACCTCATATTTGCGCTATTCCATAACTTCACCGAAAAATTCAAATACAGCTGGGTAAACTTTACGGACAAACGAAATTTATTATAAGCTACCCTTCTTTGAAATTAGAAAAAACGCAAGGCAACGCTCCAAAAATAGGGCCCCAATCTGTTACAGACAACCTTAATTTTGGAACTCGCCTCTCGTGTTTTTTGTCTGGTTAGAAACCCTTTGTTTCGGTCGGCGACTGGAAAATTCAAATTAGTTTTAAATATCGTTTGGGTCGTAATAAGGATTGTGAAATAATCACTTTGATTTAGAGCTTTTAGTGAACATTACATATAATTCTAATCCAATGATTTATGTTCAGTTGTTAAAGTCTATCTAATTTTATTAGAAATTGGATTCAGACAGATGAGCAATATTGCAGGCTTACGTTATGTTTTGCAAGCGTCTGGTACAAAATTTATAATATTCTATTGGGGGTTATTCTTTTCCTTCTTTTTGTACAATATTAGAATTATCTGAAGTGATAATCACTGTGGCAAAGCCTTTATGGTCTTTTGCCACATAAAAAAGTTGTCATGCATTTCGTATTTATATCAAATTTTGAATGTTTCTCACCAAATAGATCTTGCTCATTCTCTATTTTAGTTTTAAAATGAGATAATTATGACGAAGAAAAATGTGCTCTTTTAAGTCCTTAATATTCTTTTTCTTAACCTTTTCTTTACCAGACCTGATCAGCGACGCAGTGCTACCGTTCCCAGGGTTTTTGAAGTGCCAGCAATACCAGCGACGACGTATATATACGGTTGCTCATTAAATGCAAAGAAAACTCAGAAAATGCTCTTTAAAGTTCAAAAAAATATAAAACTAAAGTATTTTTAATAACTAACTATAAACTAAATATGAAATGAATACGAAAGAAGTTATTAGAATTGTTCCTGGGTATGGTAAATGCCAAAGCAAAGATGTGCGCAGAAACCCACGTCAAATTCCCGAGACATGTACCTTGATTCGCGCTGTTTCTTTGCTTGGGTCTTTGTTGTTGAGGAAACAGTGCATCTACAAACTTTGTTGTTGGGGGCAATATCAGGAAAATGTCTACCTACAAGACGAAAAACGTTTCGCACAGGCACTACAGTTGTATGTTTTGGTAAATGATACCTAAAAATAACATCTCATTGTAACAAGATAATTTAAAGATTAGATCCACATACCTGTCTAGAAGCTGACGAATAAGATTCAAGTGAAGGATCAATAATTTTAACAATTATATAGATAAGGCTTTGAAAAATCTCGTAAAGAACGATATTATAAATGACTATTTAGGTGATTTTTATAATGTTATCTTGCAGAGTGCGAAGCACTTCATTGACAAAACAAAAGCTATCAATAATGATGTCTCTGACATCATTATGTACGTGCCAGACCATAAATTAAACACAAAAATCAAGTTGCGTCCAAAGTAATCAAATTGTCACGTCTCCGTTTGAAATTTATATCGCAGTAGCTAAAAACTAGAGTAAAATGTCTTCCAATCAAAATTTATACCCTGTATTACTGGAAAACAAACTAGAGGCCAAAAGGTCTAATATGTTTCTTGAAAGCTACAAGAGTCCATTAAATATAAACTGTAAACAACTCACGTAACGATCTAAAAGAAAGTCCTGGGCCTGACGATACCTTAACTGGTTTCTTAAAATGTCTACCTACATTTGCTCAAAATGACATGCTTTAATTATTTAACTTCATCTGGCAACGACAAAAGTATTCATCTGTTTGGTTCAAATCTATCATTTTCTTATTTCTCAGAAGCCAAAAATCTCTAGTTGAATATATTCTTATAGACCAATAAGGCTTGCTTGTGTAACGGGCAATTTAGTAGGAAAAATTAACAAGTCTCTGTTGATTTGGCATCTAAGAAATTCAAATCTACTTATAAACGAAATGTTTTCGACGAAACCAATCTGGGATAAAACCTGGAAATTGATTTTCACAAATTTTTGACAACAGAACAACATAGCAGTATTTTTTGATTTAAGAAAGCATTCAATAGATTTAAGATGTATCTCTAAGTGGAATTGTTTTTCACAAAGAAACTGGCTTTATGACCAATAATTGCCAAGGCTAGAAATAAAACAAATATTTACAACATTTGCTAACATATATCAACAAAATATGTTGTCCATTCATGAATGACAGAAACAAATTATGTATTTCTGTTTTCGTGTGTTGTACACTTTTTTTCAATAATATCCAATTTCAGGAATAACACTGCAACAGAAGTATATACCAATGGTTTAACTACCACTCTACATCTACTATTCTAGTGAAATATACCAGTTTACTTATTAAAAAAGGTAAAATATCAACTTCAACTGCAAAACGCCGTTGCACGTATTACAAACAAATTATTTTGGAATTTCCAGACGAGGTGCATGAAATATTTTTACAGTTACGAGAAATTGTAACGTCACATAGCATTTTGAATGTGCTGCAGGGTCTATTTATATTCCGAACTAATATTCAGACGTGTAACAAACGAAATAAAATTTTCCTTTAGAAATGTTATTTGCTTCTTATTGTAGCATAACACATATCAAATAATAGACTAAAATGAATTAAAGTACCTATTACTATAGCTTAATTCTAAAACATTGTTTTAGTAGTCCATTATCTGTAACAATCTGTACCGTTAGGAGCAATTAAAATTAGGACTTGCTTAAAATAGGACATGTAGGAAAGAATTCCGATGAAAAATTTTCTTAACAAAATATAATAACATTTATAATAGCTAAAATTTTTCAAAAATCTACTTAATAGGTCAGTTGGTTTAGAACGTTTCAATATGCGATCTTCACCTTCTGCGAAGATTGTGAACTTCCACAATATTGTAAATAAATATGTAAATAAATTTATTGTTCTTATATACAGGGTGGTCCTTAAGTAATTGTACAAACAGAAACCGTAGATTCTGTACTTTAAAATATTACGTTTTAAGCCAACTTGCTTTAATTAAATGTTTATATTAAGAAAGATACAGGGTGTTAAAGTGGAAATTTAAAATTTTATTTTTCGCTATAACTTTTACGTTTGTAAATATTTTTGGACAAAAATTTACAGTCGGATGCTTTTGAGTAGGATAAATTATAATTTTATACTTACTTTAATGTAACTAATAGAGGGCTCCACATATGCTACATGTGTGGCATAAATTTACGCTTAACTTTTTTGTTCTTTAAGTTAGCTCTATTTGTGTTAAAAAACATTAAAGATACATTATTTTTACAAAGAAAAGGTATACTTGTTAGTAACCTGGAAATTCAACCGTTTTCGAGATAAATGCATTTTATAAGTCAGCTGCACAATAATTCTTAATTTGATATTTGTGCGGTAAAGCACTGAATACCTGTAGATAAGCATAATTCATAGTTTATTCTTATTAAAACAACTCAAAGATGATAATGTAACATCACAAAATGCTTTGTTATATGTGCTAAATGTCTTATTGGAGAAAAGATATTTCATCTTCTTCTTTAGGTGCCGTGTCCATATTCAGACGTTGGCCGTCATCATGTTTACAATTTCCCTTTGCTATCGCTTCTTAAGTTTCTATAATGGCGTTGTATTACTTTTTCTCTATTGTAAAATGCTAAAAACCCAAAATATGTGGTTTATGCAAGATGGTACACAACCACATTCTAGAGAGAAGGCAGTTAGAACATACTTAAATACAACTTTTCTGAACGGTGGATTGGTCGTGGTAGTCATATTCTTTGGCAGTGTGGTGAGATATTGATATAATTATTTAATTCATAAAAAATCCAAAAAGAATACTTATTGTTCATTACGTAAATTTTTTACTCATTTTTATTAGGACAAATAGAAATTAGAGCACAGGTATTGAATAAAACATATGTGTCCTGTTTTATAATACTTTTGCAACAAATCTAACCTGAAAGACTCAGCATTTTTACAAAAACATGATCGTTGTCCTAATAAAAGATATTGTTATAAATATAGTAAACACACAGGCAATTTAGTTCAGCATAACATTAGTTCTTTAGTAAATCATAATAGTCCATTTTTTCGAAATGTAATTATAGTTACTCGTAAGCTGTACCGTAATCATGTAAATAAGTAATGTCATCGATATATTCATCCATTATACATTATAGCCACCTACGTGGTCACGTACGGTAGACCTGAATTTAATCCGCTTGATTTTGGTGTATGGGGCGCATTAAAACAACGTCTCTATAAGAATCCCATAAACATTCGCAACCAATTATGGGAAGAAATAAATACTGCAGCAGTTTCTTTAGAATCAATGATGCCAATTTAGTATGAGACGATCTTTTATGGAATATATTGACAAATGAATTAAAGAAAATGGTGGATATATCGAACACTTACTTTGATAAAAAGTTATGTTATTTAGTTTAACTATTTCTTAATTTGGTTTGTAAACAAAATGTTTTGATTATGACTTTATTTTACATAAAACGTAAAATGTTTGATGTAAAATCTTATTATTCTGTTATTTTGTCAAATCCTATTATTAATTATCCTGCTGATATATTTATTTTATTTAATATTTCGTTGGTATAAAATACCTTAAAAAAAAGGGGCTGCGTAGCGCAAGCGGTAGGATGCTTGCCTCGCAAGCCGATGGTCCGGAGTTCGAATCCTACCGCCGGCAAGAACATCTAGACATTTTAAAAATGTCTATAGGCCCCAGGTCGACTCAGCCTGAATAAAAATGAGTACCTTGGGTAAAACCAGGGGTAATAATAGACGGTTGAAGCGTAGCACTGGCCATGTTACCTTCCTTGTATACCGTAGGCCCTAGATATAGCAGACTACCCTGCTATACTCCCAAAGCCGCGACAGCGGTATAAAACGGGAGACTATTATATATATATATATATATATATATATATATATATATATATATATATATATATATATATATATATATATATATATATATATATATATATATATATATATATATATATATATATATATATATATATATATATAAAATACCTTTAACTTTAGTTAAAGGTATTTTATACCAAAATTCAGAAGTATTAATGTTTTTGTCTATTTTTTCTTCGTTGCCTGGAGTAATTGCCTTAGATCAGAATTATGCAGCTGATTTTTAAAATGCGATTATCTCGAAAACTGTTGAGTTTTAAAGTTATTAACAAGTATACCTTTTTTGTTAAAATAATGTACCTTTAATATTTTTTATTCCAAATACAGGTAACTTAAAGAGCAAAAAAGTTAAGTGCAAATTTATACCACATATGTGGCATAAGTGGCGCCCTCTATAAGTTACATCAAAGTGTTTATCAAATTATAATTTTTCATATATAAAAGTACCCAGTTGTGAATTTTTATACATAAATGTTTACAAACATGAAAGTTATAGCGAAAAATAAAATTTTAATTTTGCACTTTAACACCCTGTATCTTTCTTAATATTAACATTTTATTAAAGCAATTTAGCTTTAATCCTAATATTTTAAAGTGTAGAATCTACTGTTTCTTTTTGTACAATTACTTAAGGACCACCCTGTATAGAACCACCAGACAGGTACTCGATATATGCTGACGATATGATATTATACTGCCAAGGCAGTAATGTTGAGAATTCCATGGGTACAAAGAGTTACTAATGTTGAGGTACTTCGCCGCATGTGTATACAAAAAAACTACTAAGAATAATCAAAGAGAGGCAAATGTAATACTTGGGTCATGTGTTGAGAGGCGAAAGATACGAATTACTTCAAGTTATACTGGAAGAAAAAGTACAAAGCAAAAGATCAGTAGGAAGACGCAAGAACTCGTGGTTGAAAGACCTGAGGAGATGGTTCGACCGCTCATCCGCAGAAATCTTTCTCGCAGCAGTTTCCAAAACTACAATTGCCATTTGGGTCGCCAGCCTTCGAAAGGAGACGGCGCCATGAGAAGAAGGCAGAGTCACAGCTACCACCACACTTTGCTACAAAATGCAATAAACAATATAGACACCTGGTCTACTCGTGCTGGATTTGTGTTTTCAGCTTCTAAATCCAAAGTAATTAACTTTACCAAAAAGCATAAACCTAATCTAGCTTTTATAACTCTAAACGAACTTCGTTTACAAACAGTTTACAAACTATTTGACACTTCTTGTTATCACCCAGATCACAATACACTCATTGCCAAAATTACACTTAACCTTAAGAATATTAAAAGACATCAAAGAATTCCTACAATAGTCACAAGAAAACTTAAAAAACCTAACGTAAAAGAATGCCTCCAACATGAACTTCATGTGAACTGCAGCAAATTGAACACAAACACCAATGATATTGACGAGTACTGGGATCGACTAAAATATTGTCTACTGGAATCCTGTAAAAAAATACTAAAGACTTCCGCAAGGAGAAAAAAAGAATGGATAAATGACGATATACTCAATATGATGGAACAACAGGCAATTTAAAAACAAAGACAACAATACATACAGAGAGATAAACCACGAGATCAGGAATAGACACGAGACTACTATAACACAGACGGACGAGAAAGTACAAAGATGGGCAGAATATATCGACGAACTATTCAATGATGAAAGAAAATATCTGGAGCACATAGGACTTACGTCAGAAGAAATAGGTCCATATATTACAAAATAAGAAATATTACACGCATTAAAAACAATGAAGAGTGGAAAAACCTCTGGACCTGACATGCTTCCTATAGAAATCCTAAAAATTCTAGATGAAAAGCACATTGATGTTTCAGTGACACTCTTGAGCCAAATTTATAGTTCAGGCGTATTAAAGAGTGGGTAACGTCGATTTTTATTTGTCTCTTCAAAAAGAAAAACTCAAGAGAATGCAGCGATTACCGCACCATTAACTTGATGTCTCATGTGCTAAAGTTACTACTAAAAGTCATCCCTAATCGACTATATCACAAACTGGACATATACGTTAATTACACACAATTTGGTTTTCGCAAAGGCCTAGGAACGCGTGAAGCTCTTTTTTTACTTAACATTCTGATACAAAGATGCCTGGATGTCAATCAAGATATATACGCATGTTTTATTGACTATAATAAAGCATTCGATAAAGTACGACATAAACAATTAATGAATGTCCTGAAATCAAAGAAGATTGACTTCAACGACCTCAGGATCATATCAAATTTATACTATATATAAACAGGGAGCAAAAGTACGTGTTAACGAAAAGCTGTCAGAAGAAATTGAAATTGGACGTGGAGTGAGACAGGGATGCGTATTGTCTCCAATTCTTTTTAATGCCTATTCCAAATGGATCCTCTTGAGGGTGAAACAGCTGAAATAAAGATAAATGGAGTTGTGATTAATAACATTAGATATGCGGACGACACTGTGATCTTAGCCGAAAAAATTGAAGATCTTCAGAGACTGGTGTCCAGAATAGCGGAGTATAGAAAAGAGTAAGGTCTAACAATGAACGTCAAGAAGACGAAATTTATGAGAATATCGAAAACTCAAAGAAATAACGAGAATCTTCTAATAAATGGAACCAACGTCGAACAAGTGGAAAAATATGCATATCTGAGAAAAATGATTAACTCCACAAATAATTACATTCAGGAGATCAAAATCAAAACAGAAAAGGCTAGAGCCAATTTAAAAAAAGTGACAAGAGTGCTATGAACAAGGGATTTAAAATTGGAACTAAAAGTTAGGTTGGCGAGGTGCTATGTTTTTTCGACTTTGTTTAATGGAATGCAATCTTGGACCTAGAATGCGACATCAATGAAAAAACTGTAATAGAGCTGAGGGTGTATAAAAGAATTCTAAAAATATCATGGACAGAACACGTCACAAACACAGAGGTTTTGAGAAGTATGAATAAAGAAATAGAAATTTTAAATACAATTATGGCAAGAAAATTGGAATATCTCCGACATATTACACGTGGAGAGAAATACACCTTGCTCCAACTGATTAAGCACGGAAAGATCCAAGACAAGAGAGGTATAGGGAGGCGTAGAATGGCATGGCTGCGCAACCTGAGAGAGTGGTACGGATGTACATCAAATGAACTTTTCAGAGCAGCCGTCTTAAAAGTTTTATTTCTTAAGTAAAGATACAGTTTAGTGTACTGAAGAACAACTACTACGATTTATGTACTCAAAACTTTGTTCTGCAATCGCGTTTTAAAACAACGCTACTATATGAACTGCCAAGGTAAGTGTTCATTTTAAAGATTAGGAATCCAGAGATTACTAAAGGATTATGTGTAAAATTTGTTTTTGAAAAAAATTCAACCAATACAAAATGGACATAAAATAATAATTTAGGGATTTTACAAAATTAGTAACAAAAACGACAATAACAATACCATCACTCAGTCGTAAATGTAGAGATTAACAAGTTTTTGATGTTAACGCACCAAATGTCAATAACGCAATAATGGTAAATATGGGCAAATTCATTGAACTTCTCATCAATTATAAGTTACGGTCATTACATGCAACACACAATTGCCACCGTAAACAACAGCCACCATCCATTAACAGTTTATTAAACTTTGACCGTCAGGCACATCTATCTACGTCAAATAGCGAATGTGAAAACTTTTAGGTCACATTTAATATGTTATTTCTAGCAGATAGATATTAATAACAGTATACAATCTTAAAAAATCGCAAGTTCTTCCAAAAGTGGTGTTATTACAAAGTTTTACAAAAATTGTGTTGTTTTATAACATTTCTGGTAGCATCGATGTCTTTTTTAGAAAAGACGGTATCCAAATAAGTTTAAAAAGAACTTATTAAGTTATTATTATTGACGGTAATAAAGTAGGTGCTGTTGCCATACTTCAAAGAATTAGGTCAGTTTTGTTGCATTGAAACTTGGAGTCAGTTCTCCAGTGATTCACTCCTCCTCCTTAATCTTTCCTCCTTCGTAAGAATGAAGTGGCGTCATGTAATCTGTTTGACTATTTCTGTCCAATTATCTCTCTCCTCAGCGAGTTTTGCTTTGGAGAATGAGTAACCAGTCATGTCGTTTATTTGGTCCTACCATCGTACTGGAGATCTGGATTTTTAACCAGCTACATGACCTTCAACTATCATTCGCTCAACACAGATCTGGCCATTTTGATTTTGTTTTAAGGTACGCGCTTAAATAAGTCTAGACCAGTTTAAAGCTGTTCAACAGCTGACTAAGACTCGATTAAAGGTATCCAATTCTTGATCTAGATGCTGACTAAGCTGACTAAGACCCGAATAAACGTATCCAATTCTTGATCTAGATCTGTTCTAGACCTAGTTTAGAGTAACCTTAGTTACGTCGTTTATCTATAATTCCAGCTCTGTCCCATCAATTGTTTTCATCTCTGCTGTTTATAACATCATTTTTGTCCTCTCTGCGTCAGGTCATGTTTCTGCCGCGTATGTCATTATTGGTCTGATGACTGTTTCATTCGCAGGCAACCTGCCGCTCTGTTTGCACTAGTTATGTTCTAGTTATGTTTAGAGTTTTCCGTAGCTAGATAATGTGATGCCTAGATATAAACTCCATCACTTCTATTATCTGACCATATAGCTTCAATTTACATGTTAGTAAATTTGCTGGTGTAACCATGCATTTTGTCTTTTCTGAACTTTTATTGGAACATGAAAAAAAAATTAATACAAACGAACTTGATACCATAGATTGAATAAATAAACATGACATAGTTCGTATTTAATGCTAAGAAACTAGGTTTTTTCCAATATCAGATTAACAGCGAGTCTTTTTAAACTTTCTTCATAGTCAGCACCATCCTATATTCACTGAAAATGGCACCACTATATCAATAGTATCCATCTTCCCCCGGACAGGATCGAACCTGCAAAAAGTTGTGCTGATTTGACAAAGGACCTAGATAAATGCCTTCGCTGGATCCCCTCAATACAGAACATAATGAGAGGTTTATGGGCGTGATTGTACGCATAGCCAAGAATCATATTCATAGAGGATACTAAATTGATGTATCTCTAAATAGAATGATACCAGCGAACGTCTCTTTCACAAGTTTCTTAAAAACGGAAATCAGGAGATAACTGATGAACTAATCGATTCACTTGGCAACGCATATATACCATCAATTGTGTTAAAAGGAAATTATTCATGTTCCTCTTCTTTCTCCTTTTATGTAGGTATAAAAGCCTGTTTATTTTTTAATATTAGCCTCCTAAATTGTTTAAATTATCGCACCTTATTTTTTTTGGTCTGCCAATACTTCTTCGTCTATTTGGGGATTTATCTCGTGCTATTCGTACTATCCTATTCTCTGCCATTCTACTAATGGGTTCGTTCCACTTTGGTTTTCGTTTTATCACCCATCCTTTCATGTCTTCTATATTGCATGCTCTATTTATGTTTTCGCTTCTCTGCCCATCCAACAGACTTTTCCCTGTTATTCCTCGTAGTATTTTCATCTCTGTTGTTTTCAGTAGTCGTCTCGTTTTAGATGTGTCAGGTCTTGTCTTCGCCTAATATAAGTCTAATTGTTGCTTTATAGATTCTTGCTTTTGTGTCCAGCTGCTTTACTTGCCTTTGAACTTTGTTGTCGTACTTATTCTTCAACATCTCCGTAACCAGTTATATGTATTCCCAGATATCTAAATCTTGCTTCCTGCTTTATTATTTTCCCATCAAATTTGATTTTACATCGTAGTGGGTATTTATGTATGTTGTCATACATTTGGTTTTTTCTGCTGATATTATAATGTTGTCCCTCTTGGATATTGTATTGAAAATTGTTTTAATTTTTGGAGCTCGTTTTCTGTCTCGGCGATTAATGTGGCGTCGTCTGCGTAAAATAATATTTGGATTTCTTTGTTCTTCATTTTATAACCATAAGCTCTACGTACTGCTTGTATTATTTCGTCTATTATTATATTAAAGTGTGGGCTTAACGATTTACCCTGTCTGACTGCGCTTTGCACTGGTATACACTGTGTCGGTTTTTCATTTATCTTTGCCTGTATTCGATTATGGAAGTAGATTTTTCAATGGTTTGTATGATATTGATTGGTATGTTTCTTTTATACAGTAGGTGTAAGACGTCTTTGACTTGGATGTGATCGACAGCCTTCACCACGTCTATAAAACATAGGTATGCTGGTTTATTGTACTCGATAGCCTTTTCTGTGATTTACCTTAGTACAAATACGGCTTCAAACTAGGATCTTCTGGATCTGAATCCTTGTTGTTCATCTGATAAAGTTTTTATTTTATTGATTTTGTTGATCAGGACTTTTGTGGTAAGCTAATTCCTAGTAGGGAGATGATTCAAACAATTTAAATTAATGTATACAAGATGTTACATTAAAAACAAAGATGATGGACTCTGCTAGACTTGCGTTAATCACCCTGTACAATTCAATTTATGTTAAAACTACATCTGAAAAAGTACATCTGAATTTAAAAATTGAGATTTCCAAGCGTTTTTAAAACTTTCTTTAAAATAATGACACACAATTTTATTCCATAATACGTTAGGTTTGGACGTAAGTACCTTGTTTACGTTTGCAGCTGCTCCTTTTTTTTATGCAGGGGTTTTTGAGGAGGTGAGCAACGTCAGTTGTAAGTAGGTAGTTTTAGGTAGCATGCTACTAGCTGAGCAGGGGCCTTAAAAATGGTGTTGTTTGTAAGAAAAAAGCATCATGAGAAGAGTTTTTGGGTTAGCCAATCAAGCCATGAGCAAAAGGTACCTCTGGCGTCACCAACCACACAAATGGAACGGATTTTGAATCAGCGATTTTGGCGTGCAGCTATTTTATCTACGATATATGAGGGGGGTTAATTCTAGGGCGTCGTAACACTAATCAACAAGAATGTTATCAGCCAAGTGTTAAAGCTTGGCTGGGGGAAAAGGAACTTTTGTGTGGAGAAGCCTGATGACTATGTAATCTATGCAATGGCAAGGAGTTTTTAGAGTTTGTTTGGCTCTGTTGTTGGAGTCAGCTATTGTGCAAAGGACGTATCTTCTACTGAGATTGCGGATTTTCCCTTTATTGTTAATAAATATTCGCAACTTGATGAATGAGTGCTCACGGATAATGCGCATGGTTTCCTATGTACTTAGGATTTTCCTTTCTGTTTGCAAAACGATGTTACTCACTTTACTATATAATCGTGAATTTTAAAATAATATAATCCACGTGGTTAAAACCTTACCATATTGTTACAAAATTAGTAAAGTTTAAAAAAAAATTTTGTGGACTAATTTATACAATATTAATGATGAACCCTGTAACTTTTTATACTTCATGCAGCAGCAAAATACCGCCAAACTCTTTAAGTTCTTAACTGCTTTGCATGAAGGCCCTGTGAATAAAAAATAAAAATAAAATTTTTTTTACTTGCCCCCTAGTCGTTCATTAAGGTTAATTTTACACCTGTCTTCTCGCCCTAGGTGTCAATTAGGCAAGACATGTATACTGGAATTTAACGAGTTTTATACGAAAGTCCTCATTAAAATTCATCAACCCAATTTAAAAAATCGTCGAATTTTTCTGCAGTGAGGCTTTTTTGTAAGTAGTGCATACATATAAATACGTAAGGTTAGTGGTAGTCGGGTAAATACACATTGTTCTGGAAGTAGAATGAAAAATAAACACGTTATTAATTTTTAAAATAATTATGTGCCTTTTTTTGTTAACTCTTTCTAGTATTCACGGTAGAATAAGCTTCGATAGAAAAATTCTTGGTTGGTACAAAAACCTCCATGTTTGTAACTGCAATTTTAAACGAATCTTTAAAATTAATATTGCATAAGTACACACTGATTTCCAGGGGTTGTAAAAATATGTGAGAGATGCAATAGAAAATAATAGCCATGAGAATAAACACGCAAACAGAGTAAGCCTAATTTAAATTATACGATTATCTTGAATCTACGACAAAAGGACGCGGAAAACAGGACGCGAGACCAAAGGACGCGGAAAAAAGGACGCGCGAAAAAAGGACGCGTGGAAAAAAGGACGCATATTATTAATGAAAAACTATAAATAGTTTATTTTAATTGACATTAGCCATTACCCCCTTTTTATCCTCATATGTTATTACAGAAAATGATTCTACCTAACCTAAAATCGGTTACGGTAAGAGTAAAAAGTGAAAAATAATTATATGAAAAAAACTTGCCCTCACATTATTTTATCGAGGCTTAGGACTAAAATATCTTAAGTAAAATAATAAATATTAATATAATGTTGATTCAAGATTTCTGGTATTGAAACAGGTTAGATTCCATATTATCAGAATTATGTATGGGATTAGAAAAACCCAAGTACCAGCCCAGTAAGGGGTCTAATAAGGGTTTAACGCGAACCGGAAGGTTGGTAAATTCCGCAGGTAATGTTAAGAATGTAAATAGAAACGATTAGTAAGAAAATAAAACTTTCTAATTGTTTGATAATTGTTTTTAAGAAATGAATATTACAAAAGGTCCGATATAACAAAACATCATTAACCAAATTGTTTATAAAGGGGAAACTTGTCGCGGTAGGTAATTTATTCTGTTCTTAACAAAAAAACATTTTACAAATTGATATCAGTCTGTTAAGATGGTGTTAGCGTTTGTGAAAAGCCAAAAAGGCAACAACTTGTTACTTTATAATGGATTTCTCCATAAAAAAGAGCGAGTGATTGGTGAAAAGACAATTTGGAAGTGTGCTACTTATAATAAGTGCAAATGTACAGGAAGAGTGCATACCGTTGTGGATGAAATTACAAAATCCACAGAACATACAGTGCACAGATTCTAAATGTGCCGGTGGGAGATGGCTTCTATGCGCTGTATTATAGTCGATGTATGAGAGAAAGTTTTCAAAATAATGAAATAACAAATAGTAATATAAAATTTGTTATTTCATTATTTCGAAAACTTTTTCTCTCATACACCAACTATAATACAACGCGTAGAAGCCATCTCCCACCGACATGTTTAGAATCTATGCACTGTAATCACGTTGCAGACACGGCAAAGATTGAAGCAAAAGAAGCTTGTAACCGGATGAAAGAAGTTGCACAACAACTGGAACACTCCACCCAAGGTGTAGTAAGTGAAATTTCTCAAGGACTTTCCTTAGCTGCTACGGCACAACTTCCATCAGTGTCGTCGTTAAAAAAACTGTGCAAAGAGTTCGGAACGAGCTAGGAGGTACGCCCGCAAATCCGAGAAATTTAGAAGAACTTGTGCTTCCAGAAGAATATAAAACAACTACAGGCGGTGAGCTATTTCTATTATTTGATAGCGGGCCAGAAGAAGAATGTATTTTGTTATTTTCAACACAAAGAAATTTAAGATTTATGGAACAATGCGATCATTGGTATGCCGATGGAACATTTAACTCAGCACCACCATTGTTTTCTCAAATATACACAATTCATGGAGTGCGATACAGTAATGTAATCCCGACTGTATTTGCACTTCTAACGAACAAAACACAAGAGACTTATACACGTGTATTTCAGCAACTAAAGGTGTTGAATCCGGCCTTGCGCCCTCTAACAATAATGATGGACTTTAAAAGAGCGGCAATGAATGCTGCACAAACTGAGTTCCCAAATGTGAGAATCCGCGGATGTTTTTTTCATTTCTCGCAGTGTATGTGGCGCCATATTCAAAGTGCCGGATTGCAACGTAGATATATTGAGAATCCTGACTTCGCCCTTTACCTAAGACAATTGACAGTTCTTGCGTTTGTTCCAGACAACCATGTAGTCAGAGTGTACGAGGAGATGCTCAATAGCGATTTTTATACACAAAATGAAGAACTACTAGTGCCGCTGATTAATTACTTTGAAGACACTTGGATAGGGAGATTAGCTAGAAGAGGAAATCGAAGACAACCCCTTTTTCCAGCAAATGTATGGAATTGTTACGATTTGGCAGACCAAGATATACCTCGAACTAATAATGCTGTCGAAGGATGGCACAACAGCTTTTCTTCTCTTCTCAATAGTGAACATCCGAATATTTGGAAATTTATTAATTCTCTAAAAAAAGAATATGATTTAAATGTTTTGAAAATAGAGCAGTACATTTCGGGCAATGTACCTCCACGCAAAAAGAAAATATCAAGATACAGCAAACAGGATAAGGGCTATTGTTGCCGATTATGCTGACAGGCCAACTTTAGAATATTTGAGAGGCATTGCTCACACTTTTCAGTTGCAAACATAAAAAAAATACAAAAAAATTAATATCAAAAATAAAACAAAAAAAAAATAAAATGACAAAAAAATTCTAAAAAAAAACAAAAAATAAAAAAAACTTGTAAACACGCCAGCTTCTGCTGCCAGTCCTAAGCCTGGATAAAGTGTGAAGGCAAGTTTTTTTCATATAAATATTTTTCACTTTTTACTTTTACCGTAACCGATTTTAGGTTAGGTAGAATCATTTTCTGTAATTATATATAGGGGATAAACGAGGGTAATTGCTATTGTCAATTAAAATAAACTATTTATAGTATTTCATTAATAATATGCGTCCTTTTTTCCACGCGTCCTTTTTTCCACGCGTCCTTTTTTCGCGCGTCCTTTTTTCCGCGTCCTTTTTTATGCGTCCTTTTTTTCCGCGTCCTTTGGTCGGTATACCGATTATCTTGAAGTCATTGAAGTTGCTTTTTTAACATACAGGGTAAATTTTAGTGTAACATTCGTCAATAATTTTATTATGGTAAAGACTATCGAAAAAAAAAAAGAAAAAATGCTTGGAGGCTTGGAAAATATTGCGAATTCTACAGGGTGATTAATATTTAGATGCCTTTTGTAATCCCTGATTCTACAATATGAGATTTGATACTGTTAGAATAGACTTCTGAACTAGTGTAATATTTATTTAATTTTTCACATGCGAAAAATCATGCCATTTTTTCGCTGTAATAATTACTTTCATTCTACCACAATTATTTCCCTACTCCAACCCTTTCTACTCCCACTTCAATCCCATCCCTTTAAACTAATACACGATAATCAAATACCTCTCTCACACCCTCGTACTGACAAACTGTTTTTACTCATACCATCTTACAATCTAATTCATTAGATTCAGTCGAACCTGCCATTTCTTCTGTTACTGTTGCCCTACCGTTCGTAAAGGGCCAAGTAACAACAGCACTTGCAGTATCCAACAATATTCCGGCTTTGATCGCTCAGTCTATCTTGCCGCCTTCTGATATGGTGAATGTCAATGTAACGTTCCCTTCTCCGTTGTTTACTGTCCCTCAGGTTCAAACTTTTGCTAACCAAACCACGCACCCGGTGGCTTCTCATTCTTTAAAAAATTCTAAAAATATTGACAATATCTTGTTAAATGCCAATTACTTGGAAAACATACTTTTATTCTAACCTATACTCGTTTCTAAACACTCACGGTTTCCAACTCTATAAAATACATTCAAATTCGCGTGGCTCCTCAAATGAATGTAGTCTGGTCCCCACTTAAAATGTTAATTTGGCTTAGTTAATACATAGTTCCTCCAAGGTCCTAGGTATTAACTGGTTACCTTATCAAGACAATTTCTCTTTTAAGCCGCCTGTTTGTGAAGAGGCACCTTCCTTAACAAAAAGAAAATTATGGGGATATGTTTCTCGAATTCATGACTCTTTAGGAAAACTCTTTTTTTTTATAGTACACTCTAAACGTTTCTTACAAAGACTCTGGTTATTTCCCTTAGACAGGGGCAGTGAACTACTGGATGACCTATTGATCTCGGATTGGAGATCACTATTGGATACATTCCAATCAATATATAAAACTACATTACCCAGATACCTGATACTTTCATTGCTTGTATCGGATATGATACTAGGACAAAGTAGGAGAAAGCGGAACATCGCCATTGATTTTCACTCCTCTGGTCTCTGACAAAGGTCATCGAATTGCTCCCAGGTATAGATTCGCTTGCTCGAATAGGTGTATCCACACCTAATGGCGAATACCTTAGGTCAATAAAGAAAGTAGCTAGATTACTCTTTAACCAATAGTGGTTGTTTTAGGCAAATATATGGTTTCTTTAGACTTTAGTTTCTCTAGATTTTAAATAGTTCTTAGTTATCTTACTTTTTACAACAATGTCTCCAATGTATACCGGTTTACCCTCGCTCTCGAAGTAACTATTTGATACCCTATCCCAGTGGCGTAACTCTTGTCGTCTGCTCCCAGTATGTTTAATTTTTTACAGTCGAAAAATCATGTCATTTTTCGTTGTATTAATTACTATTATTATACCACAATTTTACAATTATTACCCTACTCATACTTCAACCCAACCCCTTTAGAAATACAGACAGTTGTAAGATAGCAAACGAAAAAGACACTCTCTCTCGCCGGCTGAGTTTGGCTAGCAACAGACGTACCCTTACCTGTTGACTATCGCTAACAACAGACGTATTCTCTCTCCTGTTGACTGCCGCTAGCTACAGACACAGTCCTTTCTCTCTCTCTCTCTCTCTCTCTCTCTCTCTCTCTCTCTCTCTCTCTCTCTCTCTCTCTCTCTCTCTCTCTTCCGCTTATAGTTACGCGAAGTAGCTGAGAAGCCGGTAAAGACATCTTCCCCGTACGAAGAACAACTGCAAGTGAAAGCCTGTAAATATGACTTGACTTGCTATTATCTGTATAACCCCTTACTACTTATCCTAATTTATTTAAAACAGTCCTATGTAATACAGTGATCATTAAAGCTCGGATTATAGGCAAAATGCCTTTTTTGCCTATTTTGCCTATTATTATTGTTTTTTGCACTTTTTGCCTTTTTTCGTAAATTCCGCCTATTTGTGCCTTTTTTTTAAATTTCATGGTACTACTCATGATATTATTCTATTACTAACCATTCTATAATAAAATTTTGGGTCAATAATAAAATATCAATGGTTTGTTTATATAACAGATTTCTAGGAAAATGTACCTGATCGAGACTTGAGGGTTAACTATTTGGAAATCCCCAAGCTTTATTAGTTTATTATCAGTTGTACAGTCGGTTACTGTATCAGAGTTTAGTCACAAATTGCTATATCCTAGTTTAGTTTTGTTGCGTATACCGAAAAGCAAAGAACACGTTTTAAAACGTTTTAGACATTTGTGTGAAAAGATGACATCTAAATTAAGGCTATGGATCGCATTTTTTCTCGTCCCACAACATAACTAAATTCTAAAGCGGTTTTAGAATTCTAATTATTTTTTTTTTTAAATTCTCAGATTTCAAGTAGAAAAAAGTACTTTATTGACCAGCATTGTGAAACCCCACTTCATAAACGTAATTTGGAAAATTTAAATTCCTCTAAGTTAGCCCAAATATCTCTGCGGGATAGTTTAAGCAGTTCAAAAAAAAAAGGAGGAAGACGCATTTAAATTTGATTTATGCCAGATGATGATTGCATCCAACATTCCTCTATATAAAGTTAATAACCCTAGTTTTAAATGCTTTTTCGAAAAATATCTTAATAAATCCTTACCGGACGAGAGTACATTGAGAAAACATACTGTGGAAAAATGTTATGTGGAATGTATTTCAAAAATTAAGCGGGAGTTAGAGGGCAATTTTTTGTATATTATCTTGGATGAAACGACAGATGTATGCGGCAGGTATATAGCCAATTTAATGATTGGAATTTTGAACGAAAATTTTGCGAGAAAACCTTATTTAGTTGCCGTTAAAGAATTGGAAAAAAACAAACAATTTAACAATAAGTCGAATTATACAAGATAGTTTAACAAACCTCTTTTTACCCAATGCTATACCAGTGAATAAAATAGTTTTAATGCTTTCAGATGCTGCGGCATATATGTTAAAAGCTGCTGTTAATTTAAAGATTTTTTATCCTAATTTAATTCATTGCACTTGTGTAGCCCACGGGGTAAATAGAATTGCTGAAGAAATAAGAAATCTGTTTCCGTTGGTAAATAATTTTATAAATTTTATGAAAAAAGGCTCCGTTGAGGGTGCAAATATATAAAGAAAGACTTTCCGGTGTCCCTTTGCCACCTAAATCAGTAATTACAAGGTGGGGAACCTGGCTCGAAGCAGTTTTTTTTACTTTGAACACTGCAATGAAATAGAATTAGTTATGTCAGAATTTGATGATGATATTTCCGAAGCCGTTCGAGAAGCAAAAAAAAATATTAAAAAATCCCAAATTGAAACAGGAACTCGCTTATATTAATGACAATTATAAATTAATAGTTACCACAATTACCTTATTAGAAAACAAGAGATAAATTTATGTGAGTCAGTAATATTAATAGATAATTTAAAGACGAAAATTAAATCGGCACATGGAAGTAACGGTCAATTAATTTAAAAAAAATGAAATATGTTTTCGACAAGAATGAAGGTTTTTCGTTTTTATCTAATGTTGATAAAGTTTTGAATGGGACATTTTCCGAGGAATGTCAAATTATACCAGATTTATTATCCGCTCTGAAATATGCTCCAATTAAATCTCTCGATGTCGAACGTTCGTTTTCAATGTACAAATTAATTTTAAGTCATCGAAGACATAGTTTTAGGACCGAAAATATTGAAAAACATTTAGTTGTTTCTATAAATGATAAAATTTTAAGTGGTTACAATGTTTAATTATAAATTTACAGTTATTTAGTTACTAGTTTATTTATACTAATGTTATGATTATGATGTGTAAATATACCTGCCTTAAGTTAATATTACGTTAATTCACTTTGTACAATAAATAATAAGTTATATTCCTTTATTGCCTATATTTTGCCTAAATGTTAATATTCCTGCCTTTTTTAATAAAAATCTTTGCCTATATAGGCGCCTTTTTCTTCAATTTTTGTTGCCTATAAATCCGAGCTTTAGTCATCATACACTGAAATTATATTCATAGTTCGACATATATACACCCTATTTTTGTACAATATTAAAGATTTAAAAGATATTTTTTTTTTAATTTTATGTTACTTTCTTGTCAGTGTGAGCACATGTTTTCTGTATTCATTTACTAAAATATTAACGGAAACATTTCGGATAATAAAACAATTTGAATATTTTTGACTACAAATCTTTCTTATGTCGATATTCTTTCAGGAAAATTAAAATTTTCCCAATTTCACATATGTATGTCTTTCGCATAGATCACTTTTAATAACGCTCTAATCGTTTTATTTTTAATTTGCTTAAACATTTAGATGGCACCGACAGATTTTGTAAAATTTATGATCGAATAAACCAACCACGAGCTGGAAAATATCTGACGCCTCCCAAGCCGCTATACGTAAAAAATTTACAGCAATGTAGAATACAAAAAACAAATATGCAATATTTAAGGGCGGAAAATCGTATATCCTGACATTTTTATTAGTGCCAATTCCAATCCGCTATTTGCATTTTTTCGCGTCGTTGAAACGTGGAAAATTCGCGAAAAAATAATAGGGATAGATCAAGTACAAAAGTGAATGTATGGCATGTTTTTATAAACGTGTTTTTGAAGTCTGGATATACATTTTTCAAGAGGCGTTTTACATTTCTTCTCCCTTTTGGTTTGTAATTTATTATTATATATTAGGTCAATTTTTATCCAATCAGTTTTTATGGTTTTTCCATCTTTCCATTCATATATCATTATTTTCATGTAAGTACTAAGTCTTGTAATTTTTTTTATGAGTTATTTTTTTGCATCATTGTCTAGC
Source organism: Diabrotica undecimpunctata (assembly GCF_040954645.1). Lineage (NCBI taxonomy): Eukaryota > Metazoa > Arthropoda > Insecta > Coleoptera > Chrysomelidae > Diabrotica > Diabrotica undecimpunctata. Next base: position 7,809,672 of record NC_092811.1, read on the forward strand.
TATCACGTTCATCTCACATTGAATTGTTTTTTGTCTTATCAAACAATGTTCTGTAAATTGTTCTGTATACGAGGTCTGGCTGTTAAATAACGAGACTGCTTATGAAAAAGAGTTTTATTTTAAAAATTATTCTACAATCGAATGCTCTCCTTCAATATATTCCCCTTCCCTCGCCACACACCGTTCCACAGCGTGTTTTTGTACTGAAAGTGTAGACACTTCCAGCTATCAAATGCTGTATTCGTACCACTCTTCCACTCTAGGACGCCTTCTGCGCACACAGTCTCGTTATTTAATATCGAGACCTCGTATATATTGAAACTTCTCGTTATTTTTAAAACCTGTATATTACCGTTATGTAGAAATGTAGAAATAAAGACAAAGAATTTAAGAATTGAATATTACTCAAAAAAAAAGGTTTGTATCACATTATATTACATTTTAAAAATAGACGACTTTTTTTTTAGGATCATCATTTGTTATAAGAGATATAATAAAAAGTTTCAAATTTCCCACAGAAGCCACCGTGATAACTGGAGAATTCTATGCAATATACAGAGCTCTAATTCACATACAAAGAGTCAAACCAGATAAATTCCTTATTATTACTGACTCAATCAATTCCCTTCATATACTGTCAAAAATGTACACTTGTAACCCGATTGCTAAATTAATTAAAAACAAGATGCAGCAGCTGGAAAACAAAACATTAGTTTTCGTGTGGGTACCATCACATATAGGCATTAAAGGAAACGAACTAGCTGATAAAAATGCACGGGAAATTGCAAATTCCCCAAATATCAGACCGATAATAAAACCATCAGCAAAAGATCTCAATCCGTACTTTAAACAAAAGCTGATATGTAATTGGACTAAATGTTGGGAAGAAAAATCCTCAAAGTTAAAAGAAATTAAACCAAATTTTGGACAATGGACTAACAACGCCCCTAGCCGTTTCCTTTAGTTTGTATTAACCAGGCTCCGATTAGGACACAGCAAATATCTCATGAAGAAGGAACCTCAACCAAAATGTACGAGTTGTGACATGCCGTTAACAGTGAAACACGTATTAACGGAGTATCCTAAATATAGTGCTGAAAGACTAACTAATAAAATTCCATCAGTTATAAGGGACATTTTTAGTGAGTGTACCAGTGAAAATATTGTGAAATTTTTAAGAGACTGTTAACATATTGAACCACATATAAGTATGTTATTTATTTGTTATTTGTAATCATTATTGTTTGTATTAAATTCATCCGCTAATAACCAATATGGTTGATGCGGCTGCCTTTAAATAAAAAAAAAAGATGTTTTTTCATTAAATTATTAAATAGCGTTAACTGCGTCAATATTATAACCAGTCAGTAACAATGTAATCATAGTTTCTTTTCCATAATAATTTTGAGTTTAAAAATTAAGAAAACTGTTGGAGCGAGTATTCACTCCATCCGACACCAAACGTTTTGATAATCACCCAGAGCTGGGAAAGTGAAGATAAATTATGATCAAATAATAAAAAGTCACATTTAACCCTCCTGTACTAACCTGGTTGGAAATTACAATAGACCTACAATACAAGATAGACTGACTACTGCAATGCATTCGTGTTCCCCAAGTGCGACAGAGAAAACTAACGCAAAGCAGCCCCTGTCATCATCATCATCCAGCCTCAAGAGTCCACTGCTGAACATAGGCCTCTTCCTCATGTTTCCAACCTCGTCTATCTTGCGCCGCTCTCATCCAGTTTTTATTGAGTCTTCTTAAATCGTCAGTCCATCTTGTAGGTGGTCGACCGACGCTTCTCTTGTCTTCCCTTGGCCTCCATTCCAATAACCTCTTTGTCCATCGCCCATCTGTCATTCTGGCTACGTGTCCTGCCCATCTCCATTTTAGTCTGGCTATCTTCTCGATGATGTCAGTCACTCCGGTTCTTCTCCTGATGTCTTCGTTGGTTATTCTGTCTAGCAGAGTTATTCCTAACATGGACCGCTTCATTCTTCTCTGCGTGACTCTCAGTTTGGTAGCTGCTGCTTTTGTTAAGGTAAGTGTTTCTGCTCCGTACGTCAAGACTGGGAGGACGCACTGATCAAATACCTTTCTCTTTATGCATGTGGGCAGCTCACTTTTAAAAGTTTCTCTCAGTTTTCCAAATGCTGCCCACCCAAGGCCGATTCTTCTCTTCAGTTCATGAGTCTGGTTATCCCTGCCAATCATAATTTCATATCCCAGGTATTTATATCTATCTACGAGTTCTATTTCTTTCCCACCAATACTGATGTTCTGGTTGGATACCAAATTGGTCATGATTTTTGTTTTCGAGATATTTATATTTAAACCTACACTTTCTGTAGCCACAACGAATTCCTGTACCATCTCTCTTGCCATACCTAGATCTTCAGCTATTATAAGTATATCATCGGCGAAACGTAAGTTGTTTATATATTCTCCATCTATTTTTATTCCCTTTGTCATCCAATCCAAATTCTTAAAAGCATGTTCTAGCACCGTATTAAAAAGTTTAGGTGACATTGGGTCTCCTTGTCTAACCCCCGTTCTATTTTTATGCGATTACTGTTAGTATGTAATCTGACAGTGGTTGTTGCCTGCAGGTATATTTTGAATAATAATTTAGTATATCTATAATCTAGCCTGCATTCTTTAAGCGCCTGTAATATTTTGCTTAGCTCAACTGTGTCAAAGGCTTTGTGAAAATCGATAAATATTAGAACTAGAGGTTTATTGTATTCCACTGCTTTCTCTATTAGGGTTTTTATACTTTGTAAATGGTCATTTGTTCCGTAACTTTTTCGGAATCCTGCTTGTTCCCTTGGTTGATAAGTCTCTAATTTTCTTTCCATTCTCTTAACTAGTATTCGCGTAAATAACTTATATATATGGCTGAGGAGGCTAATCGGTCTGTAATTCTCTAAATTTGCTTTGTCTCCTGCTTTGTGTAATAGAATCATAGTAGCGTTGTTCCAGTTTGTTGGAATATTGGCGCTGTGAAGGCAGATATTGAAAAGTTGTTTAATTTTTTCAAGTAATACATCCCCTCCAATTTTTAGTGCTTCTGATACTATTCCGTCTTCACCCGGGGTTCGATTATTTTTCATTTTCTTCAGGGCTTCTTTGATTTCTGATTTTGTTTTATTGGGCATTAAATCTGTTCCTGGGTTTAATACTCCAGTTTTTAGTGTAATTGGAGGTTCCGTATTGTTATCTTTTTTTCTTGATCTATATAACTCTGTGTAGAACTCTTCGACTATTCTTAATATTTCATCTCTGTTCGTTGTTTCTTCTCCAGTTCTGTTTCTCAGTTTGTTAATTTCTATTTTCCCCTTTTGTACGCTCCTCTTCAAAACTTTCATGTTCTTATTTTGCTCTATTGCCTGTTTTGTTTTATCCACATTGTAGTTTCTTATGTCTTTTCTTATTGCCTTTGTGATCGTCTTATTTATTTGATTTATCGCTTCTTTGCTTGTAGTGTTATCTCCCTTCATTTGTCGCCTTAGTTCTATAAGGGTTTTCGTAGGTTGACTCAGTTTTTCATCTTTTTTGCTTGTCGGACAATATTTAGTTTGAGCCTGTTGCATTGTGTTGACTATTTGTTTGTTCAATGTATTGATGTTTGCTGTTGTTGTCTCTTTCAATGTACATGCCCCTTGCCCCTGTACCTCTGTGGAATGAACATACTTGTTTTAATTAGCACATGAATATTCACAAAACTCCAGTGGGATTTTACTCTTATTTTTTTTAACTGTACATATTATTGTTAGCTGGTTATCATTGAAAAGTTTAGTTGCCACATTTAGCGGTAAAAAAATTGCCCATGGTAACATTATGTTTAGTACCTCTTATAGGTTCGCACAAACGAGAAAGCAAGACAAAATCGGTAGTATTTTTTTCATAAGGTTCATTTGGCTGTTACCGATGTATATTTGCATTAACGAAAACCTAACAACATTTGAAGAGTGGATATATATAACGGGCCAAGTGGCAAAAAATCAATATTTCTATTTTTTCCATTATAATGATCTATGCAAAAAAGCCGTTAAACTGTATCATGGGCCAAGTGATAGTTGCATTGAAAATAGTTCTAAATAGATAAACAGATAGCGTCCACGCCAAACACAGCGTTCCGTTTCCAATGTACTTGGCCAAGTGCATAGCAACATCACCTATCAGAGTCAAGCATGAGCTGTAGTAAGTCAGTAACTGCTGTAATCATTATTTTTCTGATTAGTTTATTGCGATTGTGTTATGTTGACGTGTGTTAGTTAATCTCATTTTTGGAGTTTTGATCTAATTATTACGATAAGAATGATAATAAGGAACAACGAAGGCGAAAGAAAGGGGAAGGTTCATGGCAAACAGCAAGTAAAAAGATGCGATTGGCAGCAATGGTCTACAAAACTAACCAAAACAAAATAGTGGATGCTAAACAGCCACCATCTGAAGAATTTTAGGCATTGTAGGCAAGAAGCATTTTATTTATAGTATAAGTACTTTTAATTCAGCTTGATGTTATACTGTAACGTAACCCAAGTAGTTCATAGTAATAAAAGGTTAGGATTATAGTTTATATCGGCTTTAAAACCATGCTTAGTGAAGGTTGTAAAACAATATCGCGAATACATGTTTAAATGGTTGGAGATATAAACGGATTGTTAAGTGTCCTTTGGTAGATATGTGTATAAAATCATTAATTTATATTTTTACTTTTGGGTTTTATGCAAATGTAAAAATAACTGCAAATAATTGGAACGTATGGGCATAGACATTGACATCCTGGAAACTATAGAATGCAAAAGGCTGAAATGGTATGGCCATATAGAAAGGATGAATGATCAACGATGACCAAAGAGAATGTTACAGTGGATCCCCACCAACAGCAGGAAAAAGGGAAGACCAAGAAGATCGTGGAGACAAGAAGTAAAAGGTGCAATGGAAGATAGGGGTCTACAAGTAGATGACTGGAACGATCGCAAGCTTTGGAAGCTAGGTTGCGAGAAACGGCGGCAGCTGTAATAAACTCGTTATATATATACAATTGGAATATGAATAAAAACTGAATTTATTTGTTAAATTTTATTAAATAGAAGATTCTCATGTACAAAATACTCACCTAATGGGGTTGATAATGGGATCTTACCCAAAAACCGTCAGCGTAAAGGTGTAATAGCCGAATCCAGTCATAAACAAAGAACCATTGTATTAATTGTTCCAAATAGATCAGTTAATATTGTAAAAGTGTGCAAGAGGACCTTTCAAGACGTGCTTGCAGAAACTAAAAGGCGGATTAAAACTCTTGATAAATATTTAAAAACGGAAGAAACTTCGTACACGGAAAAAAGGGGCAATAAGAGAAGAAACACAAAGTAATCCACTGCAGACAAACAACGGATTGTTGACCACGTTAATTCGTTCCCCAGAGAAGAAAGTCACTACTCGACTGCTAAGAGTAACAAGGAGTACTTAAGTACTGATTTAAATAGAAAGGATGCACCTTACTTTAATGAAAGACATCCCGAAAACAAAGTAGGGAGAAAATATGTTGTTCAAATATTTAAACTTGAATTCTCGAAACTATCGTTTCACCAACCACGCAGTGAGAACTGCAAAAGAAAACTGTAGTAAGAATTTTATAGGAAGAAAAATAACAGATTTACTAACCTCGGTCCTAGAAACTGGTTTAAATTCTATCGCAAAAATGCACACACTCTATCAACACAGCTGTTCGACTAAACAGAAGAAGCTACTGCGATGCACCGCCTTTGGATTGAAACCGATCGGTGGCTTTTGATCAATTTTCAGGTCTGTTGGTCTCAGATGGTAGCAACAAAGGGTTAAAGACAAAAATAATGCTTGCAAACAAAAAAATAAAATATGACTTATTACCATAATTTAAAAGTTTTGATTTTATAAAACATTTTGTTATGAAAAAATTGCAATGACAAAATCGCCAATCAATAGACTATTTTTACAAAAAAATCGATTTTACCACGGAAAAATGTGTTGTCATCGAATTTCATTTAACAAGAGCACTATTTATAAAACACAGACCTTAACCTGTAACTTTCCACCTTTAGCGTGTTAATAACTATCAAGGGAGGAGCGTGTAAAGTTTTATGGAATATTAAATTTTTGTTTTGCCGGATATTAAATTTGAAATCATAACAAATCGTATACTTTGTTGAAAGCTGTTAAGTAAGCAAGATATAATAAACAAGTTAATTTTCTTCTTTGCTATACATAATTAAAAAAGTACCAGAAGTTATAAAACGTAGTAGAGGTATGTGGAAGTTTTAGTAAAAGAACCAATTATTGCAAAACTGTACTTTCTTTTTAAGAGTCAGGTGGGTATAATATGAAAATACCGTAGGCTTGTGACTCGGAAACACATTATTCTTTTGGTGGATTAAAAATAAGGAAATATCATTGCAAAAGGCACACCATCTTAATCCGGCGTCACCCAGGTGGGGTCTAATGGTACCCCCAACACACTATGTTTCATTGGTTACCTATAGCTTTCTAAAACATGTTGCCGTTGGGTATTCTGAACCAATTTCAGTTGTAAGTTGATCGTCAAAGTGAGTACAGTGTTCTGCAATCCGATTAGACCCCACCTGGGTCACGAAGACACAACTTTAATTCGCAAGGTAACTAAGACAATTTTAATTCGTGGCGTTATTTGTTATACATATAAACTTTTTTACCTAGAATGAATTACGAAAAAGAACAAGCCAAACTATTGGCACTTTGGCAGGAACTCGAAGACGATAAGTACGAAATTATGGACTTCGAGGATGAAAAAGAAATTGATCACATAAGTAATCAGTCTGATGGTGAACAAAATAAAGAAATTGAGGAACTAGAAGTGTTGGAATCTGAAAGTAAGCGAAAAGAAGATAAAAAATGTCCTAATTATTTAGGTAGGGATTCCAAAACAAAATGGAAAAAACACCATAGTAATAAAGCAGTAAGAACGAGGGCAAAGAACATAATTTCGAACTTACCAGGATCCAAACCATATGCTCAAAACGCTAAGACTCTTTTAGATTGCTGGCTTCTTTTTTTTGACGTGACAACGTCTTAAATTAGGTTGTGACTCGGAGTCATTTAAGAAAAAGTGTAACGCCCGCTCACGTCTGTTACAGTGAGTCGCCGAACGAGAGAGAGGCCCGCTGGACCGGCGAATGCCTTGCGTCTCTCTCCCACTCAAACATGATCGGTCCGCTGCGCGCGGCACTAGAGAATTAGGCGCGTTGAATCGCTAAAGTTGAAAATCGTTGAAAGTATCGTCAGCTGTGTCTGTAGTGAAAATGTGGAGTGCTTAGATTCGTCATTTACAACAACTACAACAATAAAGGTAAATAATTGTACACTAATATTTCATTATCGTTAACTATGATTGATTGATTAATTGTTAGATTGACACAAAAGTTGAGAAACTGAGTTTATAGGTTATGTCATACTATTGACAAATGTTGATAGTGTTAAGTAAATTATTAGTTTAAATCACTCTGCAATCAATCGTAATTCAGTCGATTGAGAAGAAACAGCGCGTATTGCTAGTCAAACATTTAAAATAACAAATTATAACTTCTAACCTGTCAAAACAGGGCGACCAAACAAACGAACTAAACCGACCAATCACCACGCGCGGAGTTAGAATTTAATTGTGTTTAGCAAGAATTTCAAATTCCAATTTTAGTAAATGTTTTAATTTTCAACTTTACCATTTACATTTACAAATTTTAATTAATTTCAAATTTATTTAGCAAAAATTTGAACCTTCGATCTGAATAAGTGTTTTGATGTTCAAATTGATTTTTTAAAATTAAAAATATTAAAATATATATAATCAGAAGTGAACGTCACATAACATTATCTGTACTTATTATTATTTAATATGTAGGAAAATACATGTGACCATACTTGGTAGACACAATTGGAAATAGTAATTTTTTATAACTGAAAAAAATAAATATATAAAATACTGGTAGCAACCAATAACTTCAATGATCGATATCTCCGCAACTAATTGATATATCGAAAAAATTTTCAAATAAATTTTGTAGAAAATAATAAGATCAATAATATAATATAAAATAAATAATATATAAAATAATATATAAAAATATAATATATAAAATATAAATAATATATAAAATACCTAATAAATCGGTAATGCAATTCTTATTTTCATTCAATTCCTTGTTCCTATTGTGCAATTTAATAATATTCATATCAATAAATATTCTACCGAGAAAAAGACGTTGTCACGTAAAATCTTCGCCCGTAAAACCGACTTTACAGGCAACCGATTTTTTTTTTGATGAAGAAATGCTTGAAGGTATCACGGTCTGCACCAATGTATTGATAGATAAAAAAGCTTTAACCTACAAAGATAAAGCATGTTGTAACAGGACCAATATTGTTAAAATAAAGGCACTATTTGGCCTCCTCTACCTAGCGGGTGTATATGGAAATGGTCATCGTAATCTTAAAGACCTTTGGCGAACAAATGATACAGGAATCGATATATTTCGTTCAGTGATGGCACTTAATAGAGTTACATTTTTATTGCAGTGCTTACGTTTCGATAATGTAGACAATCGACAAGAAAGGCAATAGTCTGATAAGTTGGCTCATATTAGAGCAGTTTTTGAAAAATTGGTCGCAAATTGTCAACAAGCTTACTCATCAGGACAGTACGTTACTGTTGACGAGAAGTTAAAGTCTTTTCGTGGGCATTGCTCATTCCGGCAGTATATTCCGAACAAGCCCGCGAAATACGGAATAAAAATTCGTTGGAGACTCGATCCTATCCACGAAAAATATCTTTAACAAGGTAAAATGAGCAACAAGTGAAGTAGGGCTGAAGAGTAATGAAGAGAAGACGAATTATATGTGTATAAATAGAACGGCACGAAGAGACAGAATAGGACAAAATGTGACGGTAAACGCCTTCAATTTCGAAAGATTACAACGTTTTAAGTATCTGAAGGCCGTAATCACAGCTGACAACCATGTTACTGAAGAAATAAAAGACAGAATTCAATCTGCGAACCGTTGTCTATTCGCACTGGGTAAGCTCATAAAATCAAAAAATCTTACAAAAAGTTCAAAGATCAAAATCTATAAATCCATCGTCAGACCTGTAATAACATACGGATGCGAAACGTGGACCATGACCAAAGCAAACGAAGAAAAGCTCAGACGCTTTGAACGAAAAATACTTAGAAAAATATTCGGACCTCACCATGACATCACCACAAACCAGTATAGGATCAGAACCAATATCGTATTAAAAGCACTCTACAATGACGACGATATTTTCCAACAAATTAAATCACAGCGACTAAGATGGGCAGGCCACGTGCACAGACTGCATAACGAGAGACTTGTAAAACTGGTACGGGAGGAAATTCCCACAGGCAAAAGACCACTCAGACGTCCCAGAATGTGATGGAGAGATAACATCCAAGCAGATCTCCTGAAAATAAATATTCCATTTGACCCTAGGTTGATGAAAGTCCGAACAAATTGGAAAAAAGTTGTACAGTCAGCCAAGACCCAACCAGGGTTGTAGCGCTACGTGATGATGATGAAGGCTCAATTTGGGCTGTAATGTCGTAGAAAAAGAAGAAGAAGTGTACCTGGAGAACTTATAAAGAATGAGAGTAATCGCTCCCAAGTTTAATAAATTCTGGTATATCGTATCTTGCAGGAGATTGGTTATTTTTTTATTGTTATTAAATTAGGTGTTCTATGTTATAAGATATCTAACTTGCAGTGTATAATGTTCACTTATTGAAATCAAGAAATAAACAATCCTCTCTCTCTCTCTCTTGTCGTTTCCTCATTGGTGAGGATCGTGATTTCCTACAATGCGGGGTCAATTCTCTCCATCTCTTGCGATTTTGGGCTGCTCTCATGGACTCGGAAAACGTCTCTCCAGTGGCTTTCTGTACTTGATCTGACCATCGGATAGGTGAGCGTCCTCTGCCTTTACGTCCTTCTACGTTTCCGCACACAATTAGTCTTTCTAAGTTGTCATTGTCTCTTCTCGCAATGTGGCCAAAAAACTTTAAAACATTTGCAAGATACTGAGAGGAGAGTCTGGTCTGAATTTAGCTCTTCGAGAATCGACTGATTGGATCTGTGCTCCGTCCACGAGACGCGTAGCATTCGTCTCCAGCACCACATTTCGAATGCGTCAATCCTTTTCCTATCCTCTGATTTTATTGTCCATGTTTCGGCACCGTAACTGAAGATTGAAAAGATGAGTGTCCGTACCAGTCTCATTTTGAGTTTTTTGGATAACGAGCGGTCCTTCCATATTTTTGACAGTCGACTGATCGCGTTCTTGGCCATTCCTATTCTTCTGCGAATTTCCGTATGGGAGGAGGCTGTATTGCTTAAGGAAGATCCTAGATACGTGAACTCGTCTACTTTCTCGAATTGATTTAGGGCGCCTGTTGTTTGGAGGATATTCGCGTCGTCCACAATCATGATTTTTGTTTTCTGATTATTAATCTTGAGCCCACACTTGTTGCTTTCGGTTTCTACTTTCTTTATCAGTCTCGACATCTCCTCTTGAGATGTTGCTATCAGTGTTGTATCGTCTGCGAATCTTAAGTTTAAGATCTTTTTTCCTGCAATGGAGATGCCGCCTCTCCATCCATCGAGTGCGTTCCTCATTATGTATTCTCCATATAAATTGAACAGGTCTGGAGATAGTATGCACCCTTGTCGTACACCTCTGCTGGTTTTTAAGGTATCAGATTGCTGGTTTTCAATTCTTATTTCAACTGAGTTATCTTCGTATAAGTTTTTAATTAATATTGCCAAATGATCTGGAACTCCCATCTCATGAAGAACTGTCCAGAGAACTTCCCACTTCACACAACCAAATGCCTTTTGGTAGTCTAGAAAACAGATTATTATTGGAATTTTAAATTCGCGGGCCTTTTCTATGAGTTGCCGCATATTAAGGATTTGCTCTCTCGTACCCTTCCCTTTGACAAAGCCTGCTTGTTCTTGGGGAATTTGTTTGTCTAAGTATTGTTGCAAACGGCGTTTAATGATTCTTAGTAATATTTTGCTTGCATGGGAAATCAGTGAGATGGTACGATACTTACTACAAATTGTAGTTGTTCCTTTTTTATGGATTTGTATGCACAATGATGTGCGCCATTCTCTGGGCCACTTTCCGCATCTCCAAATTTTATTACAAAGTTTCCACATTATGTAACATCCTTTGTCTCCCATGTTCTAAAGGAGCTCTCCCGTGATATCATCGCAGCCAGGGGATTTATTCTTCTTGAGGTGAGTTACAGCTTCTTCAATCTCGGACAGCAGAATTTCAGGTTCAGGGTTGTATGCGATGTTTTCGAGGGCAGAAGTGTGTTGCCTAGATTTACGTGTTCTTCCCTGTAGAGCTCTGAACAATAGTTTTTCCATGTTTCCAACACTCTGTCGATATCACTTATGTGATAATACAATGATAATACCATGTTTGTCCTCTATTGCATAGTTCTTGGGTCCTTGGGTTCCAGTCAAACAATCCTACAGGACTGCAAATAAAATATTTATAAAACATGTGGAACGAAAAATAAGATAACTACATAGTTTAAATAGAGACCTTTAAAATAACGACTGGACAGATAAAAACTAGTATTTTAATTTTCATAGTTCCAAACTAACAGCTACTTCTTGTAATAACTTTATTTTTCATTCAGCTTAACCGTTTTTTCTTTTGTGACATGTGAAATAGCCTAACAACTCCCGTTTGTTAAAAAAATATATATCTTTTATGAATACAAACATTCATATCTGCGTTTTTGCAACGACATGTACGAAACGTGCAAATTCACTTCAAAGCTTAAAAGTTTTCACTTGGGTATTTATATTAATTAAGAGGGCTTCACAACGTTCACGGACCGTATTTTTGCGTCTCTTATTTGCTTTTGAAAAATATCATGGCGATCTTCTTTATTTACTTTGGCAGCTGTGTATTTTTTGCAAAAAGTAATTGGTCCGCTCCATCGGGAAATCTTTTTTAATTTGATTTTTAAATTATAAAAGGTGGATCTCTCCTTTATAATACACGTTTGTACTGGCAATGTAATAGAGTTTTAAAGATGTTCATACTTTAATTACATAAATGTAATTGAAACTTTCCTCTCTTTTGTCCTCTCTGAAACTAAAAGAGAGGAAACGTTGTTAGCCACCTTCGAAAGAAAAATCTTGCGACACATATATAAGGGCACACAAAAAAACGGAATATGGCGAATATGGGAATATAGCATTTATTAAAATAGGACGGCTGCGTTGGATAGGACATGTACAAAGAATGGAAGAAGGCGAAATAACAAACAAAATATTCAAACAAATGCTAGTAGGAAAAAGAACAAGAGGAAGACCGAAACTGAGATACTTAGAACAAATAGAAAATGATATAACAACCTTAAAAATAAAAAACTGGAGAAAAAAAGTACGAAACAGATCAGAATGGAGAAGAATCATGGAACAGGCCAAGACCCAAAAAGGGTTGTCGAGCCAGTGATGATGAATTGAAACTTTTGTTCTTTTACTTAAACTAAGTAGTACAATATGGTGAAACAAGTATACAAAAGAAAACACAAGGCACGGAAAACATTATTATGTGAAGACAAAATATAAAGAAGATATATAAATATATTAAAAGAAAAGAAATATGGTTAAAAGAATAATGAGAGGAATTTAGATATGAACTTGATCAACATGATTTCAAAAAAAATAAAATATTCTAAAATGAAAAAACCTATAAAAATAAAAAATATGGTACAAATACGAAAACTCAAAGATGAAAAGAACGAACTATAAAATAGAACAAACAAAATGGTAACGATATGCCAGATTCATTTAAAAAAAATTAAACTAAGTAATGGATACCTAGATGAGAGTTTTAAATTGTACCCTCTTTATTGACAGTAGAGGTTACACAGGGAACGGTTAGGCTCAGGCTTAGGAAAAGAACAGGTATCACTGATGTCGTCGAACGTATAGCCAAGCTACAATGGAACTGGGTAGGTTACATAGCGAGACTAAAAGACTCAAGATAAACCAGAAAACTAATTGACTGGCGCCCAAGATAAGACAAACGCAGCAGAAGACGACCACCAATACGCTGGTTGGACTACATTTAACGAATATTCAAGAAATGAACTGTAAAGAGTGGCGAAAAATGAGAGAGACCTCTGTCCAGCAGTGGACAGAAGGGTTTGCATAATGATGATGATGATGATGATCTGATTTATGAGCATAGGGGCCAATAAATGCTGGTCTTGAGAACAGGATCTTTAGAAGCAGAAATTAATAGCAGAGCAAACGCAACAACTATATATCATATAATGAACAATAAAATCTGCAGAAAAAAAACATCGCGGAGTATAAATATAAAAGTTTTCAAAGCAGTTTATAGACTTGTCCTGATTTTTGGCAGCTAATCATGGGTACACCAAGATACAGATTATAGAGATGAACTTTTTAAGAAGAGTTAAGGGCGTTACCAGAATAGATAGAATAATAAATACAGATATAACTAACAAACTAAAAATATAACCTACATTAGAAGATAGACTATCCGTTACGGATGTTGGCTATCAGCATGACAATTCTAACTTTATTGACCAAGTAATATAAGTTGCGTTATATATGATCGTTTCGCATTATATGTCCAAGGTATTCTAGCCTGCGCTGTTTCACTGTGGATATAATTTCACATGTTTTATCCATCCGAAGTAGAGCCTCAATGTTTGTTATTCGGTCCACCCATGGATGCCTCGGTTAGTGTTGATGATTTAACCCCATAGAACCCCACTGTAAACACGTAGCATTTTAATAAACGGATTTTCGTTTTTAAGGGTAGGTCGTGGCTCTTAAATATCTTGCTCATTCTGACAAATGCTGATCTGGCTTTTTCAATTCTTTGTTTTATCTCAACTAAGTAGTCCCATTAGTCGTTTATGGTGGTTCCTAAATAGTAGTAACGGGGCAGTTGTAGTATTTGTTGCTGACCTACCAGTAACTGACTAGGTGGAATATGCTTCTTACTGATGACCATGTACTTTGTTTTCTTGATGTTAAAATCAAGCCCGTATTCTTGACTGATTCTCCACAATTGCGTTACTGGTGTCTGTAAACCTTCTAAACTGTCTGCAAAGAGGATGGTGTCGTCTGCATATCTGATGTTATTCAGGCACTCACCACTTATAAGAATAACCTCTTCGATATGCTCTAAGGCCTGGCTGATGACGTGTTTCGAATAGACGTTAAATAATAGGGGAGAGAGTATGTAGCCCTGTCGTACTCCTCTCTTTATTGCAACTTCTTCTGTTAGTTGGTCTTTCACCCGAATGGTTGCTGATTGGTTGTAGTATATGTTCTTGATTACTTGAAGGTCTTTGTTATCCAGATCAGTTGTCTTTAGTATATCCATGAGCTTATCGTGCTTGATTCTGTCGAAAGCTTTCTGGTAGTCGATAAATCATACATATATATCGCAGTTGACGTCTCTGTATCTTTGAAATAATACCTGAACCGCGAACGAGGCTTATCTTTTACCTAACGCATCCCTGAACCCAAACTGCGTTCGTGAGATCTGTGACTCGCATTACTGATAAATTCTTTTGTGTAATACCTTTAAGAAGTAGTTCTTAAGAATGTGCCTTATTAGACTGATAATACGATGCTCTTCGCATTTTTTTGCATTGGGTTTTTTAGGTATAGCAATAAATGTAGATTTTAACCAGCTCTCTGGAATTTTTCCCGAGTCATAGATTTTATTGAACGTTGTCATAAGATATTTTACTCCTTCGTCTCCAATGATTTTTAGAAATTCTAAATGAAATTTGTCGGCCGTGGTGCTTTACCTGCTTAGGTTGCTTAAATTGCGGCTTTGACTTCGTCTTGAGTGATTGGTGGTCCTGTGTCGTATTCCATAATTATCTGGTTGTTATCTCTGTCGTCATCGAATATCTTCTCAACGTATCTCCTCCATATATTCTTTGTTTGTTCAATGTCTATTACCGGGTAGCCATGATCATCAGTCATATGTCCTGATCTCTTGGGTTTATAAATTCCTGCTGCCTCTTTTACCTTCTTGTGGAGATTAAACGAGTCGTGTCTACTTTCCAATGATTCTATTTCTCTGCATTGATCTTCCAACCATTTGTTTTTGGTTTCTCTAATAGTTTTTCTTGTCTCTTTGTCAATTCGTTTATGTTGTGTATCTGTCTCTGTGTCCCACATGTCTCTCTTTTTAGCTCTTCTTCTATTCTCCATCATATTTAGGATTTTATCAGTAATCCACTTCTTCTTTTTAACCGTTGTTGGGCGAAGATATTTATCTAGGATTGTCTGGTTAATTTGTTGTAGTTTTGCCATTTCGTTATCTGGTTCATTAGCTTTGTCTGTATTTTTTAATTCTTTCTCTATATAGGTTTGTATCTGGTGCCTGGTGTCTTCATTTTGTAATGGCCCTAAATCGTATTTTCTTGCTTTTGCACTCTCTATCTACTTCAGCTTTAGTCTGATGTTAACTACCAGTGGGTTATGATCCGACACGATATTAATTTGGTTTTTGATGATGTGATCTGGCGTGTCTTGAGGTGATCTTCATGTATATAATCTCCTAGCTGGTAGTTTAAAGAAAGTGTTGGTGATTACCAGGTGTTCTTCCACAGCGAAGGTGATCAGGCGATCTCCGCTTTCGTTTCGTTCCCACAGTCCAAAGAGTCCTACGGTTTCTCTACATCTACCCTTTTCCACTTTGGCATTTAAGTCTCCTATAAGCATTTTATTCATATTTAAGCATAAGCATATATTAAGCATATTTAGCATTTAATTAATTAATATTTATTAAATGTTCTTATTCACTGTGATACCAACTCTGTTAATATGTAGGTCTTCGCTATTTCCGGAGTAATAAATCTGGTGGTCATGTACTGTGAACTGTCCAGATCCAGTCCAGCGTGTTTCACTTACACCCATTATATCGATAGCAAGTCTATTCATCTCCTTAATGACATTGTTTGTCTTGCCCTCCTCGTACATTGTTTTCACATTCCACGCAGCGATCATAATTGTTGATCTGTGGGGTTTTAACGAACAGGAATTTCTCTAGTTGACCACCTGGGGAGCCCTATTATCCTTGTTATGGGGTCATTTATACTGGATGAAATATGCCATATCGGTAAGAGAATGTGATAAGCAAAATTTTTAAAAAACAAAAAAAAAGGAAGACACAGATAGACATGGGATGAAGTTAACGAGCAGATATCGGAGAAAAGAGAAGTGACATGTACAGATGCAAGGATGTTGACACGAAACCGAAAAGAATGGAAGAAATTTGTTACGTAGTAAATTAAATAATAAAGAAACTTTCGAAAATGTATTTTAGTTTTATTTGTGAATCAATTATTTTTAACAGAAACTTTCTCCTTCAATGCAAATACAAAACGTTTTCTCACCGGGTGTTTATTATTTACATACCGTTGATACTGCACCTTTGGCATTTCTGTAGTTGTTGTTTGTATGTCATATATTAAGTTTTCCCTATTTTCGTAACCGATATATCTCAAAGTACAGACATCTACTTCAAAGACTAATATAAATGTGAGAAGTGAATTGCTCAATAGGAAATTATATCGACTTTCGATTCTCATTTCAAACTAATCACCTCCAGTCAACAAGATTTGTAATAGGATCATGCCATATCCGTAACTTCCAATAGATAAAGGAGCTGAATATTTGCGCTTTACTCTCAATGTATAATTAATGTTGTGGCGTATCTTGAAATCCTAATCACAGTCACGTACTATAATAGAAGATATAAATCAACATCTTATGTAATAATCGAAGTGGAATTGTCCTATTATTAGATGTAAAAGGGAGTTTAGAAAATCGTTTAGTAATTAATCTAAAAAATTAAAATATACAGATACAATTCAAACATAACAATTTTTTATTGTATGTTAAGGATCCTTCTGACCATCGATCTCAATTTTTATTTATTGACTCTAAAGTTGACTTGAGTATAAAGTTGTTGACACTAATCAAACGTTTTAACGAGTTATTACTTCTTCTGGTTTACAGAAGCCTAAACGTGCGCTAGCTAGTACAAATATGGACTTTTTCTATTATATTAATAATGATACTGATTTTTTGACAGTCTTTCTTACCGCAACTTATAACAATTTAATATTAAAGCATTTTTTCTTCAAACGTCAAATAATGATGACATTACTTATCTAACTTGATCCTGTCAAAGTTTGATGTCTCCGCCGGCAGCAGTTTTTTGTCCCATTTCTTTACGGCGGAGGGAAAAATGTTGTCATATCAACAACATGAAACATGTCACAAAGCAACAGTACAAATGTCATTTAGATCAAATAAAAGGCATACATCGAGCACAGTTTAATTTAATCTTGCCCAAGTACTTTCGATCCCTAGATCATCTTCAGGGGCATTTCGTCAATTGCGGCCTATCTGACAAGAACAAAATGTCATAAACATATAATTGTACATTACACTACACTACAAAAGGACAAACAAACACTTTAAAATTATTAAAGAAAAGCTACATTGCATGCCGAAGCAGCCGGAGACAGAATCATTCTGTCTCCGGCTGGAAAAATAGACCGGAATAAGTCGCCAATTGGAAAAAAAAGGTCATCAATGGAAGAATATACAAACAGTAATACGATCTCTAGAAGAACTGCAATATTTACAACCACTACGTATCTTTGTATTGCATAAGATCTACAGATTAAAATCAAGATTATTTTGTATTTTAAGTACAAACTTCACAACCAACTCCATCTTTTCTTCTGTTAGATCCACCTGTATATACAAAAAACTCCTTGCCTTTATGAATTATGTTATATAATAACATGCTTTATTAACGCAGGTAACAAAAGTTAACATATTTAATCCAAAAGTTCAGACGAAACGTATAAAACATACAGCTCCAACTTTGGAGAAGTAATAAAACAAGCGTGACTTAAATGTATAGAACGGTGTTAAGATTGTTTTTAGGTAGGTAGGCTTTTGGTAAATTTATATAACTTTTACATGTTTTGTTAGATTGCAACTCTTTTGTGGTTATACGAAATTATAGGAAGAGTTATATCAAGGATTTTTATATTTAAGTTTAACCCTTAATTTGGCAAGCCTTAATATAACAGTATTTTTTGTGAAATTCTTGTTTAGGTAGTGTGACATGGTATATTACAAGGCTTTTTTAACATTTTTATATTATTCTTTTTATAAATAAGCAAGATATGAAGTGAATTCTACAAGACACATAGTCAAATATCCAAATTTATTGTAAAAGTTTATTATGTATCTTATAAGAAACATAGTCAAAGATTGTAGGTGAAACCTCACAATAAAAGCAAAAACTAAAAGTACTCAAACTTTTTTTTAATAATAAATGAAAGCAATGAGTAATAAAGTAAGATATAAATTTTTCTTATTTTAAAACAACCAAGGTAGGTTACCATAGGAAAGTTAGGTAATGAAATAACAAAAACAATCACTGCAACAAAAGGCCCCAAACAGGGATGTGGTCTCTCACCTACACTTTTTAACATATATATAGATCAGGCTTTGAAAAGATGGTATAGAAAATGCTGAACAATGGGCATACCAGTACAAGAGAATATATTACATTCACTACTTTTCGCAGATGATCAAGTCATTTTTGCACAAGACAGGGAGGATATGGAATATATGATAATGAAATTAAAGGAAGAATATGAACTTTGAGGACTCAAGATAAATATGTGCAAGACCGAATACTTATGTATTGGACCCGAGGTTGCAGATTTGAACTTAAGTTTAGAAGAAGAGACTATTAAGAGTTGTAAGGCTTTTAAGTATTTAGGGTCAATGATTAGCCGAGATAGTACTTGTATGAAAGATATAGAAATGAAAATAGCACGGAGAAAACAAGCCACAAGGGGAACTTTATGGAGTGATATGGAACAACACTCTAACCAAAGAAAACAAAAAGAGGATCTTTCAAAGCATAGTGATGAATATTACCCTATATGGAGCGGAAGTATGGCCAATGACAACAACAATACGAAATAAAATAAGAACAGTTGAACTGGACTTTATGAGAAGATGTCTACAAATCACAAGAGCGGATAGAATTAGAACGGAGGAAATATGGAACAGAATGAAAGTAAAATGCTCAATTACAAGAAAGTTGGAAAACAGAGCCCTGCAGTGGTACGGGCATGTACAAAGAATGCCAGAGCATAGGTGGCCGAAAAGAATATTAAACTGGGATCCGCCTGGAAGAAGACGGAGAGGAAGACCTGCTACAAGATGATAAACATACGCCGGAAATGCTATGATAGATAGAGACCTCAAAGAAGGTGACTGGGAGAATAGAGTGCTGTGGAGGACGAAAACGGCGAACTCATAATGGGAAAAGCCAAAGAAGAAGAAGAAGAAAAACAACCAAAACTGTTGTAAAACTTACTTATGTGCTATTAAGAAAAGAATTAAAACAATTTCCATCCTTTACTATCTAAGAGAACATTTTAAACATGACCAGTGTGTCTCTCCTGATTTAAAATACCTACACCTGCCTTTGGTATCATAAATAGTAAAATGAATAACTTTATCAAATCGTATTTCCTCTGATGGTCTCGGCAGAACGCACTTTTTAACATTTTTTAATTTCTTTAGTTCGCTCGGCAAACACTCTCTTATTTTTTCTATCGTTTGCTGTTAGAGCCTCTGCTATACATTGTCTAAAATATTTTAGAGTATAATCTTTGGACGTGTGTTGTAAAACATTTTTATTTCTTCTATACAGAATTCATGCGCTATTTATACAAATATCTAGCATTTATGCAAATATGGAGAGGTGCCAGCAAGGGTTGTTAGGGAAATTCTGTAAAAGCTTACCAGCATGTCCATCAGATCTACTCCACCGATGTGAGAATTGTAGTGTCTTATAAGAGAGAGGCAAGGAATTTCAATTTTTGCTTGCCGACTTTTATCATACCTTTTAACTGTTTGGACAGGTGTAGAAGATATATATGTAATAGCTACGACAACAGGTTTGTTGTCAAAGCATTACACAAAATTGAACAAAATGACCCTCATCCTTTTTTCTTCAGAGAGTTATCATCTTCTCTAGAACACAATTTTTTAATCGATCCTTTCTCATAGTTGTTGTATTTAATAATCAAGAATCTGATCCTCTATCTGTTTTAAACGGGGTACCACAAGGATCGGTTTTGGGACCTGGGCTATTCTTAATATATTTAAATGATTTACCAACTGCGTTGGAAAACACCAACTGGGGTCTTTTTGCATATGACACAACCTTATGTAGAGGTAAGATTGATTACAGTCAGGAAATATTAGAAAAATCTAGATCCTGGTTTAACAAACTTCAGATAAACGAGCAGAAAACCCAGACAATAGTACTTAGTTCCGATAGATAGGTTAAACCATCTGAAACAGTAAAGTTACTAGGTGTTACTTTGGATACAAGGTTGAACTGGTAGCACCATATTCAAGGATTGTGTAAGGAGCTCGCCTCACAGATTTTTGCCATGCTAAGATTGGCTACTTATGTGAGAATTCTGTATTCGTAGGTCAGTCTATTTTGGAATGGTGCATAGTATCCTGATATATTGCATAATTCTTTGGGAAAACTCGTCCTATGGATATAAACTTTTCCAGTTGCAAACCCTTGTTTAAAAATTATAGCATTCTTTCTTTGCCTTCAATATTAGAAACTTTGTTATCTGTTCATAATAATATACAAGATGTAGAAACATGCTGATCAACATGAATCAGCATGAACATTTATGAAAACTATTTTACACCTAACTGAATTGTTTGTTTCTATATTTTGATATTTCTATTTTTCACTGTATATGTTATATTATGTGTTTCTGTATTATTTCGTAGTTATTTTCTATGTATACATAAGTGACTTATTTATATTGTGACATGACATATAGTGTTTCCTATGTAAAAATTATCAATAATCGTATATAAAACTATTATAGGGGGTATATAAATTAATTATAACAGAGAAGTAGAAGACAAAAAAAATCTTGTTATAGAAAACTTCCCATATATCCCAATTTTTTCTTAAGCAGTCCAAATTACACGGCCTTCTCCTAGTTGTTTTATTACCTAACAATTATATCTAGATCAAGAGATGAAAAATAGAATTGAGATGTCTCGTGCAAATGTTATAAAAATAAAGTTACTTTTCTGTAACGATAACTTAAGACTTTAACTTTGGAAATGCATAATTTAAATGTAAGGTGTCGAAGCATGGATCTTGAAAATATGTACTATTAACCGCTAAGAGGCTTTTGAAACGTAGTTGAGTAGTCGAACACTAAAAATCGCGTGGACGGCTAAGCAGACAAATGAAGCAGTTCTTAACGGAACAGATTGAGCTCGCTATTTGATTATAGCGTCAAATCTAGAAAAATAGCATATATTATATATGTAATGCAAGGAAAGCAGTATAATATTCTTCGACTAATTATGATGGGTAAAATCAAAGGAAGCAAAGGAATTTGTAGAAAACAAACATCGTGGTTTAAAAGTGTTAGTGAATGGACCGGGATACCGAGAATCAAACATCTGTTCAGAATCACTTAAACCAGGGAGCGTACTGCCGAGTCAATCGGCAATCTCAATGGAACTTGATAAATCACGTTAAAAAGAAGAAATTGAGATGATAAATTTTATAATACTTTATAATATAGTAGTAGCAAATAGATTTTTTAATACTACATGAAAACTGCTACTACATGTCTTAACCCTTAACTTGGCAACGTATATTATAATTAGAGACTGGATTATATGCAAAATGCATGTACATATATGTATATGCAGCATATTTGTGGGTTTCTTTATAAATGCATATGCCAGTCATATTCACTTGATTAAGAGCATATTGCCAAATATTTGAAAATATCACATAAATAAAATGGTTTTCTATACATATTTAGATAATAGTTTCTTGGAATTATGCATAGAAGGTACTAGATAAGGTAACTACGAAATAATTTTATTACAAATATCTACTAAATCTACAAGATTTATTGTTTGAGAAAACCCATCTGGGAATTATTTATCAGAAGAATAGGGCCAACATGCAGGTAGGTATTCTACAGTAAATTTGTTTTTAAATTCTCTTTGCCAGCTGGCAAAGCAACTTGTGATTGTGAATATTGTTTCTATTTTGAAAATGCGCCGAAAGTAGCTTAACAAAAATTAAGTCTATTGTGGAGTTGGGTTGGTGGCAATAGTGAAATGAAGATTATAGACAATGAAAGTGTTTTCTGTACTATTTGTGATAAAAAGGTGAGTTCACTTGTATTTTTTAGATTCAAAAATTTAATTTAAAATCTCATTTTTGCAAGAAAAATCGGTATACCTATATTAAACATGTAACACTTTGACTATTGGCGGTAGTTTTATTTAATTTTACGCACAACAGGCCGTTAAGGCCTAGGATATTTTTTTTTAACATAATTTTAATATTAACTAATTACAATTATTTTAAACAAAACTTTAAGTTAAATATGTATATACAAAATTCTTAACTACTCTGAAGGACCTGGTGGACAATATTTCTCCATTCGCTTCTATTTTGTGCTTTTCTTTTCCAGTTTTTCACCTTCACGTGTTTAAGGTCTTCTTCCACTTTACTAGTCCACCTCGTTCTGGGTCTACCTCTTCTTTGGGGCTGATTAGTTTTCTGATTATTACTAGTTTAGGCATTCGTTTTGCTGCCATTCTTTTCACATGTCCCAACTATCTAATTCTCTGTGACTTGACGAACTTGTTAATGGCAGGTTCTTTGTATAAAGCCATTAATTCATTGTTGGTTCTTCTCTCCCAACCATCTTCTGTCTTCCTTCCTCCGAATATGCGTCTGAATATTTTCCTCTCCCATCTTTCCAGAGTATCCTCTTCCTTCTTGTTTAATGTCCATATCTCACCGGAATATGTTACTGTGGGTCAAAGTTTTATATATTCTGAGTTTACCTTGTCTAGAAACGTATTTTGAGTTCAGTAGAGCTCTTAAACTACCTAATTTTTTATTCCCTTACGTACGGTTTTTTAGGTGGTAGTTTTAGTTTCGAAAAAAAAAATATAAGTTATCTTAAAAATTTGAAGTCCATATTATTGCATTCGACTCATATTTACTAAACCGTTTTATTACAGATTCCATGTGAAAAAAATTCCAATTTCCCAACACCTGAAAACGGCTCTCCACCAATATAAACTATCTAAGGACTTCGAGAAACCACGCCAGCAGCTTCTGCAGAATAATATTATTGAAAATCATCACACATCAACGGGGCAAGAAATGTTTGCAAAAGATATATGCAATTTTTTTGTAAGTTGCAATATCCCACTGTATTATAAATTGGATAGCAAGGTGTGTCAAGATGTGATGGCATCTTACAAAGACGTTATTGAAGGTATTAAAAGCCGGGTAAGAGATGAATATCTGTGGATATCTGTCGACCAGACTAATGACGCCAAGGGTCGACAAATCGCGAATTTAATTATTGGAGTTTTAAACAGTTTAGCTGATGACTCCAACAAGTCGTATTTAATCAGCTTAAAATGTTTAAAAAAAACCAACTAAGCAACAATTGCTCGATTTGTTAATGAATCTTTGACAAATTTCTTTTTACCGAATCAATAACCTTAAGATTTTTTTTTAGAATTTGATTCATTGTACATGCTTAGCGTATGGTTTAAACAGGATGGCAGAGAAAGTTAGACTTGAGTTTCCAAATGTAAACACTTTAATCAACAATGTAAAGAAAGCATTTTTAAAAGCACCATTGCGAGTAGAAGTATATAGGGAGATATTTCCCGATATCCCTTTGCCACCGGAACCAGTGTTGACTAGATGGGAGACGTGGTTGAATAGTGCCATATTTCTTGCAAACAATTATATTGATATCAAAAATGTTAAATCAAATTTTGATCCTTCTTGTTGTATTGCTGTTCAGAAATGTCAAAATATTTTTAGTGAGAATTCTATTCAGAATGAACTGTCCTATATAAAAGGAAATTTTGACATAATTGTAAACTCTATTAAAAAACTAGAGAGTCAAAAATTTTCTTTAAATAATAGTATTTGCATTGTTGATTCTGTCAAAGAAATAATAGTAAACCTTTCATGGACAATTGGAAAAAAAAAATAAAGATAAATTTAGTGAAGTTTTAAACGGGAATGAAGGCTTTTGTTTATTGCGATTAATAAATAACATAATCAATGGAAGCTGTAACGAAGTTATTAATATGGATCCCTGGCTAGTGTTAAATTTTAGATTTGCGCCAATTACTTCCTGCGATGTTGAAAGATCGTTTTCCTCATATAAACACATATTAACTGATAGAAGGCATAACATTACTCTTGAAAATATTGAACATTTCATGATTATATACTGTCACAGCAAGGACGAGGACATTTTCTTGTGAATTTTCATTTATATTTTTTTATTAAATGTAGTAATAAATAAACACTATCTAAGTTATACTATAATTTTAGTACTCACCAAATATCAAGCCCTAAAAATTAAAAAATATATTTTTTTAAGTGCATATAAATGCATATTGCATATAATAAAGGCATATTTGGTTACTTTTTAAGTGCATGTTGCATGCATTTTTTAACCATTTTTAGAGCATATAATCCAGTTTCTACTTTTTACATAATTTTAAAGTGAATTTGGAATACTTTCTTTTAGGAAAATATGGGAGAAGTTCATAAGAAAATGAAAAAGGATGGGAGAGGTTCTTTTGACTAAAGAATAGACAATGATAGTCGCATTGTTGTTATAAAGTGGTACAATAACAAGTCCGTATTCTTGCGTAGTTTTTACGTAGCCTCAATTCCAATGGTAACCATACAAAAATTTTACTAAATGGAAAACATTCCATGTCCACAGTTAATAAAACACATAAGGGTGGTGTGGATTTGACAGATATGTTGATTGATCCATATAGAATACGCTTCAAAACACATATATATATACGAATAAGAAAAAAGAAGTACTTGTGACTCGTTTGGAACAAATATATAACTGTTTTGGATGGGTTGGAGTCAATAAAAGGGCTATTGGTTAACTATTTTTTTAATGTCGAGCTTTCAATTGTGTTTACAATTATCATCAAGAGCTAAAAAGGACAAAATATCTTACAAGGTTGAACTAAAAAGAAAAAACAATTTTTGTTAACTTACCAAATAAAAATTAGTTTAGTAAGTAAAAATTGCTGCTAATATATCTTAAAAATAATTAATATAAAAATGTTTTAATCTAGTAAATGTTTCTCTGAAAATTTATTTATTCATAAAATCAAAAAAATACAAATTAATAAGTTCAATAAATTAAAAATAGAAGCTTTTGATAAGATAAAATTTCAAGAAAAATGGTTTAAAAATCTAACATCTATTAATTTTCCTTTTAAATTAAAAAATTTTTAGCATTAGGACCTAAATTTTCTTTATGTCCTTCCAAATCTGATATTAGAGTTCCTAATTTGCTTTCTGATATTGAATCAATAATCAGACCACTTAATGATAGTCAAAAGGATGTTGTTAGATCCTTAGATAAAACCATCCTGAAATTTACATTGTCAAAAGCGATAAAGGTAACGTAACTGTTGTAATGTACAAAGAGGATTACCTACAAAAAACTGGAGAACTCTTAAATGATACTAAGTATTACACTACACTTAGAAGGGGTCCTGTTTGTACTTTGCAAAAAAAAGCAAATTGTCTAGTATCTAAATTAAACATAAAGAAATTTATTGATAATAAAAAAGCAAAAGAGCTCAAAATTTATAATTCTATTGCTCCACGGTTTTATGCTCTACCAAAAATACATAAACCAACTTTATCTATGAGACCAATTGTTTCATCTTTATGCCCTCCTAATGGACCAATAGCACAGCTCCTCACTGACATCTTAACTAATGCTTATAATTTAAACAACAATTTTTACATTAAAGATTCATTTGATTTTAGTTTTTTCATTAATAATTTCCAATTACCACAAAATTATGTTTTAGTTAGTTTTGATGTAACATCACTTTTTACTAATTTGCCTTTAGATTTAATCATAAGTAGTGTTGAAAAACATTGGAATGAGATTTCGCAACACACTAATATTGACTTATTCCATTTCAAAACACTTATCAACTTTGTTTTTGATTCTAATATTTTTATATTTAATGGTGTCTTTTATAAACAAATTTTTGGTAGTCCTATGGGATCTAGTCTTTCACCCGTTCTAAGTAGCTATGTCATGGATGATGTTATCAGTGATTGTATCAGTAATTGCACTATTTTCATTTCTTCTATTAAAAGATAAATATGTAGATGATTTAGTTTTGGCACTTTCTAAACACAAAATTCATGAAACAGTCAACATTTTCAACAGTCATAATCAACATAATATACAATTTACAGTTAAGGAAGAGGTAGATAATTCTCTACCATTCCTTGACATGAGAATTGTAAGAAATACAGACAATATGCTGAAAACCAGATGGTTCAGAAAACCCATATGTAGTAATAGATTTATAAGCTATTACTCTCATCATCCAAATAAGATGAAAATGAACCTTATAACAGGATTAAAAGAACGTGTTTTAGAACTTTCTCATCCAGATTATCTACAAGAAGATCTTCAATTATTAAAAAATATTCTAATTGAAAACTGTTATCCTCCAGATATGCTACATAGGATGCTTTTTTCTAATATTGGTAATATAAATAACTTAACACCATTTTTTGCTCAATCTCAAAACATTGTCTCTAACAATCAGAACATCTATTATCATTCACTACCTTTTATACCATCATTAACACCTAAATTAATACAAACACTAAAGGATATTGACAATATAAAAATAGCAACAAAGAACATCAAAACTATTTCATCTTTATATTCTAAAACTAAATATCCTATAGACAAATTTGAAAAAACGAATTTAGTATACAGCATTAGTTGTACTCAGTGTGAGGCTGAATATGTCGGTGAGACCGGAAGAAATCTTTCAAATCGCATTATTTCTCACAAAAGTGATTGCAGTGATTAAAAAACCATCTTGTGCTTTGGCAGAGCATGTAATCGATAAAGACCATATTATGGATTTTGATAACAATAAAATTTTATGTAGTGAAAGTAATAAATTTAAAAGGACTTTTTTGGAAATGGTTTGTATTAGCAAAAGTGATAATAATTTAAACAAAAGATCAGAAATTCAAAATCTAAGCAAATTTTATAATTATATTCTTTCTTTATGATTTATATATAAAACTTATAAAATGTCATATTTAATTCTCCATATATCTGTTACATTTTTCAGACATCTGTCAACGGTGAATAAATCTTCTTCTTTTTTATTACTAAACAAAAAAGAATGTTTAAACGAAATTTTACTTTTGGCAATATAATTGTCAAAAATAAAAATTTTATGTTGGCATTTATGACATTGAGGCTTATTCAATTATTTTTGTATTAGAAAAATGTTTTCAAAATTATATAAATTTTCAGGGAAACATTTATTAAAATAAAACATTTTTATATTAATTATTTTTAAGATGTATTAGCAGCAATTTTTACTTACTAAACTAATTTTTATTTGGTAAGTTAACAAAAATTGTTTTTTTTTTTAGTTTAACCTTGTAAGATATTTTGTCTTTTTTAGCTCTTGATAATAATTGTAAACACAATTGAAAGCTCGAGATTAAAAAAATAGTTAACCAATAGCCCTTTTATTGACTCCAACCCATCCAAAAAAACAGTTCCTGTAAAACCATTTAGAATTAAACTTGCCAAAAGTTTACTGCAGGCTGAAAAAATAAAAACAGGACGCCCCAACAATGAGCAGCTACCACTATCTTCCAACAAGATTAAAAGCTCGGTAAAGCCTAGACCCCAAGATGTTATCTTATATTTTCCAGTATACGGTGCAATCGGCAGGTGCATAAATTGCTAAAAGGAAACTATAGATGTCATATTTTTTTGTTGTTATAGAATATTTGTCTGATGCCAAACAGCAAACATACCAATTTTCCGATTTTTAGATTCAAAATTAACCTTTTGCCAAGTTAGGGGCTAAAACTTTTCAAAAATTGCTTAGTCATTTTTTAGGGTAAAATATTCATTTTTTAATAAAAGACAAGCAAATCTTCAGGTATTTTGTGCCTAAATAAATTTTAGATAGCAAAATTTTTTATTGAAAATCCTTTATTGATGTTAATCACATCTTTACTATCTTTGATTTAGTTAGGTTAGGTTATCTCAAGAAAAATAAAACTTTAGAGTTAAGTGACAATTTAATAGTGAAGTAATAGCAGACATACATTAATACGATAAATAGTTTTCAGAGCTTGACAGGACTTTTTTGAGTTTGTCCTCAGTTTTTTGTTTTTAGTTGTAATTTAAGTTAATCAAATTGTTGGGCGTGAACAAAAAAGGTAGTTTTGTAACAGAAACCACATATTTATTTTATTGATATTTTTTCCAAACCATCAGACAAATTTTAGATTGTCTAGATAGATTGAATAAAGTAAAAACATTTTATATTGCTTTGTGATATAGTAGTTTTTTTAATACAAAATTAATGTCAAAACTACTACAAAATTTTCAATAACTTCTTAATGATCACTTCCATATTTCTTATAATATTAGGCAGACACATCTAAATTTTTGTTATAAGTATTGTGTGTCTTGATCGGTAGAAAAAAAATGGAAAGCAAATAATAGTATCGTTGAGTTTAATATTAAAATAATTGTGAAACCAACATCTCAAAATTTTTTTGTTACTTACGAATTTCGATCAAATAGATAGCAAAATAAATTAGCAAAAAACTGAAATGTCCCCGATAGCCACAAACGGCACGAGCAGTAAAATTTTTTTTGGCGAAAGTGCCGCAAAATTACGAGAATTTCACGCGCGTTCGGCCTGACAGTTATCCCGCGCGAGTTACCGTCCAGCCGAGCAGATGTAACAAACTTCTGGAGTTTTGGGAAGTTGGGAAAACGGTGTGAGATTGCGCCCGTAGACTGCGCGTCGCCTGGATCATCGAGGGCGTGGACGAGAGACACACGCTGATAAATGAGAATCTAGCAGAAAAAAAGAACCGCGATTAAGTGACTTTGATCTTCAAGGTTTGGAGGTTTGTGGGTCGGACATTCTCCGAGGTAGATTGGGACTACGTTTTTTCGCTAAATTTAATGCAGAAGATTGAATGTTACTACAGATTGTTAAATCTAAGGGATTTATTTTGGAGACAAAAAATGTTTATACGAAGATTTGTTATAAGGTCTTTTATTTACCAGCAGTGTCTTTCGGATAGGGCTTCACTTACGAGTTCTATCCGTAAGAGTAAATTTCAATGTTGCGTATTATCTACAGAGCGCTCCACATACTGTATATTGATCGTCGAGTTAAAAAAAATAATAAATTTATAATTAAAACTTTTCTTCAAATAAATTTTCTAATTTGGTAGAAAAATAACTAAATATATTAGAATTTTATTTTATTTATTTTATTTATTAAAACTTACAAACACCACCTAGGTAGTAATTACATGTAAGAGTGCTCATTACTTGGTATAAAAATATACACACAAAAAATACAATATACTACAATATACACACAAGTACAAAATAAAAACACAGAAAGTAAAACACATTAAAAAAAAGACACAAGTTAATAAAATTTTAAAATTCAGTCCATTACTTATCTATTCATAACACTTTTTAATATCCCTTACACTACAGGTAAAGAGGTCTATATCACAGATCTTTATTAACTCATTACACTGATATTGCATATAGTTTATTATTGTATAAGAATTGTATGGACTACAAGAAAATAGGTCATTACTGTTTACTCTTAGGTTGACCTTTGGCACATGAAACCTAATAAAGTTGATCAATCCACATGTCTTATATTTAACATTGTTAATGGTATTATGAACAAACACAACACAATGCATGTTTCTTCTTTGCTCTAATGACTGCAAGCCAAATATTTGAAGCAACTCTTTTGATGGCGTAAGGTGAGTATACACATTGTATTTCTTAAGGTATAAATACCTTAGAAATTTTTTTTGTACCTTTTCTATTTGATTAATATGAACTTTGGCTTCAGGAGTCCATACCACTGATGCATATTCCAAGTTTGGTCTGACTAAAGCGTTATATAGTCTAATGGTTGTGTTTATACTAAAGTGTTTGGAATTTCTTATTACAAATCCCAATATTTCGTAGGCCTTATTAACAATATTTATATAGTGTTCATTAAATTTCATGTTAGCCTGTAAGTATATTCCCAGATCTTTACATTTGGTTTTCCTAGATACTACACAATTGTCAATTCTATAATTATTTTGAATGTAGTCGATTTTTCGAGTAAAAGATATGACTCTACACTTCTTAATATTCAAGATCATACTGTTGTCCCTAAACCATTCCACAACTGAGGCAGGTCCTGCTGTAGTAACTGACAATCATTTGAAGTATGTATAGTCTTAAAAAGCTTAAAATCATCAGCATAGATCAAACTAGAAGAAAATTTAAGAGATTGTGGTAGTGAGTTGACAAAAATTAAGAAAAACAAAGGCCCTAAGTTGCTCCCTTGGGGGACACCAGATGTAGCCTGAAATTTATCTGATAAACAACTACCAATTTTATCTCGTTGAAACCTTGAATCCACATACGATTTTATAAATGTACAAGCATCATGCGAAAAACCAAACTCATTCAATCTCGATAAAATAATGCCATGGTCAACCATATCAAAGGCCTTTGAGCAGTCAGTCATTATTAAATTTAATTGGAGTTTATTATTTATTGCCTCACTAGCAAAATTAGACAGAATGCACAGATTACTAGTTGTGGATAACCCAGGCAAGAAACCATGTTGTTCTGGAGCAAATTCATTTTCAAAATTTTTCAGTATATTCATATAGAGAATAGATTTAAATATTTTAGCCAGGGAATTAAGGATACTTATAGGACGATAGTCTTCTATATTGTTTCTATTACCTGATTTAAAAACTGGAGTAATGGTAGCCTCTTTGAGTTTGTCTGGAGAGGTGTTAGTTTTAAGAGATAGATTGAATAGAGGTGATAATGGCTTTTGAAATATATCAGAACATCCTTTAAAGATATAGGCAGGGATATTATCACTACCTGTGGCCTTTTTTGGCTTTAATTTTTTTATACTAACCTTCATATCTTCTTCACTAATAACTAAAAAGATAAACGATCCCTGTGAACTACCCTGATGTGTAGATAATACCTGATAAATTGAGCTAAAATGATGAGAGAAATCTATGGCAATATCCTGAGGGCCTGTATATGTATGATCATTTAAAGATATCTCGTGAGGAAAACCGCTGGTTTGTCTCCTACTTCTTATGAATGTCCAAAAACTATTTATATTTGCAGATGCAAAACCAATTTGTCAAGCACCATAGGATTACTATTTGCTACGCAAAAAGAAGTTAACAACATAATACGAGAATAATAAAACATAAGACAAGATACATGTCGATAAGTTTAAAAAAGCTTCGGACCCCGGTATTCTTAGTAACTAAGAAAGATGGATCTACTTGCTTTTGTGTAGACTACATAATAATAAGCCAGGTTACACTAAAAGACAGCTTATCTATTGCCGCGAAAAGATGATACTCCAAACAATTTATCAGGTGCTAAATGGTTTTTGACCCTAGATTTAAAAAGACGCTACTGGCAAGTAGAAGTACATCCTGATGATTGAGACAGAGTGGCTTTTTAATTGGACGTGGCCTCTACAGGTTCCAGGTTCTACCATTTAATCCTTGTAATGCTTCAGATAGATTTGACCATCTAATAAAGATGGTTTTAAGAAGACTAACCTGGGAAAGATGGAGAATGCTTAAGATCCCGTGGACTGACCGAGTCACAAATGAGGAGGTCCTCAGAAGAATAAATAAGAATCGAGAAGTACTGACCACCATCAAATCTCGAAAGTTACAATTCTTCGGACATATGCGAAATGAATCCAGATATGCTCTCCTTCAAGCCATCCTGCAAGGAAAAATATGTAGAAAACGAGGTCCAGGAAGAAGAAGAACCTAATCTTGGTCAAAGAACCTCAGAATCTGGTTCAATACAACATATGTGCAGCTTTTCCGCGCTGCTGAAGATAAGATAAAGATTGCCATGATAATCGCAAAATAGAATAGAACTCGCACGGAAAAACTTTATTAACTGGCGTTCTGTATTATGCAGTAGAAGTCTATCGTTGGCCACATGTCTAAGAGTATTGAAGTGCTACGTCTGGTCTACTTTGTTCTATGGATGTAAAACTTGGACAACAAAAATAAAAAATCTCAACAAATTAGAAGCGTTTGAGTTATGGTGTTACCGTCGCATGCTCAGAATCCCGTGGACAGCACACATATCTAACAAACGCATGCTAGAGACCGTGCACAAAGAGCGAGAATTGATCAACATCATCAAAATGAGAAAGGTCCAATACTTCGGTCATATAATGAGAGGACCTAAATATCGCTTACTCCGGTTAATCATTCAGGGCAAAATCGAAGGAAAACGTTGGGTCGGAAGAAAACAACTGTCCTGGCTGCGTAACATTAGACAATGGACAGATCGAACAGTCGAGGAACTGTTTCATCTAGCTGCCGACCGAGAATCATTTCATCAACTTGTCAATATGACGATAGCCAACGCTTGAATACAAGCACGGCACACAAAGAAGATGAAGAAGATGATAATCGCCAACATTCGTAACGGATAGGCACATCAAGAAGAAGAACCTGGAAAACATGTCTAGTATATCTTGACGATATATTGATTATGTCATGATGAACCTTTGATGAACATCTGAAAAACGTAAGCGAGGTATTTGCTAGATTAAAGCATGCCAATTTAAGATTTTTTTATTAAAGATTAGCCTTAACCAGAAAATAAGAAGAACATTAGAAGTTTTTTTGGACTCTGTTCGTATTACTGAAAATTTAATAAAGATTTTGGCCGCATTGCTAAGATCCTATATTGACTAACCAAAAAAAATAGTAAATTTAACTGGACACCAGATTGTGAAAATGCGTTCGTAGATTAAAAAACGACTTACAACTGCACCTCTTCTAGCCTATCCACGAGAAACAGACAAACTATATATATAAACAGATAAAGCTATTATTTGAACACTTTGCATCGAACATACACGACATATCCACATATATATTGGTAAGTCTATACATGGCTCTCTTGCCCATTTAAATATCGTTAAATTTCTTAAACAGTTTTTATTCATCGTTTCATATTGTAGCAATGGCATCGTCAGCGCTTACCATCAACTGTCCTCGACGCATCAAGGAATTTGGATATCGGTTAAAATACTTGGGAATTCCAAGGTTGGCCAAATCCAAATTTCTAATTGATTCGATGCAGGGAAATTTAACTTTCGCTACGTAAAACAAAGGATTTGTTTTACATAAAAGCAGGTAGATTTTCTCTCATCGGTCAGTCGAGCTTGCCTCTTCTACTGTAGACCTAGTCGGTGCTATTATTGTTCCAACTAAGTTATTGTTTTATTTCTGATTTTCTGTATACCTTTTTATTTTAGCATTATTGTATATTCAGACCTTTTCAGGTTAGAATAATACATTGATCTATATTTGTTCATGTACTGATTGTTTGATATTTTGTTTGATTATTTTTCTTGTATTTTGTGTCTAAGTTGTTCTTCCGTAAGTTAAGAACACTTAGAAATATTTATCTTGCTTTTTCTATTTTATATTTTGATTTGTACTTTGTCTAAGTAGTTCTTTCCGGTAAGTCAAAGAACTCTTAGAAATATTTCTCTGAATATTTGACTTGTTATTTTAATTGTGCGTCTAAGCCATTCTTTTCCGGTAAGTCAAAAGAACACTTAGAAATATTTTCATAATCATTGTTGCATTATTATTTCCGATATTTTATTTAAGATATTTTCTTCCTTAAGTTAAGAAAATACTTAATACATTTGTCTCTTTCATTTTCTATTTTATGCTAAGTTGTTTCTTCCGTAAGTCAAGAAACACTTAGCAATATTTCCACATCTTTTCTGTATTTGATTTTTCGTATTTGTAAGTCGTTTCTTCCGTAAGTCAAGAAACACTTGTAAATATTTGTATTCTTATTTTTGCATTTTATTCTATATTACAAGTCGTTTCTTCCGTAAGTCAAGAAACACTTGTAAATATTTATATTCTTCTATTGCATATTTGATTCTCTTGTTGTTTTTTTGTTCTAAGTTGTTTCTTCCGTAAGTCAAGAAACACTTAGACATATTTTCACATATTGTTTTATATTTACTTATTTCATTTGTTTATATTCCTCTCTTAAGTTGTTTCTTCCGTAAGTCAAGAAACACTTAAGAACATTTCTGCATTCTTTTACCTTGTGTATTTTTACTCATATTTCTGCATTTTTCTATTCTTTGATCTCGTACATTTTTACTTTTCATTTTAAGTTGTTTCTTCCGTAAGTCAAGAAACACTTAGAAACATATTCTTTGCACTACATTTATCATACCATTTTATTTTATTGTTTACCAAGTTATTCCTTCCGTAAGTCAAGGAATACTTAGATTATTTTACCTGTTCTGTTTTCCATTTTTGATCTGTTATTTTGTAACTGTTCCTTGGAACCGTTACCTGTAACAGATACTTGTCGCTGTAACGGTTATTCTGTAACGGCAACAGTACTGACCCATTTCACTAGCGACAAACGAAGATGGTTAACACCCGTTCCAATTCCGGAGACAGGAAAAAGTCCGAAGAGCCGGCGATGGGTCCTACAGGCCCAAATGCCCCCTCTCGGCAACACAACTTGCCATCTCTCTTTACGCACGCGCTGCCAACAAAAACCTACCACTACCATCGAAACGAGCTGCAAATGGAACACCGTTTACTGCAATAAAGATTCGAACCGGAGAATTGATCAACGGCCAACTGTCCTGGGAGTTCAAGCTGGAATACTCGTTTGGAACCAGATCCTACAATGGATGTTTAAGTATTTTCAAAGACCAACCGTACTTCCAGTATGTGATCAGGAATTAATTGATCGACCTCTAACCTGTACTATAAGTATTTATTATTCTTCTCTGGCTTTTGGTTATTAACCAAAACGTCGTTATTTACCTTAACCATCGTAATATCGCCAATAATATGAATCGGTTATTTCGAAAAGACCACAACTACAGAAATGCTAATTTTATAGGAAACGAAAAAAACATTTTATTTTGGTATTAATGAAGATATCTTTCTCTTTTCGGAGTAAAGTCTCAAAATGTGATGCATTACGAAGTTTCATTAACAAATCCAACATAAAAAAGACACAGGTACACTGTAAAAAATAATTTAGTTTTTGGATTTGTGGCCTCTTCCAAATAAACACTGATAATTTTATGATTAATAATAGAAAATTCCAATATTATTAAGGACAAAATTTATTAGGTGACAAAAACCATGTTGAAGGATAAGAAATAGTCTTTTAGTAATCTTCCTCTGGTGGTTCATCAATATTAGTGTTAGGCAAAATCAGCTCATTATAAAAAAAAATTTTGTCTTCTGGCAAGTTTCTTGATGTTTTTTTCGTATTAATAGGAATTTTTTCTGTGTAAGCAGACTGTGTTGGTAAACTAGGACAAACTCCAGCTGGTTTTTGCCAAGGAAAATTCAAGAAACATAAGCCCATCAATAAATGGACGTACTTTAACAATTCCCGGTTTTCTGTTGTCAAATACAAACTCATTATATTGAGAAATTTGAAAAGTTGTTTTCTCTTGTTTGGTTTTTTTCCCATATGAGTCAATGGAAAGTACGGATTTCTTTTAATGCATGGGCCAACATTTTTTGAATTCCAAAATTGTTTTATTTTTTACCAGTTCTATAGAAAAAAGAGATTTTCTTGACGATTTTTTTATCAATTGGTAATATTCTTCAGGAAGAAAAATTCGGTCTTGCTTGCGAATGTCTTTTTGCTACCCCGAAGTCTCTATCGCACGGGAGGAATGAGTGGCTTCTGATTGGAAAATAATGAAAAATGTGATTGAATTTTCCTGACGAAGCAAGAGCTAGAATAAGTATTATTACTATGTGGTTACTGTACATTTTCAGAAACCTCATTTTCAAAATAATTTTTAGAAAGGTGCACACTTCATTGGATCCTTTGTGGGCCTCGCCCTCGTGATAGGAAAAAAATTTAGCTTCTCCTGTTTTTAAGTTAAATAAAAAATTCCTGTACAGGTATGTCAGGTATCGGTAAATTTTGCATATAGTCATAATATCTCGTTTTTTGCATGGAGATTCGTAATATCTAGTCCGTCTCTGAAGAAAGTTTTTTAATCTGCTTTAGTTTTTTATAAAATTTCTTAGCCCTATTTTGTGAACTAATAGTTCACAAAACAGCAACTCGTTTTGAAATGCCGTTGAGAGTGGTACTTTTAACTTTCTGGCCAAATTCTTCACAAGCAGAACATACATCAACTTGAGGACGACCAAAAGAGTATGTAAAATTTTCATGAAAATACTTCAAATATAAACTTTATTTCATTTTAGGTTCCGGAAATTTTTCGATAAACATTTTATGCATGTGTTTGACATCCAAAGTAGCAGGTAAATACTTTTTTAATATATTAGCATAATGGACTTCCTTTACATCAAACGATTGTATGTGCTCACGTATTTGAAAGCACAATTCATCTGGTATTAAATTATGCCTAGATTTAACAGATTTACCTCTATTATCTCTTGGAGTGGATCAAGTCACTAGTATGTGGCATAATCTTCTGACATGCTTTTCGCCAGCATTATATAAACTTAAGAAAGCTTTCTTACATACTTGCTTATGTACTGCTTTTAAACAAACATGAAACAAAAAATTATTGGGTCTCTCAATACGTTTAATGGCATTCTGAGATTTTCTCACTCTCTTAATGGGAGTTACTTCGATCATATTTTGTAAGTATGAGTCTTGTAAGTTTTTGTCATCAAAGTCATGTAACGATGTAAACAACGCATTCTTGTCCATTTCCGGAAAATGTTTATAACACTCTTTGCGACAAGTACAGTCGATTTCAGTTTTTCGCGCCATAACTTGTTTTCCCACGTAATTAATATGGGCTTGGCCCTTAACTTTAGCCTTCTTAATAACTTTACTTTTATCCAGGGCCCGATTAATAATACCCTTCTTTATTTTTCTTTGTTTATTTTCACTAATAACACTGGTTTCACTATCAGAGCTACTCATTTTTGTATAAACAATACACAATGGAACCTAATAGTACTAAAGATAATCGTCAACTGGTCTAGGAGATGATTCCCAGACAATGGCTGCAATCGACCTTTGTAGCAATTCCCAAAAAGCCAAGTGCAACAACTTGCTCAGATCACAGAACAATAGCTTTAACGAGTCACACTTAAAACATTTTTAGCGGAATTGTTAAAACTCTTGAATATGAAATTAGTGACACACAATTTGGCACAATGGTATGAGTACAAGAGATGCTTTGTTCGGCTTGAATGTACTGGCTCAGAGATGCATGGACATGAATCGGGACATGTACTTATGTTTTGTAGACGTTGAAAAGGCATTTAATAAGGTTCAACATAAAAAGCTTGTAGATATATTAAAAAGCAAAAATGACAGTCATGATATGAAAATTATATCTAATTTATATTGGAATCAAACTGCCAAGGTAAGAGTTGACAACCAGTACACCCAAAATATCAAAATACAGAGAGAAGTCCGCCAGGGTTGCGTGCTGTCCCCACTACTTTTCAATGTCTACAGTGAAGCGATATTTCAAAAAGCGCTTTCAGACTCAATAGAAGGTATATCTATCAATGGAAAAGTTTTGAATAACTTACGTTTTGCAGACAATACAGTAATAATGACGGATAAAAACAATGATTTACAGAACGTAATGCAACGCCTTAATGAACGCTGTCATGAGTACGGACTGAAGATAAATTTAAAGAAAACTAAATGCATGATCATGACTAAATCTGCACATGTAAATATCCAATTGACTATTAAAGATACTGCAATTGAGAGTGTTAATAACTATAAATACTTAGGAACATGGATAATATCAGATGTAGACCAAACCAAAGAAATTAGGACACGCATTGAAATAGCACGTGCATCATTCATTAAACTTAATAAGTTTCTTTGTTGTCGGTATATAAGGTTAGAACTACGCCTGAGAATGCTTCGATGTTACGTGATCTCTTAAGCTTAAAGGATATTCTAAACAAAATTGCGAAGTTAACTCATTTTGTGAAATTAATTGAGATATGGCCTTTTAGAAATAACCGATTCAATTATTATTTGTTTGTATGAAAAGCGGACTATTTTATTCACTAGGATTCTTATGGCTATTTTATTGCACATGTTACATGGAAGTTAATTTTATTTTGTTATTTATTTAAATATATATTTATTTAGAATAAATTTGCGTTTTAATGAGTCAGGTGTCTAATAGAGCTACCCTTTATAACACTCAGCAATATTTTAAGCAACGATTTTGCTGTTGTTAACTGCGTTGTCAGTTATTACGTGTTCTTGAATACAGTAAGTCCTAATTCATGTCCTATACTAACTCTTTTTTATTTTGTAAGTATAAACTTAAGCTTATTTTCAGTTTTAGTCTTAAAGACTGTCTCGTCGGGATTGCGTAGGTTTGGCATTCAAACTCGATATATTGACAATGTACTCACTCATCCAAAATCAGCCGCCTACCTTAACACTTATATTTTAAAGAAGGGATTGTAAAACAATAATCCTTTAGTTAAATTTAGAAAATAATTTACGATTTAACATTTATAAAATATTAAACCGTGAAAGTTCTTTGTAAGAAAATTCCATTATGCTACAGACTTACAAAATTTATAACGACACCCACTTTAAAACTTTTCTGCAAAAAAGAAGCAGAGAAACAGTTAATTGGTGTGAATATTTCAAGTTCTTCTGTGATATAGCTTCGAATTTAAACGAAAATTTTATTTTATTTATTGTAAATAAATTCCTAATTTTAGAAAAGCTGGATTTATTTCGTCAGTTAACATTGGGTCGATAATGTCTATTGTCAAGTATATTTGTGAAAAATCGTTAAGCATTTCTTACTAAAAATATTACAGTTAATCCTATGAGTAAGATACTATAAAATTTGTCGAAAATATTATAAGCAAATTTAAATTATTATTTTTAATAGAGTTACTAAT
The DNA here is from genome assembly GCF_040954645.1 of Diabrotica undecimpunctata. Lineage (NCBI taxonomy): Eukaryota > Metazoa > Arthropoda > Insecta > Coleoptera > Chrysomelidae > Diabrotica > Diabrotica undecimpunctata. The sequence continues at coordinate 7,849,045 of NC_092811.1, forward strand.
GTGGAGGTCCTGCGTAGAATGGGGAAAGAATGTGAAATTCTCATGACCGTCAAAACTAAAAAGTTGGAATATTTAGGTCATGTAATGAGAAATCAAGAACGTTACGGCCTTCTCCAGCTGATTCTCCAAGGGAAAGTAAATGGTAAGAGAGGACCGGGAAGAAGACGCATTTCCTGGCTTCAAAATTTGCGAAAGTGGTATAACACGACTACCACTGAACTGTTCCGCGCTGCAATAAGCAAAGTGAAGATAGCCGTGATGATCGCCAACGTCCGGAACGGATAGGCACTTTAAGAAGAAGATTTTTAACAGCAAAGTACATATAATTTTAGCATCATCATCATCATTCTGGCTTTAAAACCTTACGTGGGTCCTAGCCTCCTCAAGAGGCTTTCTCCGCTTAGCATGTATTTCCATATTTCTCATGTCTTTATCGATGTTATCGAAACATCCTAATATGATTTCATTTTTTTTTGTTACAGTCCAGGTCTCTGAACCATATGTTAGGAATGGGCGTATTATTGTTTTGTATAGTTTTATTTTTGTATTTCTTGATATAATTGTGGATTTAAGGAGGAGATTAAGCCCAAAATAGCATCTATCGGCCGCGAAAGTCGGCGGTTTATCACTGCAGTAGTATTATTTTCAGAGTTAAGGAGCGCTCGCAAGTATACAAATTCGTTCACTGCTTCGATGACGTCGTTTTCTATAGCAATTGGTTGTAGTATTTATGGTTGCTTGCTTATTTTCATATATCTCGTTTTGTTGGTGTTTATTATTAAATCCATTTTTGTGGCTGATCCTTTTAATGCTACATACGCCTCTCGTGCAGCGTTTTCCGTTCTACCAATAATATGGATATCATCAGCATTGGCCAAGATTTGCACTATATACATTATATATTGAACCAGTGGTTGTGATTTGTGACATTCCTATTACTTTTTCCAAAGCCAGATTGAACAGTATACAGGAGAGAGGGTCTCCCTGGCGCAGCCCGTTATTTGTTTTAAAAGGTTCAAACAGTTCCCCCTAAATTCTTACTTTACATTCAACTTTTTCAAGAGTTAGTTTTGTTAAATTTACCAACTGATTTGGTATTCCTAGCTCTTTCGTTGTTTTTTCGTTCAACATTTCTCTTTTAACTACATAGTCATAGGCTGCTTTGTACTCTATAAATATTATGTGATGAGTATCAATGCCATATTCCAGCGTTTTTTCCAAAATTTGTTTCAGGGTTGCAATCTAAAGAATTGTCGTTTTACCACCCCTGAAACCAGTCTGGTATTTTCCTACTATCCGTTCTGCATATGGTGCCTGCCATACGATGACATAATACTGTGGAAAATATTTTATTCGCTGCATTAAGAAGCGTAATTCCTCTGTGGTTAGAGCATTATTTTCTGCTTCTTCCTATATATTAAGTTTCTGGTTAAAGTATTTCACCCATCTATTCAATACATCTTTCCTTGTTGGTTATAGATCGCCATTATGTCTTTTGCATTGTCTTGTAGCTGCCTTGAATTCTTTTGTGTTGATGTTAACTTTATAAAATGAAGGGTACAGGGGAAAAACAGTCTTGACAGTTGACAGACAAAAAGTCACATTTTATTATTTTAACATAAAGCAATTTTAAAGTTCAAAACGCTACAAACACTAAAGTTTTTGAAGTCAGAATTTGTTTTTTTTTACCGTTATGTTTTTAAAGTATCTAAGATTCTTAGGTTAACAACTGAAAGCATTAAAAAATTTTCTTGATAGAAAAATCAAGCAGTTATTCAAAGTTGGTTCTGACTTAGCCCGTTTTTTCCCTGAATTTATAAAAATTTTGTTTTTTTTTAAGTATATTTTTATTGTACAAACAATTTTACGTCTACAAAAATAGTTAAACTAAAAAATTAATAGATCCATTATTATAAGAAAATAACAAGATTGTTTCGATTATTTTAAAAGGTTTTTTCATCGAACAAAATAAAAAATGTCCCCCATATTCTTAATTAATTGTGCACCAGTCAGGTAAAATTAAAAATTCTGAGCTTCTTTTCCACAGAACTTTTTCAAACCTTGCAAGTTAGCAAATTTTTTTGCGCCGAAATTGGTATTTGACCTGAAGCAAAAAAAAATAATAGTGAGATATTTCAGGAAGAAGAAATTGATTGTTACTTTCCAAATTTTTGATAAACGTAGGTTTTCTATCGATAACAACTGCTGAGTTCCATGAACCATTATATGTCTTTATACTCGATTAACCTAGGATGTTCTTTTGAAACTTTTAATTGTCTTGAATTGATTGAATTGGAAAGTTAGCTTTTTTCTTGTAAAGTTTATTTACATGTTCGGCCCACTTTCAAAAAATATGTTGATTGTCTTCTGAAATATGTTCCACTACAAAAGGTGAAGGTTTGTGCCTAGAAGATTAAACGAGATCGCATAATTCCTTCACTCTTTCAATTCTGGCTTTCTGATTAATAATTCCCATATTCTTATCATTCTCCATACAAGAATGACCCCTAATAGAAAAAGTTACTCTAAAAGAATCAAACATTTTTTGATGGTGAACAAGATTATGCAAATAGCGGAAAATGGTGTAATTCTTGTTTTGCCCACCGCAGGTGTCACAAAACATTCCAGTTCTCTTATGTTTAAATCACAATAGTTATATACGAAATGATTCGGTAGAGAAGCAACATCATCAATACCTTTTTTAGCAATGGTTTCTGGGTACACACAAAAGATACTTCTTGAATCAGAGAGAACATGTACGTTGAACATGTAAATGGACAGCTGCCTCTTGTAGTATACATCATTAGTAGGAATTTTGGGAATTGGAAAATTTTACCAAAATCTATACAGATTGACTCTTTTACGTTGCATTTACGACTTAAATGCTTTGATTGCTTTTTAACTGAATAAAATGATTTTGCTTTACGTAAATGAAGATTATGTAATGTGGTCAGTTGTTTAATTTTAGTTGTTATGTCTTCCTTAGTTTGATCAATTTATTGGTTTTCATTTAGAAACACGTGTACAGGATTTTCATTACCTGGTTGTTTTTCCTGCTTAAGACATTTCATTTTAGCTAGGTATTCATCACATATGCTGCACGTGTCTGTGCGTGGGTAACCAAAAGCTATGTTTAAATCTGTGGTGAAAATGGTTCTGTAAATTTCGTATGATACTTCGCTGCCAGAATGCATTTTTTAAACATTTCCCCTGATTTTCTTAACATTGAGTTCTTCGGGTAAATATTTCTTCTGAGAGTCGTTGGTACTGCAATGACTACCCTCTACTTTTAAATGATGATATATGCTCTTTAGTTTTATTATGAGTATCATCACACAGTTTAAAGGGTCTGTTTAAGTGTTTTCCTCTTTTGTCGATTGGAGGCATGTCGGTATTTTTTAAAGATGTGAGTAAATACTCAGTTCTACGTTTTATGATGCCATGTAAAGCTACAAACTCATCTCGACATACTGCTACTTTATTCAATTTGTTTTCATGTAAATATCTAATCTTATAAAGAGCTACAACATCTCTTAAACGAGCATTTTCTTCAACCAGCCGAAGACGTCTATTCTCAACTGGAACAATACTAATGAGTCCACATAAATAGGAGTTTTGTTTATCGGTAGACTCCAAAAGATTAAAACTTTTTATATTGTTTTGCTTACCCTCCGCTGGAATCTTGTTAGAGCACTATAAATGTTTGCAGTCACATTCCTTGCCAATTTCATGACTTTGTAGCCTAATTTTTTATTCACATCTGTTAATCTTCCATGTTTGGGCCTCTTTTTTGAAGAAAACACCATTGGCGTATCTTCGGAATCACCTAAGTCACTTTCCATACTAGAACAATGTTTACTAACACTTGGCAGGAACAATGTTTCTAACAATGCTTACTAACGAAAAACATAATTTATACTGACAAAACTACAGAACACGTGGCACGCTAACGAATAGAAGTGAGAAACCCGCCTTAGCCCGTTTTGGCCCGGTACCGCACGGACTTATCACGTTATTCTCCTGTACCGGATATTTTTCCTATTACATATTTCCTGACGTATCGTGTTTTTGTCCTCAACAGTATGTTTACGACAAAATATAACGTGTTTTCTATAGGATAACATCAATATCTCAAATTCGCCAAAAATTGACTTAGCCCGTTTTTCCCCTGTACCCTTTAAATGTTCTTATTCTTTCTCTCTGTTGAGTTTGTTTTTCCATATATTTAAGTTCCTCGTTTAGATGATTTAATTTTTTTGTGTATCCTCTTTTCTTCTCTTCTCTTTGTCTGGTAATTCTCTACAGCTGTTCTAGTTCGTCAGATAAGCATCTTTCTGTAGGCTTAATTTTTTTCTTTTTTTGTATTATTGCATTCATCGTCAAACCAATGATTTCTACGGGCTCAAATTTCTGTTCCTATTTCCTTTTTCTTCCTTCTGTTCCATGACTTTGAAGGGATATACTGTCTGAACCTGTAACGTTTCCTAAAAGCATGCAGTTTTTGGTAAATAGTCACACACTGTCCTAGTCAATAGCTATGTTTGCAATTATGAACAAAATCGTCGAAGAGTTTACGAATCTGCGCAATGTTGTCAACAGCTTTCCTTACAGGTCTTGTGATGCGATCATCAAAACGCAGGCATCTCATAAGAAACTTAAACCTTCTGAGACTCATAATCAGTCAAAATATTTTCACGCTGTATCCACCTGTACCCCAGCGATCCTCTAACATCATTTTGTTGGCGTGCAAAGTTCCTGCTAGATATAAAAGGCCTATGAAGACCTTGAGTTCTCTCATGTCCATGTAAGTTGCATCACGTTGTCGCTCAAAGCGATCCCTTACTTCAAGATGAATGTACTGGTTTGTGAACTTGACTATTGTTTGTAGCGTTTTATTAGAAAATATCTGACTCCAACATTCTATATGTAACTTAGTTAGTTGTGCTTCATGTCACTCCTGGGGGACGTGTTACCAGGTTATGTAGCTCATTGCGTCGCTTCTTCGCGCGCGGTGTTTTCGTCCATCAAGTGGTTTTATCTTTTCTAAAGTAAAATACATTGTCATGTAAATCTGGTTCTTTCTCTGTCCCACTCTCTTCAGTATCAGAGTCACCAACTCTTTCATGCGTTAGCTGATCTTCCGCATCTGTGTCCGGTTCATCCTTGAAATCTTTCTCTTAGTTAGGGGTATCTTCTACTTTCGAAGATCATTCAGATTATTTAAGTTGTAAATCCACTTTGCAGCTATTATCCTGAAAATAAAAATTTTAAATAACACTGACGTATAATATGTAGGCCTAAACTGAGGCGAAAATAACCTAAAATAAGGCTAAAGTAAAACAACCCTTACACGTATGTCGCAATGTATCAATATGATACAATACGCTTGTACACACTCAATCACTAGGACGTTACCAATACGACTGAGCGGTAAATTAAACCGATCTAGGAAGGTAGTAAAAAGGTGGGTTCTCCTTACTTTAGGGTTTAATAATAGCATTGAAAATTGGCGAGCTTGTATCATTTTGATACACATGCGATCGACGGAGGGCTAAAAACAGGTGCACAATTATTAAATACTATACAATTCCACTTTACATTACTTAATCTTAAATAACTTCTTTATTATTCAAGAACTGTTTAATATTTAAGCAGAATCGTTAAATATTATTAAATATTTAGTGTAAAAGAACTATTTCACAGCTTTAGCATCCCTTTATATTAAATAAACTAAAACAAATTGTCACATGCTTATTTCATCGTAGTATTAGTCTAAAATTTTAATAACTCTCTGTTTATCGTATTCAATCATACCTAAATTTTCTTTGGGGTAGTTTGTCTTGATGTTAAATTGACGAGGTATGTTTGTGAAACTGCGGCAAGGGTCGAAAAGGTTTTCGTTAAATATGTATGCGTGACATTCCCACTTTGTTTATTTTGTTTGAATTTCTTAATTGAAATACCTTCTGGCAAAACAAAAAATGTTTCTACAGTGGTCAGTTCCGAAACCTTTCCACTGATTAACATGTTAATGCCGAAATATTAATATATACCAACCACACGATATCATCAATATTACATGTAAATTACTAAAACAAAAGATATATATATATATATATATATATATATATATATATATATATATATATATATATATATATATACTTCTCCAAGAAATTAACGCACCACTTCAATAAATCAATTTTATTTGTAAACAGGCAAAGAATAAAAAATAAAACTTTACCAGATTTATTCTACATTTTATTAGTAATTATAACAATTTATCTAATCATCAGAAAATGTTGAAGTACAGGAGAAAAAAAAATAAAACGGAAAATTCTAAAAAAATAATGATAAGAAAAGTAAACTAAAGTATGAAAAAAATCTGAGTAATGAGTGTTTCCACCTCTACTACATATAACAGCCTCACATCGTTGGCCCATACTACTTAAAATTAATTGCCGTATTTCATGTTGGTCTAGGTCTCTCCAAATCTGGATCAGCCTCTCTGCCACTTCCTGTGGGAGAGAGTTATTGAGAGAAAGTTGTTTGGTTGCATCGGTGTCGCTCTTAATCACCTACCAAGGATATTCCAGAGATTTTCAATCGGATTTAAATCCGGTCTATGTGCTGGCCATTCCATAGTGTTAATTTCTACCTCTTCTAGATAATTTCTGACGATCTGTGCAGCGTGAGGTCTGGCATTATCTTGCATTAGTAAGAAATTTTCACCGATATAAGGAGCGAATGGTACTATATGTTGCTCCGGGATCTCCAATATGCACCTTTCAGCTGTAACAGTTCCATTTTGTATGACCACTAGGTCCGTACGTGCGGTCAAAGAAATACCACCCACACCATAACGGATCCTCGACCAAAAAATGTGATGTGTGAGAAGTTACACTAAGCATATCGTTCGTTGGGTCGTCGCAACACACGAACACGTCTGTCGTTATTGGACAAACAAAATCGGGATTCATCAGTAAATAGCACTCGTTCCCAGTCAGCCTATAACCAATTAACGTGTTCTCTGGCAAAATGTAGTCTCCCCCTTCGATGCTCTGCAGTTAATAGAGGACCACGGGCGGCAATCCTAGGTGTTAAGTTGTATTCCCAAGTCGCTGGCGACCAGTTTCAGTACTAATTTGTATAGCATGGACGTCTCGAAGATAATTTGTAGACTTCGATGTGTTAAAAAAACGTTGTCTAAGCGCAGAAATTCTTAAAAATCGTTCTTGAATAGGGGTAGTTACCTGGTTTCGTCCTTGCCCTGGTCTACGAGTATGATCCCCTGTTTCGAGTAATCTTTCTAACACCCATGAGACAGATGTGTGGGACATATTAAACCGACGACCAATTCTTCGGTAACTCCAACCTTCTTCCGACAGTATCACTGCTTGGGCACATTCATCTCGGGTTAAATTACGTGATTGACGCTCCATAATAAACACAATTAACAATAATCATCAAACATAAACAGTAGCCGAATAAAATTCGTGAACACTTGGAAATTAATATATTTATAGAATTAGTACATTTTTTGCTTCTTTGTTTTGTTGCAAAAAAAACTATAGCGATAAAACACAGTCAATAAATATAGAGTGTACGAATAGCATATACACGGGGCTTGTAAAATATAACATTACAATGGAAATTTTTATTAACGCTAATAATATATTTTAATATTTCAAAGTGGTGCGTTAATTTCTTGGAGAAGTCTATATATACTTTATATATAATTATGAATTGCAAACTGTGCCTTTTTTTACTGTTTTTTATACAAACTTTAATTTTGCTTAAGGTTTAATTTTGCAAGACAAATAAAAATTGTTTTAATTAATTATTGATCGGTCAGGTCATGGAGTTCGGTGTCTACGTTAAAAAAAATGACGTGCACACTACCCTCCATGCTATGGCAAGCTGGACGAGCCATACAGTCTGTAGTCAACACCCCGAGGTATGAGGCATTTTAAATTTTATTTTTTTTTTAACTTGTCTTGAGTAAAATGTCTTTAATCTTTCCTATCAGACTCTCTTGGCTAACTCTTGTCTCTTCCGATCCTGAATGGCTATTAGGTTTCCGAATGCAGACGGGTCACTATATTTCTTTCTCCTACATTCTCATTCACCGAGTGATTGCCAATATAAGCAATTCCCCACTAACTGACCAACGGCTTAGGGCGGATGAGTTAGTAAGTGGTAGGGCACTTTTTTGTCCTGGGATTGAGAAATTGGCTCCAAAGGCGGATGAACCTATTAGTGGTCAACGGCATAAGGATGTAGAAGGCAACGGGAAACCACTACATTAAAGATCGTCAGATTTCTCCAGAACAATAACCATGCAAAGTATCAATCAGCAATCACACTGCAATCTCAAGACCTAGTCCGCGGCGGATCTTTAATGGTCGAGGGGTGCTAAAAATTTCCGCGAGGAGAAGCCATCCGAATGTGGCAACTAACTATATAGTGAACAAATTCTTTTTAAATTTCGGGACATGGAATGTGAGGAGTTTGTTCGAACAAGGAAAGACGCACATTACGATTCAGGAAATTAACAGACTGAACCTAGAAATACTAGGCATAAGCGAAATGCGCTGGCCTGGTTCCGGTAAAACATTGGTCATAGACAAAACCATATACTACTACGAAAAATACACCCAAGATCATTTATATCGAGTTGGAATAACTATCTCCAGGAGAATCCCAGCAGCCGTTGTAAATTTTGTTCCCTTTTCGGATAGAATGCTATTATTACAAATACAGGGTAAGTCAGTGAACATTAATGTAGTACAAGTGTATGCTCCAACTGCAGATAAATCAGAAGCTGAAATAGAACATTTTTATGAACAACTCAAACAACCTCTACAATACACAAGAAAGGAAGAAATTACTATTTTAATGGGTGATTTAAATGCAAAGATAGGAAAAGGCCGAGTCGACAATATAATAGGTAATTATGGTTTAGGAATAAGGAATGCTAGAGGTGACAAATTGGCTCAATTTTTTCAAGAAGAAAACCTGGCGATTATAAATACATGGTTTCGATTACCACCCCGTAGACTGTATACCTGGTAGTCACCATAGGATAACGAACATAATTACATTAGAAATCAGATTGACTTTATTCTAACCAACGTAAGATTTAGAAATTCCATTTTAAGCGTTTAAACTTTTCCTGGAGCAGATGTATCCTCAGACCATAACCTCCTTGTCTCAAAAATAAAACTGAGCTGAAAAAGATAATAAAACACAAAAGTTCTAAGGTGAATACTCAGTTACTCAAGATAAATGAAATCCGTGCTGAGTTAACATCAGAAATGAAAAACACTGAGAATGTGAACATTATGTGGAGCAAAATCAAAAATCAAAGATTTTGTTATAAAAGCACAGAAAGAAACTCTACAAAAGAAAACAGAAAGCCGAAAACCTTGGATGACTCAAGACATACTGAAAATCATGGATTCATAATTTCGCCTATCTTCAACCAGAGCAACGGCTTTCGCACAATCTTCGACACTAAGAATCATGATTGATCATAAACAAAATGTTAGTGTCAATATGACATGATAACAGTCACCACAGCCACCTCGTCATATTACAAAATAACTCCAAAATAATCTTGGCACTTGGCTCTAAAAAATGAACCCAGGCATATTTTAACATGAAGCAAAGAACGCAAAGCTTAGGAGATATGATTGCAACCGAAGAATAAGGTTTTACGAAAATTTGCAAAAGGAATTATTTCACAGGATGTTTCGGAACTTAGGATAATTAAACCACATCTTAATTAATCCCGTACAGTAAGTCAAATATAAAATTTTATCAAAAAACTACTACTACTACTTGTCGGTTTATAACGTTCTCCGCCGTTTTCCGACTTCCAATCGCCACTTAGACCGGTTGTTCCATAGATCTTATTCTATGGCCCTCTCTCTCAGTTCTTTATGTATTTCTTTTGGCATTCGTTGTTCGTCCATTCTTTGTAAGTGTCCGAACCAGATAAGTTGTTTTGTTGTTAGGTCATCTGTAATTATTCGTTTGATTCCCATTATTTCTCTAATGCGTTCGTTGGTAATCCTTTCTCTTCTAGATCTTCCTGCGGCTCTTCTCCAAAAATCCATTTCCGTCGCTTTCAGTGTTGACAGTGTTCTTTCTTTCAGTGGCCATACCTCACAGCTGTATAAAGTGATACTTTTTACTATAGTCTCATATATCCTCTTTTTATTTTCTTTGCTGATGGATCGGTCCCATAAAATGGTGTTTAACATTGTGATGGCTTTTCTCCTTGACGTATTTCTCTCTCCTATGGCTTTGTTTACTGTTCCATCTTGTGAAATAGTGATACTTAGGTATTTGTAGTCACAGCAGTGCTTTATCGTAGTGTTATCGTCTAATATAAGATTTTTTTGTTCTGCTACAAGGCACAGGTATTTGGTGTTCTTTTTATTTACTTCTAGACCCCATATATCATACTCTTCAATTAATTTTCGTGCCATATTGTTTAAATCGTCATAATCTTGAGCCATTATTACTTGGTCGTCTGCAAAGTTAAGCGTATATACCATAGTATTGGTGGGCGGTATTTCCATTGTCCTGCATTTTTGTTTCCATCTTTTTAAAGCACTTTCGAGGTATATTTTAAATAAAGTGGGAGACAAGCAACATCTTTGCTTTAATCCTTGTGATGTTATAAATCCTGTTGTTATTTGTGTCCCTGCTTTTATCTTTGTTATTGGTTGGTTGTATAGCACTTTGATGGCTTTTATTAATTCTATATTAATATTTGTGCTTTCCATTGATTGCCACAACTTCTTCAGTGGAACGCTGTCGTAGGCTTTCCGTAGGTCCACGAACAACATAAGAATCTCTTGATTCCTTGTCATCTTTTTTTCTATTATCTGAGTTAAGGAGAAAATGTGGTCAATAGTGGATAGACCCGTACGAAATCCTGCTTGTTCTTCTGCTTCATAATCTAAGTATTCTCTCTCGATTCGGTTCTTTAACACCTTTCCATATATGTATTTGACTCATATATCCGGTTACAGCTATTCCTCGGTAATTTTCACAATTATTTTTATCACCCTTTTTATGTATAGTGCTGAGGTATGATATCTTCCATTCCGTAGAAATTTCGCTTGTGTTTATGCATTCTAGAAAAAGTTATCGAAGACATTCGTGCAATTTGTTCGTTCCGTACTTAAACAATTCTCCGGGTATATCTCCTGGTCCGGGTGCTTTGTTCCTCTTCAGCTGTTGACATACATTTTTAATTTCCTTTGTTGTTAATCTTATTGGCGAGCCAACTATTGAAATTCTATCTTGGTTTTGATTTTTATGTTCCTGGAATTCGACTCTATTCTCTACCAAAAGTCCTTTGAAATACTCTTCCCAGTCTTCAGGTTTTATGCTCTGTATTACTTCTTTATTCTTTTCTTTTGTCAATTTTTTTATCAGTTTCCAGCTTTCTGTGCTTCTGGTTCCTCCTAGATAAGTATTTATTAGTTGGCAGTTTCTTTCCCAAGACTCGTTCTTCTTCTTAGAGATTTTCCTTCGTACTTCTGCTTATTTTTCCTTATATTTTATTTTGTCTTGTAATGATTTAGAACTTAAATATTGTTGGTATAGTTGTCTTTTACATTTTATTTCTTCCTCTATTTCGTTATTCCACCAGTATGGTTTGTTTACCTTGGGTTTTATGTATTATCCCATTGCTTGAAATGCTGACTATACCAAATAATATAATAATAGTCTCCCGTTTTATACCGCTTCGCGGCTTTGGGAGTATAGCAGGGTAGTCTGCTATATCTAGGGCCTACGGTATACAAAGAAGGTAACATGGCCAGTGCTTCGCTTCAACCGCCTATTATTACCCCTGGTTTTACCCAAGGTACTCATTTTATTCAGGCTGAGTCGACCTGGGGCCTATAGACATTTTTAAAAATGTCTAGTTGTTCTTGCCGGCGGTAGGATTCGAACTCCGAACCACCGGCGTGCGAGGCAAGCATCCTACCGCTTGCGCTACGCAGGCCCACACTATACCAAATAAAAATTTATAAATTTATACACAGTATGCTAAAAAAATCATCAAAAATTTGACCAAAATTTTATTTGTTGCGTTTTTTTGCATCTGAGTGTATATTTTGTCAGAGTATAATATTAAATATTTATTATTATATAATATTTATTACATAATTGCCAAAAATATCTACTTAAAAATCAGAAAGGACAATATTTGTAAATTTAGAACACTCTGTACTACTAACGCCATTTTCAGGTCGTAAATTGACCTATAAACTTGTGTCAATTTAATATCATTATAATATGTACATTTGTGCCCATTTGTCCAGCGAAAACTAAATTCACAAAATATCTATATTTGTTTATTTTGATCCGTTCTATATGTGCTAATAGATTAGCCAAGCCATTTACATGCACTTTATCGAAGGGACTAGCTATTTAAAATTTATTTCCATTTGAATGGATATTTTGAATAGTCGAAATAACATCCATTTTATATCCAAATATGTTTATTGTATGTGTCATTTATGATACATTTGTCACAGTAAAAGTTTTATGTATGTTATTGGTATAAAGTAAATATGTAGGATCTGTAGTTCTATGAAAGCTGTAGCTATATTTACAGATAAAACTGAGCAGACCTTTACTTGATGGGAATAATTTCCCATACAGTCATAATTTTAAAATAATTTAATTTCTTCAATTTAATATTAAAATTATTTCTCTGCTATCAAAACAGTTCATTAAACTATGTAAATATCATACCACCATCGACTTATGAGCAAATATGGAATTTCCAGCACATCTAATAATATAAGTTCTACCTAGCAAACATTTTCCATCATAACATCAGAGGGTTTCAAGATTTAAGTTGTCAGGTCAAAATTCCGTATATTCCATTTAAAGTAAACAGGACGTTTGCAGATAATTTGTAAGAGGCTCTTTCATCTGGAACATGAATTTACTTGAAAATTCTCAGAGCAGCGACGTATTCGACGGTGTGTCTACAAGGCGATATTACCGAAAAATGGTGTAATAATATCAAAGGAATTAGAATCCACATTACAAGTAAACTAGAATATTTAAGTTGTTCAAGACTGGGACTTCATGGACTAGGCCTATTATAAGGACACAACAAGAAGTATATTTTTCTGAAGCTATTTTCTTGTGACATTTTATTACTATTTTAATGGGAATAAGCCACAACTGCAGGTTAAAATAAGTTTATTGACATTTCAATCTCCACTTCGGAAGTCGTTCTCAAAATACAAATATTAACAAATTAAGTAAATAAATTTTGTTCTGAACGAAAAAAATCTGAACGAAATAGTAAAGTGTAGAAATAAAAAAGCCGAAAAAGTTCTGGCGATAGAAAACTTAAAATATTGCGACTATATGCTTTTAGTGGAATACTATTAACTGCAGGGCATCTGAGTACCAACATCCATAATGTAGATATATTTTGGAGTAAGTTTTATGGACCTACTATATTTAAAGCTACCATGGGGTTAAAACGATTCAATAATTTGATAAAATTTGTTCGATTTGACGATAAGGGCACGAGGTCGGAACGAAGAAGAAACGATAAATTAGCAGGAATACGCGATGTGTGGAATTAAGTCAACCAAAACTTTCAAAAATACTATTTACCAGTAAAAAACATACCGGTAGATCAGCAGCTTGTTCCGTATCGACGTAGGTGGATAATTATATAAAATTACTATAGCCAAGATAAAATTACTATAGCCAATTTGATAGCCATTGCTCGATAATGGAGCTCGGCACATGAACAAGAAAAAAGAAACAGTATTTTAATTGGATGAAAAAATATTTCAACCCATCTTCTTCTTCTTGCAGTACCGTCTCCTATCGGAGGTTGGCTACCATCACAGCAATCTTTACTTTGTTGGCTGCAGCTCTGAGCAACTGTATTGAACTGCACTCATACCACTCCCTTAAATTTCGCAACCAGGAAATCCTCCTACGTCCCACATTTCTCTTTCCCGAGATTTTTACCCATCTTATGTATGTGAAATTAGAACAAAGTTTCCATACAGTTATCAAGAGTGGACCGTACCATATGAAATCCTGCTTCCAAGAATCTACAAATTCAATTTTACATAGCTATACATTATATACGAACATATAACTAAAATTTAATTATTTATACTCCCCTTTAAAACTGCTGAAGGGCGACTATGGTCCGTCCTAACGTAACATACATGTTTTGGGTATGATATTTAGTCTCTGAGAGTAGAAAGTGAGGTTAGGTTAATAAAAGATAATTGAACCGAAAACATTTATGAAACAAAAGTTGTTTCGATAAATTTATTTCGGACCTTTGGTTAACATACACATGCTTGAGGAAGATAATTGGGCTAAAATTAATATTATGTCTGGATAATTTGAGAGTTTTTACTAAAATGTGGACCATAATTAGTTTAAGGCTAAATATCTTCATTGACTTTGGGATATTATTCGATTTTAACAGTAGAATTGTGTTTAGTTAGATACTAGCGTATAGAGTTTATATAATTTATATAAAAATATATAAAATATTAAATAGTTATATCACAAAAGTCAATTAAATATATTTGTATGTCAAAAAAGTTTATAATTCAGTCTCATTCTTCTGCTTCTTGATGTGCCTATCCGTTATGAATGTTGGCGATCATCATCGCAATCTTTATCTTATCTGCATCAGCGTGGAAAAGCTGCACAGATGTTGTATTGAACCAGATTCTGAGGTTCCCTAACCCAGATGTTCTTCTTCTTCCTGGACCTCGTTTTCCAAATATTTTTCCTTGCAGGATGACTTGAAGGAGAGCATATCTGGATTCATTTCGCATAATATGTCGAAGAATTGCAACTTTTGAGATTTGATGGTGGTCAGTACCTCTCGGTTCCTATTTATTCTTCTGAGGACCTTCTATTCTTCCACAATTCAGAGCCACATCTCAAAAGCTTTCAGTCTTCTGCACATATCTTCGTTCAAGATCCACGATTCAACAATATAAAAAAGGACAGAAAAGACGTAGCATCGCAGCATTCTTACTTTGGTATCAAGAGAGAGGTTGTGACTCTTAAAGAAGGCCCCCATCAAATTAAAGGTGGATTTAGCTTTTCCGATGCCGTGCTCTAATCTCCTGGTTGTTGGTCCATTCTTCATTTATTATGGTGCCGAGGTAGTTGTAGTGCGTCACTCTTTCTAAGGGGGATTGGTTGACGTAGAGTTGACCTTCTGTTATCCTTTTCTTGCTAATTATCATAAGCTTTGTCTTCTTAACGTTTATTATGAGTCCACATTGTTGACTGTAATACGTAATTTTGTTCATAAGAACCTGTAGGTCTTCTAAGTTGTCTGCAAATACTACGGTGTCATCTGCATATCTGATGTTGTTTAGCCGGTAACCATTTAACAGAATACCTTTGCAAAGCTTCTATAAATATTCTTTCAAAGTACAGATTGAAGATTAGAGGAGACAAAATACAGCCTTGTCCCATTCCACGCATGATTTTCACATAGTCAGTGTATTCACCTTCAACTCTGAGATTTGCTGTCTGATTCTAGTAAAGATTTCCAATTATTTTCAGATCTTGGTTGTTAGTTAGTATTTACATTATCTTGGCGTGCTGTACTCGATCAAATGCTTTCTCGTAATCAACCAGACATGCGTATACGTCGCAGTTGACGTCTCTGCATCTCTGGAATAAGACTTGTACTAAGCTTCTGAAAAGCCTCTCTAGTACCAACAGGATTTGTGAACTCGAATTGGTTGGGGGAAATTTGACTTTTACTGTATTACTTGGACTATATTTAGCAGTGACGCAAAAAATATATAAATGCATAGTTGCATGTGACATTGAAAAAAATCAATAACGCATCTTTGATTATCAAAGTTGTATGGTATTTTTTTAGCAAAAACTAGAACCTTTGATTATTTTTAAATTTTTTTTAGTTATTAATGTGTACTAAACCGTTTGGTTTAAAAAAAAAGTTATATTGAGTATCCAAATACCAAAAAAATTATCCAATTTTTTAGAGTTAATTTTTTCCGTAAAAAAGATACAACATACAACCCTGTAATAATGAGCCAGCGCCATGTATTTTGAGTAGATATGACTACAAGCCTAATCTATCTCTCTCATGAAACTTTCTTTTGCCACATCTAGTCCTATTTCGATATCTATAAAACTTTACATAGAATGCTGACAAATTAACTATCAATCTTAAAATTACTTATGATCAAATTTTGCAACAACATCCTTGGTTTCTAGTCAACGACTCCTTTAACAACATAGAAGATGAGGTCTCTCGCTTACAATCCACCAAGAAGAGAAATCTTACCAACAAATTAAACCGTTTGATTTTGCAAAAACAACAGAGAAGCACCTCAACATTTATGCATAAGTTTTCAGATCACCAATTTCATCCTAGAGTCTTAAATCTAAGTAACACTAACTTTTCAGAGGATGAACTGTATTTTTTAGGATTAGGCCTTAAGTTTTCTTGTCAGAATTTTAGGTTAAGTGACTCAGTGCTGGGAAGATTTGCAGTAGAGCTGGACACTCTAATAGAAGGTATGACTAACAATGCTGATACTAAACAATATTTGAGAAACTCTTGCATTAGCTTACTTCAACAACAACAATGTAAGTACAAACGCAATTTTCATAGAAATCACCATAATTTTAAAAAACAAAAGGATTTGCTAAAATCAATTAAACAAAAAATTGATAGAGATTCTCTTGTACTCAGCAAGGCTGATAAGGGTAATTGTGTTGTAATCTTAGAACAAACTCAATACATAGAGAAAGTAGAATCTTTTCTTTCAGATAACAGTTTTGTAGTTTTGGAAAAAAATCCACTTAACACCTTTATTAATAAAACAAAAGCAATGGTCAAATTGTTTAATGATACTATTACTAAATATAACAACAGAAAGTTAATTGTATCTAATCCTATAACACCTAGGTTATATGGACTTCCTAAAATCCATAAACACAATTGTCCCATAAGGCCTGTAGTAAGTTTTTGTAACACTCCAGTTTCTATTTTATCAGAGTTTATTTACAACACAATTCAGTCTATCACTAATTTTAAACCTAAGTTCTCCATCAAAAATTCTTTAGATCTAATAGAACGGTTAAATAACATTAGGATAGAAGAGGGTTTTTATTTAGTTTCTTTTGATGTTTCCAATCTGTTTACTTCTGTACCAAGAGATGAAACATTACCTTTAGTACACAATCTTCTAGACAATTGCAACATATCGGCAAAAGACAAAGATGCTATCTTAACTATACTTAAATTCTGTCTGGATCAGGACTTCTTTCAATTCAATCAAAAAATATATAAACAACCAACAGGTTTAGCAATGGGATCTCCACTATCACCTTTTCTGGCTGACATTTTCTTAGACAGCTTAGAACAGAAGTTTGTTAACAACAACAACAAAATAGTTTTTTGGTCAAGGTATGTTGATGATTGTATAGCTCTCATACAGGGAACCCAAGATGATGCTTTACAGATTCTGGATGATCTTAATAACCTCCATCCCAACATCTCTTTTACTCTGGAACCAGAATCTGATAAAAAGTTGAACTTCTTGGATATGACTATTTCCCGTAATAAAGATTCTTTAGAGTACAATATTTACAGAAAACCTACCCAAACAGATCATGTTATACATGATACATCTAATCATCCAACCCAACATAAAATGGCTGCTTTCAACAGTTACATTCGTAGGTTACTCAAATTTCCACTTTCTAATGATAATTTTAATTCAGAACTTAATACTCTTAAACAAATTGCTTTCAATAATGGTTATGATCCTAACATTATCTATAAGCTTCTAAATAGAGCTAAACTAAAAATTGCAGAAAAGCTTGCATATTCGTCACAATGTTTTCTTCAACCTACTGCTTTAAATAACACCAGATATTTCTCCTTCACCTACATTAGCAGCATTTCCAATAAAATATCTAAACTTTTTACTTCTACAATCGATAACATCAAAATTTCCTTCAAGTCACACAACAACTTAGGTTCCTTCTTAATCAACACCAAAGATAGGATGAACACACTTGACAAAAGTGGTATTTACAAATTAAAATGTGATGATTGTGATGCCTCTTATGTAGGTAGAACCATTAGAAAGTTATCCACTAGAGTTTCAGAACATTTGAAAATACCAAACTCTTCAAGTTTTGGTCAACACTTATTATCCAGTAAACACAATTTTAACATCAACACTGGTTCATCTATCTTACATGACATTAGTAGAAAGAAAAACTGTATGGAGTTGAATTTATTGGAAGATTTGGAAATTACAAGGGAAACAAATGAAAACTCTCACTGTCTTAATACTCAAATTAATTTAAATTGTACTAAATTTAAACCTATTTTTAAAAACTTTATTACAGCTTCACCTCGTAGGGGACCCAGCTCGACTGTTTAGACTTCCTGCACTGAGCACATCCATAGTAATTTTATAGTTATACCATTGACTGTGGGTTCAACTGAACTACTTGGATTACACCCCATTTATATACTTTACTTTCCATTTTGATTTTCAATTATTAGTATTTTAATTACATAGTCAGATCTCTTCCTTTCTACATTACAGATAGTGCTTGGTAGACCATTTTATTGTAGTCAACCACCCACTGTCTAATATATTGTTTAGTCTGCTTCTTGCATTCTTACTTTTCGTCTATTTCAGTTGCTCTCAAATTAACACCTTAATTATTACAGACATGTTTGAGTGTGAGATCTGGATTATTCAATATACTTTAAAAATATTCTATATAATTTTATATTTCATCAGTGACCTCCTATAGTGGTGTCAGTTGGACTTTTGGTCAATACTTAGTTTCATAGAATTGTAAAAGGTGCAGATCACATATCTATGATTGTGACTGCTCATCCAAGTTGTCATTTGTCACATGTCACCCCAACATTTCCGTTAGATCAGGAGCCATTCTGTATTCGGCTTCTTCAAGTAATGTAGCCTTCCTTAAATTATTTTAAAGTGTTTGTTTGTCCATTTGTAGTGTAGTGTAATGTACATTTATATGTTTATGACATCTTGTTCTTGCCGGATAGGCCACAATTGACGAAGTAAGTCTATAAACGTTAATCACATAAAAACCTTTTTTTCAACCATAAACTTCGAGTTTTTATCGAAGTTAATCAATTTCTTTGGTTATAAAAAAACGTTTCTTGGCTTATTTCAGATGCCCGTGAAAATGATCTAGGGATCGAAAGTACTTGGGCAAGATTTAATTAAACTGTGCTCGATATATGCCTTTTATCTGATCAAAGTTCAATTAACTATCTGTTAATAAAACTGTGATTTAAAAACTGATTAAATATATAACGGTATTTTGCTAAAGCGAAAATGGAAACACCCCTTTAAGAAAAAATACTGGCATATCAGTCATTGTCTCCCACCAATTTCGGTCATTTAACCTTTCCCTTAGTCTAACCGATAAATTAAACGGCAGAAATTTTCATGAAACACAGTGTCCATACCGAATTCCAGAATTTATGGTCGGCGAGGTTGAGGTGAAAGCACATTTGTCCTTCTGGGTTACTTCTGCAGAGAATCATTTGTCAGACAAATATGTCAAGGGTTATTGAAAGTGATATAAAAGATTTAATACCCGCCTTGTCGGAATAACGCACAAGGAATTATGAAAATGAAAATCAGGGATAAGCAACGGAACTGGCGATCGATAATGAAATTATAGAATTATTTCTAGAGATTCTTTCTGATATTTCGAAGTATTTGTTATGTTCTATTCTCACCGGCATTATGAGATGTATTAGTTTGGAGCTTGAGGATGATTTTCTTTAAATGATGGTGGCGGATGAAAAAAATTAACATTAGAAAAGAAAAACGCTAGAATGTGCACATTATTGTACATTATTTATAAAGCAGAAAGCCGAAAATCGTGGACGACTCAAGAAATACTAGAAATTGTGGAACACAGAAGACAATATAGAGGCAACAACTCAGATAAATACAAAGAAAAACATTAACTAATAACAAATCTTTTATTATTAATATTATTACTATTAAATAATTATTTTTTTAACCGTAGGGCTTTTAGAGTTTCCTAATATTATGTCAACGTAGATTATTAAATGTCTTTAAAGATATCTCTCTCGGGAACACCAAGTATTAAAACAAATATTTCTAATAGGTGAAATTTGCCCGACAAGTTGGCTGACCTATTTATTCAATACCACTTGTTAGGATTAGTTTCGATCGATATTCCTTAACAGATTAGTCAAACGTTTAGACTGATGTCAAGTGGTTAGCTTCCTATCAGTCAATCATCGTGGGCATAGGCTTCGGGGTAATAAGATAATCGGATATACCGGGTGGTCCAATAAGCCGATCTCTCGGCTATATATCAGAAACTATTCATGTTATAACTTTAGGAGAAAAAATTCCTTAGTAAAAGTGGCCAAGAGAAATCGCTCGAAATAACTTTCAAGTTTCTCGGTTAACCGCTAGGGGGCGTAACCTGTGAAGAAAACTTTGAAAACCAGTTTTTTGGGAAATATGCCCAATTATACCAAGTGTTAAATAAGTAAACTAGAAAGAGGCCTAAATTCTGCACAAAGTTGTTCAAGTACTTTTTTTTTATTTTTTCAAATAAAGGGTGGGGAAGAGTGGGAAAGTATTTGTGGATAAATACCTATAACTGGTTTGGATCAACCGATTTTAACGACGTTAGTGTCATTAGAAAGAGTGTGGATGAGTTAATTTACATCTACTATAAAATAATTGCATTTAGATTTAATTGTCATAGGTAGAGGGTACTTTCGAATAGAAAAAATTAAAATTTGTTTTTCTTCAAAATGTTTAATGGAAACACCTATTTATTTTAAATTATAATGGAAATGGATGAAATTCGTAAGAAAATGGCGCAAACCGCATGTTAATAGCTTTTGTCGAACTCGAGATATGAATAAAAACGCATAAACATAAGTAAGTAGGTATAGTATTGACTCACCCTGTATTATAAATTAAATTAAAAAATAAGTCAGTAGGTACTTTCAAATTTTTTTATAGCAGAAGAATCTTAATTTTGACCATTGTTATTTCATATGATTAAAAATAGTTTTTTCGAAACTAAGTAGGCTACGACAATGAATTTGACGGGGAGTTCATATTGTTTATTTATTGACAGCAGTCAAAACATTGTTAAGAAGTGTTATATTATAATTCGAATTGAAGATTGCACTTTTTTCAATAGATATTAATATTGGTAATATTAGTAACTAATTATTAGTACTAATAATTCGTGATGAGTATATCAAATGCAGAATTGTATGATACAATTGGAGTTTATTTCGAATGTCACCAAAATGCCGCTATTGCCTCACGTATAGATATATTCTGTATGATATCCTGACAGGAGATATTATGACAAAGAAGTATTTGAAAGAAAGGCAAGAAGATTAAGAGAAACTGGTAGTTTTCATCGTCCTTGTTTTAAACGACGTAGTAGAGGTATGACCGAAGATAATTCAATCAATGTTCTTGCTTTAATTCAACAGAATCCACGAGTAGTCTGCAAATCTCTATAGAATTAAACATACCCAAAACTACTGTTCTAAGGATTTTAAAACATCACAGGTTGGTTTTTCATATTATAAAGTGAACGTTCAGGTCAGAAACTTGGAATTCCCTTTAAACTTTAGATTCAACTGTTATTTTAATATTCCCATAAAAACGGCAACACGGCGCTTTTATCCTTTTATCCGTTTCTTAAAAATACTCTACACGATTTATCTTGTGAAGCAATTGTGGATTTTTCAAGATTTTTTGAGTTTTAGTAAATATATAATAAATATAGTGGTTTCTTTTTCACCAATATTTGTTGTTCTGTTTTTTAGACTGCATCCTTATCATGTAGTTCTCCACCAAGCTTTACATGAGAGAGATTTTGATGCAAGGCTGGATTACTGCAATTGGATGTTAGGTCTGCTAGAAGAACAACCGCATATCATAAAGATTTTGTGGACAGACGAGGCTACGTTTAATAGCGCGAGTGGTATTAATCTGCATAATATGCATTATTGGGCTGAAGAAAATCCGCACTGGATACATGAGGTGCAGGTTCAAGGTAGATGGAGTCTTAATGTTTGGTGTGGTATAGTTGATGGAAAGATCGTAGGTCCATATTTCTTTGATAGAACTTTAAATGGCGAATCATATTTGGATTTTCTGAAAAATCAGTTGCCTGTTTTATTGGAAGACATTTCCTTACAAACAAGAAGAGATATGATATTACAACATGACGGGTGTCCTGCACACTTTTCCAGACGAGTTCGAGATTATTTGTATGCAAGTTATCCAAATAAATGGATTGGAAGGGGAAGTATATTTTCATGGCCAGCTAGATCTCCAGGCTTAACATGTCTGGACTTTTATCTGTGGGGAAGATTAAAGGACTTAGTGTACCAAACTCGACAAACCACGCGAGACGACATTAAACAGCGCATTATAAACGCAATAAATAGTATATCAACAGCTGAGATTGAAGCAGCTGTTATGTCTACGCGCGGAAGATTACATCTTTGTGTGGACAACGATGGAAAACAATTTGAACATTTAATTGGACATTAAGTTTTATTGATCGAGATATTTTTATGATCTTTCACATATTTAATTTTAAGTTATGATAAAGGGTGAGTCAATACTATACTTACTTATGTTTATGCGTTTTTATTCATCGTATCTCGAGTTCGACAAAAGCTATCAACATGCGGTTTGCGTCATTTTGTTACGAATTTAATCCAGTTCCATCATAATTTACAATAAATAGGTGTTTCCATTAAACATTTTGAAGAAAAACAAATTTTATATTTTTCTATTCTAAAGTACCCATGACAACTAAATGCAATTGTTTTATAGTAGATGTAAATTAAATCATCTACACTCTTTTTATGACACTAATTTCGTTAAAATCGGTTGATCCAAACCAAAGTTATAGGTATTTATCCACAAATACTTTCCCACTCTCCCCCACCCTTTATTTGAAAAAATAAAAAAAAGTACTTGAACAACTTTGTGCAGAATTTAGGCCTCTTTCTAGTTTACTTATTTAACACTTGGTATAATTGGGCATATTTCACAAAAAACTGGTTTTCAAAGTTTTCTTCACAGGTTACGCCCCCTAGCGGTTAACCGAGAAACTTGAAAGTTATTTCGAGCGATTTCTCTTGGCCACTTTTACTAAGGAATTTTTTCTCCTAAAGTTATAACATGAATAGTTTCTGATATATAGCCGAGAGATCGGCTTATTGGACCACCCGGTACAATAAGGACACAATTACGTTCTTAAAGTATCAATTCAAACCGCAACTTTTAAGAAACATTTCCTAAAACATTTTTCCAAAAAAAAACACCATGAAGCAAAATACTTTATACATGAAAATTATTAAAACGAACTGTTATAAAAATTACATTTTTTATTGTTAACGTTTTTATTTTTAATCCAACAATAAGTTTCAAAATGTGTCGCTAAATTTGTAGATTTTTTTCTTCAATATAATATTAAAACATTATACTCTACTGTACTCATTTAAAGTATTTAGTTTTATGATAAATATTGCATCTGTACATGATCTTCTAGTTAACAAGTCTCGTTAAAAACCTTTATCATCATAAGTGGCTTGAGAATCCGTTGTGGATCTTGGCCTACTCACAAAGAAGTCGCCACTCCTGTCGACTCCTGGCAACTTCCCTCGATCTTGTGACCCTTAGAATCTGTAGGTCTTCTTCTACATCATCAATCCATCTCCTTCGTGGTCGTCCCCTACTTCTTGTGTCCTTTGGTTTTTGAAAATATTATTCTCATCGTCAATTTATGATCTGACATCCTATCAATGTGTCCAGCCCATCTAAGTTCCTGGTACTTTAACGAATTTCACAATATCTGGATCTTTGTATAATAACTGATATAGTTTAAAGTTGTATCTTCGACAACATAGTCCATTTTCATTTACGGCCCCAAAATCTTTCTAAAAATTTCTCTCTCAAAAATTCAAAGAAGTCTTTTATTATTTTGGGATAAGGTTTACGTTTAAGCCCCACATATCTGAACCATATATCTCCATAACATATCTATTAAGGTCTTGTATATATTGAACCTTTTATATTTTTATTTTTTAAATGTTTCTGGAGACCGTGAATAGTTGTGTTTGCCATTGCATGGCGTCTTTTTATTTCTTCGCTTGTCGTGCTTGTTGAGTTTACTAGCAATCCAAGATATGTGAAGAATTTGACTTGCTTAAAGATATGGTTGTTAATTATAATTCTCTGTTGGATATAGTGTGTGTGTACGTTATATTTTACTGACTTTTCTAAAATCTGCCTATGTGCTTGAATTTGATGTGTACTTGACGTTTCAGCAGTAAATCCGCATTGATCCGCATTGACGAACAATATCCTTTGTAAAATGTTTAAGTATAACAGAGTAAAGCATCTATAGTTCTTATACTCTCGTTTATCACCCTTTTAATGCAACGGAAAGGTTTATATTATTGCTGCAAAAAGTTGATCACCACTGTTATTATACATTTCTGAACAGATTTCATCGATTCCTGGGGCTTTTTTGTCTTTGACACTTCTTCTCTTGTTGGGTCTTCACTGTGCAGTTGTAGATTTTGTTGATTATCTATGTTGACCTCCTTCAATATCGTTTAAATTTAGATGTTCGCTGAAATATTGTGCTCATCTGTTAAGAACTGAATTTTTATCATATAGAATTTCACCGTTAGTGTCTTTACAAATTTTTAATCGGGATTAAAATTTTTATTATAAAGGGATTTGTAGTATTTCCTCGTTTCATTTTTATTGAATAAACTTTATATTTCATTGAGGGTGTTCTGTTCGTATTTGCTCTTGTTAAAAACCTTATTTTCTAGTTTATTTGTACTTGTAGTTAGTATTTGTTACAGTAATTTTTCTCTGTGACTTTTTCCATTCCATTAAGTTCAACATTCTTCGGCAATTTTTGTGGCTTATTTTTGCCTTCTATTTTTTTTAGTATATCATCTTGGCCTGCGGATTTTTTTGTTCTTCAGATTTTTTGGGTGTTTTTTAAACTTTTTTCTTATTACCATCTTCGTTTGAAATTACTGCTTATAATATTCTTCGATGTCTCTCTTTATACAATTTATTTGGATATTCAGTCCATATATTCTTTCTCGTGCGTTTAGAATATATTAGTACCTTCTTTCTTTGGCCTTTTTTCTTATCATCAGTACTAAGCAGCTAAGTTAGAATAGAAGAAAATTACCACTAAAAAGGATTACTAAAAAGGCGATGCGACTAATTTTTTATCTCTGGAGATACTGGAGATTTTCCTGCTAAGTCTAGATTCTAGACTTTTACCTGCTAAGTTACCTTCAACTACCATTCGCTCCATGCCTTCTCTTCTTCTAGTTATATGCCCAAAATATCTCAGTATATTTTGGTTGATAGTTATGATGAGTCTAGTTTTTATGTTAAGTTCTGCTAGAATTGAGTTATTTGTGCGATAAGCGGTCCATGGTATGCGCAACATTCCACGGTAGATCCGCATTTCAAATGTCATTATACGCTTTTTTATTTTCCAAGAGTCTGAAGCATAGGTGACGATAGGAAATATCAATGCTCGAACAAGGCGTAATTTTGTGTTTTTAGTGATGTCAAATTCTGTTCTGCTAAATTTTTAGCTGTTGTTTGGAGTTCGGCTGTGGCCGATCTGGCCATTTTGATGCATCAACGGATCTCGTCTTCGCATCCTCCACTATTAGTAATAACGGAGCCTAAGTAAATAACCTAGCCACATCGTAACCTGTCATATTTCTTATCTCTGCTTCGTTGTTTCTGATTTTATCGATGATCATCACTTAAGTTTTCTGCATATCTATTTTCAAACTATATTAAGTACTCACCGTGCCTAGCCTATTCATAATTTTGTTCCAGTTCTTCTGGCAATAACGCCAATATAACAGTGTCATCAGCATAACGTAGGCTTTTGAGTTTTCTTCCTCCTATCGTTCCCAAAAACTTAGGGGCATAATATATCCAACTATATATATTGAATAGAAAAAGGGATATTATGCGTCCCTGTCGAACTGCATATTTTCGAAACCACATTATTAACTCTTAGATTAACAGTATGATTTACATAAAGTTGGTGTAATAAATAGATTAGATGTTCTGGCGTACCCATTTCTCTAAGTATATGCTACATTTTATCCCATTTTACAGTATCGAGGGTCTTAGAATAGTCAACAAAGCATAAATACATATTATATTCAATTTTTGACAAGGAAGTTAAAAAACCCTGAGTTTTCAGAACACCAACTGCTCAGCTGTTCCTATTGTTTAGAACTGTAACTTCTAAAATGAAAAAGTTGCATTAACGTCTTAAAATACTATTAGCAGACAATAGGGATAATTTACAAGCTGAAATAGTAAAAAACGATGACTTTTACTACTATTTAGACACACTTACACCAAAATATCTTTTATAATCTGCGACGTAATTTTACTACTTGCAGTAAATATTTACATCCACCTGGAAGTTACATACCATTGTGAATTAATCAACCTAATAATGAAATTCGCTTTGGATTTATTATACACAACATATGTACTATAATAATGGAAGCGGTATCACTGCCTAGTGAATTTCAATATAATAGGTCTATTGTTGCAAAATGTACAATAGGGAAGACAGTAACAGTTGATGTTAATGAATCTAAATAAATTTGTCATACGACGAACAGATTAAATGATTACACAGTCAATTATCACTTTGCTGTATATATATATATATATATATATATATATATATATATATATATATATATATATATTTATATATATATATATATATATATATATATATATATATATATATATTGTTGTGAATTTATTAATTGTTAAGTCTTTAATTTATAATGTCTTGTTCTTATCTTAATTCATTAAAAAGCACAATGACTGATATTTATTTATTTTCACTAAACATACATAATTTATTAAAAAGCGAACGTAACATTTTATCGCGAGCGCGTCGTCCGAATTAACTGTCCCTTCCAAATAAAGTTCCGTTATTATATACCAGTGCCGTTATCTCGAAAAATCCAAAACCTTCGAAGGCGAAACGGTAAAGGCAAACTGGATTTCCCTCGCACTGGTTCTGGAAGGTCGCTCAGGTAAATCGAGGCCTCTCGTAATCTCTACAACATATTAGAATAAAAACATGTTTTAAAGGTTAAAAACTATGACTCATATTTTTACGTAACATTGCCCCCCTCTCAAAAGATGGTTCCTCCTGGAACCTTGTTGGGACTAGAACTGGAACGGTATGCTGGTATCGGCAACTGGACCCTCTTTTACAACTTCCAGTTGTATAAAAATGACAAGGGACGGTTTTCTCTCCGCACCAGTAACTATGCGGATTGCAACAGACTAACACCTGGACTTCGGTGTCTTTAAAGATCTCCTCCACCATATTTCGGATAACCCTCCAATCTAATTGGCGGCACTCCAACTTTGGCATGGCTAACTTTTGCACGTCGGACTCTAGTACGTGCCCTCTCAATTGAAGTAAGGCTTCCCATACATCTCGGTAGGTAGGTTGGTCACGGGCAGTGTCTTTTGTTACCAGGTAGAAAAGGTAACGTGATGCATCTTGGAGTTTCAAGGTTTTACCGGGAGCTGGCACTTGGCATTGAAGTTCTGCAACTCGACCAAACTTCCTTCGAAAGACGGATGCCAACCCTGGTGCGTCTTTGATACTGGCCGGGATGGTAAGGGCCAGCGAGTAGTCATCGGGGAGCTCGAGTAGATCTTGCTTTTCTTCAGTGGTAACACCATGTCTCGCTTTACCGGTACCTCCATAGGCACCCATGAATTCCTCAAACGTGAGGTCAAACACATCTTGGACTTGGTTTACTTCCACTTCTTCATCTACGTCGTGGTCACCTTCGAAAGATGCCAACCGGTTATGGTGTACTATCATCGGCTTTCCCCTCGGAATCTTGCTTATTCGGTAGATGACATCGTTGATCTTCTCCATGATGAGGTATGGACCTTCCCAAAACTGCTGCAATTTGGGAGAACAACCTTTTCGCTTCTTGGGATTATACAGCCATACTTTGTCGTTCTTCTTAAAGCAACCCTTTTCGGCTTGTGTATCGTACCGTTTCTTCATTCGGTCGCTAGCGATCTGAAGGTGGGAACGGACCAACTCATGTACATCGTCCATTCTTCTTCGTAATTCGATCACATAATCTTCACCTGCTACATCTTCTCCAGGTCGACACCCAAATTCTAGATCACAAGGTAGTCGCATTTCGCGTCCGAATAGGACTCTGGCTGGTGTCTGGCCCGTTGATTCGTTAACAGCAGATCTGTAGGCCATTGTGAAGAACGGAAGGTATTGGTCCCAGTCTCGCTGATGATCGGACACCATCTTTGTCAAATACTTGCCAACTGTCCTATTCATTCGTTCTACCATACCATCCGATTGCGGATGATACGCGGTAGTTCTTGTTTTCTTCATGCCTAGTCTATCACATATTCCTTGGAATAGATCACTTTCGAAGTTCCTGCCTTGGTCACTATGGATCTCCAAAGGCACTCCAAATCGGCTGATATATTCTTGGATCAACTTATCTGCAACGGTGGCGGCCTTCTGGTCTGGAAGTGCGTAAATCTCGACCCACTTAGTGAAGTAATCCATTACTACCAACATATACTTGCCCCCATTTTCACTTTCTGGAAATGGCCCTGCAATGTCCAAAGCTATTCTTTCAAACGGGCTTCCAACATTATATTGTCTCATAGGAGCTCTCCTTTTCCGGTGAGGCCCGTTACTCGTAGCACAAATAGTACATTTCTTACACCAGTCTTTTACGTCGTCGGAACTGTTCATCCAATAAAACCGTTCCCGAATTCGCTGAAGGGTTTTCCTTACACCAAAATGCCCTCCCGATGGACTGTCGTGTAACTGACGAAGTACTTCGGCTATTCTGCTCTTTGGGATCACCAACTGTCTTCTCTTCTCTGAACCGTCATCATTTTCCAGGACTCGTTTAAGCAAGCCATCTTCGATGATAAATGAGTCCCACTGGGCCCAATACGTCTTAACTACTGAGCATAGGTTTGATATTTCCTGCCAAGGTGGTCGACGGTTTTCCTCTTTCCATTTTCGGATTTTCTGTATAACTGGATCTCTCTCTTGTTCTTCCCTTATCTTAGTAGGCGTCCAGTCGTCGTTGACAATCGTCGTTCTTAGCACTGCTGCTTCCTTGGATTCCGTTTTGTTGCAGTGGGAACACTCTGCTGGGCATGGCCTTCTGGAAAGAGAATCAGCGTTTCTGTGGCTAACTCCGGCCCGGTGCTCAATCTTAAAATCGTATTCTTGGAGTCGTTCGATCCACCTGGCTATCTGACCCTCTGGATTCTTAAACTGCATCAACCACTTAAGGGCGGCATGGTCGGTTCGGATTAGAAACTTTCTGCCATAGAGGTATTGGTAGAAGTGCTCTACTGATTTAACTACTGCTAGAAGTTCTCTTCTCGTGACGCAATAATTCCGCTCAGGTTTTGAAAGGACTTTACTAAAATATCCGAGGACTCGTTCCTGTCCTCCTTGAATCTGAGACAGCACTCCTCCAATTCCCACGTTACTTGCATCCGTATCTAAGATGAACTCTCCTTCTGGCAGTGGATACCCCAAAATTGGTGCGGTTATTAAATGCTTTTTCAACGTTTCAAAGGCATTTTGGCAGTCTATATCCCAGCGGTATTCTCTTGCTTCCTCTGTAAGTCGCGTTAATGGCTTAGCGATATCTGCAAACTTCTTAATAAACCTCCGGTAGTAAGTACATAGTCCAAGAAAACTTCTCACTTGATGTTTGTCAGTTGGTTTTGGCCATTCCTTAATGGAATCGATTTTTCCCTTATCCACGGCCACTCCTTCTTTACTGACTATATGACCCAGATAATTGACTTTACCTTGAAATAGCTGGCACTTCTTGGGGTTTAGCATCAATTGGGCAGCTTTAAGTCGATTAAAAACGTTTTCTAAATTCCTCAAATGATCTTCGAATGTCTCCCCCAAGACGATTATGTCATCTAAATAAACCAGGCATGTTTTCCAAGATAACCCTCTCAACACATTTTCCATAAGCCTCTCAAATGTCGCAGGAGCATTACAAAGTCCAAATGGCATAACGTTGAATTGCCACAATCCAGATCCTGTGGTGAAGGCTGTCTTTTCTTTATCGACTGGGTCCATTTCTACCTGCCAGTATCCAGACTTCAAATCTAAAGTAGAAAACAATTTACTTCCAGCCAATGTGTCCAATGTGTCATCGATCCGAGGCAGAGGATAACTATCTTTCTTGGTAACGTTGTTCAGCAAACGGTAATCCACACAGAACCTCGTCGTTCCGTCTTTCTTCTTAACCAGGACCACCGGAGAGACCCATGGACTCGTAGAAGGTTCTATCACCCCGTCTTTCTTCATTTCCTGAACAATCGTTTCAGCTTCCTCTCTCTTCGCCTGTGGTAATCGTCGAGCTGTTTGACGAATTGGCTTAGCATTACCAGTATCAATTTTATGCTTAACAACGGTAGTTCTTCCCGTCTTTCCTCCTTTCGGTACGAAAATATCACGATACTGCCGAAGAAATTCCCTTAATTTCCTTTTCTCCATCTGATTTAGAGACTGTCCTGCAACTGCAACCATTTGGTCGAATTTGTCGTTGGAATTATCAGATGTTGTCGCCTGACGAATTATGGATGTCACAGGTACACAAGTTCCTACTTTTGTCTCTTTCTTTATGGTCACTGGGTAGTCGTTGACATTGATAAGTCTCACAGGAATTTCTTTAGCCGAAGTCACCAATTCCTTTCCAATTATGATTCCACGGCCAACCTCATCGTCGTGGTTCCAAGGCTCCATCATAACAGGTCTCCCTTCGTCTACAATTCCCTGTAGTCGCGCTACTATGATCGTTTCGCTTCTCGCAGGCACGACTGTATCTTCTGTAATGGCTGCTTGCACAGTGTTGTCATTATGTGGATGGAGAAATACCTCCTCGTTGCCAACTTTGATTACCTTATTCTTAAAATCCAATTGGAATCCATGCATATTCATTACGTCCATTCCTAATATAACATCCTCTTCGATGTCAGCAACTATAACAGTATGGACAAACTTTTCTGCCCCAATTCCCAATTGTACCTGGATTTCTCCATGAATGTTGGCATTTTCACCTGTAGCGGTCCGAAGTCGTAACCTCGTTGGTAACAGTTTCTTTCGGCTGTTTATAACTGTCGGGCGTATAATGGTTCTGGTCGCTCCGGTATCCACCAACAACGTATGCTTTTTACCATTTATGTCTCCATCTACATATACACTATCTTCACGACATTTCAAAGAAGCTATTAGTATGAGAGGGTCTTTGGAAAAGTTCTGGGTCGAAGCTGCCCCCCTAAGGCTGACCCGTTCTAGTTTTCCTGATGGTGAGTTTCTTGATTTGCGTCGTACCTAGGGTGCTTACAGGAGCTTCGTACGTGTCCTATTTCGCCACAATTCCAGCATCTGATGGTCTTCGTTTTCTTGTATGTCATGCTTTTCATCATATTAACGAGCTGGTCAAGTTTATCTTCATCTCCTTCCTCTTTTACAGTCCTAACTTTACTGTACCCGCCAGAGGCCTGCGTAGCTGACTCGTATTCGAGGGCGGCGGATAGGACATCAACCAGCGTCTTGTGACGAGCTAATCGCAGTGTTCTCTGCATTTCATGATCACGAAGACCATCAATAAACGTTTGAACGGCCAATTTTTCCATCATGTCTTCGGGAGCTGTTGGATAAGCATATCGTACTAATCTGGCAATATCTACCTCATATTCTTGAAGAGCCTCATCTTTCTTCTGTCTACGATTTTTAAGCTGTGACTGATATACATGCTCCAAATGTTCGTGGCCATATCGCATATTTAACCTCTTCTTCAGTTGTTCGAAATCATCGGTCTCCTCTACGGCTATGGTCTGAAGCACATCTAAGGCATCTCCTCGAAGGGCGATAGTCAGGTTTACAGCCTTTTCTTTTTCAGACCATCCATTTGCTCTTGCGGCTGATTCGAACTGTTTCATGTAGTTGTTCCATGATGATTTTCCGTCGAAAGTTGGGACTTTAACATGAATAGAACCTCCACTTCCTTCAAATTTCGGCCGTGTCTCCAACTTAAATTTCGTCTCGTCTTCTTTTATCTCCACTGTAATCGGATTGTTACCTCTCTCTGCTGTCCCTGTTTCCTCCATCTTCTTTTCCATCTCTTTCCATATCTTTTCTTCGAAGGCTAACATATCGGCAGCAACTTGGTTTTTTAATGAAGATATTCTATCGTCCAGGGCAGACATCTCAGAAGTGACTTTAGAGATTTCCGAAGAGATGTTAGCAGAGACTTTGCTTTCCAGCGAAGAAATCTCGTTAGAAACTTTGTCTTCCAACGAAGCGATGTCGCCGGAAACTTTGGCTACATCAGAAGAAACTTTCGAAATATCGTCAGAAACTTTGTTCTCTAATGATGCGATGTCACCAGAAACTTTGGCTACATCAGAAGAAACTTTCGAAATCGACGAGAGGACAGCATCTTCAAATATATAAGTCTCTGGATCTAGTCCTTCTTCTAGCAAAGCGTTCTTTAGTCGTTGGACTAACTCAGCCTTTTTTCCGGTAGAAGCTAATTCTCTGTCTTCGAGATGTCTTCTTAAATTAGTCACTGTCAGCTCATAAATCGTAGCCATTTTCACAATTTATTTTATATTCACTTGTATTATTATTATAAGTCTAATTTATGTTCGATCTCACTCTGACACCATTTGTTGTGAATTTATTAATTGTTAAGTCTTTAATTTATAATGTCTTGTTCTTATCTTAATTCATTAAAAAGCACAATGACTGATATTTATTTATTTTCACTAAACATACATAATTTATTAAAAAGCGAACGTAACATTTTATCGCGAGCGCGTCGTCCGAATTAACTGTCCCTTCCAAATAAAGTTCCGTTATTATATACCAGTGCCGTTATCTCGAAAAATCCAAAACCTTCGATGGCGAAACGGTAAAGGCAAACTGGATTTCCCTCGCACTGGTTCTGGAAGGTCGCTCAGGTAAATCGAGGCCTCTCGTAATCTCTACAACATATTAGAATAAAAACATGTTTTAAAGGTTAAAAACTATGACTCATATTTTTACGTAACAATATATATATATATAAGAGTCAGAAAATTAGTTTGTAAAGCTTTGTTAGTAAATCTAAACTGCTAAACATCTTAAAAATTATTTTAAAAAATATCTAATGAATGTTTCTCTAAATTTAGTATTTTGAAAACTTTTTTAACAAAAATAATTCAAAACTTACTTGGAACAAACACATCCAATTACTCAAAAAATCATGTTTACAGAATATAAATATTCTTAAAGTACTAGCAAATCATAACTGAGGCGCAGACTCAACACAGCTGGTAAATATTTACAAATCCTTAATCCGCAGTAAATTAGGTTATAGATCAATTGTATATAATTCAGCTAAGAACTCAACATTAAAAAAATTAGATACAGAACCAGTCCAGTTGAAAGTATTTATGTCGAAGCAAACGAATCTCCACTTTCTATTAGAAGATTACGTCTCAGTTTACAATACGCAAGCAAGCTATCAACTAATCTAAACAACCCGGCCTACCCCTATGCTTTCTCCACACATTACCATTCTAATTACAATCAAAATCCTAATCTTCGACCATCATTTAGCAAAAGAATTAGCAACTTCACATTTCCGGGTATTATGCATACCAATATTGATTATGCTCCCCCTTGGACTATACAAATTCCATATTGTAACACAGATCTGTCAACTTATACTAAGGACAATGTCTCTACATCTCTTTTTCTCTAATACTTCTACAATATTAAAAATAAATATTCATTCTGTCAACTAGTTTATACCGATGCATCAAAAACACCCGAATTGGAAACAGTACGATCCGCCATTGTCACAGAGGATTCTGTGCTTTCACATAAGTTTCCACTACCTAAGGAATACTCAATGTATCCTGCTGAACTTTTTGCGATATCCAAGGCAGTACAACAAATTCTTAATCGACCTGAAGACATGACAGTAATATTCACAGATTCCTTAAGTGCAATCCAGGGAATTCAGAAAATATATCCAAATCATCCAGTTTTAGAACAGATTAAAAAAGATCTTGTGACTCTACAAAATAATCGTAAACAACTACATATTGTGTGGATACCATCTCATGTGAGGATACCAGGAAATGAGATAGCTGATCAAATGTCCAAAGAAGCTTGTAAAATCGAGAGATCTGATAATAGAACTTACCAAATTCCTCACTCAGATATGAAAAAATGCATCAATGAGTACACAAAAAACTGGATACGAAGATTGCAACTCTTACCAAATAATAAGTTGCGGCAAGCAAACCCAGATCTATCAGCGAGAACACCAATTTTAGTAAAGCGAAGGGACCAGGTTGTACTACATTGTATCCGAATAGGACATATCAGACTGACGCACGAACACCTACGAAGGAAGGAACTTCCTAGGATATGCTACGCCTGTGACACCAATATAACTGTAGGCCACATTGTTATAGACTGTCCATTAAATCAAATGGAAAGACAAGTTACTGGACTACCAAGTGATATATACTGTGATTTAGACAGTGCGGATTGTGACAAAATCATTAGGTTTTTAAAGAAAACGAAATTGTATAATCAATTATAAGTGATACTTCAAAAAAAAATCTAAATTATAATCAACTTTGTAAAAACTTTATAGTTTATAATTTATATTAATCATTATATTAGTCTACATTGTACCACCGCTAATAACCTTCTATGGGTGATGCGGGTTATTCCCAATAAAAAAAACTGATGCAAGTTGGCGTTTAATATAAACAGTTAATTAACTATTGTGATGAGGGTAGCGTCATCTGGTAATCGAAAACTTGGACGACGTATAATATCAGTATTCATAATAAAAAATTAAGTGATACCATGTTTGTTGTGCTTAGAAGCCTTTCTGCTTATTTTCTATTTTACTTTATTTTAAAAGGAAGTTTTTGTTCTGCTAATATTATTTTATTCAATAATTTCACACATGACTTTTAATTTCGTAATATTTCAAATTTTCTTTGGCATTTTCTACATATTTCCGTCTCTTCTTAATATGTCTTCATTTTAGACAGATAAAAATGATATCTTTTATTATTATGAACCAAACCACAAAGTTACATCAGTGTGAAAAGAACACCTAGCTATTTTGTGAGAGCTTCATCAATTTTAGCGATAACATTGTGCCGTATAAAAGAGAAGAGAAAGTGACGAATGAGTGTGTAGATAGAAAGTGTATTATCCGAAGAGACACGCATTCATGTGTAGCCTTATAAGATTTTGAAAAAGTAATTTTGCTAGAATATGCATTTATAAAGTCTTACGAAATATCAAGATAATATTTTTGACGGAAGGAAATTTTAAAGCTTTTATCATTTGGAGTGTTATGAGAGCAGTAAGCTAATATATATATATATATATATATATATATATATATATATATATATATATATATATATATATATATATACAAGAAATACTGGATATTAGTGACTGTCGATATAAACAAACAACCAGTTTATTGGGGCTGCAGTCAGAAGGTTGGCCGAGATGTTAAAGTAACACTCTTTTGACTTTTTGTTTAGATTTCGGAATTGTTTTATTCCTTTTTCAAGAGGCTGTAATATAGATAAAAAGAATATGTAAATATTTACAAAATATCACAATTCGTCAGTGCAACTTACTAGTCGTTGAGATTATTTAGAATAAGATTTAACCCTCAACATTAACAACACAAACATAAAATAATGAACAAAATACATTTTAAAATTTTGGTAAGGATAGTAAAACTTTTTTCATTCGATGACATCTTTTTGATGGTGTGTTTTAACTCTGATACATAAAGAACAGAAAGAAAAAAGAGTAAGATTAAAATGTAATTATGTGTTCTTAATATTGTATTTCTTTTCAAAAACCAAGAGGCCCATATTGGGTAATTTTTAATTTTTAAATCTGTCTTAATGGTATGCAACCGGTTATGCACACATATGTATTGTGAAGTGTATATGTATAGGTAAATATTTATTTTATTTTTGATATTTTTCCAGTAAATAACAATAAATATTGCTCAGTTTGTCTATGTCAGTATTTTTATTTATGCAAGTTATACTTGATTTTATGAAACACATTTCCAAGAAAACACGTTTTGAATGGTTTTTTTCTTTTGCCAAAATACAGGAATCTTTGAAATTAAACTCATGTTTCAAAATTAATGCATGTTCTGTAAGTGCACATGCATTTATTTTATTAGTTTTTGGTAAAAAAGAATTCCGTGGAGTGCGAAAAAACAAGAAGAAGAACAGCGTTGAAATCTCGGCGTGGTGTCGCATTGCAGAAGAAAGTCTTCAATGACAGCCGGAAAGTAATGATATTTCGACGAAATCCACGGTAGGAAAATGTCAGTTTGGTGAAAATTGCAACAGTTGTGCCGGTGATAAAACACGACTAACACAATCAGAGAGGTTTTAATTAGAAGGCCTATAATGCCGAGTAGAGTGCGATATCAGTTCTTGTATGTGTTTAATATGATTGAAAATTTATGGGTAGAAAAATTAGCCGAAGGGAGCGCAATCGTCGAGTTATATCAAATATCAAAAGATCGGAAGGAGAACCCTTTGACAAAGGTGACTAGATCAGCCAGCAATATGGCTGCCAAGAGCTCCGATCTTGTAGAGCCAGAGCGAGCATGAAAATTGGACGAGACTTGTTAACAAAAGTGACTAGATCCGTCAGCAGTATAGCTTCCTAGAGCTGCGATCTTGCAATAGATGTTCTTGTATAGAAATAACACCAGAAATGTAACACATACAATTACAGAGGTCAGATGTATCTGTTCAGATGTTTCATCATCCCAGGATACATTGAAGTACCACAACGGTTGAAGAGGACGTTTGACTAGCAAAAAGACATGGAAAAAAATAAAAACAAGAGGATAGAAACAAAAATACGACTGATTTACGAACGAATAGCCCGCTTTGTATAAGGTTTGTCAAAGGGACGAGAAGAATAAGAAAAGAAGTCAGTCGTAGGATTCCATTTTATACCCAGTACCGTAAAAATCGAAAGTTCCTCTATATCAGTGAACAACATGTCAAAATGTCTAAGCCAAAGCCTTGAAAATAAACGAAAATGGTTGCTGACGTTGTTGATTTGTTTAGCAAAAAACCATCGAGCTTTAAAAGCTAAGCGAGTGCTCACTGCAGAAGGTGAGTAGATAAGAGAGTTAATCTTGTAGAGTGTTTAAGCCAAATGAATTTTTTAAAAATGATTTAAGTAACGGTACGTAGTAAAAACTCTTGGAGAGGTTTAAAAAAGTCCGATCTCCAGGGAAACCCTTTTATAGTTCCAAAATTTCTTATTTACTTTAATTTGTCGATACGTTTGCTTTATATCGCAAACAAAACAACAACGAAAAGAACAAACAAAACAACACACGAATAAGTATCGAAAAGACAAGAGAAAAAAGAAAAATAAAGAGGATTGATATTTGATATGTATCAACTACGTAAAAAGAAATAGACGAGGACATTAAATGTGGTTGTGTAGCAAAATTTGAAATGTTGGTATTTAAAGAAGTGATTGTCTAAAGGAACAAGATAAATTTGACGGTTGGTTAACAAACGAAGAAAAACGCGAGGCCGTGATTCGCCAACCGTGCATTCGTCGCTCCGAATGAGGTGAAATCAGGCCGCGTACACAAGAATTATGTGGATTAACCAACAAGAAAAGTTCTTGAAGCCGTTTAGTCACAAAAAAATACCATATCTAATTTGCTACAGAACCACATTTAATGTCCTCGTCTATTTCGTGTGTTGTGTTCTGGTTCTCACCATTCATATAAATGTTCGTAATACAGAAATAATAAAAGAGAAAGTCAAATTCTCTGAACAGACTAAATGTGTTTAAGAAAGTTTAACAATGAGATTTTATTGAATAACAGGAAACAATATATGTTAAAGTAAATAAGTTTGGATATACAATTAAATTAGATCATACTGTAGTACAGTAAAAGAAAGTACAAAAATGTTAAAATATGAAAATAAATACTACATACTTTCCCAAACACCCATCAATCAAACATTTCTTTTTCTAACATTTTCTAATCATTGAAGGTTCGTCTTACAATACAAAGGTATCTTAACATTTTACTCAAATTATTTTACAAAACTCTTATCTGCATAAATGGTAGAAAAACCGCCATTTCCATTTTCTACGTGAATGTCCATTTGGTCTCTACACAATTGTGATTCACCATTTCGGAAAAGCACGTTATATCCCTTATACCTGGTTTATATTTTACAACCTTAATATTACTGTGTACAGGGTGTAGAGATTATGTCGGTTGGTGATTTTTTAATTTTTTAGAAATTTCATCTGGTATTGTCATATAAAAAGAAAAAACCAGACACGAAACTTTTACAAGTCATCTAAAATACTTTAAAAGCATAACACCGTTTTTTGCTACCGAACCTTTCGTTGTGATAAGAATCAAACTTTGTAGACATCCCAAATTACAATCTTTTACCTTTTGGAATACAAAAAAATACGAAATCCTCAGCTGAGAAACATAATTCTTTAACTTTTCAATTATTTTTTAATTGTTCCCCATAAAAAGTCATTTATATTCTACGCCATATATTAGTAAAAAGAAAAAATCGAAGAAAACTTTTTAAGTTGTATTTAACTGCACTTCTTACAACAACTTCTGTAAGTTTTCGAATAAAAAACTTCTTCTCGAATTCACATTAGGGTTATTTTACGCCTACAGTCAGCTTTTTATAACCATTAATCTCAATTTTTAAACAAAAAGTTGTTAAGAGGATTTTAAAAGCATTGGACGGTGAAAAAACTTTGGTAGACTTTGGAAAAAGGAACCGTATAGGAGACGAGAATCTCTAATTTGCAGATGGAATAATCCACAAATAACTTATTTTAGAAGAAGTATTGAAATTGATGAGGCTTTCGCCTAAAGGTAGAAAGAGTTTTATATTTTTCATGTTAATTTGTTTAGACATTAATCGATAAAATCCATTTACGCTCAAATATGATATTTATTTATCTATTCAACATTCGCTTTGTATTTATACGTATGTGGAGCCAGATTTATTTAAAATACTTAAAAGCAGATTTATGATTTATTAGATTTGTTCAATATTATATCAGTAATCACACCACAAAGATTGCTGCTTTTACAAAGGTGCCAAGGAAAAGAATTCCCTTAACATCTTTTAAATTATCACACCATAAGCCTGATTAACATACGATCCACCATTCATCGAAAATTCTGACTACGGTGTATAGCTAGTAACTCATTATACTACGCATCTGTATGTTTGGTTGCCTACCAGTCAAGAGAAAGATCGTTATAACCTCATTCGTTTGTACACGTGTAGTGGATGAACGTTACGTTATGTATTACTCCAACTGAAACTTATTATAACTATTATACAAAAACACTTCCATATAGTGTAGTAAAAATAAACGCGTTAGGTCCAGATACGTACAGGAAAGTAGTAAGGTATATGAGAGAAAAGAAAATTGTATTTTACAGCTCTCAACTGCAACAGGATAGACAGAAATGCGTCAGAAGAAGTTTCAATCATTGCAATATTCAGATAGCGGACCATAAAAGCTGCATCTTCTACAAATGTGCATTTTTTGAAAATAAAATTATTATTCTTATACTAGGTCAATAATTTTAACTAAGAAAAAGAATTCTTATTGAATATTTACAATAAATAAATCCTTTGACGAACTATCAATAAAGATTTGAAATCGAAAATGCAGATCAATCGTAAATCGAAACTCATTCATTAATCAGAATACCTAGTTATAAAAAACAAAAGAAAGAGTTAAGAAGCTGGTTACTTCTATAAAAAAAGAAAAAGAAGATTGTACTATTGAAAATCTACCAGTACAAGAAAAAGAAAATGATAAAGATGACTTAAGTCCATGGTGTATTTTGATGAATTAATTGGACATGACTTATCTAAACATACACCTGTATCGAGAGATATAAAAGAAGTCGACATGTATTTGTCTGATGATATATTACCCACAAAAAATTTCGAACGAAGATTGGAAATGTCCATTACCGTGCTGGAAAAACCATCGCCAGGTATATCCTAACTTAACCACTATATTCTTAAAATATTGTAGTATTGTAACAAAATCTGTTCCTTGTGAACACATGTTCAAAATCTGGTTTAATTTTAAATAAAAGAAGAACACGGTTAACAAGAATAGTGTAATAATATGTAATGTAACTGTAAGTACTATTTGTATTGTTTAATTTATTTTTCAAGTTATAATAAATATATCCTTCGTTAGTTTCTTTCACTTCAATAGTTATACATATAAACGATAATAGCCAATATGTTTGTGTACTGGCTTATTTGAAACTACTGGTAAACAATCAACTAGTTACAGTTTATGAAAAACGGTTCCGATAAAAATGTCAACGACCCACCTCTAGTTTCTTAGCTATATTAGGATCGGAACCAGAAATGTAAAATATCTCTGATCGGAACTAATCGTCTCACTAATGGGCAATGGTTGTCAATGAGAAATAGAGAGGGGATACCAAGGGGAAATATGATTGTTATCTTTGTCTATTCGCTGAAAATATGATTTTATATCTGTGTTAGATATCCTGTTCAATTTTACCATACCGACCATAAACTTTTACCTAGACTGTATAGATTTGTAGCTAGGGGACTCCATCACAAAATTGATACAGATGATATGCCGCAAACTTGCGAAAAAAGGCCACCGTGTTAGAATAATTTCAGGTTATAAGCCACCATCATAATCAATGTTAAAAATAAACTAACAAAAGAACCTTTTCTACTATTCTTTATCGATCTTGAACCCAACACAAATAATAAAAAACATACGAGATAGAATATCTATCACATATAAAGGTAGTTATCCCCAAATAAGAATAGCGGCCTGGAATGCCAACGGCCTAACAAATCATGTCCAAGAAATAACATTATTTTGTTCAGAGAGTCTTTCAACTGATAGAACAGTTGTCAAAATTCCATTTTACACAACATATTTTACCCACCATCCCGACGGAACGCCCATGCAGAATCGACAATCATAGTCAGATCATCTGTTAAACATAACATTTTACAAAGTTATTCCACACTTAAAATTTTTGAGCATTTCAATCAGAATAAAAAGGTTCTCGTGGCCATTGATTGTCACCCATATCCTAGTTAAATAATAGGACAGCTTCTTCCAAACCGTTGGCTCGCACTTCCTGATAGCAGGCGATGGAAATGCCATAAATACTCTATGTGAGCAGATTATAAATTGCAATAAATAAATAAAAACACTTGATAAACCGTACTTTTCAAGACATTGGAAAGACATTTCAAGACATTTATCTTACATAATATAAACTGATTATTTTATTTTTTATTTAGTAGACTATAAATTGCAATAAATAAATAATAAACGCTAAAAAAGTAAAAATGAATCAATCAAATTTTACAAACGTTCACTTCATATCCAATAAATTTTTAGTGAGTCATTTCAGGGTAAACTGCTTACAACTTATAACCAATCGCAAAATAGAAACCAACTAATTAAAACTCACTTAGTAAGGAACAGGTTCCGCCTGTTTTAAGACAGCTAATTAAAATAAAAGTAGGTACATTACAATTGGTGGGATGATATGGTTTGTACCGCCTCTTGACTTCATGGCATGAAAAGTATATTAATGTATTTTTTCTGTTTTTGTTACTTTATTTCAATCTAATTTTGACTAAATTAATATTTTTTTATATTATTTGAATTTAATATCTTCATCTCCAGTTTTTTAATCAATTGTCTTGTTCGGTAGAATTATTAAATGTTAAGTTCTTTTTTCAAATATTTTAGAACCTATTGTTTTGATTAACAGTGGACCTGCATATGCATTTATAAAAAATCATAGATGTATGCAGCAGACTCATGCATATGTATTTTGCGTATAATCAATTTTCTAATAATAAATGCTATATTTCTGCGAATACCTCTTTTCAATATAATCCATAAAATGACTGTGATAGCTATAGACCAGTCTGGTCA
This sequence comes from Diabrotica undecimpunctata, assembly GCF_040954645.1. Taxonomy (NCBI): domain Eukaryota; kingdom Metazoa; phylum Arthropoda; class Insecta; order Coleoptera; family Chrysomelidae; genus Diabrotica; species Diabrotica undecimpunctata. The sequence goes on from NC_092811.1 coordinate 7,891,387, forward strand.
AAAGAAAAGGTGGAAAAATGTTTCGCAGATATCTGAAGCTTTTAAGACATAGGTGGGGGATACTAGATGATGAATAGATGAAAAGATACTCCTAGTTTTACCTTGCGTTTTTTTAAGCAATAATTTATGGTCACAATTTAATTTTTTGTCTATAAATTTTTTCCCTTATATTTTAAATAAACAATATTTATGTCATTTTTTTATGTCAAGAATATCTTTATTTTCCCGTTTTTCTAATTAAAATTGATAAATAATTTACAGAGATATTTGCAAAAAAGCAGTTTTTTTGCACTAATTTATAAATTTTATTAATTTATTTATTAACAAAATAAAATGGTATTAATACATTTAAACATCAAGGAATTACCTTTTTTTAGATTTGTGCGAAATTTCCCCCCGATCAGTCAAATACTTTATAAGTTATTTAATTTGTTTATCCCTGAGGCTAATTATTTAAACTATTGAGCTTGCCCTATGCATGCTGCTAGACACATTCAGCAAATTTCATAGGATTCTTTAAGACTTAGACTATCTGAGAAGTTAAATGGATATTGAGTTTTCATCGAAATTATTTACAAAATAAACGTTTGAAAAAGGGGTATGTTTTTTGCTTATAAACAATTGTAATAACTTCTATACTTTTCAAGCTACAGACTTGTACGTACAACCATTGGATAACTGGTAAAAAAGCTCACATTAAAAAATAAAAAACCTTCTATGACCAATAGAAACGAAGTTAGTGACTGTTTTTAAAAAAATCATATCTCCATTGTTTATAAACATTAAAAAGTAAATGCACAAATTTTGAATGAAAATCTAAACTTTATATTGAAACTTATAGCTATAAAATTTATCTAATTTTTCGAAACGACGGTACTTTCGAAAAATCGACATAGGAAAGTGGAGAGGATATCTGTTTCAGCTCCGTTTTTTTTTCGGCATCGGAATTTCAAATTGCAACACCTAGGAAAAATTTACATTATCTTGGCTTCCTTTGCAGCTGCAAGCCTCTTTTTTTTATTCTGGGGTAGCTCGTCGAAATATGAATAACTACATAGTTTTCACTGGCCGGAAAATATGGGAAAACTCATAAAAATTGAGTCCATTTGAAATTCACCCTAAATACTTATTTTTTTTTAATTTGCTCGAATAGTCTGTCGCAGTATTAATAATGATGACATAATTTTCACCCCCATAGATCTCGGAAAATCCCGGAAAATCAACATATGTTTTTTCATTTTATATCAATGATGTAATAATACTTATATATTTTATAAATTAAATTTCAGGTAATTTTTTACACATGATATTATTATACTCCTTATATTAATTATAATTGTTTGTATTTTTATAATTAACAATATTGATTTTTATTCTATTTTTCTTACAAATATGATATACAATATTAATCTAATCTGCCTTACTGCTTTGATAAAATAAGTCGATTTTTTCATCACTTGCATTATTAAATTTTGCAATGTTTATTGAACTTTACTTTTTTTATTTTCTTTACATACATTGGTTTAAAAGTTAAAATTTGGTTCATTTATTCGACTTCACTGTCAGGTCTGAACCTTTTTGTTGCGGGTTGTTTGTCTTCACTTATTAAGTCAGTCTTTCCATACATATTAATGGGCGATCTTAATGCCAAGGTGGGTCAAGGTAAGGTAGGAGAACAAGTAGCAAAATATGGGCTTGGAAACAGAAATAACAGAGGAGATCGATTGATTCAATTTTGTCAAAGTGAAGACTTCGTACTAACAAATACCTTTTTCAAATTACCTCCTCGACGGTTATATACATGGACATCTTCACAACATACCAAAGAAAAAATAGTGAGAAATCAAATAGACTACATTATGATAGCAAGGAGGTATCATAATGCTGTTAAATGTACTAAGACGTACCCAGGAGCTGATATAGGCTCAGATCATAACCCGGTAGTTACTGTGATAGAGGCGAGACCAAAAAAGATTAGAAGACCTCACAGAAAGGCACGAGATTTAAATAAAATTAGAAACAAAAATATACGACAAGAAACAGGAGAAGAAATAAATGAAAACCTCCGTTCAGTGCAGCAACAAATTAATGATACAAACAACGTTAACCAAAAATTAAAGTACATAAATACAGCTATACAAACAGCAGGAAAGAAAGATCTTACAAAAACAACAACAAATAATAAGTCGTGGATGACACAAGATATACTAGACTTGATGGAACAAAGAAGAAAGATGAAGAATTACCCAGACAAATACAAAGAAATAAATAAACACTAGATAAAAACTAGATAAAAAAGAGAATAAAAGAAGCCAAAGAGGAGTGGATTAAAGAACAATGTGAAGAAATGGAAACCTATGAGAAAAAGTACGATGCGTTCAATATGGACCAAAAAATTAAAAGAGATAACAGGAAGCATAAAGAAATGCCAAATAGGTAAACTTAAAGACAAAGATGGAAATCTTATTGTAGATCTAGAGAATAAAATAAAAAGATGGACAGAATACCTAAATGAATTATTTGAAGACGATAGAAACAACTTAACTCAGATAATCAATGCAACTGGGCCAGACATATTGAAAGAAGAAGTAAATACGCAATAAGAAACGCTAAAAACGGACAAGCAAATGGACCTGATAAAATTCCTACAGAACTGTTGAAGCTTTTGAATGATAAATCCGTAACCATAATATTAAATTTTGCAGCGAGGAGCTAAAACAGTTTCCCCTCCACTTTCCTATGTCGATCTTTCGAAAGTAACTTCGTTTCGAAAGGTTTTAAGTTTCGAAAAATTGGATGAATTTTATAGCTATAAAATTCAATATAAAGTTTAGATTTTTATTCAAAATTTGTGCAAATTTTACTTCTTAACGTTTATAAACAATGGAGATATAATTAACAACAAAATTGTCGCTAACTTCGTTCCTATTGTTCATAGAAGGTTAATTTTTTTTGTTAAATGTGAGTTTTTTTACCAGCTATCGAATGGTTGTACGTACAAGTCTGTAGCTTGCAAAATATAGAAGTTATTACAATTGTTTATAAGTAAAAAACATACCCCTTTTTCAAACGTTTATTTTGTAAATAATTTCAATGAAAAGTCAATATGTATTTAACTTCTGAGATAGTATAAGTCTTAAAGAATCCTATGAAATTTGTTAAATGTGTCTAGCATCATTCATAGGGCAAGTTCAATGGTTTAAATAATTAGTCCCAGGGATAAACAAATTGAATAACTTTTAAACTATTTGACCTATTGGGGGGAAATTTCGCACAAATTTAAAGGACGGTAGTTCCTCAATGTTGAAATATAATAATAACATTTTCTTTTGTTAATAAAAAAATTAATTAAATTTATAAATTAGTGCAAAAAAACTGCTTTTTGCAAATATCTCCGTAAATTATTTATCAATTTTAATTGAAAAAACGGGAAAATAAAGATATTCTTGATATAAAAAAATGGTTTAAATATTGTTTATTTAAATTATAAGGGAAAAAGCTTATAGATAAATAACCAAATTCTGACCATAAATTATTGTTTAAAAAAAACGCAAGGTAAAAATAGGAGTATCTTTTTATCTATTCGTCATCTAGTAACCAACACCTATGTCTTAAAAGCTTCAGATATCTGCGAAACATTTCGCCGTGAAATCGATGATTTTTGTATAACCAGACTGGGCTACTAATATGCTACTAATATTTGTTCCAAACTACCTGAATTTGTAATTCTATAAGGAAGAAACAAATAAATAGAATAAAACTGTTAAAATTTCATGGGGCGCCCTCTAGGTATCACTAGTTACTAAAGCGTATTATCCAAACAGATGTCGACGTTTTCTCAACTCGAAAGCCGAAAGTTGTACTTTTCCACACTAGGGGACAGGCTGTTGATATCGATTTTTTTAAAGGACACAGACTTGCGCGCGGCCATATTTAGTCCTTAATTTTCCTCGGGTTTTTTCAAATATTGCAAATAATTTGAGAAAATACAAACACGTGTCTTGCGTGTTGTACCTTAAATTTTATTTTTGAAACAGTTACTAAATTAGACCAAATAGCTTCTATTATCTACCGGGATCTTCACGAGTTACAATGAAATTTTGAGTAGAAAAGTGTACTTTGATATGTTGATACGTTGATATGAGTAATTTGTAATGGAATATGATATACTCTAGGTGTTAATAAAATTACACCTTATTATTTATTATGATAAATTATTTTTAAATAAATTCGTCGTTGAAACGTACCACAAATATACTGAGAAGAAATACAAATTTAACCCAGAACCCATTAAGGATTATTAAAATATTTAGTAGTGTTTCAACGTTTATTAACAATCACATTAGGGAAAAGTCGGATAAAATGGTCTCTCAACATATTTCTCATAATTTTAATAAAGCCGCCGTTTAGCTTTCTTTATTATATTCAGTACTACTAGTGGGGTGTAGAGTTGTGATATACAGGTGTAGCATTTGAAATTTATTGGAAACCCCTCGTATATGTGTTAATTGAAATCCCCTTATATATGCATTATAATAACAAAGAATTTTTCCAATGTTTCTTGGTTCGTATCCTTCAATTTAAAACCAATATAATCTTTCGTTCTTTTTAGGTCGCCGCCGTCGATCATAAATAATTTTATTGTTTATTTATGTCACAGGCGCAAATTCTTCGATATTTCTTTGTTCAAACCGCCCGATATTGCGTTTTCAAATTAATCTACGTCTTAATTTTCGTTGTGTTTTGTTTATTTTAGCGTTTTGCTTATTCTAGTTTATGCCATCAATTTTTTAAGATAATTTCGCCACTCTCAGTGGAGCCGCTGTTAGAGGCAGTGGTTTCGGTGTTGGTCCGAATTTTCATCTAGTTCGTAATGGATTTTCCTTATTGTTTTTTTTATCGGAATTAGTGAAGTTTTTTAGTATGTAGCAGTTCAATGTGTAGTTACAGAGGTTAGGTTTGAAGAGTCGATCAAAGGGGACAGTTCGTTGTTATGAGATGATATAATTTGTTTAAAATAAGTGGAATTTTACTCTTACGTGATATGTCAGATTTAGAAGAGTAACCACTTGTTTCGATGTTATAAAGATTTGTGTGAACATCTGAAAAGTAAATAAGATGGTTCCCGTTTGCAAGATGTGTATAAGTGCCCCACTTCAACCTCGTTTTGTTCCTGTTCTGTTCCTGGAGCAGTTTTGTATTTGAATGTGCCAGTTTCAACTTTTAACCTCAAATAGATCCAGTTTTTCTTCAATCGTGTCCAGATAGTTCCCAGAAATATTAGTAATGTCCAGTATCCCGTTTAATCCACAGAAGTTTCATTGCAAAATTTTATGTGAATTAAAGGTAACATTTTGTGTTTAATTTCTATAGTAAAATAGACATTTTTTAAATAAACGTAATAATTGCTTTCATAAAAAAAAATTGTAATATTTAAAGCAGTAAATTTTATAGCTTGACTTTTAGCTGTCATTTCATTTGTTCAGTTTTGTTTTAAATTTAATGTTAATATATGACAGCTAGCTTTATTTTTGATATTGTTTTGTTTTGTTTTCTTTAAAAGAAAGGGTAACTTACACGTAAATTTTGTAAGTTTTTGTAGTATCTCCAACTCCTGGAAATTGTAAACAGATGACAAATGTAAGTTTTTTTTGTATTTTTGTATTTTGCAGCTATTGTTATAATATTTTGTATTGTCTTTTTTGAGCATTCTTGTGTTCTCTATGTTTTGTAACTGTTTGTGGTGACACAAAAATAAATGTTAAATTTTGTTTCTTAACATTTGTTTATTTTTTTTACTAACCTTTTTTTTGAGTTTAATTTGAAAAAGATTTTGAATGTTTGGCATTTTTAATAATTATATCTCCAGTTATAACTAGCTGGTTGTAATAGGTATAATTAGGCACCTCAAGTGGCACCCTATATTAAATTTCTTGAGGTGTTTCCGGTTTATTTTCATTCTTTTGTCCCAAGAGATTTATGACCATTTATTTCATTTTTCTGTAGTTGCCCCAATCCAAACCCCCTTGTCTTTTACTTATCCACGACCCCAGCTCTCCTAACAAACCCTGAGTGCCGTTCGCATCAGTATCGATTATTTTGCTTGCCCTTCTCCACCCCCAGTAGTTTCTTCCCCCAATTTTCTACCCCTTGTATTAATGCCCCGTGTGGTAGGCAAAATATATCGTTACACAGGTAGCACCTTTTATCGGAACGACCACATCGAGCGTCATAGACGGGAGATGGTTCTTGATAACTGGTCCTCATAAGACAACTAACTCTCACTTATGGCTCCACGTGCCACATCCCGGGCAACTGTGCTGGTCTGCAGGCTAAACTAAACAGTATTCTGGGAATAGTAAACGCGGAAACACAGCGTTTACTATTCTGAAACAGATAACGGCAAACATGAATTAGGTGTTGGCATTATATTGACAAAAGAAGTGGCCAAATCTGTTGAAAAGAGATAGAAGAACTATAGCATAACATTAATCAAGTCGTGGAAGGGTTGAAAAAGCAAGACCTAACAATTGTCATGGGTGTTGAAAAAGCAAGACCTAACAATTGTCATAGGTGACTTCAACGCCAAAGTTGGGGCCAGCAAAACATCATTTGCAGTTGGACCATTCGGACGAGGAAACCGGAACGATCGGGGAGATACATCGGAGATTTTTGCGGAAGCAAATCAATTAGTAACATCTAACATGTTTTCAATATTTTCATATTTTTTGTTCGAGTCCAGGTCTCTGAACAATATGTTAGGGCTAGGCGTATTATTGTTTTGTAGAGTTGTATTTTTGTATTTCTCGATATAATTGTGGATTTAAGGAGGAGATTGAGCCCAAAATAGCATCTGTTAGCCGTGCAAATTCTGCGGTGTATATCTGCGGTATTAATATTGTCAGTTAATCGCTGAAAAGTATAAAAATTCGTTCACTGCTTATCTATATATACTTCGCTTTGTTGGAGTTTATTATTAAACCCATTTTTGTAGCTGATTCTTTTAATGCAACATACGCTTTTCGTACAGCGTCTTCTGTTCTCCCAACAATATTGATATCATCAGCATAGGCAAGGATTTGCACTGATTTGTTATATATTAAACCAATATTTGTCATATGTGACTTACTTATTCCCTTTTCCTTTGTTTTAAAAGATTCAGACATTTCCCCCTGAATTCGTACTTTACATTTAACTTTTTTAAGACTTAGTTTTGCTAAATTTACTAACTGATTTAACATTCCTAGCTCTTTCATTGCTTTGAATATTTCTCTTTTATTCACAAAGTCGTAGGCTGCTTTCTAGTCTATAAATATGTGATGAGTATCAATGGCATATTCCAGTGTTTTTCCTAAAATTTGTTTCAGGGATGTAATCTGATGAATTGTCGATTTACCATCTCTGAAACCAAACTGGTATTTTCCTACTATCCGTTCTGCATATAATGCCATAGGCCACGGTGACATAGTACTGTAAAAAAAAATTTTATACACTGCATTTACGTAATTCCTCTGTGGTTAGAGCATTCAAAGATATCTCCTTTTTTGTGCATGGTGCAAAGTATTTCAATATTACAATCATTGGGGAGCGATTTCTGTGTCCATATTACTTTTATAATCTGCTGTAATGCCATTATTGTATCGTGGCCACCGTTTTCTTATACTTCAGCTGGGAAATTATCTATTCCCGGTGATTTATTTCTAGCTAGTTTTTTAACTGCATTTTTAACTTCAAGAATCGTTGGTGGTTTCTCTTTCCTCTCGTCTGGTCCCTTACCTCATCTCTTTCGTCTTCCAAGTTTTCTTCTTCTGCCTATATATTAAGTGCCTGGTTTAAGTATTCCATCCGTCTATTCAATACATCTTTCTTTGTTGGTAATAGGTCGCCATTCTGACTTCTGAATTGTCTTGTGGTTGCCTTGAATGCTTTTCTGTTGATGTTAACTTTCTTATAGAATGCTCTAAATAATTTCTCTCTTTTGAGGTTTTCCATATATTTAAGTTCCCTATTTAAGTGGTTTCGTTTGTTTTTCTTCTCTTCTATTTGTCTGGCAATTCTCTACAGTTATTCTAATTTATCGGGAAAGCATCTTCCTGTAGGCTTCATTTTTTTTTCGTTTGTTGCATTTTTGCATTCATCATCATTATTAAACATCAAATATAGTATTATTTATTACACAAAAGCGATTTATCAATCAGTTATTGTTTTAAGCAAAATATTTTTTCAATAAAACTTGCTGATTACTAATATAATAAGATAAAATATTTTCCGGTCTACATCACAAGCAGCTCCGGCGTAACGCATTTTACGGTACGTTTCGTTTTCATGCGAATCGATTTTTAACGCAATATTTATGGTCATTTTGGCCTAACGTCAGCATGGCTCCTGATGAAAACAAGAACATTAATCTTGATTTATGACAATGTTTGACAACTTATGTAGTTTCAGACAACACCTTCCTATCAATATTCGACAGAATATAAAAATGTACTGTTGGGGAAATAAGAGGACGGTCCGAACTCGGGTGACTTTGTAATTGAAATTTATTGGGATATTCATTGATCCGATATAAACATAACAAACTTATAAAAATAGTCATAAAAACAGACAAACTCAGAAGGGTATAATTTTCTCATTAAGAAGTGTCTTGTAAGAGACTGATGAAAAGATATAATAAAAAAGTGTAACATGTTTAACTAAGGTTCCAATAAGTATAAAATTTTTATGGAAAAAAAATCCTTAAAAATATTTTATTGACCAAAAACAAATAAGTGTTAATTCCTTCAGCTCCAGCCCATTTTTTGGAGTAGGCAGCTATTAATTAAAACCAATTATTAAAACTAGCAAAAGTTGTTTAATAAAAATACATTTTACGAGAATTATGATGTATAATAGAAGATATATTCACCTATGGAGACCAAAAAAATGTTTAAAGCAATTGGAATTTTTATGACAATTTATAGTGTTTACCAGAATATCCACATAAGGATATTTGGGTGTACCAGTGTTTCCAGTGTATGGGATTGACACTGATGGCAGAAAGGTAAGTTGAGGTTCAAAAACGGCTGTATGTGTGCTTTGTCGATTATAGAAAGTCCTTCGACCACATTAAACACGGAAAATTGATTGAGGTGCTAAAAGAAGTAGAGTTATCATAAGTAATACATACTGGAACCACATAGGATGCGTTTGAACAGAGAACGGAAACACCAAGTACATCAACATAAAACGAGGAGTGAACTAGAGAGAAGTGAAATCTAAGTGAACAGTCTACCTTAAATGCAGACATATCTTTCTCGGGTCGTCCAAGAAAAGGAAAAAAGAGAAAATTTGCACAACAAGACAGAAAAGAAAGAAAAATAAAAACTAACAGCAATATGGAATATTACTCATCCATAGGTAAACTAGCAAAAACAAGAGATTTTATCAGATACATGTGTTTATGTGCCGCTAAATGCCATGGAAAATTTTCTGTTCAAACCCTTCAACAGTTTTTCGAACACTATTGTCACTTAGCTGATTATAATCTACAAACTACATTTATATCAACATCCGTTAGAGAAAATCCTGCTACAGAGAAAAAATTTGCAGGCCACAAATCCTGCAGCACGACAATTCTCAAGAAAATACTTTATAAATAAAGTAGTAATTTGCAGAAATGTATACCAATGCATTGCAAGTGTCAACTAAACGCAAACTTTGACTCCACTTGATAGGCGAGGAGTCTGCGATAAGCACAACAAAATGTCAGCAGATGAAAGAAATATTATAGTTAACCATATAAACCAGTTTCCACGGTACGTATCTCATTACTGCAGCGCCTTTAAAATGGACCAAGAATTTTTGCAAGAGGGAACTACTTTATCAATAGTGTATAATTTTTACACACCAAAAAGTGAAAATCCTGCCAGTTTCTCAACTTTTAAAAGAGTTTTTTTGAATGATTTTAACTTGCGACTAAAAAAGCCAAAAAAAGAAAACTGCAATAAATGTGATGCCTTTAAAATTAAGATGCAGAGTATTAAAGATGATGAAAAAGAGAATATTGTTAGACAACAGGAACTGCATTTGGAACAAGCTGAATTAGGAAGGAAACAAATGAACCTTGACTTAACCACAGCAATAGAAGATCAACAAATAGAAACTTTGACCTTTGATTTAGAAAAAACGCTGCCTTTACCTTGCATATCTTCAACTATTATTTTATAAACGACAGGTATGGGTATATAATAAACAAAATTTATCTATCTATCTATCTAATTAGCCTTCTTCGGTCCATCTTTGGACATATGCTTCCTCAACCCTTTTCCATTCTTCTCTGTCTGTCGCTATAGTCATCCACCTAGAGCCCACGTGCTTCTTGGTATCATCTGCCCATCTCATTTGGGGCCTTCCTCTGCTTCGTTTATATTCCCACGGTCTCCAACTTAATAATAAGAATCTCCAATAAGAATTTTGTTCCATCGGTCTTCTTTTTGTCTTATATTGTGTCCTGCAAATCTCCATTTTAATTTTGCAACTTCTTGTCTATCATCCCTCACTTTTGTTTTCTCTCTTATCCACTCGTTTCTCTTTTTATCCATTAATCTTATGTGCAACATTTGTCTTTCCATAAGTGAGAACAGGGAGTACGCATTGATTGTACACTTTGGTATTAAGATATGAAAACAAAATTTATATTGCATAAAAAGACATGAACAAAAAATGCATAAAAAATAACAACGGAATGATATTATATAAACTTGCTAGCAACTGAGCTAGATATCTTCCTCATTGTTATAGTCACTCAAAAGTATTTTTGTCATTACCGTCTAGCTTTACATCATCTTCATTGTCTTTCTTTTTCTTTTCTTCAGGTTGCATTAGCTTCTTTTTCTGACCTTGTTTTCCATTCTTTGCAGTACGATTGAGCTGATTGTAAAATTGATGGTAAATTGGTGGCACAAAGCATAGTAGGTCTTGTAAATTCTTTCATTTTTCGTACTTTAGAGTCATCGGTGAACTGTACAATTGTCCACGACTAATATTCTTCCACGCATATTCTTCATATAGTTAACTGTTATAAATTCAGTCTCTTTTTTAACAGTGTACTTAAATTTCATGATAAATGGATCTTTCTTCTCAAAACAAATCTATTTTATTTCTCTCCATTTTATCTGCTTATTCTCATTATACGTTTTAATATTTTCCTGCATGTACTCGTTAAAGTTTTCGAGTGAAGTGAAGTGTCCCATCTTCATTTCTTTACATTTAAACTTCTTAGAACTGTTTCCCACAGCATTCGTTGACTCACTGGGTACAAAAATATAAGATACTTGCTTTTTGTACTTTTTAATTACTCTGAAATCTACATCGCATTCTATGAAGGTATGTTCCGCTTTAATGAATTTGTGAAAAATTTCACAATGTTTTTGTTCGTATTTTGTTCCGAACAAGAATCACTAAATGCAATAAAGTGTCGTGTGTTTTGATTAAGACCAGCCATAAATTTTCAAAGACATAAAGAAACTTCCATAGAGTCTCTGGATGAAACTGATTCATCCCACATATACATCGAAGCACATTTCTTGCCCAAATTATGGATCTCAAAATTATATGTCAATATAACCCGCATATAAAACTATTTATTGATTATAAGTGCTAGTGTAGGTAAAGTTATTTGCAGATCGAAATAAACAGTAGTTCTTGATTTCTTGAAGTCTCGGCCCTAATTTTTGGCGCTTTTTTGGCTTTTCGGCAATGAAACACTCTCTTGCACATTAATTTCTTTTTATCTCACTGACTTGTGCATGATTTTATTGATGTTTCGAACTCATCGCACTTATAACAAGTCGGTATTAAACAATCTCCTGTAGCACCATTTCTTGACAGAAGCTTCGTTAGTTTCTTGACAGTACTCTAGGTAACACATACATTTTTCTTATGGTCAAAAATGAAGAAAGGTACCGTCTACGGGGATTGTAATGTCTGATGTAATTGCTGGTATATTTTGGAACCATATTAATATGTCGTTTTACCTTATTAATTACATCCTGTGATAGTTTATTGGGACATGGAGCTCTTCCTATTTTATAAACAGCGGTAATTCCAACGTCAGATATCCCATTTAAAATTCTCGAATAACGTTCATTGCTGATATCCAAGGTTTTTAAGAAAAACATATTACAAACCCTCATATTTTTAATTTTATAGTAACGCTCTCTCCTTTATTAGTAACAGCTTTTGTACATCGTTGTTTGGGCAAAGCGATCTCTTTACAAGAAGTAATGAATGCGTTCTGCAGATTCCAATTTCCTAGATATCAGAATTGGTTAAATATTTCCTGTCGGTGAATTTTTGACACCGAAATCTGCAAGTATGTATACAACTTTGTAAACTTCTTGCTTTTACTAACTTGTTATTATTGCCTACGTATTCTTCACTTGCATTCCTTTTCCGTTTTCTTACTTGCGTCTTATTTAAATGACTATATCTCAAACGTTTTGCCCTTTTCCTTGAATGACACGTTTCAATCAACATCTGCAATGTTTTTTAGATCATCATTACTGTCGAAACTACTATCTTCTATTGGACTATAGTTTTTGTCCCCTTCTGGATCGTCATATTTCGAATAACACACTTTTAAAACGTGGCTGTAACAAATAACTATATAAGGTTTAGAACAGAAGCGATATATACACTTGCACCACTTATACAGAAAACTGTTAACAGAAATTGGTGAGAGCTTCCCCGGGTGCCATCCCGTGTCAAAAGATAACTAGACTCATTGATAGCATGCTCACCGACAGACTTTTCCAAGTCACAATGGGCAACTCTAAAAGTGTCCAAATAAAGCTTAGCAATGGACTGCCACAGGGATCTGTTTTGGCACCCTTACTGTTTAATTTATACATCGCGGACCTACCTAGGAAAAATTCGCAGAAATTTGGCTACGTTGACGACTGGGCCATTGCAGCAAGACATAATAACATGGCAGTTACAGAAACAATACTAACGGATGACCTTGCCATTATGGGAGAATACTTTCGCAAATGGAGGCTACGGCCTAATGCGACGAAAACCGAAGTGTGCTGTTTCCATCTAAATAATGCCCAAGCCAACAAAAAACTGTCCGTTCACTTTGAAGACAGACTACTAACTCATAACTCAACACCAAAATATCTTGGAGTGACTCTTGACAGAACTTTAAGTTTTAAAGAACACCTACAAAGAACGGCAGCAAAACTGAAAACGCGAAATAATATAATCCAAAAGCTATGTGGTACCACATGGGGGTCCTCAGCCTCCGTACTCAGATCATCTGCTATCGGACTTGTATACTCGACAGCTGAATATGCTTCCCCAGTATGGCTCAATAGCAAACACACAAAGATTATTGACACCCAATTAAACCAGACAATGCGAATGATTTCAGGTACAATTAGACCAACACCCAACTATTGGCTTCCCATCCTGAGTCACATTTCACCGCCGAAACTACGAAGAAGTCACTCCCTTCTCAGAGAATATCGAAAAATCCAGTCTAACCATCAACTACCCATTCACCATGAGAAGCTTGATATCGAAATGAACAGACTGCGCTCCAGATATCCTGTCATGTTAAGGGCCACCTCCTTACATCAGGAACATTTCGACCTCACCAACGCTTGGAGAAGACAATGGGAGCGCGACTCACCACAAGAAGCACAGCAAATGGCCTGTATCGATTAGAAACCGCCAGGCTTTGAACTGACCCGGATTACATGGACAACGCTAAACAGAATAAGAACAAGAAGCGGTAGATGTGCTGACAGCTTACATAAATGGGGAAAAGCCCTTACTCCGGAGTGTGACTGTGGTGCGCAACGACAGACCGTCCGTCACATTGTTGAAGAATGGCCCCGAAGGCGGTTCCCTGGAGTTTTTGACGAGTTCCTGAATGCGACCGAAAATGTTTTAAAATATATTAATGCATTAGATGTTCGTTTATAATACTCCATGTAATGTTTTATATTGCTTTTTAAATATGCGTTCTTATTGTATGGCATACGATAAATAAATAAATAAATAAGGTGAGAGCTTCTACTTCTCACAGACAGATGTCCGTACTGAATTGTGTTTTGTAGTTGTACCATTCTTATACTAATAAATATCAACATCTTCTAGCCACTCATGCACATATCTGACTTTTCTACAAAATGTCACTTGTACCACTTTTTCTCTCAGTTCCTCAATTATAAAATATCCACTACCAACATGCACCAAATGCTCCATTCCACAGATAGTTAAACACATCCTGCTGCACTTTCCATTTTCCTGATAAGAAATTGTTTTCTTCATTGTTATTCTTTTTAATACAACTAATAACCCTGCGTAATTGATGTGGTAAAAGTTTAAAAACAATAAAAAAAATTAAATTGCTTGGCTTCTTTAGCATTAAATTCTCGAAAAGTAAGCCGATATGCTGTAGTAAACTTTAGGTTATAATACATCTTCTTTAATAAACCATCTTGTCTCTTTTCATGCATATAAGACATTTATCATTATACATCTTCGGCTCGATTTGTGTACTTTGTATCTTTCAACTTGGTCTCAAAGTTTCCACAACATTTATTATGGAACTTTCCGCTCAACTTTTTAAAAAGTAAACAGATGGACTTTTTTTACATATTGTTCTATTATTTTTAAAATACGGGACTAAAAATGAAATTTATTTTAAAGCAGATTGCAGTTTATCGTGTTACAGAAGTGATGCTGGTTTTCCAGAAGAGATCCATTAAATGCTAAGCACTCGTGACATTTGAACGTTAGTAGTTGAGGTCGCACATTCCAAATATATATTTCCTGTCTGTGGAAATAGGTTAAGTCCTTTTTCTTTATACCAGGCGGCATCTTACAATGTGGGGTAAACTTAGAATTATTTCAAGTATATTACTACAATTAATTACAAAACTACAATTTTAGTATTTATTTAATTTATTCATTAAATTTAATTTATTCATTGAACTGCTTCGAATAATTATGCAAGGGAAAATAGCAGGAAAAAGGTCCATAGGAAGAAGACGAAACTCCTGGCTAAAGAATCTACGGGAATGGTATAGCTGTAGCAGCAACCAATTGTTTCGGTCAGCAGTTTCGAAAATACGTATAGCCCTGATGATCGCCAACCTTCGGAACGAAGATGGCACTTAAAGAAGAATAAGCTTGAGCCCAAACAAGCTTGTGTATTTTATTTTAACAAATCGTCAAGGAGAACAACGAACGTAGTCCTTAAATATTTAATGTTTTAAATATCTATTGCAAGAGAAAAACCAACGTAGTCAATATGAAACATAGAAATATCCCACACAGTCCAAAAACTCGTTATTATTCTTACCCAGGTCATCGCAGCTGTTTATTAGTTGTTGTTTCGATACGTTTATTCTTGGCTTGTTTGTTTAGTTGTTAATAAGTATTCAATATTCTTTAGTTTTAAGAGTCTTTGTTGAAAGTTTTATTGTTTAAAATGTCTGACAGTGACAAAAATACATGTGTTAATCAAGAAAAATCAATGAAAAAGCGTAAAACATATGGCCGTCTTAGAGATGTTATTAAGAAGCAACGAGCCTCAACCTTTGAAACCGGAGAAGACTGTCAGTGTAAACGGTATAAGTGACAATCGTAATGATGCCAAAAATAGTTACATATCTGGACTTATCTCATTACGCCCTGTATTTCAACTAAGGCCAAGGGAAAATGAAGATGTTAAACGGAATAAAAGCTCCTACAGCTACAAGAGTTCTAAAAACGAGACACGTGCCAGTTAAAAAACAAGACGGAGTTTTTATACCTTTAACAATAATGCCTAAGAATTACGTTCCCAAAAGAGCCCCTACGACAAAAAGAACATGGAAACAGCCCTAAAGCTAATAAAGGATGGCACTTTTTCTCTTAGAAGTGCAGCTACACAGTTTAAAATTGACAAATCTTCTCTTTCGAGAAGACGTACTCGTGTACTTGGTAAATACGGAAGAAAAACTTCTCTAACCAAAGAAATTGAAAATGACTTAAGTAATAAGATAAAAATTATGGAAAAATGGGGGTTTGCGTTCACTAAATCGGAGATACAAGCAATAGTTCAAACCTATGTTACAAGTAATATATTAACTATCAAAAAACGAAAACTAAAGTACTTAGGACATGTGATGAGAGGGCAAAAATACGCATTATTACAACTTATTGTGCAAGGAAAAATCCGAGGAAAGCGAAATGTGGGAAGACGAAGAATATCCTGGCTTAAGAACTTAAGGGAATGGTTTGAATGCAGTAGTGCTGAACTTTTAGAGCGGCAGTCAACAAAGTCCGCATAGCCATGATGATTTCCAACCTTCGATATAAGATGGAACTTAAAGAAGAAGAATGTACAAGAAAACCATCTTATTACTCAGTTTAAGGAAGGAAAGCCTAACAAAGAGTGGTTTAAAAATTTTTACAAGCATAATAGACTAAGTCAAAAAAAGCTTGAGCAACTGGAAAGATGTAGAAGGTCAGCTACAAGTGATCCATTCATCATCTTTGGCTTTTACGATCGCCTGAATACTTGCATATTTGATTTGAAATTGCAAGACAAGCCCGGTTATATCTGGAATTTAGACGAGACCAGTTTTTCTTCCGATCCAACCAGAATAAAAGGCGTTGCTGGTATTGGTCAGAAAGTTCACCGGAACATAGAGGAGTCAGGAAAGGAAAATACCACCGTAATGGCCTGCATTTCAGGAAGTGATACTTTGTTGTCTCCTCTAATAATTTTCCAAGGACAAAATTTATGGAGCAGTTGGAAAGGTAAGATGTCAATCTTTTATTAAAATATAGTAAGTAATAAAATTATGTTTTGTAGGTAAGACCGATTTACCAAATACATGCTATGCAGGCTCTGGAAAGGGATGGATGACTTGTCAGATTTTTCAAGAGTGGTTCCAAAAGTTTTGTGCACTGATTCATGAACGCCCACTTCCTATCATACTGGATGGACATGTTACTCATTTGGATAAATCGACGACGGTAAGACCGATTTACCGAATACATGCTATGCAGCCACTGAAAATGGATGGATGACTTGTCAGATTTTTCAAGAGTGATTCCAAAAGTTTTGTGCACTGTTTTATGAACGCCCACTTCTAATTATACTGGATGGACATGTTACCCATTTGGATAAATCGACGATAGAATTGGCTGTGCAAGAAAATATAACTTTATTGAAACTTCCTGCTCATACAACTGACTTGCTGCAACCGCTTGACAGATGTTGCTTTGGTCCATTGAAATTGAAATGGAATAAAGCTTTGATTAACTGGCAAAGACTTAATCAGAGAAAACCATCTAGAAGCGAATTTAGTGATTTGATTTGTAGCATTCTTTTGAACAGGTTGGCATATTTCCATGCGATAAGAATAGATAACCAGCAGAACGCTTAGATCCTGCAAAGCTACTTACATATAAAGAATATTGATATTTTCGAAGATTGCAATGAAGAAACTCCACTGAAGCAGACCGAACAGTTTATTTGGTCTGTTTCAGATCAATCTAACAGTCCTTTTCCCAGGCCATCTTGCTGCTTTGAATTATTACTACTTGAGAAAATACGAAGAACCCCAAACATAACAGCAAGAAGAAGAAAAATAGAAGGTATGGCAAAAGTCCTAACAACAGAAGAGTACTTAAAGGAAATACAGGAGAAAGAACAAAATAAGAAAAGTAAAGGTGAGAAATTTACAAAATCACGAAAGAAACAAAAAGCGAATAAAACAGTACTTGAAAGTGACAGTGAAAGCAGCATTGACGAACAGCAAGTTTACCAAGATGAAAGCGATGTAGAGGATTTTACTGTAGAAGATATTATCAGTTTATCGATCAGAAATAGAATAAAGAGTTTTTTTATTATTTTTATATACCGCGGGCATATAAGTTAAAATACAACCCTGTACTTATTTGTAATAGTTATAATAAGAAAAAACATTATTCCTTGACCCTGACGAGTTTTTCCGTGAAATACTAAATGAATAGTGAAAGGACAATGGAATCCGTATAATTATAGATTTAGGAATAAACTTGTAATTGTATTTTGCGGTGGGTATTTTTCGAAAGTAAATAAGAATTAGATTTAGATATGAGATAACAAGAATTTGGAAACTTATTTTTGTTAAAAAAGGCAAAATTGTTAATGGTTTCTGAAAAGTAATTTGAGTGAAAGTAGTTTATTTGTTTTAAATATCATGTTGAAAATTTTCTAAATCGAAAATAAGTGGGAAAGATGAATGCTTATGATTGGTTAAAAAGGAATGGTGGGAATGAGAGAGTTGAGAAGGTTGTCTGGGAGAGATTGAAAGAATGATTATGTTACCGGCAGACCAGAAGAGAAGACGTGTTTTCGTGTAGTCAATCTGAGTACCAGTGTTTTCGTTTGTTAGTGAAAAAGGTGGAAGCTGAGAGCAGATCAAAATCGAGAAGATTAATACCTCTTTTGAGTCTGCATAGTCCACGAGATATAATTGAGAAAGAAAGGAGAATTTGTGAATAAAGAGTACCGGTCAAAAGAGGCTTGGGCTTGTGTTTTCGGAGGAGTAGTTTGCTGGTATGCGGTTTGGATCGATGCTGAGAACGGGAAAGATTTGATGGTAGCCGGACATAATCAATCAAGGAAGGAACTGTGGTTTGATCGAGAGGAGACATCATTGGTGTAAAAAAATAAAGGTCAGTCAAATAATTTGAATGAAAGAAAATTTTAAGATATTCTAAAGATAAAATCAAATATAAGCATACGAACTAAGATTCCAAGTTTCAAAGAGTTATTTTTTTTTGTGAATAAATTATATTTTTATATGGTCACTTTTTTTAGTAGATATTATTATAAAACAGATCAATAGATAGTTTGTATGTTTGTGTGTGTATGTTTGGTAAGTTGGCTTGGAAACTAGTCCTTTAGCCACAGAATTGTAATGTAAGATATTAGTTTTTAAATAATGTAACCAACTTTAAATAAAAAGTTACATATTAGTTCGTATACTTCTCTACTATCTAAGGAGAGTAAATGGGTGATGTTTAGGGAGTCTGAATTTTAAGTTCTGATAGTTTTGAATACAGCTGATCTGTTTCATACCTATGTTTATCGCACTTAAAAAGAATATGGTTGATGTCACATTGTGATATATTATCGCATGAGCATACCCCAGAAGGGATAATATTTAACTTAGCCAAGTGAGCTGGGAATGCACCGTGATTAGTTTTCAGTCGTGTAATTGTGGCTGTTAACTCCTTTGGCATTGCATATTTGAAAATATAGTCAACATCTTGTGGCAAGGTAGGGTGGATAGTATAATATTGATTATTTGAATTCGTTGCTATTTTTTGCCATTTTTCTTTCCAATTTATAAAAATTTTGTTATAATAATGTTGTTGTAAGTCCTCCAATGTAAATATGGGAATATAGAGTCCAACATGGGTCGCATCTTTAGCAAGCTGGTCAACCAGTTCAGCCAGATAGTTTGTAATTAAAATTAAATTTAGAATATAGGAGTTTGTTGGGAAAGATAATTGCCCACAAAAGTTATTTATTAATATTCATCGTATTGCTTATTGAAAATAAATAATAATTTGTGTGCATATTTATGTTGTTTTAATGTTAGTTCCGTTTCCTGTTCTATCCCGATTATGAGCAACTAGGAGATACTGAACCCACTAGAAGAGATATATAAAGTAAACTGATTAAAGTAAAATTAACCCTGAGAATTTTTAATAGTAATTGATTTGTATGACTCTGCATAAATTAGTGAATTAATTAATTAAATAATTGGATTAATTAAATTAGTGTTAATTAATAATAAAACATCATAAAGCAGATCACAACAATATATATATATGAAAAAAATTAATTACCATTATTACCAGTATAAACATTTTTGCATTAATATATTCCAAGAATGAAAGTGAAAATGTACATTTCGGTTGTTTGTTTTCCTCAAGCGTTCTGAATAAATAAAAAATGAAGTCCCAAATTAAAGAAAACAACGTTATGTAAATATCTACAAAGACGTTTAATAAAGAGGCTCCAGAAACAATTTGCGAAAGTGGCAACGTTTAAATAATTTTCGAGCTTTCGTTTTCAATTGTTGGTAGTGAAAAAAGAAAAGCATTTAATCTTTTAAATGAAAGCAACTTTTGTTTTGTTTCAGAGTTTTATTTAATGGATAAACAAATAAAATAAAAAAATGTAAGTTTTCATTAGTACTTATTAAATTCCTTATTTTGGTAGAAGTTTGCCTCCGAATTTGGCTAGACGACCATCAAAAATGTAGGAAGATGAACAATCAATTAAGATGGCGATCTTACTACTATTTAGAGCGAAATAAGTAATGTGACAAATTACAATTTGAAGCACCACCCACTGACGGGAAAATAAAAGACTACAAGCATTAACAAATATGTAATTTAATGACTAACTTTGTTATTTGTTTAACTCAATTAGGATCTGGTCAAAGTTTTTTCGTAGAGTACTAATATTTAAACTGCCGATTCAGTGTCCGATTTACGCAAGTCCTCGAAGCACAAACTAAAATACAATAACTATATAATATACGCGATAGTTTTTACTCTAAACTAATTAAAGACAGCGTTCAGACCTTACTGAACAGTAAAATAATTGAGACAGATAAAATATTTCAGAAGGCAAAATAGATCAATCGTTTATTTAGATGAAATATATTTATACAGAGCACATACTTCCTCGAAAAATTGGACAGACAATTCCACAAAAGGTTTATATTCTGCTATTTCTAAAGGTCAAAGTTTTATAATAGCTTACGCTGGATGAGACCACATGAGAATCATGGACCACATCTGGAGATTATCATTCCGAAATAAATTCAGCAAATTACTAGAAATGCCTAAGAGTGCCTAAGTTAATACCCAACATACCACCTAGTTCAATAATAGTTTGTGATAATGCTAGCTATAATTGAGATTATATGAAAGAAAGATAATAAAATGGTTGACACAACACAATATACCTGTCCTGTTACTCTAATGAATTATATGGGCCGATATGTAACATATACGCATTTTATAACTTGGACCGAGAATACGGCGACACCGCTTTACGGTTGCCCCCGTATCACCCAGATTTGAACCCAATTGAATTGATTTGGGCAACGGTGAAGAATAATGTCAGTCAAAGAATTGTCACGCTTAAACTTAAGGACCTAAGAAAATTAGCAGAAGAAGAATTTAATAAAATCGGTATTGAACAACGGAAAAGGCGGTACAATGTTATACAGATAAAAGATGATTAGTTTGAAAAAGAAATACCAACTGATCTAGATTCGGAAATTAATCCTATCGTCATTAATCTTGTAACAAAAATTTTGCCTACCACATGGGGTATTACTATGGGGGGTTGAAAATTGGGGACAGAAATTATTGGGGCAGGACTAGGGCAGCAAAATAAATCGAAACTTATGCGAACGGCGCTCAGGGTTTATTTGAAGAGCTCTAGTCGTGGAAAAGTTAATGAAACAATGGGATTGGATTGGGGCAACTTCAAAAATGAAGCATGAATCTCCTAAACAAATGGGCAAACAAAAAAACAAGAAGGCCCTCTAGCTATTTAAAATGGGACGCCGCTTCGAGGAAACTTCCTGATGGATAAAAGAAAAGTTTCTTCAGTACTAAAAAACACAAAATAGGGGTTAGGGGACTTTTCTAAAATCCATAAACAAAATAGTTTAAAACTTGAAATCTCTCGACCCTCGATCTGTGTACCGGCTACTACCGTTTTCCTTCCCCGCTAACCAGTCTTCGCAACCCAAAATTATTGTTAAACCTCTTCAAATTATATCGCAAAATGACATTGAATCGCTTCCAGTGATTAAAATTGTAGAACGAAGCGTACAAATAAATAAAACCATATTTTACATCACAATTCAAACAGAGAATTGGGGAGATATTTATATTCGGGCCAGAGACGTACTAGAAAATTTTTATTCCTTAAATATTAAATAATTTAAGGAATTTCATGCATGCTACAATCTTGGGGACTATTCGAGTGACAGTGACTGTGACTCTTCTTCTGACGAAGACATATGAATATTAGTAGTGTAGTATAATGTTAATACTTGTAAATAATTTAGGTTTTTATACTCTTAAAGATTATTATTAGTTTTTTAAGTTGTGTTGTAATATATTTAACTAAAATGTAACTCTGTATTAGTTTATCTAAATAGCCCTTAAAAATATAATTTCGGTATTTTTTTTTTATAAAAATACCAAAATTACAAAATATATTTTTTTAAATGAATGATTAAAATCAGGGTTTAAGTTATTCTAAAAAATAAAATTATTATAGTAATTTTTGTTGAAAATATATGGCCTGTAGTTTATTTTCATAAACTGAAATATAAACAGTTTTTTTTATATATTTTCAATGGTTTTTATTTGCGCAATATTTCAACACTTAGTTTTGTTTTTATTTAATATTGTAGGGGATTACTAATATTATTATCCTATTTAGATACTTTTTGGCGCAATTAGCCAGATTTAGTATTAGTAGAAGTATTTTTTAGTACGATAATACTGCCACAAACAACTTTGCAGATTTCTGTACTATGCACTCATAAATTTGAGCCGTGAGACTTGAAAGCCGTCCAAACAAGGATGCTACGGACTTTTAAATATTTTTTGCAGGCGTTTTTCGGCTCATAACTCGTTGGAGCAAAAAAAAAGAGAGAGCTAATGACGTCCAGACTGGGGTTTCCTGTTAACAGCTCGAACAAAGAAAGCTGGCGAAGAGAAAAATTTATAACGCTTTTTTACGACTTTCTAAAACAACAAGTTTAAGAGAATAGAGCTCAAAAAATTTAAACGAAATTAAATTGTCTCTTCTAATGAGAGTATGCGGTCTTTATTACAGTTTTTTAGAAGCAACGGCAGCAAATACCATGAAGGGTATTATTCAGTGAATAGTGATTTAAAAAGGGTGTGATAAAACGATGTTTCGATATCACAATGAACAAAAAGATACAACGAACCAAGTTTATTGTATAAAGTTCTTTATTAGTTGTTGTTCTACTGTAGAGGTTTTTTGTTTTATGTTATGGTTTGATCGCAATAAGGGTAATATTTTAAGAGGGTGTACTACACAACAAGCGTACCACATCTTATACAGAAATATTATAATTTCAGTAAATTTTTCTTTACTTTTATTTTAATATAATATAAATTGTGGTTAAATGTTTAATGTTTGTTGTAGTTGCTAAAGAAAAATATATAGTAAACCTATCAGCAGATTTTTTGTTTGTATTTCATACAGCCTTAACTTTAAATTAATTTATTTCTAGTAACATATCTGGACATTTTTAATAATATTAAACTAATTTGTGAAGCAATCTCAAGTATAATTACATTGCGAAATCCCCAAACAACAAATCTCATCATTTGTTCCATCTTGTCTGAATGCACAAATGCATTTTGGAACAAGATTCCTCCAGTCGATCGTATAACAGTCAACGGGAATATCACTGCAACGTATAACTAGTTAGGGGACAATAATGATACCGGTTATAAATTTAATAAACTTTATATTCAATTTGCGTCGCAACTAATAATATGATTTAGAAAGCAGGAACGTGATTATAGTTTCTGAACTGGTTGGGAGGTTTGCCACATGTATAATTTGGTTTGCGACTATATTTGAATACTATAATTATAATCTCAATTACGGTATATTAATGGCTCTCATTATCGCATGTTTTGCCGTTATAGCTGCTTTGAATAGTTTTAAAATTACCTTTGATAGAGTTGCAATGCTTAGAGTTGAAATATAGAGCACAGGGTCATAAAAGTAATATTTTTTCCTAATATATTTTACTTTTAAAAGTCATGAGAAACTATTTACAGAGGAGTTACTGAAAATAAATTTTAAAATAGTTCTACGAATTAAACAAATTTAAAAAATTTGCAAACAAATATATTTGCCAGAGCATTATTGTCAAAGCTAGGCAACACGTAGTGCAGAATGTGTATAACGGGTTGCGTTCGGTCACAATGCAGTTAGATATTAAAAATATTTGAATTGTCAGTATAATATACTTTATGGTTTATAGTTTAAAAAATAATTTTCATATTTTTATTCTGTTCTATGAATTTTTTCGCTTAATATTGGCATAATGTTTGCATATTTCTTCTTCTTGATGTGCCTATCCGTTACGAATGTTGGTGATCATCATGGCAATCCTGATCTTATCTACAGCAGCGCGGAAAAGCTGCACAGATGTTGTATTGAACCAGATTCTGAGGTTCTTTAACCAAGATGCTATTCTTCTTAGTAGACCTCGTTTTCCAAATATTTTTCCTTGCACGATGGCTTGAAGGAGAGCATATCTGGATTAATTTTGCATAATATGTCCAAAGAATTCTAACTTTAGAGATTTGATGGTGGTCAGTACCTCTCGGTTCTTATTTATTCTTCTGAGGATCTCCTCATTTGTGACTCGGTCAGTCCACGGGATCTTAAGTATTCTCTGATATAGCCACATCTCAAATGCTTCCAGTTTTCTGCAAATACCTTCGTTCAAGGTCCACGATTCAACACCATAAAGAAGGACAGAGAAGACGTAGCATCACAGCATTCTAACTTTTGTATCAAGAGAGAGAGAGATCGTGACTCTTGAAGAAGGCCTCCATTCGATTGAAGGTGGATCTAGCTTTTCCGATGCGTGCTCTAATCTCCTGGTTGTTGGTATATTCTTCATTTATTATGGTGCCGAGGTAGTTGTTGTGCATCACTCTTTCTACAGGGATTGGTTGACGCAGAATTGACCTTCTGTTATCCTTTTCTGCTAATTATCATAAGCTTTGTCTTCTTAACGTTTATTTGCCTCACTCCACGCATGATTTTCACATAGTCAGTATGTTTACTTTCACACAGGAGAACAATTTTAGGAGATGACTCATGAGGCTTATAGTACGGTAATCTTCGCATTTTTTGGCTCCTTGTTTTTTTGGAAGTGCAATAAACTCAGATTTCAGCCATTCTGTTGGTATTTCTCCAGAGTTGTGTATGTTGTTGAATATATTTGCAATTATTGCTATTGATTCGTTGTCCATTAGTTTGAGTAGTTCTGCTTGTATGTTATCAAGGTCTGCTGTAATAAACTTCCTACTGTAATATTGCTGGTCCATCATTTACCTCTTCTTCTAGCTCAAAGGTGTTATCTCTTTGGTCTTCAAATAGTTTTTCTAGATATTTTTTCCACGTTCTTATTTTACTCTCTTTGTTCAAGATGAGGTTTCCGAAGAATCAATTATATTTTCTTTCTTATCCCCCTGTGAGTTCTTTAACTTTCCTATGTACATTGTGGCTATCGTACTTTGACCGCAGAGTCTCAATTTCTTCGCATCTTTCCCTTGCTTCTTTGTCTTTTGTTTCTCTGATTTTCGTTCTGATTAATATATTTATGGTTTTACATTTGTCTAGGTTATTTTTAGTGTCTCTTCTCTCGTCCATTAGTTTCAGGATCTCATCTGTCATCCATGATTTTTTCTTCAATAATCTATCAGTTTTTAAGTGTGTATCCTTTACATTTGCACTATTTCTGTAATATGTTTGATCGTTTGTTCTTCATTTCATTCGTCTCTAATTGCAGTCAGTTGCTCGTTTAACGTGGCTTGGACTCTCATCCTCGTATCAAGGCTTTCAGCATACGTAGGTTTGGTATGTATGTAGGTAGCATTTCTTCTAATCATGACAAAATAATTGACATAAAAATACATTCCCGTGTCGTGGTTTGTGCAGTAAAGAGCTGTTTACTGGTAGCGTTTTTGTGCGAAATAAAAGAAAAGCAAACCTATCCTTAGTAATTTGTACAAGTATTAGCGGTACAGCGTTTTCGCAAGAGGAATTTCACCCTGGGAAATTTTTCGTTCAGTCGAAATGAAGAATCTCGCTTGGGTTCTTCAAACTTTAAACTTTAACTAAACATTTCAGTGTTCTTTCAGATAATAGTTCCTAGGGTTTCGTAACATGCTTTTTTATGGGAAGAGGTTGTCAGCCTCTAGCCCAACCCCCAACCTGGAGGGTCAGGGACTCTTCTGTTAGGGTTGCCATACCTTAGTCTGTTTTGGTTCGCAGTTGGTACTTTTATTTTCCAGCTACCTACCGGTTTTAGGATTGGTTAGTGTGTTCCTCTATCCACCACCTGGGGACGCGTCCGATGGGAGACAGACAACTCCACACGGATCACGATATTTAGAGGGAACTGTCTGAACCTTTTAAGGTTCAATTAAGTTCAAGGTTTTATGGTTCAAAGACCTGGACTCTACCAAAATGTAATGAAAACATGTTAGGATATTTTCAAAGGAAAGTACCAAGGCGAATCTGTGAAGCAGTGAATGAAAATGGAGTGTAGAGAAAACGATACAACTTTAAACTTTAAAGAATATACCAAGAACGAGATTGTAACGATGTGCTAAATCTGCCAATGCCAATCTCAAATTGGAAAATTTCCGAAACAAGTCTCCAGTTTGAATCTGGTAAAGAATTTTCTTTTGGCCTAACAGTATCTGTCAAAAAATCATCATCTTGTGTCAAAGAACTCTCTGATTCTTCCTCCATTACTTAAATTGACTGAACACGGGATAGTACTGTAGAAGTAATGAGCTTTAAGTCTCCCACAAAAAAAATCGATATATTAGTCCATTTTCAGATAATACTTACTGTATTTATTCGGTTTCAAAAAGGTCATTCGGTCAAAATCAAGGTTTTGACAGTAAATAGTAAATCTAATAGTAAAAAAATCGGATTGTACAAACTAACATTTTATGTAAGATTTTAGTAAACAAACCTATTCTCAAAATTTTCTTTTTTACCGCTACAGGTTCCTTGTCGGATTCACTCGTCAAAGCTGCATCTATATTATATGTAGGATCCAAATCCGAATACGAATAATCAGAAAAATCATCACTCATGTTCATTTTCTAATCTCCTCCAACTCACCGGCAGCCTTTTCTGCTTATAATTCCAACTCAAAATAACGGAGTTGTTCGTTATTGTGCTCCTTTTTAACTTTTTTCAATCGTGAAGTCGAAGATACGTTCCCATCGGAAGTAAATAACAAACTGAAACATCTTACAAGTGTCACTCTCTTACTGGAAATATAACAGACTATTTGACCTTTAGTGTCTATCTGTGGTACATATATGGCCTGCACCTAGACATTAGTAACAATTTCACAATCGCAAACCGCGTGCACCATATGAGGACAGCAATTTTTAGAAAAATAACCAAAAAACAAATCTGATTTTATGATTTTTGCTAAAAACAAACACAAATAGAGTAATTAAGAAAAAAATATATTTTGGTCTAGAAGACCCGTTACAAAATTTACTCTTAATTTACCTGGCAGTTAAAGTGTTAATATTTTTTACGTACTTATTAAATTTTAAAATTATTAATATTTGATATTTGGGTGGGTGTCCTGACACCCTGGCTACGTTATTGTTTCCCCTTCTTCCTGTTTTCTTGAAGTTAATTGGACCACTAACATATTAACAATAAAAAATTAAAGTCGAAATTTTAAGACTAATATTGGAGATTCTTATTCAAAACTATCATAAGTAGAAAACTTTTAATAAAGTGCAAACAAGTAAGTAGTGCAAAACTTGTACAGTTTCTTGTTAACCCCGGAAGGCTACTGTCCCCGGTGCGGTACTGGTATATTAAAAACGTTGCGGTTAAGGGACTCCAAACTATTTATCCCCGTGACGCTGCGCTTCAGGGATAAAAGATCATGTGTCCAACCCTTCTCTCATTTTTTTTTTCGGGCAGCCGTATTACCCACCTTATACATCAAAGACATTGCCAGAATTGTTGGTGGTTATCCCTTTTTCCGATTTTTCGTTTAAATTGGGATGTTCCCGGACTGATGTCTTTTGGAGATAAATTACTTTTGTTTTTTAATCCATCAGTTTTATTGCTATCAAAATGTATGTCTCGCACTTTGGGATAAAAGGGAAGATAGCAGTTAAATTCTATTATTTTAGAATTAGAGTTTTATTAAACTAGTCTATTACACGTTAAACAAATTTGAAGAAAAATCCATGAGACTTCTCTGTATTGAATGTCAAATGGCGCTTTATTATTTTATAGCCCAGTTAAATTACACGTAAAGTATTTTGTATCAGGTTTCGAATTATAGTTCAGTGACAATTTCCATTACGAATTCTTTAAAACTGTGTACGTTTACGTACAATTTTGACAGGTGTTGCAAAATAACATAGATGAAAAAAATTTTCTTGTGGCATTTTAAAGTAGTTACTATTTTAATAGGAATAAGCCACAACTGAATTATTGAATTTAATTTAAATATTAACTCTGTCTGCAGTTTTGTTGGGTGGATCAAGTAGCTCGACAGAACTGTTGCTGGTCCCAAGCCCGAATAAAGGAGGAGGGGATCTACAGGTAGGTTAGCACCCTACTAATAGACTTTAAAACCATATAGCTCATAGAAACAGGGTTATGGGAACAAAAATGATTTCGTTACGACGACTAACAGGAGGAAGAGGACAACGAATTTATGGAAAACGAGAAATGTACTTTGCACCTTGTACTTGAAACGTAAAGTCTAAACACAAACGAATTTTGTTTTGGAGATGTTTATTTTAGAGACCTACACTGGCATATACTAACTAAAGTTCATGTAGCATTGTACATGTCTCCTTGGGGTTGTCCTTTAAGTTTTTAAAAGCTTATTTTAGTACTGTGGTAAACAGTTTAAGTGATAAGGTATTACCCTGTTGGACTCCTCTGCCGAATAGGATATGATCCATGTTTTTATGTAGTTTCACCGACACCGTTGCGTTTTTGCGCTGCGTGGGGACACACCTGCAAATCTAACAGGAAGAAAACACAGACAACACAAAACCAAATAGTCAGAGATGCCCTGAAAATACCTAAATACGTACCTCTGAGAAACGTATACAGAGATTCAGGACAAACAAGAATCTTACGAACGCTAGACGAGAGCATACGAAATATTCAACGGACTAAATAACCACCCAAGCAGAATGCTAAGAGAGCTGACAAACTACAACGAAAATATCAGGACGGTACACAGAAGACCAAAACAGCAGATAGCCGGATATAGGGAAAATCCAAATGAATAAATGAAGAATGAGATGGTCGCAAAATCGTCAGACACAAGAATGCAGTCAATCAGAAAACTCCACCAAAAAAACTCTGGAGAAAGGGTACGCTTTTCCTTTAGGTTTTTGGGTACTCTGGCCAGAGGATACGCATAGTAATAAGCTCAATATACACGGGGTGTGTGAAGGCCCTATACACCCTGGAATGCACAGCCTAATTACACCCACACATAGAATAAGGAAAAAGGGTAAAAATTGTTGCCAGGCATGGTATAGTCCCGAAGCTACAAGGAAGACCAAAAAAAAATCGCGTATTTTCTGATAATATCACTTAGTTTTCAATTTAGATTATTTTACTTTAACCTTTTAACGTAACTGCGGACCTTCTATATACCACAACCGCGGAGTAGGCCCTTAAGGCAGATCAAATGAATACTGATCTACTCGCGAAATCCGAGCACTGAGGTCATGTGCGGCATACATGGGCTTGGTGGCCGGACCCATCTCGGGTGCTCAGCCGGCGAGGAGAACAAAATTTATTTTGCCAAATCGGCGGCTGAGTGACCGAGCACACACTCTTTTCCGGACATAGAGTCGCCAGCCCAGGCTGGAGGCTCTATGGTCGGAACACACTCTCTTTTCTCTTTTGTTTTAGGGGCTCAAGTCCCGAAGTGATGTTAGAGTAACTTCTATAGAGTCAGTAAAGTAAATAGGGAGAAAAGCCTACATGGCATAACCACAGTCAATAAAAACAGAGGGTGTCTCATTATCCAGGGCACCTTAAGTACCTTTCAGATCACAAGCCTCCTCACGTAAGTCACACGATGAGGAGGAGTGGAGGAAAAACCTGGGCGTCAGATAGGTACCACTTCGACTAGCGAAGAGTGACCGGTTTGATCTTCGGACACGTGGATCCCACTCTCAAAATGGTATACACACGTTCCTAGGGGCAGGGTTGATCACTGCGTGTGTGTGTGTGTTGCGTTTTTGTATGTATTATAAATTAACCTTGTATGTCGGTAGTCAGTGCGGCATGCTTGTAGTGCTTCCAGGATTTTGTCAACTTCTCTCGTATCAAATGCTTTATGGAAATCTACAAAAGCCAGAATGAGTAGTGGATTGTATTCGATAGTCTATTATGCATCTATTAACCTTCTGCAAAACATATATTTCAGTGATTTTTTTCTTCTAAACCTTGTAAATTTTAGTATGATATTTCGAGTTCTGTCATGTCCGCTTTTTTTTCTAAAGATTGAAAATTTTATCGCTCTGAACAAATAATCATCAAATATTTAAGTGGTTCTTCCCTATAGCTCAACATGTTGTATTTTTAATAACTTTAAGAGGCATAATCCAGTTTTAGTTGCCAGGGAAGATTTGATTAGACAAGAAAATTGCTTATGCAAACTTTATCTAAAATTTCTACCAAACTCCGTTTGCTACTTTTTAAATAATTGATAGTTTTACGGGATAAAGTTTTCCAACTTAATTTTGCTGTTTCTATCAAATTACATACCCCAAACTAGATTCAAACGACCCGCATACAGTAGTTTCTTTAAAACTTGCTACAGTTTCAGAATATATGCAAAATATGCATAATATATTTGTATCGAGTAAAAATGCCTCCTTATGTCTAAATATAATCAATATTTTGTATCTGAAATATAAAAAGATTTTTAAATAAACCAGAAAAATATGATATTCTCTAATAATTAGTTTAACAATAAAACTATTATATATATATATATATATATATATATATATATATATATATATATATATATATATATATATATCATCATTATCATCAATATCATCCTCATTCTCAGCAATTCCTAATTTTTTTAGCATTAATATTATTTTAATTAAATTTCTATTTTTGGTTAATGTAATATAGGCTGAAAAGCATGCAAAATCGTAATTAAATGTTAATTTTTCTTAAAACTTGTGCCTTATTTCACCGAAATTATCACAAAAATAAACAAAATCGTCTTTATCTCGAAACTTACTTATTCTGACTTATTGCAGTATTGCACTGAGGGTGCGCCATGTACGTGTATTAAAAATAGATTAATAGATTAAAAATCAAACACTGTATATCATTTTACACCATAAGTATTTACTTCATTGTAAGTTTAATGATTAATAATAATTTATTAGATTAAAATATTTTAAATCAGAATCTTATTTTTGAATTATTTATTCAACAATTAAAAATACAGAAGGGGACTATTTATGCAAGAATGGAAATTGTATTTACTAACAATCGGTGTATTTTTGTCATTTATCAATTAATTTAATTAATTGTAAATTAATTGTTAATTATAAATAATAATACAAATTATTTTAAAAAACGGGTGTGGCAGTGGGACTGCCGGTGGAAGTTACACTTCTATACACGCATTCGCCGTTACAAATTTATTTAAGAGTCAATCTACACAATCATTACATATGTAATTCTATAGGTAAGACATAGCAGAAAGAGAAACAGAATTAATAACAACTTACTAACAATGAAGGATTGAATCAATATTTTGATGAAAATGTATATTTTTATTTTCATATATGTATGAAAGGAGTTGAATGCAAAATTTTTTTACACATACTCTGCAGTAAAATTCATTGTTTATTTTGTTATTAATATAATAATACAATACAAATTAAACTGCAATATGCATAAGTATTTAAAAATGACAATAATATACATAAAAAAATACACTACAATACAGTGCAACATAATTCCATTATATGATAATACAATACAAATTAAAATGCAATATCCATAAGTATTTAAAAATGACAATAATGTAATAATATTAATAAAAAAGTCCTCCCCGACTGGGAATCAACCCCGGTCTCCCGCGTGACAGGCGGGGATACTGACTACTACACTACCGAGGACATGACACAAATGTATTTCAAAATTGACAGTTCTGGATCATACAGTGATTTATTGAGATTATTATTTTGAAATACAAAAGAATAATATAATTATGAACATTTAATAAATAATACAAAACAAATAAATAATAATATTAATAAATATTTTATTATATGTATAATATTATGTGTATATAATATATATCTTTATATAATATATATAATATTAAATTATATATACAAAAGGAACATTTTTATATTCGAGAGAGGAAGAGAGAGAAAATATATCTTCTGTCTCTCTCTTACTCATTATCTTACATATGTAATGATTTCACAGATTCACTCCCATACAAATTTCCAACGTTGAGCGCGCGTATAGAAGTATAACTTCAATAATATTTTTATCTAACTATTTTAACTCAACTGATACATCTAAAGAATTAAGAATTCGGATGATCTGGGCTTACAAAATTTTAGTTTGCTAAAATGCATTATGAATACCTCTGTTGTTAGAGCTAGCACACTGTAAATGGCTGTATATTACTTATTAAAATGTACGGAGAGCTATTAAAATATTGTGAGTTTATATTATTTTGATTTTCTTATCAGTAAACGCCATGTTTGATTTGCACCTCGTACAGTTAGTAGATCAGGTTATATTTATGAGCTCACTAATTTCTTGTCGACATATAGTAGGTGAGACTAGAGAAGACCAAATGGAAGATGTGCCATCATTTTTCGTTTAGTCCGAACTAAATAAATCTTAAAATAGAAGCAATAAGTTTTTTGTAAAATGTCTTCATATAAAAGCTTCAGATCCATATTAATATTTAATTGTATATATACATATGTACATAACTATGTAGTTATTCTAAACTTAAACAAGTTATTATAATTGAGACAAAGCAAGCTACCTTTATTATAACGTGTAACCTTTTTGTTAATTGTCATAAACAATGGCTGCTAAAGTGAACCTCCGTAGTAGACTTGGGTATAGAGACTAGAAGAGTAATTATCCTAAGGGTTGAAACTGAATATGGTTTATAAAGCACTGGCCAAACCATTCTAAAAGGACTGTTTGCTAATAACCGCCCTGTAATGGAAATTAAACCTTTTACCTTGTTTTCGACGATAATAGGCCAGTTATTTGTTTTTAATAATTATCAAGTTTCAACTATATGTACATAATTATGTACATAATTAGCTATGTTGTTTCTAAATAATGATTATTATTGTATTGTATAGAAATTTTTTACGTGGGATTGAATACTAATAAGTACTTAAATATTCTGAAATTGTTGACATGTTTAATATAGATATCAGATTATGTGGGATCCAAACAAAACTGATTGCACTGATAATTATATTTCACAGATAAAGGTTAAGGGGAAAAGGCAAAGAAATCCAAAAACTATATTTTTCAGAAGAAAAAAAAAAGAACAAAATTTGAAACGAAAAATATTTTTATATATTTAGTTCGATATGTACTTTTTCTTAATAGCTAGAATAACGTTATGATTGTATTTTTATTTAGAATAACTAAGTTATTTATGATCCCCTAACATCTGGTGACAAAAATACAATGACAGGTACGGCGTCAGGTGTAACCGACAAAAGGGGAAAGCATAGTCGAAAAGTGTACGATTTCCAAGATTTTGTTAAGTGTGTTCAGGAAGCAAACTTAGGGAAAGTGGAAACAAAGGAGCTTAGCGGTGAGGATCTTTTCGCTTGGAAAGACTACACTTCCAAGCCAAAACTTAAGCATCGTGGCAACAATGGCGTTCCGTATCTTACAGATATTGTAAAAATAATAGCTAAGCGAGGCAATACAAATCTACTATATTCCACTGATTACCAAGAATCTAATACCAAAGTGCTAAATTTCTTACAAGCTAAATATATCAAGAATTTTCCAATGCCTGAGAAAATTAAAGGAGAATAAAGCTAAGAAAAAAGAAATAGTTGAACAATTATGCCTTATGATCTTGTGAAATATAAACAAACTATAAAATGGTTTACATTAACCTCGGCGACGTAAAGATGAATTGGAAGAATTTGGTGTTTTAATACGTACGCATGGGAAATGAAATACACTAAAATATTTTTGGATTGCTTTCAATACATTTCAATATTACATCTCAAAGAATTTGCAAATGCTACAACTTGACCAAATATATGCAACACCTGAACTCTAGAAAGCTCTACACTAATTTACAAGGTACTGAACAGGAGGGAAGTTCGCAGGAAGAAACATTTTGTGACGCAGAAGCTTGAAGGACGTTCATGGTCCATGCCGGCACACTAAATTTTTTGTATTTTGTTTTTTTCCTTTAAACATGTCAACGTACTACTGAAAAAAATTATCTATTTATACGGTTGAGTTAAAACAATTTGTTTTAATTGGAAACATTAAATTTCGATTTCCGTGAAAACTGTTTTGTGGACTCATATTGGTTTCCTTACTGACTCATATATTTTACATTTTGATGTTCCCTATTTATCTTGTATAAAATCTATACGTTAATGTCATTAATAATTCCCTCACGACTGAAACAAACTGCAAAATTCGTTAATTTGACTCTTTGATTTTCATCCTGATAATTTTACAAATCTCTACACTCAAACATTTATTATTCATGAAAACGTTTTAAGGCAGACATTTAAGATGATATACTTTAGTTGGAATTCTGTATGCTTAACAAGCGGAAAAAGGAAATAGGATTTCGTGTTCCATACAAAATTACTACTAGATTCCACAGCGTAATTTATTTTCGATTCAGAGAGTCTTTTTATCGTTCTAAACAATAAGTTTATCTTTAAAGAGCATTTGAAGGATAGTGAAAAAAACTTGAGATTTAAGATTTAACTATACAGTTGATTGATTTATGTTAGTTGGAGGAAACCATAAATTTTTACAAGTAAAAATTGGATAAAATCAAAGTTCCACTTGTTTGGGACATTTTTTACCAAAACAAACATTATTGAAAGTAAATTAAATAAAAAAGCCAGATATTTAAGTTTATTACTACTACTACTATCGGTTTACAGCGTTCTCCGACGCCTTCCGACTCCTAACAGCCATTCTTCTCTATTTAACCATATGCCTGGAGGGATTTCTCTTTCTTCTAGTTCTTTTTCAATTCCCTCTCTCCAGCTTCTTCTCGGCCTTCCTCTTTTTCTTCTCCCTTGTGGTGTCCACGTCAAAATCTGTTTCGGAACCCTGTCATCTGGCATTCTCTGTTTAAGTTTAATAAATTTATAAAACGAAACATTAATTGATTCAATTAGTATTTTATCCACAATATCAAAAACAAATATGGAGATTCATAAGAAACCAACGGAAAGAAATAGCAGAATTAAAGGAATACAATATCATACTAGCAAACGAATGGGAAAGATACCTAGCGGAACTGTTTAAAGGAAAGGAAAATAATAATCAACACAATAACCTACCTGAATTAAGAAACGAAAGCGAAACTATAACCCTAGAGATCCTGCGCTTTATAGACCTGACAAAAGCTTTTGATCGCATCCAAGTCGAAGACGTCTTACCCCTACTGTATAAAAGAAACATACCAATCAATATTATACAAACTATCAACAACATCTGCTTCTATAATTAAACACTTCTTCTTCTTTGGGTGCCGTGCCCGTATTCAGACGTTGGCCGTCATCATGTTTACAATTTCCTAAAACCTTTCTCTGTCGGCTGCTGCGCGAAATAATTCTTTTACTGTGGAACCACACCATTGTCTAATATTACGCAGCCATGAAAGTTTCTTTCGACCAATCCATCTCTTTCCTTCCACTTTTCCTTGTATTATAAGGCGAAGTAAATGGTATTTAGGTCCTCTAATTATATGGCCGAAGTATTCTGTTTTTCTCCTCTTTATGGTGTTTATGAGCAGACGTTCTAAATTGATCATTTGAAGAACATCTTCATTGGAAGTGTGCGCAACCCACGATATCCTTAGGATTCGTCTATAGCACCACAATTCGAATGCTTCTAACTGGTGTAGCATTGTGGTTTTTAACATCCATGTCTCACAACCATACAATAGGATGGACCACACATAACATTTCAAGACCTTCTTACGAATATTCATCGACAGGTTTCTGTTGCATGAAACTGATTTCCAGGTCATAAAAGCCTTACGTGATATTTCGATCCTGGTTATTATATCTTCATCACAGTCACAATTTACATT
The DNA here is from genome assembly GCF_040954645.1 of Diabrotica undecimpunctata. Lineage (NCBI taxonomy): Eukaryota > Metazoa > Arthropoda > Insecta > Coleoptera > Chrysomelidae > Diabrotica > Diabrotica undecimpunctata. The sequence goes on from NC_092811.1 coordinate 7,927,623, forward strand.
TAACCAGCTGCCAAGGTATTTGAAATGATTTACCCTTTCGATCTCCTCTCCATTAAGAGAAATCAGACCTTGATATATATTTATCTTTCCAACTGCCATCCACTTTGTCTTTGAAATGTTGATTTTAAGGCCTCTCCGATAACTTGCTTCACTGACTAGATTTAGTAATGTTATATTTAATACAGTCAAAGATAAATGGCAAACTAACACAGTGTATACCAGTACAAAGCGGAGTCGGACAGGGTGACTCGTTAAGCCCACTTATCTTTAATATAATATTGAACGAAATAATATAAGCAGTACGTAAAGGTCATGGTTACAGAATGGGGAACAAAGAAATCCAAGTATTATGTTATACAAACGAAGCCGCATTAATCGCCGTGACAGAAGACAAACTCTAAAGATTAACTCACATCTTCAATACAACAGTTATAACTGGTTATGAAGATGTTAAAGAAGAAGTACGACAAAAAAGCTTAAAAGCAAGTAAAGCGGCGGGATCTCTTCTTGACACAATCTGGAAGAACAAACACCTTGGACGAGACACAAAAACAAGAGTCTATAAAGCAGAAATTAGACCTATATTAACATATACGGTGGAGACAAGACCTGACACATCTAAAACGAGACGACTACTTGAAACAACAGAGATGAAAATACTCCGAAGAATGTCAGGGTAACAGTCCGTTGGTTAGGAAGAGAAGCAAAAACATAAGAAAAGCATGTAATATAGAAGACATAAATGGATAGGTGATAAAAGGGAAACAGGAGTGGAACGGACACATTAGCAGAATAGCAGAGGATAGGTTAGTACGAATAGCACGAAATAAGTCACCAAATGGACGAAGAAGTATTGGCAGACCAACAAAAAGGTTGTGCGATAATTTAAACAATTTTGGAGGCTAATATTGAAGAAGAAACAGACTGTAAAGTCTACATACAAGGGGGAAGAAGAAGAAAAAAAAGTGTTCTATCCCAATATACCTACGGGCGCTAAATTTTAGATTACTTGTTAAAATGTCATCTCACGGTTTTCTCTGGCTTCTGAAATACCTTTACCTTGTAATAGTGTTAAAAATGTGCAAAAGTGGTAAAAATAAAGTAAAAGAATAGTCAAGTAAAATTCATAGTTTAAATATATACTGATTAAATGTTTTGCAGACAAATTTATCACACATATAAGACATAATACTAAATTAATGTGGATATCGCTATAACCTATTCTGACAATTTAGTAACTGAACTGTCCAGATTTAATCCCCTTTAATTATTTTCCTATACAACATTTAGAACTTTTAACCAAATAAACAAATTTATAAAGTTTTAATAACGATTCTGTTTCAAATTTTGTATGTGTGAGAATATTCCAAATTACGCCCTGGATTCTCGTGTAAAACTTAGACCTGCCTTATACCTGCTACCAAATCCTAATGTAGATCTCTTGTGCCGAAACAAATGCCTCTACTCTCTAGATACAAAAGTTCTTCCAATGCAAGTATAAATTGGTTGTATATACAGATAATATTGCTATCAAACCTGCTACCTTCGCCTCAGTCAGTCTACTTTGAAGAAGTTGCATGAACAAATTTTCTTTGAATTTTGGAACTGGCATTTTGCTTTGGTTGATGTTAATGATGATTAAAAATAATTAGAGCATTCACCAGTGAAGTACCAGTAGTCATCTCAAATGCCACTTTTCTGTACCAGTTGACAGACTTTCGTAAACAGTTTAAGTAAGCTGTCTTTTGATCTGACATGTCCACAAACGCTTTTGCGTTATTTTACTCAATAATGTCTGCAGGTTTTCTTTTAGTAACTTTCTTCTGTGTTACCTCTATCATATCGTCTCTATGTTTTGTAGACAGAAAAAGTACGTCTCTCTTATCACGCCACTTAATAACTTCAATATTATTTTTGTCTTGCTGGCAATCATCTCTTATTTTTTGAGTTTGGCTTCTACAACATCTTTGGGAAGATTTTTTCGGTTTTTTCTTAACATTTCTATAAGGTAGGTGGAACTAGATATCAAAATTTCAGCGAGGTTAACTGATGTATACCAATTGTCCGTATCAAGAGTCCTATTCTGATCCAATTAGGGTTCAATCATTTCCATAATTACCCTTTTAGCAACCGGTTGTTTATTAATTTTTTCTTAACCGCAATATATTTTAATTATATATATATATATATATATATATATATATATATATATATATATATATATATATATATATATATATGCATAGCCATATTTCGGTCATGTAATGAGACATCCAGAGAGGTATAACCTTCTACACCTCATAATACATTGCTAAATCGTTTGTGCCCTCCAAATTTAAAAACTTGGCAGGACCCTGGACTACCTATCTTTCGACATACGCCCGTCACGAAACCTCTGCCCCTACGAGTCCGACACCAAAGTGAAGGTGCCACGCCACGTATGCAAAAATAAACGTTTCGTGGGGCTCCACCTTCCCCGTAGTACCTGTGTTGCGAGTACCTTGCCTACCCGTTATTCCCACACCACGGGCGGGTAGGTTCGGCAGGCGGAGGAATTTCCACCTCGCACATAGACAGGTCGCCGCCGAGGATCTCTCCTCTACCACTCTTGGATCTCCTGGTGGGTACGTGCTGGGACACCCACACCACGCCTGACCGAGGTCAGGAGAGGTATGTACGTCACCAGGCTCTTTTGGAATGAGAGTAGAGTAGTCCCACGAGAGTCTCGTCTCGGATACTAGGAATGTAGACTGGTGACTGTGTCGCCGAAGCGACCGGGTGCGTTTCTACCAACCCGACACCTCAGGCGACGGCTCTCCACCTCCCTATTCCTACCCATTAGTCGCCTCTTACGACAGGCAGGGCGTTCTGACCCCGGCCGTATTCTTATCTCCGCGAGCTGGACGGAGACCTCATAATACAGGGTAAGATCGTCGGAAGGAGAGGCCGAGGCCGAAGAAGAACATCCTGTCTCCGAAATCTCCGAGAATGGTATCAAGAGACCACCGCTAATTTATTTAGGGCCGCCATAAACAAAGTTATTATTGCCAATATGATCACCAACGTTGGATAATCCGACAGGGTACTAAAAGAAGAAGAAGATGCATAACCATCTAACAAACTAATTTTAGACAGCTTTATTTAAAACTTATGACGTTTTCTTTTCATGTACTCTTCAAAAGATAACTTGCCTGTAAATAGGATTATAGTTTTATCAATTCAAACAGTTGAGCCTGGAATCATACATCATTGAAAATTGGCATTCATTTCATTAACCTGACATTGCATTTTATAAAGTCTGTCATTTTCAGGATACTCTTCATTGTTTGCTGGATGAAACATGCGCAAGAGAATTTGAACCGATTTAGGGGCATGTATTTAGCAATATCACTTTCATATAATGAAATTTTGTGCCAGTAGTCAGCTAATGATGGTTTTGAATATAGTCCCATCCAAAGAATGAGCGCTGTGGATATACACATTGCATTGTAATGAGTCCCTTTCTAATAATTAAAACGGGATTCTGTCGCAATTGTTGCATTTACTATTCTAGTAAGAATTTTTTGCTCTGAATATCTATTTGTTTCAAAGACAATATACTTCTAACATATTCAGAGACAAACAGTTCAAAGAATTAATAGTTTAAAATGAAAAAGACAGTCAAGATTTGATTTCACGTACAAAGTGTCTATGTATCTGTTTATACGTATTTCGCCCCAATAGGGCTCATCAGAACAGGTATTTATAGGCGTTCTCAACGTGAAAAATAAATCTTTTCTGTCTTTAAGAAGCAACACTAAAATGGCTTCGATATGGACGCAATAGCGACATCTAATAATAAATCCGTAAAATAGTTTCGAAACACAATTCAGATTTCTGCCTTAATCTGAGACTTCTAAAAATTGCAAGGCAAAACAGACGTTGATAGAGATGTTAATAGAGACATGGGGAATCTAAAATTTGCATTCCACTGTGATGTCCTCTCGTGGGAGTCACTATCCGGGTAGCTTTTAGACAGTCAGAGACAGAGTTCAAAATAAAAATAAAACTTTATTGTCTTCCTTAAATTAAATTGACAAAAATCTTATGTACATATTTACGATTTGGTTTAGTCTTCTCAGTACCTGGCCTATTTATTCAAATTAAGCTTGACCTTGTCATATGGAACTAGTCTTATCGGCAAGCGAGTGTGTATCTGAAATTTTACGGTAACGTTGTATCGATTTAATAACAGCGGACGATAGGTACAAAGGAAAGAAAGGAACTCAACACGTCCCTTAAGTGATTCGGGTTAATAGGACACTCCTCGACAGTCTCAACACGACTGCTTCAGAGTACGGGTAGTGAAGAGCTCAACACGCTCTTCGGATAGCGGCGGTATGGGAGACGGAACAACTTGTGAACTCAACACGTCCACAAGCCGGGGTAGGGAAGAAGAGAACCTTTAGTCAACACCTGTCGATTCTCTCTGTATGAGGAAATGTTGCGGTTTATATAGCGGAGCTGTGTAATTAGTTTTGCCCTTTCTACTGTCGATACACTCCTACTTCATGGGTTGGTTCGCGCGCACGCTGGTTTAACGGTGATGGCTTTGACTCATCGTTACACCACGACATGTCTCCTCAACTAAGCAGAAATTCTTAGCGAATTGGTTTCTTATACTCATGCAGAGTAGATCCGAATAAAATGAAAAAGACTAATAGGGCTATTCATAGGTGTTCTCAACGTGAAAAATAAATCTTTTCTGTCTTTACGAAGCAACACTAAAATGGCTTCTTCGATATGCATATAACATCTCTACCAACGTCTGTTTTGCCTTGCAATTTTTAGAAGGCTCAGATTAAGGCAGAAATCTGAATTGTGTTTCGAAACTATTTTACGGATTTATTATTAGATATCGCTACTGCCTCCATATCGAAGCCATTTTAGTATTGCTTCTTAAAGACACAAAAGATTTATTTTTCACGTTGAGAATGCCTATGAATATCTGTTCTGATGAGCCCTATTATAATCAAACCTAGACTGTCTTTTTCATTTTATTCGGATCTACTCTGTATGAGTACAAGAAACCAATTCGCTAAGGATTTCTGCTTAGTTGAGGAGACATGTCGTAGAATGCAAATTTTAGATTCCCCATGTCTCTATTAACATCTCTATCAACGTCTGTTTTGCCTTGCAATTTTTAGAAGGCTGAGATTGAGGCAGAAATCTGAATTGTGTTTCGAAACTATTTTACGGATTAATTAATAGTTTATACTTACCAGCCATTTAGTTTTTTAAATTTGCAGGAATGCCAAAGTGGAAAGGACAATTAAAAATTGAAAATTCCTAGAAGTAGGGCCCCAGTTTCAATCTTGTAAAACATTTTCTTCTGGCCTAACAGTATCTGTCAAATAATCATCATCTTAAGTCAAAGAACTGTCTGATTCTTCCTCTATTAATTGAGATGACTAAACACGAGATGGCCTTGCATTAGTATTGGGTTTTTTGTGTCCAACAAAAAAATATCAATATATAGTCCATTTTCGGATAATGTTTTCTCTATATTTTATGCGCAAATCTAGATTTTGTGACAATTGAAATGATATATTTATAATAGGTAGAACAAACGTAAATTCATTTGTGTAAAGCCAATCTAATAGTAAAATAATCGGATTGTACAAGCTAAAATTTTATTTAAGGTTTTAGTGAACAAACAAACCCTTTCTCAAAATTTTCCTTGTTTTGCTACCGGTTCATTGTCGGTCATTGTAAACAACTGCATTGTTAAAATTATAAAGTTCTGCTATAAACTTCTGCTGCTTCGGTATTGATTCATCTCGTTCATGTTTGTTGGCTATTGATCGGAATTTTTCAATAAAATATAGCAAAATTCAGAGATGATCTGGAGATAATTAAATACTTTAGTATTTTTCAGACGTTTCGGAGTCTTACCATTTTCAAAATCTTCTTAATTTTTTTTGCAAAAGCTTTTACTGTCTGTATACCCTATAAATGATGTTCTATTTGTAATGCTTTTATGTCAATGTAGCAGATTATATCCATTAGTTAGATGTTAAGAAGTAAGGATTGGCGTTTGGGATAAGACTTAACTCCATCAAGCGGGGAGAGTTAAAATAAATCTTGTTCCGCTAACGGGATGTACGATTTATCACTGTTAGTTAAAGTTAGCCGACAAGTAGATTGAGTGTCATTACATTTTTAAAGTTTTACTGCAAATTTATTACAGTTAACCAGAAAGTAGAACGAAAAATCCGGTTGTAGATAGGTGAGTGGTCCTTAAATGGATAAGTGAAGAGACAAAAGTGGAAGAATATAAAAAACTTAAAATAAATATTATCTGAAATCCAGCACGACGTAATAATTCTCTGTTGATAAATATGTAGTCACTGTTCGATACATTTGTTATCTATGCTCTATACTATAATATTTTAAATATATATTTTAATATACGTACCTATCAAAGTTAAAATTGTTAATCCTTGTATAAACTTGAATGTAAGACACATACCTGTAACAATAAAAACCTATTAAAAGACGTTATAGCAACAAGGATGTAATACATTATTTATGTGAATGGGGATGTAGGATTTTGTTCTCGAGACCGTAACTTTCGATCAAAATTTCTAGATAACTGGTCGTCAAAAAACCAGCACACCTGAATGGTTTAGCACAATTTAATGAGGTTGGACAGTTGCTATCTAATGTCCTTATAGAGACTACACCATCAGGACCAGCAACCCCAATATTGAAGTGTTACGAAGAAAAATTTTTCGTTTTCCTTTGTTTCGCATTTTTGTCATAGTTGAATATGTATTGTTCTAAGACATAACAACCGTATCTTTAGGGGCAATATATTTATATTTTATCAGTAGTAGTGTTCTAACCTTGCTCCCTTGCTTCCTCCTGTTTTATCCGGGCTTGGGACAGTACTGTTACGCTACTTGGTCCACCAACTTTATGTTTAACCTTTAACTACGGGCACCCCTCCATTAGTCATAACTACGTGCGCGGTGTATTCTGTACACCACCGACTAAAAACGCAAATAAAAGCCACAGCTAGGTATTTTTAGTACATATATTGTATATAATAAATGTGGGCATATATTTAAGAGAATGTCTTAACATAAAAAATAATACATAACGAAAATATAAAGATTAGCAACAAATATAAGAACAAAAACTCAACCACTTCTTTTTCTCTAAAAATAACCTTCTTGAGATTCTTGTATATTAGCTTAACATTAAAAATATTATAAAACTAGTATATGAATCTAAAAACTAGGAGTAAATAATCATTCACAAATGAACATATTTGAGAATATGTGTGCTATTCACTTTCGTTTTCTTCCTCGTTTGCGTCTACTAAATTACAATTTGCACAAATTGTAACAGAGTGCTCTTTACAAACCATTCTATTACATTTGTTGCAAGATATTGTTGTAACTCTATTTTTGCTCCGACAACAATGGCACCTCCCCCGTTTTTTTGCTGGTGGTTCTTCATCGTGGTCGTCTTGTACGTTTTTGTATTTCTTTAAAAATATTTTTAAATCCAGAGGTAAACTCTGTATTTCCGCCCTCTTAGAAAGATGTGGTCTTATCAATGCCAATGATAATTCTTTTAGAAAAATTCTTCTATATTTTTGAGGATTGTCGATGTTGGCAGCATTGTACAGGATCTGGCTGTTAATTCCGGCAATATTCAGGAGTTGAAAAAACAATGCCATTGGCCATCTTCGTGTTCTTCGGGATACCGAATAGGTACTGCACATTTTGTCTACAGTGTCTACGCCTCCTTTATGTGAATTATAGTCTAAAATTATCATTGGTTTTCCTGTTTCGGGATCTACTGTAGAATTACTGTGCATGGTAGATAGGAGAATGACAGCTTTATTTTTTTTGGTGTGTAGGATACAATGGTAACTTCTTTTTGAAAACCAAAAGTGGATGATCCAATTGGTGTGTTTTTTCTTGGTAAAAACTCTGGAGGTAGTTTTCTTTTATTTCGTTTAAGTGTGCCAACCATCGTTATCTTTTTCTTCAAAAGGTCAATTGCCAACGGATAACTCGTATACCAATTGTCGCATGTTAAATTACGGTTTTTACCTTTCCAAGGTTGAAGCAGGCGATGGGTAATATCCGTTGGTGTGTTAGATTTTTTGTAGGGCCCTTCCGGTTGTTGACCACAATACACCTCAAAATTGGTGACATAAAAGGTCTGCGCGTCACATAACACAAACTCTTTTAAGCCATACTTTGCAGGTTTACTTGGAATGTATTGCACAAAGTTGCATCTACCTCTAAAAGGTATCAACATTTCATCGATAGTCATTTCTTCTCCCAAGGAATAGTTGCTGCTACAGTTTTTCATAAACGTATCAAGAGTAAAGCGAATGGCAGCAAGTTTGTCAATTGATTTTCGGTCCTTTCGAGTATCTTTGTTGTCAAACCTAAGAGCAGCAAGCAAAAATAAAAATCGATCTGCGCTCATACAGGCTCGAAAGATTGCTGAGCCGGTACCATCTTTTGTCCACAATTCGAGGAAGTGTGTATGATTTTGTTTTTTAGTCCCTGCAAGAAATAATAATCCTAATAATGCCATGATTTCCTGTTTAGTCGTATCTTCAGCCCGTCTTGGCCGTTCATAATTTAATCGCATTTTTGCAATCTGCAAATTTGTACATTCAACTATATTTTCTATTATTTCATTTGTAAAGAGTTTTTCAAAAGCACTTAGTTCCGTAGTAACATCTCTCGCACAAACTGTTGGCCCAGGAAATATCTTGACAATATTTTTTAAAGGAGTTTTAGTAAATTTGCTAAGAAGAGATTTCTTATACCATTTAGTTTTTTTGTCTTTTGCTATAAAATAATCATTGTCTTCATCAAGATCTGAACTGTTTTCAATGTTACTGTTTGTGTCCGAGTCAATCGTATATTGATTTTCGTCATTCAGATCAACTTCTGATTCAGTGTCGTGCTCCGTTTTTTCTATTAGCTCGTCGTCTGAAGTATCTGGGTCTCCACCAACATTTTCATCAGATTCTTCCTCAAATATAGCTTGAGCCATAGCTCTAAGTTCATCTTCGGAGAGTTTTTGGGGATTTCTTACTGGTACACGATCCCTGCGAAGTAAATATTTTGTAGTACCTCTCGATTTATAAACGTTACGAGAAATATATAGAGGCAACGTTTGTAATTTTTATTATTTATTTCTAATTAATATTTCAAAGAGACATGACCGTATTGCTATGGAAGAAAGAACATGAAAAAACAAGACCACAAAAACAACTAGAAGGTCGTTAAATAGTCCAATAATAGGTACTCACAAATATCCAAATAGATAACGGTATATTAAGTTATGAGAAAATGCTAAAATAAAATATTTGAGCAAATGTATTATCATAAAACTAGTTTTATTATAATAAAATGAAAGTTTTATTAAAATTTTAATAACAAATTACAAATTTTTTTATTCAAAACGTTGCAAAATGTCTAGCTTATGTTACATATAAGTCGCTATACATTAATAATGCTATTTTTTAGTAGATAAACGTAATATAAATCTCACAAAATTTACTTACATAACTAGGTGCTTGGTGTACTACATACACCACTGGTAAACTTCTCCTGAATTTTTCCAACCGTCAGTCTATCTCTGCAGCAATCAATTTTACAACTGTTGAGGTTTATAGCTGACACATCAGAGATAGGTTAGGTAGAGGGACACGTGCGCAACCAGTGCTTATCAGAAATAGCGGCCAATTTAGTGCGACTGGTGTACTGAGTACACCGTAGCCCGTAGTTAAAGGTTAAAAGTAGCATTTATTTTATTTTGAAATAAATAATATTAGACCTCTACAGCGTACGAAACTTTTTATGGTTTCAAAATTTCAAAGTGTTGTAGTATGCATAATATCCACCACCCATCGAAAACTATTACTACATCATAGCTAGTGCTCATTATACTACGCATCTGTATGTTTGGTTGCCTACCAGTCAAGACAAAGATCATTATAACCTCATTCGTTTGTATACGTGTAGTTAATGAACGGTACCTTATGAATGACTCCTTTCAAGAATCTGTGTAATGCAAAACAAATGGTCAACAGTAGATCTACCTGCCCTAAATCCTGCCTGTTCCGCAGCCTCTAAGTCTTTATATTCGCTTTCTATTCTGTTTTTAATTCATCATCATCATCCAGCCCAATTTTCACATCCAAACGTCTCCAGTTCTCTCTATCTCTAGCTGCAATCCAGTTTGTTTCTATTCTCCTTAGGTCGTCGGTCCATCGGGTGGGTGGTCTGCCTCGACTTCGCTTGTCGGCTCTTCTTCTCCACTCCAATAATCTCTTCGTCCATCTTCCGTCTTCCATTCTAGCAACATGTCCAGCCCACCTCCACTTTTGTTTATTGATTCGCAGTATAATATCGTCTACGCCAGTTCGTCGGCGTATCTCCTCATTTCTCACGCGATCTTTCAAGGTCAGGCCCAGCATTGATCTCTCCATTCGCCTTTGTGTTACCCTCAGTTTTTCGGCAGTAGCTTTCGTTAAAGTTAGGGTCTCTGCTCCGTAGGTCAAGACTGGTAAGATGCATTGGTTAAATGCCTTCCTTTTCAGGTGAATTGGGGTATTTGTTTTAAAAATGCCTCTTATCCTTCCATATGTCGTCCATCCCAACGTGATTCGTCTATTTAGCTCGCAGGTTTGGTTGTCTCTGGTTATTCTGATTTCATGACAAGTATGTTTATTTATCGATTAATTCTACCTTGTTGTTATTGACCTGTGTCGGTCTTAGCTTTGGTGGAGGAGGAGCTCTGAACTGAGTAGGGGCTCTTCTGTACTCCACAGAAGACAGACTGGACGGGGGATGTCCTCAACCTCGACACGGCACGTCCCATACGGCTGATAGGGAAAGTTCCTGCAGATATGCAGGACAGGTACGAATAAGGCATTGCCAAATAAGTACCCGCGGATCAACTGAGGATATGATATTAGGCAGCAGTAATGTCATTACTAGATTAAGGCTATGGGAAGTAAAAATCCTGTAGGCTTAATTCCAGATACTCACAGGCGTCACTCACATTATGAGTTAAGCGGCTGTGATACTGCGACAGCAGCAGCGTCTGACCCAGGGTGGGCGGCTGCAAACAGCGTCTGTTCCCAGAGTGGGCGGCTGAAACTGAAACCTTGCCAACACGCAGTGGCTCGCGTGGCATTGAACTTAGCCAAAAACCCTGTTTTTAATTACTTTTCCATATATTCTACTAATAAAGTTTATCACGGCAATGCCTCTGTAATTGTCACATTCATCCCTTCTGCCTTTTTGTGTATAGTCTTCCACTTCTCTGGGGTTGTCATTCCATTAAGATAGTTTTGGAACAGTTTGGCTAAACTTGTATATAGTTTGGTTGTACCGGGTTTAATTAACTTTGCAGGGATGTTACCTGGATCCGGTACTTTGTTATTTTTTAGAGATCTACATACATCTTCCACTTCTTTCGTTGTTATTCGTATGGGCGAAGTTAAAATATTTATATTTTGTGTTTCGTTGTTGTCTTTAAATTGTGGTCTATCTTCCCTTAGGAGTTTCTCAAAATATTGGTCCCAGTCATTTTTATGTTATAATGAAAAAAGAAATTGTCTATCACAATTTCATAATGAATGTATTTTTGTAAGTCAACATTTTATTAAAATATGTTTGTATAATGCATGTGAAACCAGATATGGATTTTCAAAAAATCTTCCAGTTTGTGAAACCATATATGAGTGTACAAAAAAACTTCTATATATAGGACTAAATAGTTATTTTAACTATACTAGTGCCTTATATTATATGCCTTGATAAAAATCGCAATACATTAAAATATTTTTTACTTCATGCTTGCAATAATTTATGCAGTAGAGGGTTAGAATAATACAATTGCTTACTTAATTCCGCGAGACCAAAAAATATCCATATAATTAACAAAATTCTAAAAGTTTCATCAAAAGCTTGTTTTAATTAACGTCAGATAAATGTGTGTGTTTGTCTTTATTTATAAATGTCAACGTAATTAACATTCTATGAGGAAGGGTGAACTACGTCCAGAACAGAAAGGTTGGTCACCTACCCACGCTTTGCACAACGGAGTGGATAAGGTGTGTACGTATAATCGTCACAAATGTCGATCTCAGACGCAAATCTCGACTTCATTGAATGTCCTATCAGATATGAGAGAAAGTTCGAAATACATATAACAAGATGGAAACTGAAATCAAGAGAGGAATATATTTGTTTTTGTATTGTTCGTACATCATGATATACTTTTAATTAAAGTAATGAACGATTTGCAAATTATTTTTATATAACTAATTGTAATTGTAGGTTTTTTTAGAATTGAAATCGATGATACTTGCCAAAATCGCACTACTCTATCAAATATTAAATTATATTTTGATATTTCATCCACTTGTGAATTTTCTTCATTTTAGGGAGCTTTCTTCATTAATGAAAATTAGCGGTCACGCTGGCACAAGTTTACTGCTGCTTGTATAAATTCTTAGAAGTTTTTCAGAAGCTTATAAACATTTTCTGATATTTTTTTATCTTTAACCCCTATCCGGGCAAGACAGTTTACTTACGTAACCGGGCAACTCGGGTCCGTGTGCCCATCACTGTTAAATGTACTATTCATATTTCTAATATTCTTTTTTGATTTTTTATTAAAGTTAAATTTAAATTGTCTAGATTAAAAAAAAAATAGGTGTAGAAGTTATACTTCTATACACGCATTCGCCGTTACAAATTTACATGAGAGTCAATATGCACAATCATTACATATGTAATGCTATAGGTAAGAGAGAGCAGAAAGAGAGACATAATTAGGTATATGGTGCATCGTTTGCTGTATATAAATAAACAACATTTGACCTGTAATAGGAGTATAGTAAATAAAGGATTGAATCAATATTTTGATGAAAATGTATATTTTTATTTATTTTTATTTTCATATATGTATGAAAGAAGTTGAATGCAAAAATTTTTTTTACACATACTCTGCAGTAAAATTCATTGTTTATATTGTTAATAATATAAAAATATAATACAATACACTACAACATAAGAATACATTCAATATAAGAATACAATACAAATTAAAATGCAATATTCATAAGTATTTAAAAAAATGACAATATACCTATTTTTTTTTTTTTTTTTTTTTTTTTTAGCCCTTTTTCTATTTTTTTAGCCCTTTTTCTATCCGAATTGTCGAATAAATAAAGGCCTCTCCCGTTTCTCGCCATTCATCCCTGTTGTGTGCTAGGCGTTTCCACATTGGTCCTGCGACTCTTTTGATATCGTCGCTCCAGCGCATTTGAGGTCTTCCTCTTGGTCTCTTCGCATCGTACGGTCGCCAGTTTCCGACTTCTTGGTTCCATCTACCATCTTCGAGACGTTCGTTGTGTCCAGCCCATTTCCATTTTAATACATAACTTACTTACGCCTAATATGTTTAATTTACCATGATAATAATATGAATGAAATAATAATAATAATATTAATAAATAATGGATATATTTACAAAAGTAACATTTTTATTCTCGAGAGAGAAAATATATCTTCTGTCTCCCTCTTACCTATATCTTACATATGTAATGATTTTGCCGATTCACTCCCATACAAATTTCCAACGTCGAACGCGCGTATAGAAGTATAACTTCAAAAAGGTAGTACTATAGTATGCGCTCTTCCTCAAGGGTGCGACCTACCTGAAGGCTCTGCACAAAATAAAGAAATGCAAAAAAACTTTTGCAGAAAAAATATTTATTCACAACTAATAAACATTTGGAGCCAAATAAAGACTTAAATAATAAATAAATAAAAAGTTTTGTAAATCTACCAGGTCATTTTATTTGAAAAGAGGTGTTGAGGTTTACGCATACCCTGGAAAAAGTTTACGTTATTGTTGCCTTTCTTTATTGTGTGAAAACCCTTTTGAGAAAAGATTCTGCACAAGAACAAGTTGCTCATCTACCGTTATGTTTTTTTCTGGTAAATGGTATTTCTGAAAATTTTGGTTGACTTGATTCCACACATCGCGTACTGCTGCTAATTTGTAGTTCCTTCTTCGTTCAGACCTTGTGTCCTTATCGTAAATTTTTGAATCGTTTTAACCCCATAGTAGCTTTAAATATAATAGGTCCATAAAACTTACTGCAAAGTATATCTACATTATGAATGTTGCCTCTCAAATACCCTGCAGTTAGTAGTAGTCCAATGAAAGCATATAGCTCTGTAGAGTTTCAATATTTCCAGTTCTCTATCTCCAGAACTTTTGCACCTTCTTTATTTGTACACTTCACTATTTCGTTCACAATTTTTCGTCCAAAAACAAACAAAAGAATCGACAGGATCATCTAAACTTTGACCAGGGGCTAACATTACTTTGTTCACTTTGCTTTTTATTATGTCGCAGGATCGCATAAGTCCTGTCGGTTGCGATTAACTCTACCAGTTAATTTCATCCTTAGTTTTAAAAAGTACACACTCTGAAATCTGGGAACTTGTAGCTACACATTCTTCCTCCGTATCACTCAATACTACTTACTGATCATTCTCTTCACTTGCTTCCGAAAGATGATCTTCAATTTCAGAGTCACTTTTAATGCCACCTACTTCAGGAGATTCTTCATCATCGGAATCCCATAAATTATTAGTAATATCTTGCAGTCCTGCAGCTGATAATGGTTTTCGGGACATTTTATTCGCATGAGTTTTACAATTGATGTTTTTATTAACCTTTTTTTTACATTTGACTTTTTTTTTTTATTATTTTTTTTTCCAAAATACAAAAATAAAGATGCTGGGCTACAAATCGAATTACAGGTAAGGTCTTTGAATTATAATTTAAAATTCCTATATTTTTTCCTTAGCATAGGAACATATATATATATTATATATATATATATATATATATATATATATATATATATATATATATATATATATATATATATATATATTTCTAAAACCAGTGTAGGTCTGAAAACCCTCTTTTAAAAGTTTAAATCGGGAAAGGGTCTGGGCAAGATTGATCATGTACTAAGGATAGCGTTTCCGAGTAGAACTTCCGGGAAGAATCTTTTGTATAATACAAGAACTTGAACATCAGCATATTTTAAACGCGAAAAGGGAAATGTGTTTTTGAGGCACTTATTCTAATCTAATGTAAGAAAATATACAGGTTTCAGCTAATTTATATAAAATATAACAAAACGGTGTGTTAATTTAATTTGTAATTTGATTAATTAATATAAATAATAAATAAGTAGTTTAAAAACCAGGATACTTTCCTAATTTTGTAAAATATTTTACATTGATAACTTCAGAGTAATATAAAATAACAATAAGAATCATACTGTTGAACTAGAAGTTCAACAGTATGATTCTTATTGTAGAGTAGAGAAAGCGAGTGTGACAGAAAAATTCCAATAAAACTAAAGGAACATTTTTATAAAACTGCCATAAACCATAACACCAGCCATGAAATAAAGAATTGGATGTTGGGGGAAAAAGTAGGAACGAATGCACATGTCAGAAATGAATATACGTTGATGGATAAGTGGAGTTAGAAAAAAGGATCAAATTAAGAATGAATGCATTAGGGGAAGTCTAGGGTTGGCACTAATTGAAGCAAACATAAAATAACATAGATTAAATAGGTAAAAGAAATAAAATAAGACATATATATATATATATATATATATATATATATATATATATATATATATATATATATATATATATATATATATATATATATATTGTTATGATGTGTTTTTTTTGTTTGAATGATGAGCAATGAGTATTTTTAATAATATAGGGTTTTTATCGCGGTTCTCAAAGAATTAGTTTGTAAGTACTTGTTTAAATTATCTTTATTATAACTATTATGAAACACACATATATATCTAACCTAGTCAATGTAAATTTAAAATAAACTATCTTTAAACTGATATTCTTACAAAACTAATTAAATTCTATAGACAATCTAAAATTTAAACAAACTATCTTCAAAATTGAAATTGTTATGACACTAACTAAATTATATTAACAAAATTTTGTACCTTTCTTTCACTGAATGCCTAAATGAACTGTTTTCCACTATATATATTCTAGTCACCACTGAAAGTCTTCGTACTTCGGTTATCCTTGTTTTTGTGAAATTTCTTTTTCCAATTATCAGCTTCTACCAATTTAAGATATAGTTTTCTTCACCAGCATGTATACACCACCAACCAAACCAGCAAACAGCATTTATATTTATTCTTCTTTTCAATATACCAATATCCAATTATTATAAGTTGATTTATACTAATCTCCAACCATAACATAATTTAATTTCTTCCAATATACTTTTATAATCTTCAATAATTATTTGTGTATAATTATAAATGTGCATTAATTATATGCATAATTTTTAATCTTCATTTAACTCACTATATTAAACAATTTGACTATTTGTACCTGATTCTCTGACTCCAAATAATCTTTAATATTTCTTACTAAACTTTTTTGACTGACTTCTTGAAAATTCTGAACAATTTACTTCACTAAATGTGTCTAATAACTTTCATAATAAACTGGCCTGACTTCTGACTAAAAACTTCCAAAAACTGCCATAAACTGCCATCTTGAATCCAAATCACGGGTATTTATATGTTTTTGAATTTCTAGAACCATCTCGTAAGATATCATGTTCCAATTTGTTCTATTTAATACTTGTCTGAATTTTCTGGAACAAACCATTTCGCAAACATGGCCATCTCCGGAGATCCAGAGAATTCCATTCTTTTCTATTAATAATTTTGTTTACATTTAGGCTTTTCAGATCAGAATATATAATTAAATTAGTAACTAACACTCTAATTTAATAAAATACACATTTCAAACAATATATTATTATAACCCACTTTATATTGTAAATATTCTTAAACGTCACTTCAGAGTATAAATATCTGTCAATCTCCGAGAGTATTTTTGGTTGCCTAAGCACATGGCTCACTTATATATATTTACAATATTAAAATACAACTTTTTACAATTATTATGCTAATTTATTAAAAATGCCCTCACATAAATATATTTTTATTAAATTCTCTAGTATATAACTTATTTAAAACAACCAAATATCTAATATTATGTAGTATATAACTTATAAATTATTTTCTATAAATCCTAATCGTCACAATACCCCAAAAATAATATTTAAAATAAATAATTTACTTATTATTTTTTTAAATATTAATTTTCTCATACCTTATTAAATTTAATAAATCAAAATTTTTTTTTTATTTATTTAAAATGTGTTAAATACATCCCTGTTCGCTGTCTATGTCAAAACAGAGAACAACGGAGCACAGTTCGGCTATTCTATGGTCAAACTGTCATGTCAAATGGAGCAATGGATGCGATATCAGAGAATAAAATATAACCTTAATTAAAAATATAATGGATATTGTGTTCTGTTTATTTATAGACAAAATCTAGGAATTGTTTCCATTCAAAAGGCTTTCATCCATATAAATTGGTAAGTTTTACACTTTTTATACAGACATTTACACAATCAATTCTGTATCTAACCCCAAATTATGATTTTTAGGGTACCAAACAATTTCCATATGTACACAATTCAACAAGTATGATGTCAAATTTATTCACAACAATGAAATCTACCATCTATTTAACAAATCAAGTCTATTAAATAAAATGGATATATCAGTAATCTGTTATAGTAACAGTAAGTATTTGTATATTAGTGTTAAAAGGTATAGAAAAAATTATTCAATCTCTTCATGATACTTAAAGATGTCATTGATATGAAACAGGCCTCTTAGTCTGTTCTCTGCATCTATTAACACATAACTATTTAGTCCATTCTGATTTTCAATTGTATATGGACCTTCAAACATTGGTTGTAATTTCTTACAACGGTTCTCTTTAACATTACTTTTTCTAAGTGAACGAATTAACACTTGGTCTCCTTTTTGAAATGTGATTGGTTTTTTTATATTTCGATTTTGTCTTCTGATATATTTTTCAGCTTTCCTCCTAATTTGGTTATTCACTTTCTGCATTACTTGTTCTAACATATCCTGATTATATTCACTAATCCACTTTCTGTTTCCTATATGGCCAAACATTAAATATTCTGGTACTTCCTCTGTATTCAAATTATGTGTATTATTTAAAAAATATTCTACTTGTGGTATATGTTGCTGCCAAGTTTCATGTTGGTTTTGGCACAGTATCCTTAAATATTTTATAACTTCTTTAATATATCTTTCTGCAGGATTTGCCTGAGGATGTCTGATACTTGTAAAATGAATGTTGATTCCCTTTTTCTCACAAAATGCCCGAAATTTTTGGTTGTTAAAATATGTAGCATTATCTATTATGCAATTTCTAAATGGTCCTATTTCTTCGAAAAATTGATTAATATATAATTTTAATGTTTTAACATTTGTTCTACAGCAGGGATATAGTTTAATAAATTTTGTATATAAATCAACTATCACTAGTATATGCTTTTTTCCTGTTGGACTGAGAACTAAATTTGAAATAAAATCCATGGAAACTGTATTTAGTTTTTCATATACAACATTAGATTTATATGTGTTCTGGTTTTTGAAATTCTTTTCTTTGTTTAGTTGACATATTGGGCATTGGGTAGTAATTTCCTTTGCTATACTTATGTCATTCTTTGCAAAATAATTGTCCCTAAATAGCATCCATAGCTTTCTTGAACCAATATGCATATAATTATTATGTAAATTTTTCAATATTTTCTTTGCTAAAGTTCTAGTTATTACATATACTTCTATGCCATTTATTATTTTATAATATACCCCATCTTTCCTAAGGACTTTTTGTTTTTCACTCAAATTGATCTGATCTCTTATAATTTCTTCTTTAGAATATAATCCAGTATTTTCTACTAATTGATTTAATCCAATTTTTATTGTTCGCTGCCCTTTTTGTGGTGTATTTTCTAACCTTGATAAAGCATCTGCCACTATATTGGATTTTCCAGAAATGTATTTGATTTCAAAGCAGTATTCACTAAGTATTAGACTCCACCGATGTATTCTACTGTTTCCATATTTGTTATTTAATATAGACATTAAAGCTTGGTGATCTGTTTCTATTGTAAATTCATTACCCAACAAATAAAATCTTAATTTTGTGACACAGTGTATTATACTTGCTAGTTCTAATTCTGAAACTGAGTAACCCTTTTCATGTGGCTTTGTGATTCTTGAAATGAATTGTATTGGGTATTCGACCCCATCATGTATTTGTAATAATACCCCTGATAATCTCTCTATTGATGCATCTGTTCTTAATATGAATGGCTGTGTGTAGTCAGGATAGTATATTTTCAAATTTGACAGAAAAATGTTTTTAATTTCTTGGAATGCTAGTTCTCTTCTCTGATCCCATCTCCATTTTACACCTTTTCTCAGTAGTTCAAGTAATGGAATTTCTTTTATACTTAGATCTGGTATCATCCTTTTATAATAATTAATTATTCCAATAAATCCTCTTAAAGTTCTTAAATTGTGTGGTGTTTTATATTCCTGAATGACTTGTGTCCGTTCTGGATCCATTTCGATTCCCTTAGTGTTAAGTTTATAACCTAGATATATGACTTCTTTTTGAAAAAATGTACATTTTTCTTGATTTATTTTTAGTCCAACTTTGTCTAATCTATTTATTATAGTTTTTAGGTGTTTCTCATGATCTTCAGCCGTTTTAGAAAAAATTAATATATCATCAATGTAGTGAATTACAAAATGTTCATATTGATCCAAAATATCATGAAGACATCTACATAGAGCACTGCAAGATGATTGAAGTCCAAATGGTACTACTTTGAATTGATATACTACTCCATCTATCTGAAATCCTGTATACTGTCTACTTTTTCTTTCTAGAGGTATTAACCAGAAACTATGCTGTAAATCGATTTTAGTGAAAAATGACATTCCTGTAATTCTTCCTAATATTCCATCTATACTCATTGGTGCTTCAAATTGCTTTTCAGTAATCTTGTTAATATTCCTTGCATCCAAACATAACCTGATTTCACCTGATCTTTTTCGTACTACTACTATGGGGTTAATAAAACATGTGTCTGCCTTCTCAATGATCCCATCTTCTAACATATTATTAATTGTTTTGTTTACTTCTTCTCTGTATTTATATGGTATTGGGTATGATTTTGTTTTAAAATCTTTTTCTTCTTTAACTTTTATACTATGGATATAATTTTGTGCAATTCTATTTTCTTTATTGACAAGTCCCTTGTGTTGCTGCAATATGGAAATGACTATTGATTTATATTCTTCAGGGCAATTTAAAACTTTCATCATATCTTCTTCTTTACAAATAACATTATTCTTCATTATGTACTCATTATTCCTTGCTTCCAATTTTACGCACTCCGCCTCGTAGGCATCCATCTGCTTAAAATTTCCATTCCTTAAATATTCACTACAATAATTATTCTTTACATTCTTTTGGGACATATCCCTATCATCAAAATACATTTCTTCTTCATAAACATCACTATTTTCTTTTAATAATATCCTATCAACTCTTATTCCTTCTTCTACCTCATCTTTCTGCATAAATTTAATTATTTGCCCTTCCAAAGTTACCATTTTTTCTTCAAAATCTATCTTTACTTTCTTCTTTTCCAATTCATCATTTCCCATTAATATATCAACACATAAATCCTTGACAATAAATCCTTGCATATTAATTTCTTTATTAAGAATATTAATTTTAAAATTGGCTAGTTTATCAATTTCACCCAACTTCTTATTATTTGCACCAATAATTTTAATTTTTGGAATCTTTATTATATCTGATAGTTTTAATGTATTAAAAATAAAATTCTCCGAGACTAATGTACTTTCTGAACCAGTATCTATCATAATTTTAATCATTTTATTTTTGGCCAAAGCATTTATATAAATTAAATTAATAGATTCAATAATTTTCTCTTCATCTAAAGAAATAAATTCAGAAGGTTTTTCATAATAGCACTGGCCTAACTTGTAATTCAGAAAGTTTACTGCACAAAATTTTGATTATTAGAATTGTCAGATTGTATCTGACCACTTGGATCTGATGTCCTATGTCTTTCCCTACTATGACTTCTACTCACATTTTCCTGCCTTGTACTATTTTGTTCCCTGTCTTCGCAGCTTCTATTCCTTCGAACACAATTTACCTGTCTGTTATAGTTAGGTCGCTCTGTATTTCTTCTATTATTAAAATCTTGTCTATTATTATTAGTACTGTTATTAAAATGTTGTCTATTATAATTACTGTTATTATTATTAAAATTTTGTAAATTATTACCATATCTATTATATGATTGCCTATATTGTTGATTATCATTTTTATTATATTGAAAGTTATTATTGTTTTTTCTGTTGTAATTATTACTTGTCATATTGCCTCTTTGTATTCTTTGAATAAAATTAATGAAACTATCTATTGTTTGAATATTTTGTACAGTTACGGTTTGCACAACATCAGCATCAAAATGTCTAGATACATTTAAGACTGTTTCATCCTCTCTAAGTGGTGGTTCTAAATATTTTGCAACTGTTATCAGTTTTAATGCATAATCTACCATATTTGATTTTAAATTGTGATTATACTTTCCAAAATATAGAATTTCTCTAAACTTGGCTTGCTCTAATTCACCCCAATAATAATTTAAAAATTTATTTTCAAACGTTTGAAAATTATCTAAATCATTCTCAATACTAGCAAACCAAGTTGCTGCATTGTCATTTAATGTCACTCTAATATAATCTTTAATATCATTAATATTATTCACAAATCTTAATTTATGTTTTAAACTATTTATGTATACTCTAGGATGCAAATTTTTTATATTACCAGAGAATTTAATCCCAGTCTCATTTGTTAAATTTAAGTAAGGTCTCCCTATGTCTCTCATTTGTGAAATATCATCTATTCTCTGTTCCACATTTCTTATTTGATTACAATTTATTTGGATATTTTGTTGTATATCGTCTAATTTTTCTTCTGTGTTTCTCCTGTCTTCGTTAATTTTTACTTCTAAGTTACATTTTTGTAACTCTATTTTCTGTTCTATATCTATCTTATTATCTTGAATAATCCTCTTTACTTCTGTCCTCTCATTGTCTATCCTTTTCTTGTAGTCATTCCGTATACTTTTTATTTCATTTGCTACTTTTTTCTCTGCAGCTTCAAGTTTTTTATCCATTTGTTTTACAATTTTATTATTATTATCTTCTATTTTCTTTTCTAATTTTCTATAATTCTCTTCCAATTTCTGTTCCATTTTTTTCATGTCTTCTTTGACTTCTTTTGAATTCTCTTCCAATTTTTTTATGTCTTCTTTGATTTCTTTTGAATTCTCTTCCATTTTCTGTTCCATTTTTTTCATGTCTTCTTTGACTTCTTGTGAATTCTGTTCCATTTTGTGTTCTATTTTTTTCGTATTCTCTTCCATTGTCTTGTTCATCTGCATCAATAATGACATCAAAGCTGCCATATTGACATTTTCCTCTCTTTCTGGATTCATTTCTGCAGTATCTTGTGGAGCTTGAACTAAACTCTCCTCTTGTATAGGTTGTGTTTCTACTTCCACATCTTCTTCATTCTTTTTGCTTCTTGTACCTTTCTTTCCTTGAGACATTTTGAGACTTTACTTGTTCAAATATAATTAAAATAAAATCTATAATTTTTTCTTTCTACTGATAATTAATTTAATTATATGAGAGCACTTATCTTCCCAAACTAATTCTTTTAAATAGAGAGCCACCGCGTTGGGTGCCAAATTGTTATGATGTGTTTTTTTTGTTTGAATGATGAGCAATGAGTATTTTTAATAATATAGGGTTTTTATCGCGGTTCTCAAAGAATTAGTTTGTAAGTACTTGTTTAAATTATCTTTATTATAACTATTATGAAACACACATATATATCTAACCTAGTCAATGTAAATTTAAAATAAACTATCTTTAAACTGATATTCTTACAAAACTAATTAAATTCTATAGACAATCTAAAATTTAAACAAACTATCTTCAAAATTGAAATTGTTATGACACTAACTAAATTATATTAACAAAATTTTGTACCTTTCTTTCACTGAATGCCTAAATGAACTGTTTTCCACTATATATATTCTAGTCACCACTGAAAGTCTTCGTACTTCGGTTATCCTTGTTTTTGTGAAATTTCTTTTTCCAATTATCAGCTTCTACCAATTTAAGATATAGTTTTCTTCACCAGCATGTATACACCACCAACCAAACCAGCAAACAGCATTTATATTTATTCTTCTTTTCAATATACCAATATCCAATTATTATAAGTTGATTTATACTAATCTCCAACCATAACATAATTTAATTTCTTCCAATATACTTTTATAATCTTCAATAATTATTTGTGTATAATTATAAATGTGCATTAATTATATGCATAATTTTTAATCTTCATTTAACTCACTATATTAAACAATTTGACTATTTGTACCTGATTCTCTGACTCCAAATAATCTTTAATATTTCTTACTAAACTTTTTTGACTGACTTCTTGAAAATTCTGAACAATTTACTTCACTAAATGTGTCTAATAACTTTCATAATAAACTGGCCTGACTTCTGACTAAAAACTTCCAAAAACTGCCATAAACTGCCATCTTGAATCCAAATCACGGGTATTTATATGTTTTTGAATTTCTAGAACCATCTCGTAAGATATCATGTTCCAATTTGTTCTATTTAATACTTGTCTGAATTTTCTGGAACAAACCATTTCGCAAACATGGCCATCTCCGGAGATCCAGAGAATTCCATTCTTTTCTATTAATAATTTTGTTTACATTTAGGCTTTTCAGATCAGAATATATAATTAAATTAGTAACTAACACTCTAATTTAATAAAATACACATTTCAAACAATATATTATTATAACCCACTTTATATTGTAAATATTCTTAAACGTCACTTCAGAGTATAAATATCTGTCAATCTCCGAGAGTATTTTTGGTTGCCTAAGCACATGGCTCACTTATATATATTTACAATATTAAAATACAACTTTTTACAATTATTATGCTAATTTATTAAAAATGCCCTCACATAAATATATTTTTATTAAATTCTCTAGTATATAACTTATTTAAAACAACCAAATATCTAATATTATGTAGTATATAACTTATAAATTATTTTCTATAAATCCTAATCGTCACAATATATATATATATATATATATATATATAGAAAAGAAATTTAATCTTTGCAGATTAGTTAAATAGTAAACTCTTAAATATTGGGGAAATCTGCAAGAAAGACTCTAATGTGTATCAATTGTTTCGCCGAACGTTTTCGCCAAAGAGAATTAATTTGGCTTCTTCAGGGCTGAAAGAGAATAAATTATAATTAGCTACCATATATTATCTTTTAAAACATTATTGATCTTACCGTAACTTAGAATTGTAGAGTTAGAATATTAAAAAACTTTGCTAGTAACATAGTGGTGTTTTTTGTTACTATGTGCAAAAAAAGTTTTTTTATAAGGTTCGAAATGTATGGTAGCTTTGAACTTGACACGTAAAGGCTTACCCAAGGTTAATCGAAAAACCCAATGTAACTACATTTAAAAGGAGGTAATTCTTTGAATTGTCGGCAATAACTAAATTTTTGATTTTCAGACAGTTAAAAGTGAGGTTCTGTTTGAGACAGAATGCAAGCGCTGACAACTTCATTATTAGTTCGTATGAATCTTTATGTCGCTAAGGTTCATTGGTAAGAAACGAATGAATTTAAATCCCAGTAAAGGGAAATATTATTTTGATTTTCTTTATTTAATTATATTATATTGTTCATGTACTATTGAATCTTATTGAGATGTATCTAAGAAAAGCAAGGGAATGTTATATATTTTTTTTGTTAATGAAAATTAATTATAAAGGTATGTTAATTGTTAATGGATATATCAGTCAAGTTAGTTATCTGTGATATAGTATTGTTCTTGGTATCTGATTTAAGTAACAGGTGGTATATATCGCTTAGATTCTTGATGTCACACGTAACATTAATGGAGAAATCGTTAAGGAAAATATAAGACATTTCAATGAACTCTCTTTTAGATTTATTGTTCTCACGGTGGAGAATTGTGGTGTTGGTATAGTCCATGAGATGACCAGTGGAATGGACATGTTTGGCTAATGCACAATGGTCAGGGTGAAGTCGAGAATCACTTTTGTGTAGTGTAATACGTGATTTCAATAATTGAGATATTTGACCGATGTAGGAATTGTTGCAAGAGAGACATGGAATGTTGTAGACAATATTACTAAGCCTATCTATGGGAGTCTTATCTTTTATCTTAGAATAAAGATTATTAATTGTTAGGGCTGATCTTACATTAAACTTAATGTGGCCCTTTCTCCCTTGGGCGGACATTGGATGTTGTTCGTCTAATTAATCTTATACCTTTTTTTGATTTTTCTCTTTATAAGACAGCACCCCAATATGGGCTTTTTATAATTGCAGCATTTAATTTACTTTACCGTTTGACCTGAAGATGGTTTGCAAAAGTGTAGAAAGCGAAACAGGTCGTTTTGGTAGTAAAATAAATTGATTGTGAGTAAGTCTTATTTTATTTCTTTTACCTATTTGAAATGGACTCACACAAGCAACACATTCATGATTTTAACATAGATTAATATAGTTCGGGCATGTTCGACGCTGAGGCTTTAATTAACCAATACAAACATTTGCTAAGACGGAAGTTCCTGGTTGAAGTAGAAGAGGGAAATCAAAGAAGACCTTATGGAAAACGCTTAGACAGGACAAGTCGTTAAATGAGATTGAAATAAGTATTACTCAAGATAGAAACTCATGGACAAATGTAAGTAGGGAAGCTGACTCGACCCCGTATGGGGATAAAGGCAAATCAAATGAAGACGGTGAACAAAAATATTATTAAAAACATTATAACAATTGGCAATCTTTGTAATGGACTGGCTTTTAAACAGTATGTATGGCATATGTAACTAAACAGATTATTTTAAAAAAAATTCCAAATCTTAGAGACATATCGCACCCCCGCTAGAAAAGTGACACAACTCCAAATTCTGTAACAGTCATTTTATGTCCACATTATCCAAATCTCCAATCAGGAAAAGTTGATCTCATATAATTCTCCCGAGATAAAGTTAGTGCCGTTATGTGCTTTTTCGATATTCACCTCATTTGAATCACGAATAGTAACACGTTACAGTTGCATCCCGATCGCTGACGAGTAAGGTTTTTCTGCTGCTTAAGAAACCGACATATTTCGAGTTGTGCCGTTTTTCCTGTTGTATTCTGTGATAATTTAAAGAGACAAATAAACATATTAAGACTTAGGATATGTTTCCTATTAAATATAAGTACATTATATCGTATATAAGTATCGTACGTAACAATAAAAATAATATTAATAATACAATAAAGCTAAATAAACATAAATTTATTTTTTAAATCTAAAATATAGCTCAAAAGGAAATATATGTTTCCTGAAAATCAGTTTTGACTTAAAATTTCAATCTGTATCTAATTAAAAATGTTAAAGTTTTTATTTTTACATTTCAGGAAAATTTAATGATTTTGATTTGTGTCACTTTTCTTGCGAAGTGACGTGAAGTGGCGAAGTACTTTCTAGTGAACTACGCGTTACCTTAAGCAGTTTTACTTGCAATTATTTGGTATAATAAACAACAATAGCAATATTTAAATATTAGATATACTCCCATTTGGGAATTATTTTGTTTAGATTAAAATTTTCTTCCTTAGCGTTAATTGCAGTCACTTTTCATCATAAAGATATCAGATCCACACTATTATGACTATATTACTTTTAGGCCTACGCTTACTTGAGTGTTATAGAAAACTTAGTAGAGAGCTACTTCTGGCATACAAGTAATAAAATTATTACCAAAATCAACAAAATAAATTGAAGACGTTGCAAAAGTGACACGGACACATAATTGAATTGGAAAGCAATAAAACGTGCCCTCGGGGTAGCTATCTTTCAATAAAAATTCACTCAGTCGTTCGAATTGATCCAGACTGAAATATATAAGACAGATTTCAAAGCGGTAGAGGAACGGGTATTATTAATAAAAATATTTATGTTTTGGTTAGCAAGGGATATCGAAAAAATATATCGATGAAGAGATAATTTATTCTCGATTTTTTTATTTAGATTAAAGTATCTCAGGAAATAGATCAGTTATAAGACAAATTTGCAGAATTGATAGCAAAATATAATTTGAAGTATGTACCTTATTTTAATAAAATTTTAAAATAATTTCCTTCTATTAGCATATGTATATTTAAATATCATCTTCCTCTAAGATATTTAGGCTCTAAGCAGTTGTTGCCTGGTCCGACATCAAAACAAAAAAAAACAAAAAGTCCAATGTATTATTATAAAATCCACATCGATCTGCGACCCAAATTAGAATACGCTGATGTATGGATCGACCTATAGATGACTGCTTCTCGGTGTTACTCGTTCATTGATGATTTAACCCTGTCGTGTCTATAGGGACCTATATGTCTCACGAAATTTAAAAAAGTTCTAGTGGTGCCTATTTGTCAATAAATTCATTTTAATCAAATATAGCCGTATTACTAAACACGCATACCATCGTTATGGTATGCAACCAGCAATCCGATAATATACCCTATATAACAAGCCTTAGTCTTTGAGGTAGCAAACTCCAGTCATCGTCAAAGTTTAATTTATAGTAAATATTAAAATCCGCCATACTTAACTCTATTTTTGTCACCATTAATACACTAACATCCCCCTTTTCCAATATCCAATTTCCCATCCTCTCCAATAACTACCATCTAACTAATCACACAGGTTTTCTTATAAATATTCACGTTACATCTATCAATCTATTATCACAATCAGTTTCAGTATCCCCAACTTACATCTTTACATTCATCTCCTATTTCCTTTTCTTTCTTTTTCTTTTATTTCTTTTTCCTCGATTTATCTTCCATAAATTTCAAACCAAATTTATCTATACTTACCTCATACAAGGAAACACTTATAGATAAAGTCACGTTGAGATGGCAGTGTACGGATATAGGATAACAGCGTTGCCAATTCTACTGCCATTGTAAGTTTTGCTACTTTTGTAAAATAAGCAGGGCCAAACTCACGGTAAACTAAGATATGTTTAGGTAAGCTAAAGTTGTTAATAGAAAATTCGTGAATGAAATAAATGGTAATAATTCCTAAAATGCTTTTATACATAATACCGCAGTTAATAGGGAAAAAAATATGAAAAATATTCTACAGGTTTTTTAATGTTCTAAACGGTAGATAAGGGATAACTGATGATAATTCCTTGAAGAATTACAGCCAATTTTGCTTTGTTTATTTTTTAAAGAAAGATGAAGTTTGGAAAAAATCATTTTTTTGCCTATTTTGTTCCTCGTGCATTTTAGGGAAAAATGTTTCAAATAAATGTTGCAGATCTTAAACAGTTTTTTAATTTTTTAGTTTGTAAATTAAAATACATAAACAAATGACTGGGATAATTGCAAAAAACCCCTAATTGAGGCCCCTAGAACACAAGGGTGTAAGTGCAGTTGCTTATCACTTAGCAACTGATATCTAACAACACGTACTTTTGGCTTCAAACTTTCTACATTAACAACAATAACACCATCAAAAATTACATGTCATTGAAAACATGCTGAAAACTGAAAAAGTGCTACCTAGGTTTTTAAATTTATATCGAACTTTGAACAAAGATTTTTCAAAACTATGTTTTTGGCACTTACACCCCTTGTGTTCTAGGGGCCTCAATTGTGCACTAATTTATTAAATGTTCATAACTTTATTTTTTGCATAATGACGTCTAATATAACTACTTGAAATTATGTCGATTAATGAGTTATTTAAGTGTGCTACATTTCAACCAGATCAACTAAATATTTTATTACCTTTACTGAGAAAAGAATACCCCCGAAAAACAATTATCAATCATCTTCATTTTCATAATCTAGTTCATCTTCAGAGTCATCGTTTAATGAAATTCTAATAGGTTCAATGTCATCTTGAATGTTGTCTACTGTCCAAAAATTATTCTCCAATTTTATAACATGGTTGACGTAATTTTTCCAATGTCCATTGTTCTGTACTTTATCATAACCTTCATAAATCAATGTTTTAACGTCGTTTTGTTTGAAACTTGAATTCTTAGAGGACACGTACCGTTTCACTTCACTCCACATCATTTCTATTGGGTTCAGTTCACAGTGATAAGGCGGAAGTCTTAAGATATGTACATCTACGCGGCATTGTTCGTCACTGTGATTCCTGTATTTTTCACCAATACAATCAATTTTGTATTTGTCATAAATATTTTTAAATACATTAGCAGTTTCCAGAAGTTCATTTTTTAAGTAATCTTCTTCAAAATAAATGTCCTTTTCATAGAGCCACTCCTTAATTTGACGTTTCACCCAATATTGTTTGGGAAAATTTAATTTCCTAGAGTGATAAGATGCATTGTCCAAGATAATGACATTCTTTTTATTTTTTGGGAGATTCGGTATTAACATCTCTTCAAACCATTTTTCAAATAGATCTCCGTCCATCTCTTCATGGTAATCTTCAGCACCTTTTTTGGCAAGAAAAGTGATGTCAGCACCTTCAACAAATCCGTCTTTGTTTCCTGCATGGACTAAAACAAATCTTGGTCCTTTTCCGGTCGGAGTTTTTAAACCTGTGGTAAGTCCATTTACGAAAGCCTGTCGGCTATTTTTTATTGTTGTATCTTGCCATACTTGCCCATTAGTTATTCCAGTATTAACCCATGATTCGTCCATATAAATGATATTGGCTCCTTCGTTCCTCAGTTTCTTTATTTCCCGGAGATAGTGACGCCTCCAAGCGACTATTTCTTGTTTTTCTATTTTTTTTTTTTTTTTTTTTTTTTTATTTTTATGGCTTCGGCAGTTTGCCATACAGCCAGTTACATGATCTTTTAATCTCATTAGGTACAGTAAAAAGTTTTTGAGTTATTTACAATCGAATAGACTAAAATAGATAAATTTACAACATTTAACAAAAAGAAGAGAAAAAATATAAATAATACATACACATATATATCCATAAACATATACAATTAACATGGGTCACTCGTTTCACGTCCAGGTTGTTTTTCTATTAATATTGAATTTCTACCTTGTTTGCCATATATAAAACCCATGTCGTGCAATAGTCTTCTCAACGTACTCTTGGAAAAATTCGGAAGATGCTCCATTTGCTTAATTTTTTCTAGTACTACGTCAAGGGTTGGAGGAATATTGTCCATAAAAAAACCGTGCACTACTTGTCTTATTCTAGACCGAGTTGCTTCATCATATCTATTCTCACGACTATTCAAATAACCGGTTCTTTTTTTTCTTATAGGAGTTACGAGTGGACCATTTTTACTTTCACTTCTATATCGGAATATCGTTCGCTCAGAGACTCCAGTCATAGCAGAAACTTCCCGCACTATTGTTGATACACTTTTATCATTATTACTGTTTGATAAATAGTTAAAAACATTTAACACTATTTTTTTGCATTCACTATTTAACAAATTACCGTTTTTGAATTTTATTACACTCGCGGCCATTTTGACACTGACACGACACAAACGTCTGATATCAACTGAAAATTCTTTTAATGACTCTCAAGTATTTACCTGAATTTATAATTGCTGGCAATAGACAATAATTTTGAATTTATAAATAGGTATATTTTTTTAATTCTAAATTATTTTTTAATGTCTGTAACTGTAAATGCAGGTAGAGAAAGTGTGTCATTAATAGGACATTAAGATCAAAAACGGATTATACAAATAATTATTTCATTTCCACGAATTGTAAACAATTTTGAACAGAAGATATAATTCCGAAAAGACCAGATTTCCGAAATATAACTTTCTATATTTAAAATACCAACAGAAAAATTATATAATTAAAAAAATGTAGTATTTTTCTGTTTCACATTCATAAATATTTCCGAAATTATAATTCTTTTATAGGAGCCGGCCCATAACGTACGATTGTAGGTACGATTAAAAACTGACAACAATGTAGTTATTTCTGGCATATAGAAAGTACAGGCCTATCTCTGGAACGCTGCCATCTGAATGTGAATTTATCTATAGGTAATAACATTCTTTTTATCGCCTTAAAATGATTTATTAATTTCAACTACCTAACTTAAATTTTGCCTTACCCTGGTATACCAAATTTATTTTACATCACAGTCACTCATTGTTTTACATTCTCCCACCTTTTTATAATACCAAAAATTGCTATTGATCCTACTACACACAAAACATAATTCTTCACTAAAAACGGCCTATTCACAACCTTAAGCACAATGACTTTTGGTCCTACTACATCATTCCACTTGACATTGACGGGTACTAACTGATTTTTCATACCATCTTTCTATCAGTTAGCCCAAGACTCCAGCACAGATCAGAGGTAATGTAAGTCGATAAAATCTCACCAGCTACAGGGGGTGATGTAAGATGCCCCCATTTTCAGTTTTTATTAATCAACAAGTTAACAGTCTATTGCATTTACCTCCATAAATACCATGAGGATTGTTTTTTAATACGGATGTCCTTCCAATGTTTTTATGTGGCCATACAATGTTTTTAACAACTTTTTATGTAAGTAGTTAAAAACCAACGTGTTCTTTCTATATATTTAAATTTTAACTTACTTGTTTTTTAATATTGGTATTTTTACTCTCTCTTTTATAAACTGATAATGGAATGATTCAATTCCGAAAAGATCTTCTTTAAAATAAAAATTTTAAGCTTTTAATAAGCATTTTTTATACCTTAATACACACAAACACCACGTGCTTTATAGTAAATAGTTCCTTGTACTTTGGGTTTCGTATATCCATTTACTGTAAGATCGCCTGCTTTCCAAAAGTAAGAATTATCAAATCATAATAACAATAATACTTTACCACAGTCTCTTCTTCGCAAGACAATGCTAAAACTCTTGCTTCCACTTTTGAACAACATTCCTCTAGCGAAAACTACGACATTAATTTTAGGGACTACAGGCTAAAGAAAGAACACACCATCTTGTCTCTAAAACAATCCCACGCAAACTCCATATCTCAACCTCTTACTTTTATAGAACTCCTTACAGGATATGAAAAACTCAAGTCCAGGACCCGACAGTATTTCTGTTGTATTCCTAAAGCAATTATCAATCTTAGCAAAACAACATCTACTGCAAATTTTCAATCGAATTTGGCAGCAACGACAATGTCCGTCTATATAGGTAAAAACCACAATTTTGTCGTTTTTAAAATCAAGAAAGCATCGACTGGATTAAGAATCATACAGACCCATCTCTCTAACATAATGTGCCATGACTAAATTAATGGAGAAAATAGTCAGTGCCCGGCTTATGTGGACACTGGAAAAATCTCATTTCTTCTTACCAGAGCAAAACGACTTCAAACGTAACCGGTCAGCAATTGACAATATCGTAGACTAACAAAGTGATGTCCAAGAAGCGTTAGCCATTAATCAAATGTGCATAGTTATTTTCTTAGATCTAAAGAAAGGCTTCAATACGTGTTGGAGATGCAACATCATTAAAAATTTGCACGCATCCAATATAACAAGACACTGCTTAGCCTATAACGAAAATTTTTTAAAAGACTTTTCTTTCCAAGTAAGAGTTAATAACGTTTATTCCAATTTTTTATACTGCAGAAAACGGTACCCCACAAAGCTCAGTACTTAGTCCCACCCTATTCCTAGTTGCCATAAACAACATATTAAATAAATATTAAATATTAAATAGTACAGACATTTTTAACCCAACTAGATGAATGTACAGCTAGTACAGGCTTTGAATTCTCTGTTACAAAGACAATTGGTATGGTGTTTACGAAAAAATCATCCATTACACCAGTCCTTTATCTTCAAAACAGCATTATTCCCTTCCAAAACTCCATGAAATTTCTTGGTATGTGGCTGGATCAAAAACTTTCCTGGAAAAAGCACATAAAACACTTGGCGCTAACATTCAACAAAAGACTCAATTTGTTTAAAACCGTATCAAATCGTTTTTGGAGTTCCGACTTCTCTACACAACTCGTTCTGTATAAAACACTAATTAGATCCAAACTCGACTACGGTTCAATTCTTTATGCCTCTGAAACCAAGAGTACCCTAAAACCGTTAGATACAATCCACAATGCCGCACTTCGGATCGTTCTTGGAGCTTTTCACACTTCAACCTTAGAAAGCTTATATTCCGAAACTAAAGAACCATCATTGCGTTATGAGCGGGCATTTTTAACACTTTCACATGCTTCTTCTGTAGCTGCTAATACGGATCATCCACTCGTCGAAAATACTTTTTCTAAAAATAATCTTGACTGTCTCTTTAATAAACCTCGTACTGGAAAACCTTATTACACACGAGTAAGATCAATTCTGAATAATTTTGATACAACAATCCCAGATGTATTTCACTATAAGATCCAACATCCGAGTCCCCAAATTGCACCACCTCTCTGATAGAGTTCTCTAAAAAATGCAATAACAACATACTAACAACATCAAAAACAAACTAAACGAGATTCTTGAACGAGACTACCTTAATTGCACAAACATCTTTACCGATGCCATTGGTTGTGCATTTGTTACTCCAACGTCTACTTTCAAATTTAAACTACCGCCTAGCTCAACTGTTTTCACAGCTGAACTGTTTGCTTTGTAAAACATGCAAACCTCAGTTACAAAACCTATTTCTCACCGACTCGCTCAGCTCTCTTCTTACAATACAGCATCTGTATCTTAAACAGCCCTTGACGTTCAATGAATAATATACCAAATACTCTGCCAGATTTATTAGGAGAAAACTGTCACGTAAAAAACTTATTAAATTACCTAACGTCAATCAATATTTTGTATCAGATTTAAAGTTTTGTTTACTGAGTAACGCCACTAATAACCTGTTGGTGGATGCGGCAATGTTTCTTTTTAATAAAAAAAAATAATAATAATACCTAGAAATATTTACATATTATTTATCTCAACATAGTAGGTAGGTACTCACTTTTCCAGGTCTAATTGCTTAGCAAATGAATGTCACGTCCCTTTAAACTGCCTTTTAATATAACTATATACCAAATCACATTCCATTTGCGTGTGTCTTACCTCTAAATACTTCTGCATAATTACAATCCCTTTTTCCTCGGACTATTGCAAGAGTGCGTTTGCCAACACCACATTTCGGTTCTGGTATGTGCATCCATCGCTGTAAATTATCAAGCTACCCTTTACATTATAACAGCGCTTGGACAAATACTCTTGTACAAAAGTTGTGACATGATAATTTTGTTTTTTAAAAAATTGCACTAACTTTGACGAACGGGCAGATTTTAATGGCGTCTAAATCCATTGCCAATACGCATACACCAGATTCTTTATCTTTCTGCTTTTCCCCTCTTGCTTCTTTTTTAGTATATGAAGTTGGTAGTCATCTTCTGCAAACTGACCAACTTTATACTTTACACAAAAGTCAAATTTATCTCTCTTAATTTTATTAATTGTCAAATTCATTAAATGTTAAAAATATTAAAAATTCAGTAAACAGGGTAATGTCTCTTCAATTTGTTTATTCGAATCACTCATTCCATGCTTACCTTTTTTACCCAATCCGCAAAAGAACTTTATATCTTTATTAGAAGCTATGGAAATTAACAAATTAAATAATACAGACATAATTCTGAATAGACAAACAGTTCTCACATCGTCAACCTATTCAGTTATAGACTATAAAGTGTAAACACATACCAAAAATAGATCACTTAAGAAAGGCACTCTGCCGAAACAGCTGTACGGATAAGATATTATAATAAATTTTGTGAAAGTTTTAAAAACGAAGTTTTCAGTATTTTATTGTTATATCTAAATAATAACTTTCCTGCGAGGTGGAGAGCCAGATGAGGACCAACTATTTGGCCATCGCGATCACCAAATTTGTCCAAAATTGATTTTTTCGTGTAAAGCTATAAAAAATTCCATGTACCATAAACCCCCAATAATACAAAATGGCACAAAAAATAGAATAAGAGAAGATTTTAATATTATTGACTGACAAATCTTAAGAAATGTGGCTCGGTCAGTTGAATATCGTTTACTAACTTACATAGACGTTGGAGATGAACATTTTAATTGCATATTGTTATGGTTTATATTATGTAATAGATATTTAATAAATAAAAATAATTTTGGTATATTATTACACAAGTCTAAGTAATTTCTACTAACAAAAATTGAAGGTATTCCGAAATTTGTAGAAAATTCAAAATATCTCAAAAAGTAATGGGTTTAGTTATAATAAAAATAAGAGAGTATCATAAATGAATAATTATGAAAAAAAATAAAATATAGTACATTTCAGTCGCCTAGATTCAAAACCCGACAAGTCACAATTTTTTCAAAACCTTTTTTATTAGAAATAAGAATTTGAAATACATAAATCTACAAGTCCATAATACATTTATCAAGCAAATCCCGACATATCCGATAATTATAGGCTCCCAAAAATGTACCTTAGATGCAAATACCGACAGGTCCATTCTCGTTTTAAATGCAAAAGCCGACATTTCCAATCCGCTAATAGACACGTAGTATTTTACTCGCCACCTGATTTCGGTTGACAACTTGTTAGCCAAGCAGATCAGTTTAGTTTATGCTTTTAAGTAAGTTTACTTAAAACCAACTTTAAATACTGTTGGACAGTTTATTAATGTAAAACAGTGTGATGTGACAAAGGCTCGAAAAAGAGCGAAGGTCGAAACAAGAAGAGAAAAAGCAAAACGTGCAAGGTATAACCTATAATATTACAATAAATTAGTACATTATTTGTGATGAAATAATTATTTTTAGGTATGCTACTAAAACATTACCTGTGTACCCCACTTGCAGCCATAAGGGAAAGCCATATCAACCATTTCAATGTACATCTCATCTGTCCATGAACGATGTAAGAGACTTTCATTCAGCTTTTTATCAAAATAAGGATAAAAGAGGACAAGACATGTTCATTATACGCCACATTAACTCACATATCCCGGTAAGACAAAGGAAACGAACAGCCAACAAAAATAAACCAAAATCTTGTATTTTATCCTACAAATTGAAGAGAAGTGACAGCCTAATTGTTCCTGTATGTCGAACAGCTTTCCAAGATATTCTGGGAATTAAGAAAGATAGAATTTTAAACATTATGAAAAACTACAAGAAGCATTCGCTTATTCCTAGCGAAAGAAGGGGAGGAGATCAAATTGGACAAAAAAACGAAGGTAAAAAACAATCTATAAAAAAATTCACCGAGTCCCTAAAATGTGTGGAATCTCATTATTGCCGTTTAAAATCATTCAACAGAATTTATTTGCCTGCTGAATTAAGTATCTCAAAATTATGGAGAATATACAACGACAAAATGGCCCAAAACGAAGACTTTAAAGTCAAAGAATATTTCTTTGGAGATTATTTTAACAAAAATTTTAACGTTGGCTTTGGAACTCCGAAGACAGATTTGTGTTCAACTTGTTTACAGTACAAATCCAGCATAAAAGGCGAGACTGACGAAGCAAAAATACTAGTCTGGAAGCATAACAACGTCTTCACAAAGTAAGAAGTGAGAGTTTCTGTAGACTTCTTCAAGAAGAAAGAGACGACATGGTCACTTTTTCATTTGATTGTCAGAAGAATTTGGATCAAAACTTCCGGATCAGTCGGCTTATTTTAGTATGCAACTTAATTTTTATCACCTAACTGTAGTTTGTGAATCTTCAAAAAAAGTAAATTAACTCCAGAAAATGTTACGTCATATGTTTGGACGGAGTTAAACCATCATAGAAGTTCAAACGAAATATCGTAGTTCTTGCACCACTTCCTTTCAAATTTTAATTTTGTGGATAATGTACGTGTTCTTCGGCTTATTTGCGATGGGTGTGGAGCACAGAATAAAAATTCCACGGTCATCATCATGCTGAGCTATTGGCTTCAGTTTGAAGCTTTAAGACAAATAAAGGAAATTGAGATAGCGTTTCCCGTTGTGGGGCATTCTTATATTCCCCCTGATCGTGTGTTTGGACAAATTGAAAGAATTTATAAAAAACACACATTAATTGTTCATTCTGATGAATATGTAAATTAAAAAGTTTGCCACTGTTTACAGAGCTGGAATTGGTGTTGCAATTAAGGACTGGAAGGCTGAAACTCAAAAAGTAATAAAACAACCAGGCTATTGGCATTTAAGTTCCAACCGTCAAAGAGAGGAAAAAGTCTCACAAATTAGTCCAAGAACACTGAAGGCTAGGATAGCGATTAAAGAAGATAAGAAAAAAGTATTACTAAGCTATTGGAGAAACACTACGGAAAGGGATGGAAAGATAGAGATGAACTGGTCTTTTTCAAAGAAGTATTCCACGAAGCTATAGAGGAGGGACAAGGCAGTGAGGCAAACGAAGAGGAAGATAATTGCGAAGCAAAAACAGTTAGCTTTGCAATATAAAATAGTGGATAAATGTTATCTTGCGTTGTTGAGTAATTAAACTTATTTTTCTAATAGATTTCGATTTTCTTTTCTTTCAAAATATTAAATTCATCTGCAAACCCCGACATTTCCAAAATATATCATACAATTACTTGTTTCTGGAGGTCCATAGATTTTTTCAAAGTGTTTTTTATGTATTATTATCAAAAACCTCAATTTTCTCAAAAAGTCGCTGCTTAATTTAATAGGATATAGATTTTACAAGTTTTCTTCATTATCTCAAATCTCATTTACCTGGACTTGTCGGGTTTTGAATCTAGGTGATTTCAAAGATTATATTTTCCTAGTCAGCTTCGAAGTAATTATCATTCACTATATTTTTTCTAAATACCTTTTTTGAATATTCTGTACCATAATAGGGTTATCGACCAATGTCGCATTAAATGCTCACCCCGTATATAAATCATACTATAGGCAAGATACAAAAAAATAAATATAGAAAAAAATACTAAAAGTATTAGTGTTCAAAATGTTTAATGAATATTAAGATTTCACTCCAATGGAGTCTCGTATATTTTTATACATTTCTCGAAGTCTCGAAGTTTTGTTGATTTACTAAATAATATTTATTTTAAAGGAAGCTTTACATGTGAGATTGGCGACTACATTACCAATATTCTGCTGAAAAAAATTCATTATAACTGAAATTCTACGGAAAAAAGTCTAAATTAAAAAAACACTTTTTAATTAGGCAGAATAAACAAAAGCAGAATTCTGTTTTGCCAGAAAGGGGTCGGTCAAACACAGGAAAAAAGTTTTTTGGTAGAAGCTTATGTATTTTTTTAATAATTACATATTCTGGTTGCTTGTTAATAACATAAATTAATGAAATATCTTCGGTATTGTTAGTACAAGCCCCATCACAATCACGTTGGCTTAACTATTTAGAAGATGAAGAAGATGTTTTTAGTTTTGATACATCGATAAGATGAAACTACAAAAGCTTCTACGATTTAATAAAAAAAATTGGAATTTAATTCACAAGAGGTATGAGTTAAATCCACTGGGTCCACCCGTACGCATAGACAAAGAATGTAACATTTACTTCGGGAGAGTAGCAAGGTTAATCAAAACGCAATACAAAATATGTAATATTTCTATAATACTATAAATAAAAACCAAAAATGTTAACTTAGTGGGAAAAAATCTTGACTATGTTTTGATAATATTTTCCAAGCAACCATATATTTCTCGTATAACGTAAAATCAGAATGGTTTTTATTATATACTGCTCTAGCCTCATCGTACATAATAGTCCCAGACGTTTTATGGGGATCCAAAATACGGTTTCGTACCTCCATACTTCATACCTCATTAAGTGGACTTCACGTCTGTTTTACAGATCTGATACCGACCCCGAGCGTCTTCCTTCCTTTCGCTCAAGACCCTACCGCTACCGCGAGGATTAAACGCGGCACAGATTCTTCGCCAACTTGACTCCATGCTTCGTATTGCCCTAGATAGGAAAGTTCGGGCTGCGTGAAGGAAATAAATCATTTAAAAATTTCTAGACTACGAGACTCCCTTACAAATGAATCCAGAAAATGAAAATCAGTTTCCCTCTTGTTGAAAATAAGGGAAATCCTTCGACATTCTTATAATATAAATGGTGTAAGTCCTTGATGTAATATTTAAAAGTTTTTACGAATTACTCTTTTAAAATTTCAAGAAAATCCTTTTTGTGTCAAAAGAAAAGACGAAAACACTAATGGTTTATTGTTAGAAATATTTATTTCTTTTTATTAATAAAATTTGTGAAGATTATTTTGCCTACCACATAGGGTATTATGGGGGGTTGAAAATTGAGGACAAAAATTATTGATGTGAAGATCGAGCAAGCAAAACAAATCGAAACTTATATGCGAACGGCTCTCGGGGTTTATTTGGAGAACTGGGTCGTGGATAAGTGAACGAAACAATGGGATTGGATTATGGCAACTACAAAAATGAAATAAAGGGGTACTTACACTCCTGGACAAAACAAAACACAAGAAGGTCCTAAAGCTATTCAAAATGAGGACGCCGCTTTGAGGAATCTTTCTGCCGGATAAAGAAAAAGGCTCTTTCTTCCTAAAAAAAACACAGAAGGGGTTTATAAACTTTTTTAACAAAAGAAGTAAACAAATTGGTTTAGGGAAAAACATTAAACATTTATTGATATCTCGCCACAAAGAGTTACAAATATAAATGATAATACAAACATAACAAAATACCAAAATAACAAAGAAAGAACACTTAGTACAGTGGGTGATCAAATTATTATGATCAGTCACAAAAGTTTTCTAAATTTGTTCAAAAATTTTATAATAAAATCATATGCTGCTACTTTTTTGACGTTTACAGCTCTAGAACTGTCATTTGTGTCAAATTACGTTTACACATTGTGGTGAATTTACGCCTGAAGTTTACAACTGAATTTGTATGTTTTTGTATTGTTTTTAAAAGATTAGTATCCTTTTATCTTTGTAGTATGTTTTATTAATATATTAATGGTGATTGTGGATGAAAAAAAACTATCAGTTTTAATTTTAAAGACATTTTCAAAACATTTTGATTTTTGAGAAGAAAATCATAATGAGTAAGGCTAATGACGTCCCTGTGTGTAAAATGGTAATGATAAAGACACTTTTATTGAATACAAAGCTTTCCCAAAGTCAGATAGCTCAACAATGCCAAGTAGAGCAAGCAACAGCAATATCAAGAAAAAAAATTGATACCAACAAACCCCTGACTCACCAGCGTGCCCAAAAATGTGGCCGAAAGCATGTCACTATACCCAGAGACGAAAAAAAAAATGAGGTATATCTTCGTAAACAATAGAAAAAAGCCAAGAAGAATCCTCACAGGACTTATTCGTGAAGCTGGAATGCCAGTTTCTGACATGACAGTCCGCAGAAGGATTGGTGAGGAAGGTTTCAAATCATGTCGTCCTGCCAAAAAACCAAAGTTGACCATCGCAATGATGAAAAAGAGACTGGAATGGACCAAAGAACACCAAAATTGGACAATTTTTTATTCACAGGTTTGTTTCTCCGATAAGTCCACAGTGGAGATGCTCATGGATAAGTCGGCTTTCGTCCGAAGGCGAGTGGATGAAAAATATCACAAGGATTGCATAGTGGAGCGAGTAAAGCATCCTCTCAAGATCATGGTATGGTCTGTAATAAGTAGCAAGGGCACAGGGAGGCTGTACATTGTGAAGATAATGATGAACCAACATCAGTGTATTGAAGTTATGGAAAGAAAGCTCATGCCACAAATCAAAGACTGGTTTGACGAATTGGAGGATTTTACCTTTATGCACTATTCAGCACCGTGCCATAAGGCAAAAACAGTAACATTGTACCTGGAAAAAAATTAAATTAAAGTACTGAAGTGGTCAGGTAATTCCGCATACCTCAATCTGATCGAAAATCTATGGGAGCTTATGTAGAGGGAGATTGTCCAGGAAACTGGCGATGACGATCCTGCTCTAAAGGAATAAATACAGTAAAACTACAAATATTTTGTTTTTAACAGGAAGCTATGTTATTGTTCAAATACTTAAATAAACGAATTTTGCAAAAAAAAAATTACTCCTGGGCCAATCTGCAAGAAAAATTACTATCTCTTAATTTTTAAAGGGGCAAACTCCTTTAAAATTACTATCCTTACTACTTGTCAGTTTATAATGTTCTCCGTCGTTTTTCGACTTCCAATCGCCACTTAGTCCGGTTGATCCATAGGTCTTCTTCTATGGCCCTCTTTCAATTCTTTATTTATTCCTTC
This sequence comes from Diabrotica undecimpunctata, assembly GCF_040954645.1. NCBI lineage: Eukaryota > Metazoa > Arthropoda > Insecta > Coleoptera > Chrysomelidae > Diabrotica > Diabrotica undecimpunctata. The sequence goes on from NC_092811.1 coordinate 7,969,154, forward strand.
GCTCCAACTTTTTCTCGGTCTACCCCGTTTTCTCTTTCCTTCTGGTTGCCATTTTAATATTTCTTTTGGTATTCATTGTTCATCCATTCTTTGTATGTGTCCGAACCAGATAAGTTGTTTTGTTGTTAGGTCATCTGTGATTGTTCGTTTGATTCCCAATATTTCTCTAATGCGTTCGTTGGTAATCCTTTCCCTTCTAGATCTTTCTGCGGCTCTTCGGCAAAAATCCATTTCCATCGCTTTCAGCGTTGCCAACGTTCATTCTTTCAGTGGCCATACCTCACAGCTGTATAAAGTGATACTTTTTACTATAGTCTCATATATCCTCTTTTTATTTTCTTTGCTGATGGATTGGTCCCATAAAACGCTGTTTAACATTCTAATGGCTTTTCTCCCTGACGTATTTTTCTCTATTATGACTTTGTCTAATGTTCCATCTTGTAAAATAGTAATACCTAGATATTTGTAGTCACAGCAGTGCTCTATCGTGGTGTTATCGACTAAGATGAGATCTTTTTGTTCTACTCCAATGCACAGGTATTTGGTTTTCTTTTTATTTACTTCTAGACCCCATATATCATACTCTTTAATTAATTTTCGTTCAACTTTGCAGACGATCATGTAATAATGGCTCAAGATTATGACGATTTAAACTTTATCAAAATTCAAAATACTTAACATTTAACAACACAATATTTAGTAATAAAAATGTTTTGTTTTACTTGAAATTTCGTTATTAGTAATCAAAAATCTATTTTATCTAAATTTAAAATTAAAATTTTACTTTTCCGAAAAAAAGTAAATAATTTAAAAAATTTATGTCAAGTTATTTGATATTGTTGGGTAAAATAAATGATTATAATCAATCTCTCAAATCAAAAATCATAAAGCAGCAAGACGATAAAATGCTGGTTTATTTTCAAATCCAAGCTAAATTTGCCGAACTCGAAGATTGTGTGATGTAGTAGAAATCAGCAGTCCTTTTATAACCTGTCGTAAAAATAGGGAAAACTTGGTCACATCGTTACTCGCCTTTATTATCTTTCGATCATTTAGTAAAGCGCAAATGCCATGATATAATTTAATACGTAGACAAACAACCAAAAGAAAATAAAAGGACTTACAGAGGAGAAAAAACTTGTATTGTATAATGACATATTATATAATATATTGTTCCTACATATTGCCAATAATAGGTGATCATTTCCTTAGTAATTTAATTGTCATATTTTTGCTAAAAATCATCTTCTGGGTCCTAAGACGGGTTCGATGGCCCTTGAGTGTTTAACAGGTATAGATTTAATTGCTTCCGTACCTACTTCTGGTGCTCTATTTTGTATAATATCCCGATTATGTAGACTAGATTCATTCTCTGTTTCATAAAGTGTACAACAATACTCAATGCGCTATTTTTATTTATTTACTCGTCAACCAAGCAACACAACTTTCCTCATTTTCTTTAACTTTACAGGAAAGCAACACAACAACTTACTTTTGTTGACGATAATCCCACCAAACCAGCCCTCAACGGTTTTGGTATGGGAACTGAATTAGATACGTGGTGTTGTGGTCAAAAATGTTATATGAATATGATGTTGGGCTAGGGCTGAAGTAGTATCGGAATGTTTTATAAATATAGTATGTTCGTACATACGGTTGTGGATTTGTCGGTTTATCTGTCCTATGTATGTTCGCGGGCAACTGGAACAAGTTATCCCGCAGACACCGTGGGGATTTGGTCATTTACGAATCTGACGAGATTGGACTACTTGGAATGGGTAGTAAAGATGGTTTTTATGTTTAGAGGTTTAAGAATTCTACTGATCTTGTCAGTGACACCTTTAATAGAAGACAGACAATTTTGGATTAATCAACAGGCAAGGTTTCTTTTTTAAATGGAATGGGTTTTAGATGTTTCTGAATGCACCTATTGATTAGGGTTTTGTGGTAGCTGTTTTGTAAGAGTGCTTTATTGAATTGATTTTGGATGATCTGTGATTGCGTCGTTAAGTCTTATATAATGGTAAACAAAGGGTTGATAACTCAAATGAGTTGGGCTGGGTTGAAAATGTGACTGGGCATTGAGATAACGATTTGTATGAGTGAGTTTCTAGTACAAGGAATGGGAAAAAACTGTGAAGTGGGTGTTTCTAAATAAGAATATCAAAGAATGGTAAAGATGCTTCAGACTTAACTTTCATTGTGAATTGAATACTGGAATGTATTCATTTCAGATGGGATTCTAATTTTTCTTTACCATAGGACCAAATGACCAAGGTGTCATTAACGTTCCGCAACCAGCAGATGAGTTTGAGATTTGATGAGGATGGGACTGTTGTTTTGAAATGTTCCATGTAAATATCAGCTATCACGGGAGAGAGGGGGATCCCATTGGGGCACCTTTTATGTGACGATAGAAATTATATCGGGATGAAAAGTATGTATTAGAGATGCAGTGTTTTATAAGGGAGAATGTGTCTTCAGGATTTGATTTTTACAGTCAAAGATGGAAATGGTTTCATCAATAGGGATGTTGATGAATAAAGAAACAATGCCAAAAGTAACTAGTATATCTGAGGGTGAAATATAAATATTTTTTAGAATATTAGTCTTCTTCTTATGGTGCCGTGCACCTATAGTGCGTTGGCGAATTATCTTAAGGTCAGACGTCTGTCTTTTGCGGCATGCAAAAGTTCGCCAGTGTTAGTTACGCCTGTCCAGTTCTTTATATTTCGCAGCCACGATATTTGTTTGCGACCTACTCCTCTCTTGCCTTCAATCTTTCCTTGGATAATTAGTTGAGGGATTGCGTATTTTTCCCCTCTCAGGATATGGCCCAGGTATCCAATCTTTCGTGCCTTGATCAAGCTGAGCAATTCTCTCTCAGTATTTGCTCTTCTTAGGACTTCCTCGTTTCTCACCCTATCTGTCCATGGTATGCGGAACATTCTTCGCAGAATATTAGTAAAATGTTGTAATACTAATCCTTGTAAGGATAATGCGAGATATTAGCTTATCAAATTATGACGACGAAAATGAACTACTTTGATAAGGTAATAGGAATTACACTGCACGACGAGGATATTAGCTTACCTCACCTGTGCAGCATATACACACATCGACTATATTGAGTTTTGATGCGTTTAATACTGCACCAGGTCTTACGCGGTAAAATAAAGACAAAAAAAATTTGTTTCGTAAAGCTTCCTACCGTTGTGGGATCCATTTGGTGAACATGTTGAATCCCATGGTTGCAGCCGTTTCTACAAAGTGTATGGGAGATTTTTTGGAACGCAGTCGACTATTGGTTGCAACTTCTATATAGTAACGTATCGGCAGTGCTATGTTATTAAGGATTTTCCTATATTTTTTGGTCAGAATATTGAGTCGGCGAAGGTGTGGTGGTGGAATGTCGCTCAGCACTGGTAGCAAATGGGTTGTTGTAGATTGATTACTCCAGCGATCATTCTGACGTTATACAGCTAGACTACAATATTTTAAACCAGAACATTGTTGATCCATATTAATGCACAATATTTAGCTACAGAATAAACAAGAGCAAAGCCTGAAAACCTGAGTGTGAATGTTTATTATGTTTGAGTAGTGTATTATGAAAAGTGAAAATTAAGTGTTCTTGAAGTAAAATTGTAGTTTAGGTGAAACTGGTTACTTCGGATTTAGAGACGTTAGTTCAATCTCTTTATTTTTAAAAGTACCTTTTAATAACTTTGGGTCTTTATTAAAATCTTTTCTTCTCTTCAGCTTCTAGGATTTTTTTTGTGATAATAAAGCCCAGTCATCAGCATATCAAAACTTTGTTGATATTGAGGTCCGTATGTCTGACGGTGAATTTGTAAGGAATAGTGCGTAAAAAGTTGTAAATCATTCCTTCGCACCAAACTCTGTCGAATGCTTTTGACATATCTATGAAAGTAGCAAAACCCTTTAGTTTTTTTTTAAACTGGCTTCTATGTAAGCATAGAAAGATAAGACCTAATGTTAATCAATGAATAATCTTATATATGCTTGATAAAAAGTTTTATGAAGTGTTTGGAGGACCCACCAAGTTCGCATAAGTAATGGATTTTAAAAAATTAAAAACTTTCTTGTATTTTTTCTCAATTTGTGAATTTTAATTCTCAATTTAAAATCATAATCCTTTAAACATTCGATACCCATTATCATCATTGGCTCCACAACCTATGGTGGGTCTTGGCCTACTCAAGGATAAGTCTCCATTCTCTCCTATTCTTCGCCTTGGCTTTCCAGTTTCGTACTCCCAACATTCTCAAGTCCTCCTCCACCTGATCCTTAAATCGTGCTCTGGGTCTGCCTCTTTTTCTCACTCCATCTATTCTTTGGTTATATGTTTCGGCGGCTCCATATCATTCATTCTCTCTATGTGACCTAACCACCGCAGCTGGTTTATTTTGATGGACCTAATAATATCAGGTCTGTCATAGAAGCGGTAAAGTTCGAAATTATAGCGTCCATTCAATATAAAAGTAGGTTTTTTTACCATAATTTCATTTGAATTCTATTTCATTGATAGTCATTTACTAAACTGGAAATGAAATTAATGCCATCTCTCGTGAATAATGCTCGATAAAAAAGTTTTCCGCCCCCTCCCCAAGTTCACATAAGTAATGGATTTTAAAAAATTAAAAACTTTCTTGCATTTTTTCTCAATTTTTGAATTTTAATTCTCTTTAAAGTCTTAATTTTTTCAACATTCAATACCCGAGTAAGTTTTTTTTTACTATAATTTCATTTGAATTCCATTTCATTGATAGTCATTTACTAAACTATAAATAAAATTAATGCCATCTCTCGTGAATATTACCACTTTGGATTTTATTGCAGTTTCGCAACTTTATATAAACCTTGTTAAATTATTAAGAGACTTTGTGTTAGTTTTGATTTTTCCCGTATATTTAACCAAGATTACGAGTACAAAAACACAGACGATATAGAACAATGAACGGTCGTAATACTTTATTTCAGGAAAAAGACTGTTTTTTCGCACATTGTATTGTAGCATAATAATTTCCTTTAAAATGCAAGTATAAAAATGTTGTAGTACACTACTGGGCTATATATAAATTTTGGAGTCTTTGTTTACATTCAAATCCCCCAAAGAAAGAATCGGGTTACGAAGTTAACGAAAATAATTAATATAACACGTGTTTATTTCTACGATTTTAAAAACTGGAAGTGATTCAAGGTTATTTTACGATAGTTTTGATGCGGTCTAACAACAATTTAAGGTTAGCTAGTCCCCTTTTGATGCGTGGGGAAAAGGGCGGCATAGGTAGCCGGCCGGTATTAGACCGAGGTCGAGGGGAATTGAAGTCATGTTTGGAAGATGTCCCATTGAAGACAGACGTCGATATGTAGTTTGCAGAAGTCGGCAAAATTTGTTGAAAATAGTAAATTTTACTCTATGTAATATGTTAAATTTGGAACAGTTATCACTATTTCTATTTTTCAAAGCACCTAAAAGATTTGTGTCGTATGCAACAGCTCTGAAAAATACCAGCATGTTCCCAGTTTTTGAAGAAGCCGTCTCCAGGCCTATAAAGTGCCGTCCGTTTCAACCTCAATCCTCAGCAAAAATAACAACAACGCACACAGAAGACAGTTCGTAGCTCAAAACACCAAAGGACTATCGCAAAGCACAGAGTGGGCCCAGTTGCCTATAGACGATAAAGTCTATATTGTTATATTGTTTATATATATTATTGTGATATTTAAAGTCTTGGTGCGCCAAGCAATAATTAGCTAATTAATTTGTTTTAATAATTAATATTATTTAAATGATATAATTATGACTCTATCACAATTTTTAATTCTTTTATCTCAGGGTTCAATTCGTGCTTCTATATCTATGCTATTACATGTGAAAGGTAAGGTCCAGAGAATACCGGAACAATAAAAAACACATATGATCTAACACTATATATTGAAATAAAAATAATGAAATAATTCACACTCAAAAGTTTTCAATAAACAAATCTCATATAAGGATTCTCAAAATTTTGTTCTCCGTACGTGAACAATCAAAAATTAATGGTACAAACAATATTAATTGAAATCTCAAAATCCCAAACTATTCTAACTCTCCTAATCCAAATATTTATATCCTTTCTAAATTACGTGTAAAAATTGTGTTATCAATAAAAGAAAAAACTGCAGAAAACAAAATTATCTCTCTCTGATGATGAGTGGTCCAAATCCTTGTTCCTTGTAGATTATATTATCTCCTCTCAACCGCTCCCTATGTAATCAGCAATCTTACATCAGATTGTTGCAAGTATATCGTCCTTAATGATCTCCTTCAAAAGCACAAATCATTCAAATTATGATAGCCTTTCTCCTCTCGATAAACTGAATCTCTCGTTGGCCCGAGTGAAAAATTGACTCTTGGAATATCTTCTCTTTACGATAAACTGAATCTCTCGTTGGCCTGAACAGTGACTCTTGGAATATAAGTAGAGAAATATGACTTACAATATTTTGTTGTTTCAGCTTCTGTCAGATACACTAACTCCACAAAAACTCACTAACATTCAACACTACTGCGTGCTACATTTCGGGAACCGACAGAGAACAAACACTGTTCTTTCTTGAAGACTTGGAAACCAACTGACTATATCTTTTCTCTCTCCTCAATCTCGCTAAACTTTCTCCCACACACTTATCCCACCTTTTTCAATCTCCGCCAATCACAACTCGTCACAATTCCCCCATTTCTTCATTTCGATAACAAACAAATTTTTACCTATAATTATAAATTTCCTATAACTTATTTACAAATAATATTTTTCTATAAATCTTAAAAACTAACAAAAACCTCTTTCTATAATCCCTTCTATTGTCTTTAATCACCGCATTAATGGATTTTGAAAAACCCCGTTCAATTCTTTGGCTTTCACTTAAACTTATGCGGGTCACTCACGTATAACAAAGAAATGATTGATGTAAAGCTTACATTTTGTTTGGTACAGGTAATTCAAGGATTTAATAACTTTCCTTCTCCGAAATGTTTGTTGGATATTATCCTACTTATCTGAATTATTTTAATGTTTTTGAACTTTGAAATATTTTTAAACAAACCAATATTTTTCTCGATTTTACATATCATAACAAATCCCCGCCATTTGATCTGCCGAAAACTCTTTGTTAAATTTTAAAAATGACAAAAGTTTTCTAGGATCAAATTATTTCACTATGTTATTAAAATCTATTCATGATATTGATAGATGTCGTGAATGTTAAAATACCCCGTATATTGCCTGTCTTTATACGGGATTGGATATATTTTCGTTTTAAATTTTTCCAAGTATTTTCCCTTCAAAGAAAGTTCATAATTTTTAGCCACTCGGTTTACTTTATTAACAAGATCTCCATGGTTTCTTAAAATCTTCTCTATGTTTTCTCCACAATTTATTTTTCTTTCATCCTCCTTTTGTTCATATGTGTTCACTGTCCATAATACTTCTTCACACAATTCTGGATTCTCGTCCCTTAGTGCCATTTTTTCTTCTGTTTTCCTTTTATCCTCTAATTCCCTTTGGTATTCCGAGCACCATGTTTCTATTCCTTTCATTTCTCTGATGATACTTTCTTTTTCTTCCTGCTTCCATTCTGTTTTATCGTCGGTTGCCGACAATTCTTCTGTACCTTCTATTTCCTGTTTTTCTCTGGTCTCCATCTTATTTTCCTGCTTTCTTTTCGAACTCTTCTTCTTTTTCTTCCTTCTCTTTTTCTCTTCTGTTAGATCTTGTTCTTGTACTTTCGGTTTATTCTCTACAGTCATATCGATTTCTTTGTGTTTTTCCTGTGCATTGATCCTTCCAGAATTTGTTTTCCTATCTGTTTGCTTTTCTTCTCCTGTGTTGTCTGGTTCTGCTCTGATTTCCATTTTAGTTTCCGCAAAATTTATGGTGATATCTTTTTTCCTCAATTCATCAATTCCCGCTATCATATCATGATTTAAATCTTCAATCACCACACATTTCATAATATGGAATTTGTTTCCCACTCTTATCTGTACTCCCAAACCTTCGTTTACTGTCGTCAAATTTTTATTGTTTGCACCCACTAAATCAACCCTAGGAATCTTATACACAAATCTGTCCAAATTTAATTCTTTTACTAGTTTTTTATTGATTAGCGATATCTCCGAGCCAGAATCAATCACAATTTTAATTGCTTTATGTTTTATAAATGCATCTAAAAATATTAGATTAGAATTAGAGATTTGTCTTTCGTTTCCTATTGCTACATGATTCATCTCCCTTCTATTTTGTTGTTGGAAGCTCTGGTTATTTCTATCATCCCTTTGTTCGTTAGTATTCCTATTCGGAGTATTTTGTGCATCTCTATTCCTATTGTGATTTTCATATGTTCTATGTTGTGTGTCATTCCTGTTATCGTAATTTTGTTGTCTATAGTAATTATTGTAATTTCTCGGCCTATATTCGTTTGTTGATCTGGGATGTCGGTTTCTCTGGTCATAATTTGATGAATACCTTCTTTCCGGTCCATTATATTGGTCATGTTGTCTTCTATTTCTCATTTCTTTTCTTTTTGCTTCTTTTAATTGAAAGAATTGGCACAAACTATCAATATCTTGATAGTTTCTCAAAATCACGTGATCTTCCAACGTTTCCTCAAAATGTCTGCTGATCATTTCAACCCGCTGTTCGGTAGAATATTTGTATTCTAGATATTTTGAATTGTTATATATCTGCAAAGCATATCTTTCTTCAGATATTCCCATTTTTTCGTGATATTTTCCATTCTGTAGCTCTTGGTTGATTTCTCTCTGTTTATTTTTCCCCCAGAAATAGTTGAGAAATTTATTTTCAAAATCTGTCCAATTTTCAAACTCATCTTCCTTGCTTTCATACCATAACGCTGCTCCTTCTTTCAAATGGTTTCTAATTGTTTCTTTGCAATCGTCAAAATATCTAATATGTTGTAATTTGGTTTTCAAATTTTTAACAAACGGTACTGGGTGTGTTTTCCGAATATCCCCGCCAAACTGTATTTTTATGTCACCCGGACTTTGGATGAGTACTTCTCTCCTGTCTCCCATATCTCGTTGTTTTCTGATATCCTCAATTTGTTTTTCTATTTCTTTCTTGTCTTCTTGTAAAGCCATTTCAAATTTTGTTTCTAACTGTTCTAATTCCTTTTTCTGTACAGTCTTAATATCTTTCATTTTAGTTTCTATTTCTTCTCTCTGCATCTCTAGTTTCCTCTCTGTTTCTTCTCTGACTTTTTCTAAACAGACTTTTACCTCATTTTCATATTTGTCCAAACGCTTTTCCATTTTTCTATCATTTTCTTCTAATTTTTGTTCATAGTTTTCCAAACGCTGCTCTATATTTCTGTTATTTAGTTCTATTGCTTGCCTTGTTTCCCGTTGGTTTTCTTCCATTGTTTGTTTTGTTTCATCCATTTTTTGTGATGTTTCTTGTTGATTTCTATTCATATTATCCATTTTCTTTGATGTTTCATTTTGGTTTTTCTCTATTGTTTGTGTCTGTATTTGCATTAGTTGTAATATTTTCTCTATTCCTGATAATTCTTTTTTCTCCTCAACTATTGTAACATTTCCTTCATTATCCGATCCTTCTTCAACAATTGTTTCCTCTTCTCTGTTATCCTCCTTCCTTTCTTGCATTTTGCTTTGACTCCTTGTGGTCGACATGTTGTTTCTTTTCGTTACTGTTTTTGTCCCCGCCAAATGTGAAATTTTACAACACTCTATATGTTTCAGAACACGACAATATTTCTCCCCAAATGTATTAAATTTTCACGACAAATATCAAATATGCAATCAGTAAAATTCAAATAATTCAAAATAAATATCAAATGTACGATTGGTAAAGAAAATAAAATAAAATAATTCAATAGCAGTAAATATCCACTAACTACGATCAATCAATAAATCAAATTTATATTCCCTGGAAAATTGTCAAAATACTTTCAAATTCAAATTCCCTCAATGTTATGTTTTTATCTCTGGATCACCTGTACTTATTCCAGATCTCTTTCCCTTCCTTCAAATGTAAAGCTGCGATATTTTCAAGCCCCACGTTTTGGAAGCCAGTTATTGAGATATTTAAAGTCTTGGTGCGCCAAGCAATAATTAGCTAATTAATTTGTTTTAATAATTAATATTATTTAAATGATATGATTATGACTCTATCACAATTTTTAATTCTTTTATCTCAGGGTTCAATTCGTGCTTCTATATCTATGCTATTACATGTGAAAGGTAAGGTCCAGAGAATACCGGAACAATAAAAAACACATATGATCTAACACTATATATTGAAATAAAAATAATGAAATAATTCACACTCAAAAGTTTTCAATAAACAAATCTCATATAAGGATTCTCAAAATTTTGTTCTCCGTACGTGAACAATCAAAAATTAATGGTACAAACAATATTAATTGAAATCTCAAAATCCCAAACTATTCTAACTCTCCTAATCCAAATATTTATATCCTTTCTAAATTACGTGTAAAAATTGTGTTATCAATAAAAGAAAAAACTGCAGAAAACAAAATTATCTCTCTCTGATGATGAGTGGTCCAAATCCTTGTTCCTTGTAGATTATATTATCTCCTCTCAACCGCTCCCTATGTAATCAGCAATCTTACATCAGATTGTTGCAAGTATATCGTCCTTAATGATCTCCTTCAAAAGCACAAATCATTCAAATTATGATAGCCTTTCTCCTCTCGATAAACTGAATCTCTCGTTGGCCCGAGTGAAAAATTGACTCTTGGAATATCTTCTCTTTACGATAAACTGAATCTCTCGTTGGCCTGAACAGTGACTCTTGGAATATAAGTAGAGAAATATGACTTACAATATTTTGTTGTTTCAGCTTCTGTCAGATACACTAACTCCACAAAAACTCACTAACATTCAACACTACTGCGTGCTACATTTCGGGAACCGACAGAGAACAAACACTGTTCTTTCTTGAAGACTTGGAAACCAACTGACTATATCTTTTCTCTCTCCTCAATCTCGCTAAACTTTCTCCCACACACTTATCCCACCTTTTTCAATCTCCGCCAATCACAACTCGTCACAATTCCCCCATTTCTTCATTTCGATAACAAACAAATTTTTACCTATAATTATAAATTTCCTAAAACTTATTTACAAATAATATTTTTCTATAAATCTTAAAAACTAACAAAAACCTCTTTCTATAATCCCTTCTATTGTCTTTAATCACTGCATTAATGGATTTTGAAAAACCCCGTTCAATTATTTGGCTTTCACTTAAACTTATGCGGGTCACTCACGTATAACAAAGAAATGATTGATGTAAAGCTTACATTTTGTTTGGTACAGGTAATTCAAGGATTTAATAACTTTCCTTCTCCGAAATGTTTGTTGGATATTATCCTACTTATCTGAATTATTTTAATGTTTTTGAACTTTGAAATATTTTTAAACAAACCAATATTTTTCTCGATTTTACATATCATAACAATATATATATATATATATATATATATATATATATATATATATATATATATATATATATATATATATATATTCAATGTTATAGTATGGACTTTACACTAATTCTGATTTTTTGTTTTAGGGCCACCTACAAAAAAAATCATAAAAAACACAAAAAACCGGCTTCGGCCACCAAAAAAATTAAAAAATACCAACAAAAACCGGCGCAAGCCACCAAAAAAATTAACAAAAACCCCAAAACCCGGGCACGTAGGGTCCAACCCCTTGAGTACCAAGTCGCCGAACTGAGCCTAGGCTCAGAGCGGAGACTTGAGGCCCAAGTAAGCAATTTTAGTTCGCGGATAAGCCACATCATGATAACAGGATCATAGTGACAATGCGCTATCCTGAGTTTTTGCAATCGGTTAGGAAACCAGGTTGGGGTTCTATTACCCAGGACCTCCACATGAAGAGCATTTGGCTGATAGTTGTGCCCCTATCGGGCATCAGAGTGCTATAGGGGGGAAAGGGATGGTCTAGAGCATTGGAGCGCGGTGGGGTGACTCCTGTATATACACGAGTTAACACACCTCGCTCCAATGAATTGTTACACCCGAACGTAATTCTTAGGGGTGAACATGTCTCATAGGCTGGGTTTAATCAAATTGCTTGCTTGCTTGCTCAATCCTCAGTGTGCTGCGAAAGCGTTTCAGCATGCAATTCGCAGTGGAGATGTAGTTTTTTTGTTCTTGCTTGCTTTACTATTTTTGTCATTAATTTGTGTTAGTTTTTAGAAAAAAGTTAACCTTCGTGAATGGTTTTATCTAAAAAGATATCTTTATTTGTAATAATTTTTTTTTCCACAGTTACAGCTCAGTATTTTTTTGTAAGTTTTGTAGCACCTTGTAAACGGATTTAACTGATTGTGGTAAAAGAGTAATAAATGTTTAATTTATTTCTCTGAACCACTTTGTCTATTTATTTGAGAAAAGTCTCCTAACCCCTTTTGTGTTTTTTTTTAGGAAGGAAGAGCCTTTTTCCTTTATCCAGCAAGACAAGGATTCTTCAAAGCGCGTCCTTATTTTAAATAGCTACAGGATTTTTTGTTGTTTTTGTAACCCATTTGTCTAGGAATTCAAGTAAGTACCCATTTGTTTCCTTTTTTGTAGTTGCCCCAATCCAATCCCCCTGTTTCATTCACTTATCCACGACCCCAGCTCTCCAAATAAACCCTGAGTGCCGTTCGCACAAGTATCGTTTATTTTGCTTACCCTATCTCCTCCCAAGTAACTTCTGTCCCAATTGTCAACCCCCGCAGTAATACCCTATGTGGTAGGCAAAATATTTAGTTACATTATGTAAAACAAAGAACGATAGAAAACTGGATAGCTTTTATTAAAAGTGCAGATCGCTGGGTATTTATCGCCCACACCTAGCATTTGCTTGTACAAAACAACTCTTAGCCCAACGGCCGTGACATTCAGTCACCAGTTATCATCAAGCACTTGGTCACCATCAGTCAATTACAGACAGTCGTTCCATCCAGTAGGGGTGGAGGTTCGTTAGTCAACATAGAAGTGTGTTGGAGTTCTGGGGTAGTACTCCCTACCTCGAGATACCTTTGTTGGTAGTCGTATTTGATTTCGTATAAGATTTCGTATAACATAATATTTAAATTTGTAGCTCTTTATATTTTGTATATTTATGTATATTTGTCTTTTGATTTTACATGTCTCTCAATATAGTTTTATATAGTCTACCCATTACTATTTTTCTATGTTTTTTTACCCCCCTTTTTTATATTTCTCAGGTACCAAATGTTGCTTTTTAACATAGAGGGCCTTCCATACTTAAGTTATAAGTAAAGCACTACATGAGCATTACATTACAAAAATATTTTATTCTATTTACATCTCAATAGCACTTTCAAATACATCATTTACTATTTCACTCCTTAACAATAAAGTTTAAAGAACAAACTTCCCACATATGTCTATTTTTCCATTTTCTAGGTACCAAATGTTGCAAAACATAAATGGCCTTTTGTAAAAATCTTTAGTTTACAACCACTTAATTTAGACTTATGTATAGTTGGTTGCCTATCAGTACCTACAAAATTTCACCACACTTCAGTCCGCCTACATTAATTAATTAAACAAATTGTTTTCAATGTTCTTTACATAAATTTGGGACAAATTCAGATTTCAAACTACAACATTGATGGTTGCTACTGTTATATTATTATAATTTTAACTTATATTTAGTTTTTAAATATTGCTGGGTTCTGTCATATTTAGACATATATCTTAAGTTACACTGACTGCTTTGTTCCGACTTTTGTCCTAACATGTCAATATTGTCATTTCAATCAGTTGCTATCAACAAGTTCTCGTAGACACTTTGTCTCAGGAGCAGCAACCTCTTGTAGATTCGTACGTTGCCATGTTATCAATTCCACTGGTAACTTTAACATCTTAACATATAAGATCGAATTTTATGTAATCTAAATTTAAACTCATAACATTTAACATATTTTCACCCAAATATGTAGAGGCTCAAAACGTGTACACCTAGAAACACTAATGATGGACTACAGATTCCGAAGAGGTTTTGTGATATAGCCCGATTAAGTATTTTAATTATATAGGATATTATAGGATTTAATTATATAGACTTTTACAAAGGATTTTAAATAAATTTTTCTATTGGTAATAATACATATCCAATGCGAAAGGGAAAAACCAGCGAGTTCAAGATTGAACATATATAATATCTTCCTTTCTGATTGCTTTATATGTTATATAAAGGTCATCGTTTGTACAAAAAGCAACAGATTTTTATGTGGAGATGTGTAGGCTCAAATCACTTGCTCTTCTGGGTTAGAAATTTCCCGAATGTTTATCTAGAAGATTATTTTATTATTAAAAAAACTTTTTCGTCATCTAACTAATTATTATAAAAATATTGGACTGTATTATTACAACTATATGCAAGTAGAACCATAGCCCATAAAAAAAGTAAATTTCAACTTTGAATTTTGAGAGTGTTCGAACTGATTCAACTGTAAATTCAAGACATAAACTCAAACTTTATATTTCTTTTGATAAATCTCTCATAAAATAGAAATATCTACTTCGGAATCATTTCCTTTTGTGCATTCATCGTTGAATTTACCGATTTCATACAAAATCAATACTACGAATTACTGATTAATCCAGTACGTGCCACTTTCTTTTAGATAGTGGAAGCGATATCTTGAATTTACAATTGTGTTACTGGTTTATGCATTTCATATTTGGAATTGGCTCTAAAAGAAAGTATTTTTAATAAAATAGAAAACTTACTAAAGTGATTAATTTCTATTTATTTGTTAGAAGATCACTTCTGAACCCCACAGCAAATTATATTTACTTGCATTGTTGTTTGTATTAGCAAATAAGAAATATTCAGCGATAGTAAACCCCAAAGTTTAGAAAGAAGAAAACTTAGGGAAAATCAGGATTATAACCAAAATGAACTAAGAATTTTGAATAAGAAAATTAAAAAGGAAGTTAGAAAAGATCTGAGACGATACAATTCGATGAAAATAACTAGAGTAATAGAAGAAAACAAAAGCTTGAAAGTACTCAGACAGAGCATGTCCATTGGAAGAAAAAACGTCCACAAATTAAGAAATGAACAGGGGCAAGTCATTGAGGATAGAGTTCAAATTATGAACACGATAGAGAGTTTTAATAGACAACTATACAAAGAACAGCAATGTAGCCGGAGTGGATCATTACCAAAGATAATCAATCAGGGATCTGAAATTTTACCGGACGAATACCCAATGAAGTTCGAAGGTCAGTGCAAGAAATGAAAAACAATAAGTCCCCCGGAGGCGATGAAATAGTGGCAGATGCCTTAAAAGTGGCTGGAAAAAGATTATGGCAGGTCCTTGCCAAACTATTCACTAGATGTTTGCAGGAAGCAATAACACCAACCCAGTGGTATAATGCAGAAATTATCATACTTCATAAAAAAGGGGATGCTACCGACCTCAGGAATTACAGGCCCATAAGTCTACTTTCACATATTTATAAACTATTTACAAAAATAATTATTACGAAACGACTAGAAAATAAATTGGAATTTTATCAGCCCATAGAACAGGCGGGTTTTAGAAAAGGCTATGGAACAAACGATCACCTACTGGTAATAAAAAATCTTATAGAAAAATGCACTGAATATAATAAACCACTAGCTTTAATATTTGTCGACTATGAAAAGGCATTCGACACCGTAAATCAACAAAAAATGTTGGAAGCCTTGACAGAATGCCGAATTGACTATCGGTATATAAATATAATTAAAAACATATACCAAAACGCAACAGCCAGTGTTAGAGTGGGTGATCGTCAAACCCAGAAATTCCCGATACAACGTGGAGTACGCCAGGGCGACACCATATCGCCGAAACTGTTCACTACGCTTTTGGAATATATATGTAAAAGGGCAAAACTGACCGACAAGGGCATAAACATAAACGGAGAAAAGCTTAGCCATCTAAGGTTTGCAGATGATATTGTACTAATAGCTGATAGCGGATAGATGAGGCCAAAGAACTTTTAAATCAGCTCTACCTTTCCTCGCTAGAAGGGGGATTGAAAATAAATATATCTAAAACCCAGATGATGACAAATCTTGTAGTCAGCGAAGATATATGCGTAGGAACAAGATCCATAGACCAGGTAATGGCCTATAAATACCTAGGTCATGAGATTCGCATAGGAAAAGATAACCAAATCGTTGAGCTTCTCCGTCGTATAAGACTGACTTGGGCAGCCTTCGGCAAGCTGAACCATATTTTCAAATCGTCTGATATACCAATATGCCTTAAAAGAAAAACGTTTAATCAGTGTGTTTTGCCATTGTTAACTTACGGTAAGGAAACGTTGACCATGACAAGGAGAACAGTTCAAAAGATCCGTGTTTGTCAAAGGGCGATGGAGCGTGCTATGTTGGGCGTTTCACTACGAGACAAGATCCCAAATCGTCAGCTACGACAAAGAACAGGAGTGGCTGATGCAGTAGAGAGAGTAGCAACACTGAAATGGAACTGGGCAGGTCACGTGGCTCGAATGACAGATAATAGATGGACAAAGCGGATACTGGAATGGAGACCAAGAGATGATGCCTACCGAAGCAGAGGTCGTCCACCAACACGTTGGACTGACGATCTAAAACGTTGTCATAGGAATTGGATGCAAGAGGCACAAGATCGAAATAGATGGAAAATTATGAGGGAGATCTATGTCCAGCAGTGGATAAGCGAAGATTGAATGATGATGATGAGTAAACCCCAATAGCTCAGAGAAATAAGTAAAAAAGCACCCTGTTTTTTACTTTGTCCCAGCCAGATAGCTAACAATTTTTTTGTGTTGTATCGACCTCGATAATCAAATTTTTAATTTAGGTTTAAATTCTATTTTGTGATTAATTCACATTTCTTTGATAGCGTTAATTTGTTCGCTAAAGTAATGGATGGCGTGTCAGTACTCAGTACTCGTGTCAGGTAAAGAAGGGTGTAAATAATTAAACCTTTGTACGAGTTTCGATAGCCATATGTTTAGCAACCCATTTAGTTCAAATTGAAAATAGCGGTTTAAACAACGTGTTCATGTTTGGAGTGGCAGCCAGACTAATTACTCGAAATCGTTTACTACCATTTAATTGGGATATTATGAGAAAATAGGTCAATCTACGATTAAAAATCGTTGCGTTCATTTAGCGAACCTTTCAACCTTTAAAAACATTGCATCTTTTTTTTTGTGAATATACGTAAGATTTGTTACGCTTTATTTGAAAATTATTGATTACATTTATGAACACATTGAATTGAACACATTTATGTTACACACACATGATAGGTCTGATACTCATGGACACAATATCAGAAACGAATGACAAAGAATTTTAAAATTATTTCAAATTATTTCATCTTATTTCAGATGTTTCCCCTTTCTTTAGTCATTTTAATAATATGAATAATAACATAATCAGGGTAACACATAATGATAAATCAATAGCTGATAAAGAGCCCATATGTACAGCTGGTTCCTAAAAAAACTGATACGACTCTTAGTAAGATTAAAGCATTTGGAGCAGTGTATTTAATTAGTCTGACATTATATTATATTTATTATGACAGACAGATAATAAAATAAACAAACAAATAACAAATAAATAGTTACATATATATGTTAATTTATAAATTGTAATAATTATTAAGGTCTAAGTTTTGATATTATTTTAAATTCCTGCATTTTATAGCGAGTACATAAATGATAGTTTTAACATAAAATAGGGTTGTTGTTATTATTTTTTATTATTATTGAGGGAGCCTTGTAACTGGCTACCTACATAAGAGGGTTGGAAATCTTTGGATTCCAAGTTTTACTTCAAAGGACTTGTGAATGGATGTATCTCCATAGGTTTGGTTCTTCAGTGACTGTTGAAGGATAAGGATTCTTAATATGAGCAAATATAGCTCCAGAGAAATAAAAGCACTTTTGAGTTTATCCATTTATAATTAAATCTTTTAAGAGTAGAGAGGCCCAACACGGCCGTAGCTTACTATACAATATCAAAAATTCTTTCTTTATAACACGTAAAAAAAACCGGTATGAGAAAATGCCCGATTTCAGCGGAGAGAAGTATTTAATACGTGAATTGAGAGTTTTTAAATAAACTATGCCTCGATGGCGATGTGTGAACTTGAACTGATAAATCACTACTTGATGCGTGAACGTAAAGATTACTCCTATTTTATTTAGGTGTAAAAAATATTTAAGAGGGTCAGACGCCAGTCAGTCGGGTGTCGCGAACAAACTTGATGAAGTGACTATTCTAGTTATTCTACACTAAGAAAAGTCTGAAGAATTACATTTTTATTTTATATTTTAAAACAATATGTTCATTTCTGGAACAATTATTAAGGAATAAAATAAACGACTTAAATCAACAATTTATTAAAGCAAGAATTGTATCCAGATTAAAAGATAACTGGGCACTATCAGAGGCAGCAACATATTTTAATATAAGCAGAACCACAGTTATTCTATTAATAAAAAATGGAAAGAACAAGAAACTCTCGAAAAGAAGACCAAAACTATACTTAATTTAGGTATGTAAAAATAAAATTAATATTTTGTAATATGTCCATCAGCATTGATAACAGTTTGTAGTCTTCGGTCCATTTGCGTGAAAGGAACTATGAAACCGTCTTCTTTAGAGAGCTTTTCCCAAACTTGTTGTATACCATGCCACAGCTTTTCAGCATTTTGAGGTATAAAATTACGCCAATACAACAGTTTTATTATAACCCCCCACACATTCTCAATTGGGTTTAAATCTAGACGGATTGGCGATTGGTATGTGGTGAAAGCTGAATATGCTGTGTAAAGTCATGAATAAGTAGATAAAAAGGGAATTGTTTTTAAATATTTCAGTTATACGTATAATAATATATTCGTATTTTCTTTTTTTTTTTTTTCATTAAATAGCATAATTTGGTTTGGCCAGTATTTATTTTCTTGATCATTTATTGTAATTATTTGTTCTTTTTTTGTGATCAGAGAACAGAAGAGCCCCCACAAATAGATAAAGATGAAAAAAGCTTTGCAGGCAATAAAAGACGCATCCACATATATATATAGTTCAGGAAATGAAGCTCGAAAAAAGTTAAAACCTCGCAATTTTTTCGTCCTGCATGGATTGAGTTAATTTTTAACCCTTAAAAATCAATTGTTATGAGTGCTATAGGTGAAAACAATTTTTTGCCAAAATTTTGCAACTTTTCAACTTTTGAAAATCACCCTTTACAATATTTTTATAAACTAATTTAATAGATATAAATTGAAAAAAGTAGAATTAAATGCAAAAAAATTATCAACATAAAAAGGCACGATATATTCTTATACATTTACATAAATAGTTAAAAATATTTACATTTATAGGTAAAACAATTATAATATTATTACACAATTATATACATATTATAACAATTAGTACAATTACATCTTCATCGTGATCTGTGTCATCCTCATCTTCTTCAATTATTGGTGGACTATTATTGCATCCTTCACCTGAGCACTCCAGAACAAGTAGAGTTACAGTATAAACCAACTTTTCTGCACCCACATGAAACGCCGCATCCTTTTTTGCATTGGCAAAAAATAATTTTCAAAAGTTCATCGGGTGCAGGTTGCAGGTTGTTTGTTCGTGCGTACGGGTAATAACAAACCATCTTTGGAATACCATCCCCAATCTGTTGCTCTGATATTTTTATTGCCAAGCCACTGTTGAATTTGGTAATAGCATCTTTTTGAATGCTCTTCTAAGGCATCAACAATGGGCAGAAGGGAAGATAGCTTAACCGCACAGTTGTATCTTTGATGAACTGTTCGTACTGCATCTGCTCGAGAAAAGCTTCCAAATCTTTCATTTTTTTTAACTTGGTAAGCTGCGTGTCTTTAACAGTTCCGTACAACATTATTGCACAGTATCTGCCAGCATCTAAAATATCTTCAAGCTTACCAGTACTACTGTAAAAAATTTCGGCATGTTCCCTCATGTCCGGTCTTTTTTGAAGAATATCAAAATTTTTTTTTTTACCTTTATTGTAAAAAGCAGATACAGTATCACAGCCAGTAAAAGCATGGAAAAAAGCTATTAATTTTGAACTATCTGGGTACCCTATTTCAAAAATTGGTTTTTTTAACGTATTTCCTTCATTTTTAACGATAGAATGTTTCTTCAAAAACGATTGTGTAGAGGTTTTTAAGAGCTACAAGGATCTGTAAATTAAATCTTTTTGGAACCCTTGGTTTTTAAATGGGGTGAGTTTAAAGGGTGCTTGATCGTAAATCGATGCTTTAAACGGCTATGTCTCGCCAAATATTCATTGTACAACAAATCTAAATAAAGGAAAATTTTAGTCATAAAAAAAGCTACAATTTAGTACATTTTTATTTTTTTCATATATTCAGTATTTTCGGGATATTTAAAAAAAGAAGGGTAAAAAATATGAAATTGTAAATCGTTTCTCGCTTCAAGCTGTACTTTTTCTAAAACTAAGCATTTTAAATGGGTCAAACTTCTTGGACGTATTAACAATACATGTACAAAGAGAATTGCAGAAGGGTGAAGATCGATTTTAATTATGGAGGTAGTTAGGGGGTTGTTTTCATCGATTTTTTCGTAAAAAAATGAGGTATTGACCTTATTTTCATCATAACTCACTCAATTTTTGAGCTAGAGTCTTTTTTTTATGATAGGTCTATTTATGCTCTTTAAAAAGGTTCTATGAGTTTTCTTCCAAAAATGCATAATTTTCCCGATATTTGACTTTGAATTTTTCAAATTTGGCATTTGAAGAAAACCGCTGAACATTGATAGGCCGTATATCGGTTCCTATTATATCGCAAAAACATTTTATAAAATGAATTGTATTTGTCTTTTTAAAAGCTACAAATTTGTTCTCCACAATTTTTTTGATAAAATGCACCATTTTCAAGTTATTCGCGAAAAATCGATTAAAAACGTCGATTTTTTCGTCTAAAAGTTGTTACTTTCAATCGCGAATAACTTAAAAAATCAGTTTTACAAAAAAATGTTTATAAAACATTTTTTGTTTAGAATCACTTTTTTAATCGAAACCTGTGGTTAAAACGTAAAAAAATTTTTTCACCCCCGACATGGGGTGGCAACCAACCCCCAAGGCTTTGGCGCACTTTGGTTCGATATAGATTTTGATGCTTAGGCTATTACCTACCTTGTGTTAAAATTTCAAGTCAATCCACGCAGGACGAAAAAATTGCGAGGTGAAATGCTTCATTTCCTGAATTCAAAATAAGTGTGAAGAATACCTGAGTCGTTCTCAATATGGCTTTAGAAAGGGTACAGGCACTAGGTAAGCAATTATGGGATTGACACTGATGGCAGAAAGGTATCTTGAGGTTCAAAAACGGCTGTACCTGTGCTTTGTCGATTATAGAAAGGCCTTTGACCGCATCAAACACGGAAAATTGATCGAGGTGCTAAAAGAAGTAGGGTTGGACGGACACGATATAGCTATCATAGGTAATACATACTGGAACCACACAGGATGCGTTCGAAGATAGAACGGAAACACCAAGTACATCAACATTTTATCCCCCCTATTATTTAATGTATATGCCGAACATATAATTAGAGCTTCTCTTGAAGATCGCCCTGAAGGCGCCAGAGCCACTGGAATCATCATTAACAATATAAGATATGCCGATGACACCGTAGTATTAGCATAAACAGAAGACCAACTAAAAATATTGATGAACATATTATCAGAAAAAAGTCACAGGCTGGGCTTGGACATTAACTTTTCCAAAACCAAAATTCTGGTATTCCACAAAAACCCCCATTAACAAGTTACACCTAACATACAAATAAATAGTATCACCCTTCAGAGTTCCCAAAGCTTCATATACCTGGGCAGAGAACTAAATAGTGAACTAGATCACTCAAAAGAAATTAGAAGACGCATTGAAATAGCAAGATCTGGTTTCATGAATATGCGTAAAATGCTCTGTAACCCCAAGCTATCAGTCTCAATAAGATTGAGAACACTAAAGTGTTATGTGTGGTCTCTATTACTATATGGCTGTGAGACCTGTACATTAAAACAGTGTGACGTCAACAAATTAAATTCATTTGAAGTGTGGATGTACCGCCGAATGCTAAGAATAAGCGGACCAGCAGAACTACGATTGAAGAAGTACTGAGAGCAATGAACACACGCCCTCATCTGGTCAATACTCTCAAAATTCGAAAGACGTCATATCTAGGACACATAATGCACCATAGGGAATTTAAGCAGCTCCAAGTAATATTAAAAGGCAAGATTGAAGGTAAAGAGGGCATAGGACGAAAGAAAAAATCTTGGCTACGAAACATCAGAGATTGGACCCACACAAAAGGAAATGAATTAATTCATCAAACCCAGAATAGAGAGAAATTTGCCATATTTATCGCCAACCTCAACAGAGAAGGCACTTAGGAGGAGGATTTGTTCTTTATATTTACTAGTTTCTTCATATTTTTTTCCTAGTATTTTCTACATTAAAACAAATCAAAATTTTATTTTCCACACTCGACGTTCTCAATCGTAATTGAACTAACCTACAACCTTTATTGAAATCCGTAAATGTAAATGAATTGATGCAGCTCGTAAAGTGTAAAGTTATTAGCTACCTAGTAGGTGAGTGATCCAATGAAATGTGCTGTTGGGTTATTCTCCATAAACCAGTTAATTACAAGTTTATACAAAGGTAGCATTAAAAGCCGTACTCGGAGTTCATTTACTAAGCAAATTAATCTCTATGGTAAATTTGCAAATATCAAAGGTGGATTAAAGATGTATTGATATCAGGTAAATATAATAAACTTTTCATCAAGAGTTGGGAAAAGCTTTTACACTTTAATAAAAACGTAATATTTAAACAGTGACCAACGCAAAAATTGTTTATCAATATCAGAGAAATGCTTTTTAATTATTTTCTTTAAAATTGCTTACTTCTTGACTTCTCTATTTAACCAGCATGTTTGCCTCGGTTTAAAAAATTATTAACTTCATATAAACTTCTTTTATTATCAATCTATATAAAAGGCTATGATATGCCTCCCAGATATGGGTGGTATCGGGGAAATGAAATACCCGACGCGGACCAAAACTGACAACAGTAGCGTCTGACCCAGAGTGGGCGGCTGCAAACAGCGTCTGACCCAGAGTGGGCGGCTGAACAATAGGTCCTCCAAAAGGGGGTTGTGGCGTTAGGCGTTAGCAACCTAGCACACTTAAAAAAATCCAAGGGCTAACGAACAATTGGCAGAAATGAAAAATTTTAAAATTAATCCCCGGGTGGCAATCCACACCTCCGAAGGAGGGAGCCCCATCGGATACGGGGGGGGCACTTCTGCTTTGAGTTCAACAAACCCGGCTTCGAAACTCAACCGAAGACAAAGACAGAGAAAACTAAGAATCGGCACATGGAATGTGCAGGGCTGGAGAACAAAAGCCAGTGAAGTAACATCAGAATTCGAAAAGATGAATCTCGATATCCTCGTCACAACGGAAACAAAAAAGAAAGGAAACGGCACGGAAAGAATAGGGGAACTAATCCATTGTTGGAGCGGAGTAGAAAAGAAAGACCGCGCAAAAGCTGGAGTTGGAATTCTACTAAAGAAGAAATGGGAAAAATCTATAGACGATTGGGAACCCATAAACGAGAGAATTGCCAAACTGAAAATCAAGATGTATGGCAGAGAAATTATAATACTAGCAACATACGGTCCAACGGAAGACAGTCCAGCCAATGAGAAAGAACGATTTATCGAACAACTTCAAGAACAAATGGATAAGAGAAAACCTAAACAAGAAATAATAATAGTGGGGGATCTAAATGGAAGAGTCGGAAGAAAAGACAATGACAGAACAGTTGGTCCATTTGGAGAAGACACAATTAACGACAACGGAGAAAGATTGGTAGAACTATGTGAAGTAAATGATTTGAAAATTATGAACGGATTTTACAAACACAAAAATATACATAAGTACACATGGACTCAAGAGACAAGAAAACTAAGATCCATTATTGACTACATTATCATGAACCACAAAAGCTCCATCAAAGTGAAAGACATCAGAGTGAAAAGAGGGGCAGAGTGTGGAACAGATCACAAACTTGTGGTGGCATGGATGGAATTCCCCTATATCTGGACAAAACAAAAACATACATCGATTGTTACAACGGGAACGACAATAAACGAAAAGAGGCTCAAATTACATCTATTGCAGGAAGAATCAATAAAAGATTTATACAAAAGAAGACTAGACCAAAAACTAGAAGAATTCAGATATGACACGTTAGATGAAATGCATGAACACATAAAAACCTGCCTGATTTCAGCGGCCTTAGAAGCTCTTGGAGAAGACGACCAAAGGAACACCCATCAGAATATCAAATTAAGGGAAGACACATTGAAATGCATAAAAGAAAAGAAAAAACTACACATAAAATACCTAAACACCAAAAAACAGGAAGACTTAGACCTATATAGAGCGAAAAACAGAGAGGTAAAGAAAAGAGTAACAAATGAAAAGAACGAACGATGGGAACAAGCATGCACAGAGATAGAACGACATATCGGAGGAACGAGAAATTCAGAATCATGGCGAATATTAAAAGCACTTCAACGAAATAAGACAGAGAAAACCCAGATCGGCAAAATTAGTGAAAACGAGTGGCAAGAATACTACGTAGAACTACCTACAGAAAACCGTCTCCAATTTCAGGAAGAGAATATAGAACATGCAGGAAATGGGGCATACGACCAGATAGAAATAAGCCTGGCAGAAGTTAAGAGAGCAATCAAGACATTGAAGAACAAAAAAGCCAAAGGACCCGGAGGAATACCAAACGAACTAATTAAAAACGGAACGGAAAAGTTATTCCGCATGCTACATAGAATGTTCAAAAGAGGACTAAATGGAGAAGAAATACCTGCGGAATGGACACAAGCATACATCACATCCATACATAAGAAAGGAAACAGGAAAAAATGTGAAAACTATAGAGGAATTAGTATAATATCGTCGGTAGGTAGACTTTACGGGAAAATTATTAAAGAAAAACTAGAAACTAAAATAATAGGAAAAATTGGAGAAGACCAAGCAGGGTTCACAGTAGGAAAATCATGCCTAGATCATACGTACACATTAGAACAACTGATAGAGAAGAAAATGGCAAAAGGTAGACCGGTCCATCTGGCCTTTGTTGATCTAAAGAAAGCATATGACTCAATACCTAGAGTCAAATTATGGGAAGCAATGAATGATCTCGGAATCCGACAAACACTAATAAAAGCAGTTAAAGCACTATACAAAGAAAACAAAGTAGCTATTAAATGTGGAAATAAAGCCTACAATCCATTTAAGACGACAAAAGGACTTCTACAAGGCTGTGCTACGTCCCCTACTCTGTTTAAAATATTCTTGGAAAAGACACTCAAACCATGGAGGAGAAAGTGCGAAGGAATGGGCATACCAGTAAGAGACGAATACCTATACACCTTAAGTTTTGCCGACGATCAAGTAGTCATCGCACAAGATGAAGAAGATCTCAGCTTTATGCTCAGAAAACTAGAAGAAGAATATAAAAACAACGGAATGGAAATAAACTTAGAGAAAACCGAATACCTAACAACAGAAAACAAGGATATGAGAAACCTAGAGATAGACGAGGGAAGACAAATAAATGGAACAGATAAATTCAAGTATTTAGGAACCATAATATCGAACCAGGGAACAACAGAAGAAGATATAAACAACAGACTGAGACAAACAAGAAACTGTATAAGACAACTAAACTCAGTGCTGTGGGATAAGAACATTACGATAAAGACAAAAAAGAGAATATATAACACCCTGACAAGAAGTATCCTGACATATGGGTCCGAAAACTGGACAATAAACAAGAGAAATAGAGGTAGAATAAGAGCAGTAGAAATGGAGTTCCTGAGGAGAAGCTGTAGACTTACAAAAAGAGACAGAATTGAAAACGCAGAGATTAAGCGGAGAATGGGAGTGCAATCAGACATAATCGACTATATAGAGGAGAAGAGACTATCCTGGTACGGCCACGTCAGAAGAGCGGACAGAGGACGCTGAATAAACAAAATCACATAATGGAGCCCGATTGGAAGAAGAAAGAGAGGAAGACCCCGAAGGTTATTCAGAGATGAAATCGACGAGGCTATGGAGAAAAGAACCCTGCGAGATGGAGACTGGAATGACAGGGAAAATTGGAGAAAACGGTTGAGTGAAGGAAGACAGTGAAAACTGTGGAAATCCTTAGTAGTAGTAGTATAAAAGGCTATGATTACAGGTCACACCGTTTGTCCAATAAACTGACAACGCCATCTAGAAACGAAATCTGAACTACCACCATTTGACATTTTAATCATATTTTGTTTTTGGAATAATACGTTTAATTAATAATACTGTATTAATTACATATTAATATAATTATTAATTAAATCATAAATGTGTTGCTTGTGTAAGTCCATTTTAAAAAAGAGGTAAAAGAAATAAATTAGACTTACTCACAATCAGTTTAATTTTACTACCCAAAACGACCGGTTTCGCTTTCTAAAATTTGCAAAGCATCATCAGGTCAGTGGTACAAAGTAAATTAAGTGCTGAAATTATAAAAAGCCCATATTAGGGTGCTGAACACACTCTGCTTTATTACTAGGACATTTATTTAACTTGGACCATTTATTTTCAACTTAATATTATGTAATATATTTTTTTATAGCGAGATTGATTAAAGTTGCAATATCTATTTTTTATCTCGACCTTTTCTTGTGGAAGATATTTATTGCGTAACAGTTATGCTTCGTTGCGAACTGTAGTCGTCGTGTGTTTCTCTAGTTTTTTTACCCACTAAAATAGAATCCAATGAATTTTTTACGAGAGCGGCTACTTTTTTTGTTTTATTGGATCGATGATATCGAAAATACTCATTGAATACTTCCATTGTACGTCTCTAAATCAAACTATTATTTTATTTTGCACCGATTTCATTTAATTAAGCTAATATCACTCTGTGTGATGTATCCACAGTGTGATAATTACGTTCAGTGATTACCCGCAAAATCTAAACAATTCAGACGTGCACACAGTGTCACGGTTGAACGCGTCACATATTGAGCGATATATTTAGATAAAGGGCGCTGTGATAAATGTAATTAACGTAGGGCAGATAATTTGTTCAACGATTTTTTCTATACTGTCAGCATTGTTTCGTAAATATTTCGGCTGATTACATAGATAATAAATTGTGGTTAAACAATAATAATAATACTCACCGAATATAATAGTATATATATATATATATATATATATATATATATATATACATATATATATATATATTATTGTGATATTAAAAGTCAGAGATGCACCAAGCAATTAATTAGCTAATTAATTAATTAATTAAACTTATTTAAATAATGCAATTATGATTTTATCAAACTATTTAATTCTCTTATCTCAGGGTTATATTCGTGCTTCAATATCTATGCTTTACATATGATAGGTAAGGTCTGAGGAATACCGGAATAATAAACATATATGATATAAAATTATATATTGAAATAAAATTCACACTCAAATATCTTAAACAAAAAACATCTCATACAATGATTATCAAAATTTTGTTCTACGTTCGTGAACCTTCAAAAATTAATGTTATATACTACATAAATTAAAATTTCAAATCAAAATTGTTGTTCTATATCTCCTGATAAATATTTCTATCTTTTCTAAAGCAATTAAAAAAAAACTTTGTTGATAAAGGAAAAACTGACGAATAAAAAAAAACTATCTCTCTGATGATGAGTTCTTGTTCCTTGAAGCCTACACTATCTATTCTTAGCAGTTCCCTAGGTAATCAGCAATCTTACAACAAATTATTGCGAGCCTCTCGTCTTCAATGATCTCCTTCAGATGCACGTATCGTTCAAAAGATAAACTTCTTCTCCTCTCGATAAACTGAATCTCTCGTTCCGGCCTGAACAGTGACTCTTGGAATATATAAGTAGAAAAGTATGACTTACAATATTTTACTGGATCAGCTTCCGTCAGGATACACTTAGTCCACGAAAACTCACAAACATTCACTTCTAATGCTTACTATCAGTTGGGAACCGCCAAAGAACTACGACTGTTCGCCTTGCACCCTTGGAAAACAACTCATGATCTTTTTTTTCCTGTCAAATCTAGCTAAACTCTTATTCATCTATCTCTCCCACTTTTTTTCACTCTTTGCCAATTAAAGTTCGTCATATTTATCCCCATTTAGATAACAAACAACAACCTTAACTACAATTATAACTTTCCTAAAAACTATTAACATGTTAATCGTTTCTACAAATTCTTAAAAACTAACGGAGAAATATAATTTCTAAATTCTACCCTATTGTCTTTATTCACTGTACAAGTCCATTTGGAAAACCCGGTCGTATTGTTCAATTCACTACGTTCACTCAAATATATTTTACAAAGAAAATAATTTATGCATATCTTAAATTTTGTTTACTACAGGTAATCCAAAGATAATGGACTTTCATTTCTTTGAAATATCTTTCATAGTTTATCAGTTGAAATATTTTGAATTATTATGTTTTATAATTTGAAATATATTAAGAGCAAACCAATATTATTTTTAATTTTACATAGCATAACAACATATATATACTACAAACACAACTACTACGGCGTGAGACAATGCGTGTCTCACATTCGATTTGATCCTTGGACGGCGTGGCACAAATGGTGTACCACATGGAATACTTTCACTTAGACGGCGTATTACAAAACAGTTCATGCGACTGTGCTATTTAAGCAGAAATACAAAAAGAGCCGTCCTAGCGAGAGGCTGATATGCGCCGAACGTTTGTTTTGATTTTATGAACCTATTTTTGGTAAGGTGAATATAAAAATGTAAATAGTAAAAATTCTGTTTTAGTGGAAAGCTATACTAAGCATATGGAACATCGGAATATTAGTAAATCATAACAAAACATGTAAAATTACGAAAAAAATATTATTTCTTGTTCATCTTATGTTCCTGAAAAAAACGAGGAATACAATAATTCTTTTTGCACCCATTGCATTGCCAAACTGATCGGGAACAAGTATTCGCTGCAGTGTTCCTGTCATTTGATTCTTGAAGGCCTTATAACACAACACAACGGTTTCGTTTATGGTGTACCAAAACCTGTTCTAGTTGTTCTATATCATCTGCTTTTTCGTTCTCCATGTGGTCCACACGATGTTTACCGAATAATAACCTTGCAGCTAACAGCTCCCTGTATTCCGTTATTTAAATTGTTTTCTGTGTTACCTCCTTATATATAAGAAAGGAATTTACTAAGGCACAGCCAAAAATCAGTTCAACTGCTAATTTTCGGTACCACTTATTACCTCGTCTAAGGCAGTGAGAGTAAGACTTAAGTTGATCTGATAAATCAATGTAGCTCTTGCGCTTGTTGTAACTAACGACAGCAGTTGGTTTCTCTATTTCACAGCGTCTGTTCTTTATTTTAGTGGTGTCTGCTTGATGTTTTGTCGTGAGCATCATCACGTCACGTTTGTCTTTCCACTTTAGCATTACTATACCAGTAGAACTTTCTTCAGCAACAATTGCATTTTTTTTTATTTAGTATTAACCATTTTGGGATAATTGAGTTTACGATTAGCTCTTACAGTGCCAACTAGGTGTGTATTTCTTTCTAATAACTTGGTTACAAGACTCACACTTGTATAATAGTTGTCGGTGTATAAAGTACGCCCACAGTCAAGTAGATTATCCATCAAATGCAACACAACTCCTGCGGAAGCACTACCATCATCAGTCTTATCATTACCAGAATACACTTTGAAATTGTATGTGTACCCATCTATAGTACATAATTTGTACAGTTTTAGGCCAAACTTGTGCCGTTTGTTCTTTATATATTGCCTAAATGTTAGGCGTCCTCTAAACGGCACAAGTGTCTCATCTATACATACTTCTTCACATGGCACCATTACTGCTTTAAACTGTTCAACTAGCTTCTCGAGAAGTGGAGTAATTTTTCTTAGCCGATCATTTACTACAGATCGGTCATTATTGTCGCTAAAGTGCCACATCTTTAATAGCTCTTCAAAACGGTCTCGAGGCATTATACTTTTTATCGAATTTGTATACAAAATGTCGTTACTCCAGTATGCTTATATTCGAGGATATTTGACTAATCCCATCCACATAATAATGCCAAAAAATTTTTCCATTTCAGAAGTATTTGTGGGAACCCACTACTTTTTGTGTTTCCTCTTATTTGACGGTGTAGTATAATTTTGTAAAACCTGCTGTGCATATAAGTTGGTTTGTTCAACTATATAATTTATTATGTCGTCAGTAAGGAAGATCTTGAAACAATCATATGGTTCTTGATCTACATAATTCTCGTAATACGAAGATTTTATTCCGCCGTTTTCTACACTGTAATAGAATGTTTTCAGCGATGTTCCATCAACTTCCCTTCACTGAAATTGCTCGCTATGACACACTTCTTCAGTAATTGTGGCCATATCAATTACTTCTTGTATAGTTACATCAATAATATTTGTTTGTTGTTCAACAGTTCTTGTTCCTTGGATTGAAATAGTTTCATATGAACCAGATTCCAAATCCATCTACAAAAAGTTTACCTGTTTATTGTTGACAAAATAAAAACAAAGTTCAATAACTTACGGTTGCAGAAACTGCATTAGAAGTACCTTTGCCAGATTTTTCATCATTTTTCTTGACAAGCTTTTTGGGAACTGGCTCCTCGCAACCATCAGAAGAATACTCATTGGAAGATTCAGGTTCATATTCTTCTGACAAATAAACATCGGCAAATTCGCTTTCATTGTCATCATAGGACATAATCTCATCCCAAATGGCTTGCAGACGGCTCTGTTCTTTTTCATAATCTCCCATATTGCAATAA
This sequence comes from Diabrotica undecimpunctata, assembly GCF_040954645.1. Lineage (NCBI taxonomy): Eukaryota > Metazoa > Arthropoda > Insecta > Coleoptera > Chrysomelidae > Diabrotica > Diabrotica undecimpunctata. The sequence goes on from NC_092811.1 coordinate 8,000,283, forward strand.
ATGGCACTATAACAACACTCCGTCAGCAACAACTAATAACAACTAAGACTACTTCTAACTAGACACAGAATACAAACGATCTGCAAATTCAGTCACCCCACTACTGTTCCAAGAACCATGAATATGCATTTGGCGCGAAATATAGCGTGTGGTACGCGTAACAAACCACGCCGGCTGGAATAAACAAATTAATCCTTGGCCGGCGTGAAACAAACGTTGTGCCACAAAGTATATTCTAAAAAAACTGATGGTATATCGAAAATTACTGTGGCATGTTAATTAGATAAAAATGAATCTAGATACATAAAAAAACGCCGGCTGGGGGTATATTTTTTTTTGTACAGCCGTACGCAACGTGATATTTATTTGCATTATCACGGTGCTGCAATAAACAAAATTAGTACAAATTACAGAATACAAATTGGCACTTTGGAAAATGGCACAGACCCACTTTTAATTAATTGTTCTCCTAGTAAATAAACCTTGTTCTAGAGAAAAATTCTTGGAAAAACTATTTATCCTTTATCTTTAACTATAAGTACTATAAAGTACTTTTATTTCAATTGTAAACAGAAAACTAATATTGTATAACTTTAAAAGTCACTTTCTAAAGTAGGCGGCTCGTTGTGAATATCTTTTGGCATCCTATTGGTAACATTAATTTTTGACGTCACAAAATTTAAGCAGTGTATTGAAAAAAGTTTTTATTCAAGCGTAGTTTTCGTACAATTCTGGTAAACTTTATATCTTTGTAGATTTTTGCCCCAATAAAAATCATAAGCTGTTATCACGTGCTAACCATTAGTTAATTCTAATTGCCTTCGGTGTTGTTTTTAATCGCTGTGATGATAAATCTCCAACATAATATTCGTCCCAACAATCAGCTTTTAGTACAGCAATGCATGACGACCATAAAAAAGACACTGTGCGGTTACGACTCTACGAGTTTACTATCCCAATTATTCCTAATAGATCCTTGTCCTAATTTCTCCCTGTAGTAATTACGTAAAAAGAGAGGAAATACTAAGTAGAAGCTATCGAAATGGTTCCGTTTTGTGCGCTTCAAAATGTTGCTTGATTGCCGTCGTTTTATTTTCTTTTAATCTTTTTCGTAGTCCATTTGCGGCGAGGTTAATGATGTATTTAGAATCATCGGAGTTGTGGAATTTATGCTGACACAGATTATATTATAATATAACATACGTCTCTATGTTAAAACTTGAAAAACTATTACCAAAGAGTATTTCCATAAAAGAAATTTTGTGCGAAATGCATGAATGCTACCTAATTATCGTTCCAGTGGTATATTCATGGGTGGTCCATCGAAATATATTGGTAGAGAGAGTAGGAGGTAAGAAATACAAAGAGAAAGGTTTGTGTTTTATTTTTGCACTTAAGGCCGTTCCTCGCTATTCTGGGCATAGCTAAATTACAATTAAAATTAATTGATTCATATCTATCAAATCGTGATAAATATGTTTACTTCAACCAGTGTGATTCTCAAAAACAATCTCTGTTGTTTGGTGTCCCTCAAGGCTCGGTTTTGGGTCCAGTATTATTTCTTATCTATATTAATGATCTAGTGTACTCTCAAAATGAAACAGTTAGAGTGCAAGCACTCCTGACCACGGCGCAGTAGACGAAATTTGGTTTAGTCCCCACTTCCATGCGAAACGCATTGTACTATGCACTGTATAATTCCACTTACAATTGAATCTTTCTGCCTTTACGTGAATTTGACTCCGCCTTCGCGCAGCTCCATGGTCAGGAGTGTTTGAACTATCTCTAACACTGTTTTATCTGCTGATGACACTACTTTCTATACAAGCTATCACCCTTCTGAATTCGACATCCTTGATTACCAAACATCTGAAAAAAACTTATTCAATTGGTTTTTAACTAACCGTCTTTCTTTGAACAACTCTAAATCACAAAGTGTTAATTTTACTCTAAGAAATAACACTTGCGTTGAAAACGCTGCTCTAACACAATGTGTAACCGGAGCGAAGTTTCTGGGGATATATTTGGATGCAGGATTAACCTGGGAACAACATATAGTTATTCTATCGAAAAAGCTTTCCCGACAACTTTTCCTCTTTAGGAACCTTGTACAGGTGACTTCCAGGAAAACTATTTTAACAGCTTATCATAGTAATTTTCATTCTCATCTGACATATGCTAATCTCTCCTGGGGTCACTATTGTCACATTGATAAAGTGTTTGCGCAACAAAGAAAGTGTGTTCGTATTATCTCTGGGCTCTGTTATAGAGCAGATTGTAAAAACTCCTTTAGAGCTTTACAAATTTTGACTTTACCTTGTGTATATATTATGCAGTGTCTGTTGCACATTAAACAAAATCTTGGTCAATATAATGCGCATGTAGATTTTCACAAGTATCCCACCAGATTTAATAATAATTTTATACCAGAATTTAGCCGTCTTGAGAGATCCACAAATGGTTCAAGATATTTAGCCATAAAATTCTATAACTTAGTGCCAGCTAGAATAAAAGCTCTTAATTTTCATCAGTTTAAGGCGAAAATTAAGAGTTACCTTATAGTGAATGCCTTTTTTACGTATGAGGAGTATTTTACCTCCAATTTTAATTTGTTGTAATTGTTGTAAGTATATTTTAAAACACTGTATTTATGTTTTGTGTTTATATTTATGTGTTTATTAACTATATTGACATATTTTATCTTTGACTTGTAAAAAATACTTTTGTATTGATGTATTACCAATAAACCATCTATCTATCTATCTATCTACAATGTGAAATTTTAAATAAAACAACGTAAAAACTATGGCAGATATTAAGATAATTTCTTTATTTATATGATTGGTCTTAAAAAATTCTAGTGCACTAACTCTTTATAAATTATCAAATTGTTTAAACAATATTTTTTATTAATTTTTTTGTTTAAAATTACCGTTAAAAACAATTTAAAAACTTACGTCACTATAGAATTTTTCTCACTTTCCGAATCTGTTTGTACTTTTAACATAAAATGTAACACAAAGCAGCTATTTCGTTTAAATTTATTAAGAAAAGCTCGAAGCTTTGCTAATAGTTATCTCTCTTGGTCAACACAGGCTGTCCTTGTTGTCGATATCAAGCTACCAGGTATATACCCTACAATCTCTCGGTAGGATCAAAAAAATAATGTTGAAACAAGAACGAAAATTTAATTAGCTAGATAGTTTTTATAATGGGTAGTTTACGAAGACGTTTATGTGACCCACCGGTAAGTACCTATTATTTAATTTAATATTTTGTTTGAATAGAAATATTTTCTAAAGGTAAAAGAAATAATAAATTAGACTTACTCACAATCAATTTAATTTAACTATCAGACGACCGGTTTCGCTTTCTACAATATGCAAAGCATCTTCAGGTCGCGATACAAAGTTAATTAAATGCTGAAAATAATAAACCCATATTAGGGTGTTGTCTAATAAAGGTAAAACAAAGATAGGTGATATAAATTATATAAATTACAGTAATTATGCCAATATTACATGTCTGTGGTTTCTAAAAATGAATAAAATGTTTAAGCAGACAAAGTAAGACCCACAAATTGGTGAAATAGTCAATTAAACTGTAATGAAATAATAAATAAACAAATAAATAAAACATTACTTACATGCCGGTACTCTATTAATTGATGGTTGAAAGAACATGGTTCAAACTATCTTGTATTGTTGATTGGAGAACTCAAGTCAACTATTGTAATTGTTTAACAGTCAACGGGGAAGTTCTTGAGGAGACAGATATTATCCAATGAAGTAGAGATAGGTAAATGTAACTGTTTGTTTGATGAAAGTAATGTTCTATACCATTAAATTCTTTAAAGTTATTTATATTTATTCTGGAGATATATTTATGAAATGTGTGTTATTTATTGAGATTTTTATTTTTGTTTTGAATTATTATTACAATTATTTATATTGTTACATTGAAATCTAATTATTTAAAGTTTGTTAAAGTATGCCAATATTAACACATCAAATAACTTTGATATCTAAATTTAAAATTAAAAATTTTTAGACATTTATTAATATCAGCTTATTTCATAAAACTAGATAACTTAACTTACAGCATTTAAAAGATCAAGTCATCAAGAGAAAACACTGGATGACAGACAGAACGCTGCAACTTCTCGAAGAGCGAAGGAGAATTAAATCTTTCATATATTAAAATGACAGCAACGAAAACGATTTTAAAAAATAGGCCTTAAATGTTTATTTAATATTGACGTAAAAGTGTAAAACATGGTTTAATAAAATGTGTTAATAATAATGTTGATCATTGTATGTTGATCAAGTAATGTAACCTACATACATAAAACATTTTCGTCATAATAGAATCCCAGTGAGTGATAACTTAATACAGTTAAATTATTCATATCAAACTGGATTATTTGAATTCTGACTGATAATTTTACCACAAAATCCATTTACATGCTGATTATTTGTTTTAATGCTAAAAAACTTTGTCTTTTTGATGTTTCAATATGTAAATTGGCCAATCTTTTGCCTTTTCAATTTGTTTTCCAATATTAATTGAATGGGACTACCAAAGCTTTTATTTTTTATATAAAATTTTAGCCCTTTTAGTCAAGCGATAATAATTAGCCCATTCAATTAATACTTCATTTTGAGTCATTTGAATCATAAAACACTTGAATCTCTTGTATTTAAAATGTTAAAACACAATTAAATTGTTAACGTTTTGGCATTGAAAAATTCTTTTGGTATTCAGTTATCAACAAAATAAATTTTAATGTTGGCTTTCAAATACGTTCACTGATAGACAAAAAAACCAAAACAACTGAATGTGTGTGATTAAATGTGGTTCTTGAATATGTATTAGTCAAAAATTTGTATGTTATGTTTCAAAATGTAAAATTACAATTTAGTTATTAACAGAAAGCATATGGGGAAGACATACCGCAATATAAAATTGTTATAAACATTTTATAATTTCTAAATTGAGTTGTAAAATATTAGACAATACATTAAAGACACCATCATATCGTTTATATGTTGAATTTGTTTTAACGGTATCAGGACGTGTGATTTTCCAATTATATACATACATACTTGATCCCAGAACTAGACAACCATAAATAAAATTCTTAAGATGTGCCTCTCTTCATTCTTCTCCATCCGTCTAATGAACTTCTTCTCTGGCTACGTCGCCGGCATGTACTTTTAAAATATTTGTTTCGAATTTCAGCTAATACAGAAAGTCTAGCTTCTAAATTACTAAGTAATGACCTTTTATACTCTCTATCTGCTATTAAACTGTAATCTATGAAACAGTAGATATCTTTCGCTACATTTGAATAACATCGATCTTTTAGCCACAACTTCAGTATTAATATCACTCAAACTTCCATGGAACAAATTAAAAGCAGATTTTAATCTCTCAGTAACTAATTATGATAAGCATCAGATAAATTCTCAATGTCTAAGGCAAACCTTTAAATAATTAATTGCCAACAACAGATTTGACCAAATTGTATACACAGATGCTTCTAAGAGTTCTATAGCTGTTGGATGTGCTGTAACTTTAAACAAAGATTTAAACAAATCTTGTAATCTCCCTCTCTTCTGCTGCGAACATACTGGTGAATTATTCCTTATTCTCCAAGCTACAAAACTTATTATCACCAGAATATAAAAAACTCTTTAGCGCCTATCTACTTTCTCAAAAGTATGTACATGGTACATACTTTAGTTAAAGCTGTTCAAAACTCTTTCGATAGTTTAATCTTACTGTGAGTACCCATAACCATGAACTGGAATCGGTATATGTAGAAATCCCTGGTAACGAACTAGCCGACCTCCTTGCAAAACATGCCGCATCTTCTAATATGAAGACTGAAAACATACAATTACATACAGATTTACAGTCGTATTTTAAAAATATTATTCTAATGTCTTTACAAGATCTTCTTCTTCTTCTTCTTTGTGTGCCGTGCTTGTATTCAAGCGTTGGCTATCGTCATATTGACAAGATGATGAAATGATTCTCGGTCGGCAGCTAGATGAAACAGTTCCTCGACCGTTCGACCTGTCCATTGTCTGATGTTACGCAGCCAGGACAGTTGTTTTCTTCCGACCCAACGTTTTCCTTCGATTTTGCCCTGAATGATTAACCGGAGTAAGCGATATTTAGGTCCTCTCATTATATGAACAAAGTATTGGACCTTTCTCATTTTGATGATGTTGATCAATTCTCGCTCTTTATGCACGGTCTCTAGCACGCGTTCGTTAGATATGTGTGCTGTCCACGGGATTCTGAGCATGCGACGGTAACACCATAACTCAAACGCTTCTAACTTGTCGAGATTTTTTATTTTTGTTGTCCAGGTTTCACATCCATAGAACAAAGTGGACCAGACGTAGCACTTCAATACTCTTAGACGTGTGGTCAACGACAGACTTCTACTGCATAATACAGAACGCCAGTTAATAAAGTTTTTCCGTGCTAGTTCTATTCTGGTCGAAATTTCTTCGTCACTTTCAACCCTGCAGTCAATCCAGCTACCCAGATATCTAAAGTGTTTCACCCTTTCCAGGATTTTGTTATCTAATCTTAGCACTGAGTCATCGATATTAATTTTTCCGACCACTATCCATTTTGTTTTTTTGCGTTGATCGTTAAGCCCTTTTCAGTGCATTCGTTGTTTACAGCATTCAACAGGGTTTGAAGATCTTCTAGACTCTCTGTCATTATTGCGGTGTCATCGGCGTATCTGATGTTGTTAATAATTTTACCGCCGATCTTAACACCTTCCCGGCGATTATTTAACGCTATTTCAAAAACTAGTTCAGTGTAGGCATTAAACAACATCGGTGACATAACACATCCCTGTCTGACATCACGCTTAATAGAAACTTTGGCTGAAACGTCTTGGTCCACCTTAACACAAGCGGTCTGATTGTAGTAATGATTTTTAAGCAATCTAATGTCATACGTGTCCAGACCAACTGAGTCTAAGCATTGAAATAATAATGTATGTGGTACTCTATCAAAGGCTTTTTCGAAATCTATAAAACATACGTAAATATTTTTCCTAAACTCAATGCTCTTTTGTAAGAGTATTCGCATGCAAAAAAGAGCTTCTCGAGTACCCATACCGTTTCGGAAACCAAACTGCTCATCACCAGTTATCCCCTCACATAGTTTATATATGCGACAATGCAATATTTTCATAAACATTTTGAGTGTGTGACTCATTAAACTGATAAGTCGATAGTCGCTACACTGTCTGGCATTCTTTTCCTTGGGAATAGTTATAAATATCGATTCTAACCAGTTGTCTGGTAATTTGCCTCTGGTAATTTACTATGTGTTGTAAATACAGCATAACTTATCCAAGTGTCTCGTATCATTCCAACTAACTTATACACACTAAATATTTCTTTCACGTTTCAGCTGAAAGTTATTATTACTTTTTCTATAGGAACAGATGTTTGTTGTATTTTTTCTTCCTTTGCACCTTACGCCAAGTTTATTAAATATGTTCCAATTAATATACCCGGAAGACATCCGAAAGTCTGCAATCCGTGTAGAGAATTGTTATAATACATCGATTTTAATAATCAATTCGCTTCGTCCTTGTCTGTTTTTTTATTATTTAGTAAGGAAAAGTTTGACTCACGTAAACAAAATTTTGATTTTAACTGTATAAGTATCTCTGGTATTACTCTTGTACCACACATTTTCGCCAGAGTAAGTAAGTAGTAAAAATCAGATTTCTACCTATTTTCAATGCAAAGATGGCTCCAATATCGGAACGTTCAACTTGTAAACATTTTAGTGGTACATTATTTGTACCAGTAAATTCTAGTGTGCTTTTTTTGCAGTTATCACGTGGCTGAATGTGTTTTTTTACTGTTTCTTCAAAATTTGACCATTGAGGAGTGCTATAAAAGTAAGTGATTTATACTACCAACATAAGGATACTATACAATAGCTTAAGAATAAAAAATATATATCAAAAGTAAAGAAAATTGAAAATTATTTTAAATATAATATTTTAGAAAAATGTTACCTCAAACTTTCTTCTAAAATATAAATATTTATAACAATCACAAATATGCTAAATTGGTTTCATATGTTGTGTTGGTCATTTTTGTACATATTTTCGTCATAGATTATGGACCAATCTATTTGCGCTCAGCAAATATTTTCCACAATATCCCAACATGTAGGTTTTTTCAGATGTCCGAAAACTGGTAAATAGTATTGGAAGAGGGGCCTTACAACTGAACAGTTAGCCAAAATATTGCATGAAATACCGGATGATCAAGCTAAACATTTCCAGATTAAAGGGGACTCAGATGCTAAGGATATAGTAGAACTTGATACACCATCAGAAAGATCTTCTAGCAGAAGTTCGTCTACTCCGCCTGAAAGTGGTAGAGCCAAAATAGACATAGTAACTAACTACAAGACTCTACGTAGAAAACGTAAAAATTCTACAATTTACGACTATTTAAAACACGAGGATTCAGATGATTCTGTAGCAGACAAACATTACCAGCCCGATAAACCCTCTCAAAACAAAGATATGAATGCTTCATCATCAAGTGAAGATAAAGCAACTTTCTATGTTACAAATGATTTTAAGTAAAAGATTTTTAAATGGTATTTATGCAGAATTCAAACGTTTAAAAGATATACCGTCTTCTATAATCTCAGATTTGTTGGAATTTCTCCAATGAGAGAAATATACTAAAGAAAAAGTTAGTCAAATAATACGCGATTAATTGCATAATTTACCAGTATACAAATATTTTTATTTCTATAAAGTCTTTTTAACTCAAAAAAGCTTTTGTTTTCTCTCAACATGTTTGAATTTTTTTTTATGTACGACAGTTTCCACTTAATGCATCGATCGTTGTGTTGGATTTAAAAATGCTTTAAATGTATGTCGCAATAGATAAATATTTTTGTTGATAGATATTTTTAAAATATCCAACAAAATCAACAAAAATTTTATCCCAAGTGTACTTTTAAAAGAAAATGTGCATTTGTGCATGAATATAAAACGTAACATAGCGATTTCATTAGTTATAATTTGCAAACTTTTCTGACTTGAGTTCCATGTAGATATTGCATTCGCATATTTTCCTTTAAGATCCTGTTTCCACATTTCCACATCATTAGTGTTTAAGTAAAACTCCGAGTACTTTACTCTAACATAGTAAAGCTCTAGAAAATATGCCCTATTTATATATTTTCATAAGAAGGAAATATGCTTTTGATGGTAATTTAAAGCACTTGGTCTCTGAAATACATTAGAAACCAACAAAATTAAAGTAAATTGAAAATTATGTATAAAATTTTATTCTTGTGTCTGTCACTAGTGAAATATTTGCGGCGAAAAGCACTATATTGAAGATGGTGACTGTGAAAAATAAAATTTATACTAATGCATGGGTGAAGCCGAAAATTTCAAAAGTCTGCTGCGAAAATTTTTTTATAGATCTCTTCTTCTTTACGTGTCATCTCCGCGACGGATGTTGGCAATCATCATGGCTATTCTGATCTTAGATGCTGCCGCTCTGAATAGTTAGATTAATGTACATCCCAACCATTTCCTTAAGTTACGCAACCATGAGATTTTTCTCCTTTCTACACTTCTCTTGCCCTGGATTTTCCCTTGAATAATTAATTAAAGTATGTTGTTTTTTTTTCATTGCGCATAAAATGCTCCAGGTATTACGGCTTTCGTGTCTTGATGGTTTCCAATATTTCTATTCTTTTGTTGAGTCTTCTCATAACTTCGTTGTTTGTTATATGCTCGGTCCATGATATCTTCAGGATTCTTCTACACACCCACAGTTCAAACGCTTTCAATTTTTTACTAGTCGACGCGTTGAGTGTCCGTGCTTCTATCCAGTAAAGCAGAGTTGAGAAAATATAACCCTTTGCCAGTCTCACTCTCAAATCTAATTTCAGTTCTCTTGCGCAAAGTACCTTTCGCATTTTATTGAGCTATAAGTGTGCCAGTGTGTGTGTTTATATGTGCTAAAATAATTGTAGTTTTTAACTTGTTTTAGAGTTTTACCGTTAATTGTCAGGCTTTCATCATTATTTTGGGTTTTTGATATCCTCATAAATTTAGTTTTCTTGATGTTTATTGATAATCCATATTCTTGTCCATACTTAACTAACTTGTTCATTAGTTTTTGGAGATCTTGGAGGTTGCCTGCTATTGTGATAATATCGTCCGCACATTTAATGTTGTTAGTTAGTGTTGCATTAATCTTTATTTCTGGTATTTCTCTCTCAAGAGCTCTTTTCATAATTTCTTCAGAGTATGCGTTGAATAGTAATGTTGACAATAAAACACACCCATGTCGCACTCCTCTTTTATTTTCTAACTCTTCTGATGTGGGTTCATTAAGGCGTATGTGTGCCTGCTGTTTATAATATAGATTTGTTATAATACAAAGGTCTTTGTATTGTAATTTTTTTTGCTTTGAGGACTTCCATTAGCTCTTTGTGGCGGACTTTATCAAAAGCCTTGTTGTAATCTATGAAACAGACGTATATATCTTGGTTCACAACCAAGCATCTCTGGATTAGTACGTTGAATGCAAAGAGAGCTTCATGGATACCTACGCCTCTACGGAATTCAAATTATGTTTCCTTAATATCCATGTCAAGTATTTGGTAAATGCGTTTATGGATGATCTTTAAAAACATTTTAACATCAGGCTTATGGTGCGGTGGTCGGTGCTCCATGTGAAGATGACATCCATGTACTTAGTTTATATTATTTTAAGAATATCAATATGCAGTTGATCTGACCCTGGGCTTTTTCTGTTTCTGGTGTTCTTTAGTGCATACAATATTTTTCTTTGTTTGTAATTTCTATACTTGTTTCTATGCCCTCGAAAGATATGTCTTGTGGGTTTCCTTGTGGGTTGAACAAGTCGAATTTGTGCTAAAGAACTGAAGTCTTCTATCTCTTTACATTTTCCCTCATACTAAGTTTGTTTAGCCTCCCTTATCATTTTTCTGATTTTCTGATTTATTTGTTAATGATTTTGTAATTGTGACTGTCTTTTTTCTTGGTTTGTCTTTTTTGGACTATCCTGTCGAATATTTCGTCGGAATATTTGTTCTTTAAATATCTTTTTGCATGGAACGAGGAGGCAGTTTTTTAATATTTCCCATTGTTGTTTTATCTCGTAGGTGTTAGTATCCAATTTATCAACATTCTTTGGGACTTGTATATGCGAAAAACATTTTTCATCTGCGTCTCAGCGAAAATTATAGTTATATATAATAACCTTTCACCAAAAAAGTACATGTAGCGTAGCCCAGATACACGAATTTTGATTCAACATGGGATATCAGCCATAAATTGCAAACGTACCTTGGTGCAGAGTGTGAAAGTGATAATTAACTTCTAATACCAAATATCAGACTGACTTATTGTTCTATATGGGATAGACAAAGTATCAGCGTCCTGGACTCTTTAAATCTAGAAGGCTATCAAAAAAACTTACTAAATCAATTCTTAAGCGATGCAAATGTAATTAATTGGTAACTCTCCCTGTCTCTCTCTCTCTCTCTCTCTCTCTCTCTCTCTCTCTCTCTCTCTGTAGTTCTGACCCTTCAGAGAGAGTGTAGTGGTCATCATGATATCGTGTATTTTCCGTCTCCAAAGATATCTATCTTTGGTCATTTCTTGTAACTCATGCATAGTTCTTTGGAATATTCCTGTAAGTTGATCGATCCATCTGGTTAAGGATCTTCTTCGTGATCTTCGCTTTTCTACCTATCCTTGAATAATAACCTGTCCTTTAATTTATAGGTAATAAATCTCCTTTCTGTGACTGCTTCCTAAACATATCCAAAGAATTGTAATTGTAACAGCTAGACTTTGCTGGGGAACCGTTTGTTGATATTAAGCTCATTTAAAATTGAAATATTGGTTCTTTGAATTTGTAACATTCTTCTTCAACATAACATTTCAGTCGCGTCTATCTATCTTTTTTTTGCTTGCTAGAAGGTTCAATATTCACATCCGTATGTCAGTATTTGGAATATTAAGTAGTTGATCAAGCTCATTTTTAGAGTTCGTGAAATTTAAGAGTCCTTCCATATTTTGGCCATCTTTCCTACGGCTACTCTTGCTAGATTATATCTACGTTTTATTTTTTCTTCTGGTGCCCTGTGTTTGTGATCAATGATCCCAGATATAAGTATGAGCTCACAATCTCAAACCAATCACTCATAGTTATGTGTGGATAATTGTTATGTAGATTATTCACTATTATTATTCATATCTTTGATATGTTTAACTGCAGACCAAATATTAACTTCTCTTGACTATTTGCAAGAAGCCTGTCATCTGCAAAACGTAAGTTGTTTATTTTTCAGACATTTACCGATATTTTTTTCTGCCTTTAAGCGCTCTTTACATAATACGCTTTTCATATATATTTAAAATAATCATGGAGAAAGTGTGGCAAAACAGCTGACAAAAGTCGATAATAAAAAGCTTCTCGTTCACAATAACGTTTGGTCCTAAAGTTTTGGGAAAATTTTACCTGGTCTGATTGAGAAGCAAAATACATTTAACAAAGAAGGCCATGGAATTGAAATATCATCAGTTATAAGAGAGGCAAGACTGACTGAAGCAGCTAAGAACAAAATTGGGGTCTCACAGCGAAAACTGGCCAGAAGATTTCATGTTGGAGAGACTACAGTATACAGGACCCTATCGAGTAACAATATTATCTACGGGAAAAGAAGGAAAGCTCCAAAATACACAGAGGATCAATAAGAGAGAATTCCGAGATGTTGCCGTGCGTTAAGGCGAGTGCATTTCGTCAACAAGTTGATCGTGATGGACGATGAAAAATATTTTACTTTGTCCAACTCTGAGATGAAGGGTAACGATGGGTTTTACACGAACGATTACGAAAATGTACCTGATAAAATAAAATTCAAAAGTAAGAAAAAATTTGAGGACAAAATTTTGGTATGGTATGCAATTTCTGAGGCTGGCTTTATCTCACAGCCCTACATTGGTGTTGTTCGAGGCGAAGCCTTAAACGCAAATATTTATATTCAAAGATGTCTCTCTCTAAATTGCTTCAGTTTGTGAACACACATCATGAAAATCATCAAATTTTAATAGTCTTTTGGTCAAATCTTGCTTCATGTCATTACGCGAGGATCACAAGGGACTGGTACGAAACTAACAACATTACCTTTGTACCGAAAGCAGACAATCCCCCCAACCTACCTCAGACTCCAGTTGAAGAATTCTGGGCAATATTAAGTCGGAAAGTGTATAATAACGAATGGGAAGCACAAAATCAGGAACAGTTAAGGCGCCGCATATATACAAAAATTAGAGAAATTGACGCCGAGGTCGTTCAAAGGATGATGCAACGTGTCAGGGGAATTATTAGGCAAATCGAAAATAATGGTCCCTTGTCTGTCATTTGAATTTTGATTTATAATAAGGATAGTTCAGTTAAATGGTTAAATAATTTAATAAAAATATAAGATTATTGTGGTCAGTTATATGCGGTTGTGAGTTATATGCTTTTGAAATTTTTCCCAAAACTTTAGGACCATACGTTACTTAACGAAGAAAACTTTCATAATAGAAGCAAAAATATGCTAGCCACTAATTGTCAAACTATTATTATCGATCTGTACAACATTACGTATAAAAAATAAACATATAAACATATAAAAATAGCAAAAAACAACTATAAAAAAATAATAAACAAGATTAACTTCCAAAGAGTTAATACGTTTGGAAAATCATTTTTTTCAGTGTAGAAATAGCCATGTTATAACTTTTAGTCAACGCTATAACCGAAAGCCGAACACAGGTAAAGTAAAAGGAAAGTCAGGTAACTTTTAGTATAAATGTACCAGTATTGTACGAAAATAAAAAGATCAATTTTAGTGTAATCTATAAAAATATGATCACAAAGGAACAGATCACGAAATTTTTGGTGTAAACTACAAACATTATGACCAAACTTTACGACTTTACGAAAAAACGCACACATTCACTAAACGCGAAACACATCAGTTTCATATTTAATTTAATCTAATACTTTATATGAACTTGAAATTAAATTATCGATCACTCGGATCACCAACTGTCTATCCCACGTTTAGAAGTTTAATATCCTGAGTTTTAAAAACTAATAAGTTTAAGGCAAGCGTGCGATATTAGGAATAAAAAATATATAAAACTTTGATACTGCCGATAAGTTTTCGACTAATATGTTCACGTTATTAAAATGCAGAACGTAAAAGCAAAACTAAATTAAAAATTTCACTTATCTCGAAACATTTTGCTCTCTTTTTCATAATATGTTATGGAGATTTTAATACTTTAAATTTTATAAATCCAATTTAACTTACAGGACTACTTGTTACCTAATCGTTCTAGAATAACTTTTGTTTTTTATTTAAGTTGGACTGTAAAATTGTCAGCTTTTAGATATAAAAAATTAAACAAAAAGAGAAATCAAACGATTTCTACCTAGCCAAACCGAATTCAAATTTTTACCACTGTGTTTCCTAAAATTTGCGAAACAAACAGCTGGATAAATTACTCAGCAAGGGAATCTAAAATTGCATTCCACATGCCGTTCATTCTGGTCAAAATTCGTAATGAATTCAGTTTCTGGTACTCCAAACGAAGTAAGTAACAAAACATAATGACGGTATTAGGTTTTTGTTTTGATAAAGGGCAGCGACAACCGCTTATACGTATTTCGACCTCTTTAGGTCTCGTCAGAACGGTATAGCCATTGCTCTGAACCAAAACAAAAATCTCTCCCATCCTAGACAATAGTTATCAAAATAACTATATACGGACGTAACTACGCCATCTAAAAACAAAAAGAGAAATCAAACGATTTCTACCTAGCGAAACCGAATTCAAATTTTTACCACTGTGTTTCCTAAAACTTGCGAAACAAACAGCTGGATAAATTACTCGGCAAGGGAATCTAAAATTGCATTCCACATGCCGTTCATCCTGGTCAAAATTCGTAGTGAATTCAGTTTCTGGTACTCCAAACGAAGTAAGTAACAAAACATAATGACGGTATTAGGTTTTTGTTTTGATACAGGGCAGCGACAACCGCTTATAGGAGAGAGGGAGAGATTTTTGTTTTTGTTCAGAGCAGTGGCTATACCGTTCTGACGAGACCTAAAGAGGTCGAAATACGTATAAGCGGTTGTCGATGCCCTGTATCAAAACAAAAATCTAATACCGTCATTATGTTATATAAAAAATTAATTTATCCACGGGCCAGTAATTGCTTAAAAGTTATTCCCATTGTGTAGACGTCCAAAATAACAGTAATTTTGCAAAACGATTTTTAGTAAGAAAAATAATATTTTTTGTACTTTTTTGATTCTTCTTTATAAAGTTCCGTCTCCTATCGGAGATTGGCTATCATCACAGCTATCCGTACCTTATTGGCGGCTACTCTGAAAAGATCTAGTGAGCTGCAACTATACCACACTCTTAGGTTTCTTAGCCAGGAAATTCTTCGTCTTCCTATGGATCTTTTACCATTGGTTTTACCTTGCAAATGGCCAATAACTGTGTGGTTCTGTAAGTTTTCAAATTTGTGTTAATTTTTGGTATACAGTATTATGTCTGATTAAAATAACCTGATTTTTTATAAAATTTGATGTTTTATTGCTATTAAAAAACCCTTACAAAATATTTCACTTTAAAACATACTAATTTACAATTTTATTTCAATGAAATTGGTAATTCCTTAAGTGGCCAATCACTGTACTCGTTACCTTATTCACAGGAAGCATCACAAATGGCGGAAACGGAAAAGCATGGAGAAAATTTATAAAAAGCTAGAATCACCTCTCTCGACATCTAACGTTAGAAGTGGGACGATTAAGTGTATTAAAAAAAGACGCCGAAATCTCTACATAAAACTTATACGTTTTTTATATAGTATCTTTCGAATAGTATCTTTTTTTTGTTTATTTCCCTGTACTACTATTATTATGACTTCAACGTATTAGAGCACAAAAAGGCAAAATTTACTATTGGTAAATTTAATGTTACATTTTGTTTTTCCAGTCTTTAATGATAAGACTACCAAAGAGAAATACTATTATAAAAATATGATAATACCTCAATCAACTATGCGAGCTTATCGTCTATGCTTCGCCTAGCTCAGTCTGTCAAGTGTCAATGCGTCTTTTCTTAAACTATGAATTAAACCATGAACTCTTAGCTGATAGCAAATAAATTAATTATTAACCAATCATATTTATTAAAAATAAAAAAAAAACCATATTTAAGTATCAAAAATCAACCCTGCCAATGCTTTACAGTGAATAAAATTTGGATGATACTTATGGCATCATGGCGTCGATGGGCTGCTTACCACCAATTATCTGTGGCTTCCCAATTAGGTAATTAGGTCCTCCTGACAGCTGCAGTTAGGTCTTCCAGAGCATGTTATTCCATATATTCTCCAGTAAATATCCCATAAAACCAATAAAACCAATAAACTTCTAGAAATATCCCATAAAGCCAATAAACTGGTAATACAGTTCATAATATAGCCAATAAAATCTCCAATACAGCCAATAAACTAAAATATAAGAAACAGCTTGTACTAGAGACATATCAAAGGGGTTTTAATTTCCTTGCCATTTTACAAAATTCCAATAAAACAAATAGCAGATGGCAAGGATAAAATGAAATAGAAATACTATTAAACTTAGTTAAATTCTGTTGGATTCCTACTGCACAAAACTGGAAAACTTGACTTTACAAGAAGGTAGGTTGCGAATATTGAAAAATGCTGTTAGAATTATAGAATATAATAAAATATATAAATATCATAAAATGAAGCTTATAATAATTTTTGCCTTAAAAACAGGCAAAAAATTATATTCCCACTATGTTAGAAAAGTTTATTGACAGAAAGTAGGAAGACTAAAATGAAGTTTGCACCGATGACTTAGGACGTATGCCTACGATGAAATTAGCTCTTCTGTTAACATAAAACAGAATATTTAGTCTACCGGACAGAGAGATAAGGCAAATATTAATTCTACGGCACAGAAAGAGAAAGAAAAAAGACAGAGGGCGCCAACTACTTTTTGGAGAAAAAATAGTAAAAACGAAGCTGAAGGCAAAGGAATTAATAAATAAATAAAGAAATTAAAGTAAAATAATTATTTAAATATAAATTAATAAAGATGTGACGTTTATAACGTTACAAGTCCTTTCTACTTCTACTCTAAAACATTGTACATTATTTAAATTAGATCCGTTTTTACAATGATAGAATTATTCACTTCGTCAGATTTGCAGATGACTGCTTAAAGATTCATTCAAATCCTATTTGAATTTAAATGTTTAGTTTGTATCGATCGACTTTCTAACGATGTTCGTCTTCAGATTGTATTCGGGAAATAGACTAACGAAACAAGAGGAAGGAGTTTCAAACAAGCGAACAATTATATACTCACAGACAAAAATATTGCATATTTTATTTTCGATCATTATTTTTTGTTTATTATTTATCTCTGAAATGTTATATATTTTTTGTTTAATGCTGAATGGAATGTTGAAATGTTTTACGTATATTAAAATTTACTAGAAATATAGGATATTTCAGAAAGCTATAAATGGAGAACAGCTTCTAAAGGAATGGACGGAGGCATATATGACAACTATATTTAAGAAAGGAGATAAAAAAAAATGCGAAAACTACAGATTAATAAGCATAATATCATCAATAGGAAGATTATAGGGGAAGATACTGCGAGAAAAGAGAGAGCAAGCGATAAAAGTCAAAATTGGGAAGGATCAGGTAGGCATGAACGGTAGGAAGATCATCCATAGACCACATATACACTGGAACAACTGTTGGAAAAGAAAAAAGCAAAAAATAAAGATATACATTTAGCACTTGTGGACCTGAGAAAGGCGTATGACTCTGTACCAAGGTCAGAACTATGGGAGGCAATGTACAAATTAGAAATACAGACGGAACTCATAAAAGCTACAAAAGCTCTGTATAAAGAAAATAAAGTGTCCATTAAAATGGGAACAAGATTCATAAAAGACTTCACCACAACACAAGGGCTCCTGCAGGGTTGTTTCACATCTCCAACTCTATTCAAAATATACTTAGAGAAAGCCTTGACTATATGAAAAAAAAAAATCCGGTACGAAACGAATACGTGTACACGCTAAGCTTTGCAGACGATAAAGTAGTGATTGCACCAGAGCGGCTTTCACACGGCACAAAGCCCAACGGTTACACTTTGTAAGAGCCCATATTAACTGGAACCAACATCAATGTAAAAGATTTCTTTTCACAGATGAAAAAAGGATACAATTATGGAAGCCAGATGGACGTGGTCGAGTATACAAAAGACATACGAGCAAGAAATTCAGCAACAAACTCAATTACAGAACTGAGAAGTAGTGCACAGGAAAAACGGAAAAGACTTCCGCAAGGAACCATCCAAGACCTTCTGCTTAACATGCCTAGAAGGGTACAAGTTATCACTAGAGCTAGAGGAATAAATACTAAGTACTAAATTGTTACAGTGTTCTAAAATTTGTTACAGTGTGTAAAAAAAGTGTTCTATTCTCGTTATTATTTCTCTTTGTGTATAGGTATATGCATTTCTTTACAAAAAAACTTTTATTCTTAATCTTTATAATGACGTTTAATAAAAATATTTAGGATTATATCTATCCCAGATATAACTTTTCAAAGTTTGCCATTCACATCATTTTTTGGTCATTTTTCCCCATTTTTTCGCAAACATCGTTCTATAATTACATATAAATATAAGAAAAATTAATTACCTTGAAAACAGTCTATAGTAAAAGAATCTGGGGCTAATTTTAAGCAAGATACGGATCTCTAAAGTTTTCTGCTTTTAACGTTTTTGCTCTCAATTCATCAAAGTTTCGTACAGTCAAAAATACAGAAAATTACAGTCGTTTTTGTGTAAGGCTATCAAAATAGGTGGGGCTTTTGCAGCTAACACTGTAGAAGTGGAAATAGTAGCACATATTCGCTGGTTTTCCGTGTTTGAGTTTGTATCTACTCGACTGTCTAACGCCATGTTATTTTTGGATATTAGGCTTCTGAATTTATCAAAGCCGTAGCAAAGCTGTTGCTGTAGTTTGTAAATCTTCGATACGAACGAGAAACGCAAAACGACCAATTGAAACTTAAGATCAGTACTCCAGCTCCAACTCGATTCTTTGTTACGGTAGATATTACTGGCTTGTGTTCCATTTCCAGCGCTCATCAATGGTAGTGGTAGGTGTCGGTGGGACTGAGTGCGTACAAAGAGGTGAATAGCTGGTGGAAAGTGCTAATGATGCACATCGTTACACCCTCTTCTTAAAAAAAAATGTAGCATACTTTTTTGTTGCGTGGAGATATATTATGATGATAACTAAACTCAGATATGGGAAGGAATTACAAGAAGAAAAGTGACTCCACCAGCATATAGTACCCATCGGATAGACTTATTTAAGCCAAGAAAAGTATGAAGGAGAGTGTAACTGCAGAATGTTTGATTCCGTGAGAAAAATGGTGGAGAAAATGATGAGGGATGAGTGGTGGTGGACACGGATCCACAAATTTATCAGGGAGCTGCTCTCTTCAAAATATTAAGAGGAGAGGGAACTCGCAACAGAATTTTGAAATGAGCTGGTAGCACCTAGGTTAAGTGCAGAAGAGATGACAGCCACCTAATGCAGTGGGTTAAAATTCTCTTTGCTGGTTCATGTGAGTAAGGTTTTGCCGATAAATGTGTAGAAACAAATTGGAAATCGGATGATAGCAGGACATCAGGAGAAATGTTTTTCCTTAACCAGTCCTTCCATCCTGATGTCTAGAGTCACAGAATCGAGGTTTCTAGTTGGACGCCGACTATCTCGGAGTGGTCACGGGACAAAGTGTCAAAGGTTCAACACCCTCGGGCATCTCGTTCTGACACAACTTCGTTAGGGTATTAGGAACCCAACACTACCTGGGTCACAGGTGTCTGTATGGAGACGGTTTACACGGTTCCAAAATTCTGAAATGGATATTATAAACAAGTGATTGACAGAGGTTAAGAAAATTGACAAAATTAATGTTTTCTTTAAGTGAGATAATCCAAATTTTACACTAAAATCACTCTGATTTATCTTTCTTTTTTGATTCTTTGATCTATCTTTTTTGTTGCAGAGTTTTCATCCATGAAACTATAACTCGGTAAACAAAGCGTTATATTTCTATCGAGGCAATTACGTTTGCCCACAAAATGTTATCTGCAACACAGATTAAGCGGTGATTTATTTTTTTATTTTTTTGTCGAGCGTATCAGCATTTTCCATCCTGTTCTGATTTGTCTCGTCCCCAATATCCATTTGGCGACGGGCCAGCTTTGACTACATTTCCCTGTTTGCTAATCATGTTTGTACCTATGTTTCGCTATTGCGCTGCGACTCAGATAATGTTCAGTTCAGCTGCCAACGTTTTTCTCGGTAAATAAAATTTTCAAGTGTCTTTTATTTGCTTTAAACTTTGTGCATGTTTATATGGCGCTAACTGCAGAATAATAAAACTAAAATTAAATAAAGTTTTCAAGGTAATTAAACCTCAAAAAACATTTTATGGAATAAATATGCCACATTTGCAGGGAAATGATGTAATTAATTTTAAGCTCGGTTGCTGCTTCTAATTTAGAGGCATTTTATTTAATAATTAAAAAAGCTGTATATTAACAAAATAATTACTTTAGTTTTAACATTATTCTAAACATAACCTGTCTTGATGAAGACTAAACATGCTTTCCGTCTTGCAACTTAATATTATTTTATTTGCTCTCTATGAAGTGCAGTTCTAGCGTCCTTAATTCATGTGCGACTTCTTCTTAGAGCTTCTCTTTACATTCCTGAATCTTCATTTTTTCAGGTCCAGTTAGTTTGTTCTTTGTTGTCTTTTGTTTCTTTTTTTTTTGTTAACTCTCATAACAGCATGCTTTTCGTGGTGTTCTCACGTCTGAGATACTACTGGCTGCCCTTTTGTGTATCAGCACATAGTCGATTTGATTGGTTGTGGTTCCATTTCGTGAAGTCCATGTCATTTTGTGTATATCTTTATGTGGGAAACACGTGGAACTTATAACCATGTTTTTACTGGTGGCAAAATTTATCAAAAACTTCCCATTCCCGCTTGTTTTATTGTACAATGGATGTTTTCCTGTTGTGGCATAGACCAGTAAAAAAAAAAGACAAACTCCAGTGCAAAAACTACCGTGGAATTTTATTTTTTACTAGACCTATTTTGGCTAAATAGCCCACTCAAAGAAACCTCTGCGTTTTTATTTCTTACCTATACCAAACCTCATCCCTCACACCTATACCAAAGGCCCCTACGGGACTTATTTCATGAGAGGTGGCGGTACGGAATGAGCCCATCGCTCTCGAGCGTGATTGCGAGAATAAATAAAATACCCGAACGGACTTACAATTATTCCGCAATCCAGGGCTAGTCGAAGAGTCGACACTCTGCCGGCAGTCCTATACCTCGAGGAATGTAAACTCGGTTACACGTTGAGGCTTGAGTAGCCAGCATTTTTGTTAATATTCGAGGTATCTACTGTGATTAGAATACTGGCAAATATTTCATGTAAGATAAATATATATATATTCAAGTCTAAGAAATTCGAACTGTTAAAAATTCTACACTGCTGGTAGCATCTTGTTGACAACACAGCCCCCAGTGAACCTCTCGCTAAGTTTAAGTCAAGGATAAATATCTCCCCGAGTAACTAGAGGATGGAATCGAAAAACCTTCGTTCCTCCTTGGCGAAAAAGAGCGGCGGTTGGTAACCATTCTGGAACTCCAGACAATGTGAAGGATGATCCAACCGTACGACATGGCGCCCAACGTGGGGCATATCACCATGTGGGCAGAAAGTGCCTGGAAAACTACGGCCACTTATCCATTGCCACGGTGCCTTACAGAGGAACTTCGACCAGTTCATTCAAAGTGTCCTCATCGTATGTTCCATCTTTGGTGGACTATTGGCATTTCTCACATGATTGATGCATAAAAACATTTTTTAAAAAGTCAAAAATGTCCAGCCACGAATTTCGGTTCGCAAAACGAAAGCAGAGTCCCGGCAACGGACTCCCAGGGCACAGGACAACCTATATGGGAGCCGGAGCAAGACTAGGTGTGAATTGAAAATGTCTCATATTTAAATGTTTCGATATGAGCATTTTGAGATCAGTTAGTCCGTATTAAAAATCGTAGATGTTTTGAGGCAAGGCGTTGTGCATTGGAGTGTGTATTAGTCCACGACTAGGGCACGTGATGACATGCATTGTCTTTTTTTGTCCATCAGATCAGAGATTGTTTCCAACCATCAATGAAGATGATACTTCAGAATAAATAGAGTTCATGCCTAAATAGGGTTTTTGAAATTAATTAAGGTAGGTTTACAAAGGTTCAAATATCCAGTGAAAAGCAGTTCTAAGCAGTTATTGGTTAAAATATCATAGATTTGATGAATGAGAAGAAGATGAATACTTTAAGATAAAAGAAAGACAGATACATCTAAAATGTGGGAGAAAATAATAAATAAATGGCGAAGAGTACGAATCGATGGTAGCCAGGCTGTTGGTTAGACCTCGCATCAAGATATAATCAATCGTGGAAATAGAGGGGTAAAATATCCTCTGACTACAGAAGTAGGTGTTTAAGGTTATGCTTAACTTGCTTCTACTATGACAGTGATTGGTAAATAGGGGACATCTGGCAAAAATACTGGATTATGAAATGGGCTAAAGTGTGAAGATCAAAGTAAAATTTCTTGTTTAACTTATGATCTCTAACGAGAATGAGTGGAACCTAGTAAAGGATGTTACAGCGATATAGGGAGCCTCTTGGAGGTCTTACAATGCAGTAATATAAAGATTTATTTTACATTTTTTCTATCGACACCTCTACGATCCATATATTATTCTTCTTCTTCCTTCTTGTACGTAGGCGTGAAAGCCTGTTTCTTCTTCAATATAACGCAAATCTGAGTGAAAAAGGAATTAATGTCAATGGAAAAATGCTTAGTCATTTGAGGTTTGCTGACGATATTGTCCTTTTTGCTGACAGAATCGATGATGCAGTATCGCAACTGGAGAAACTATACCTAGCCTCCCTACAAGTAGGATTAAAAACCAACCACACAAAAACACAAATCATGACAAATCTTGTGTTAAGCGAAAAGATTTCAGTAAATGGCATGCATATTGAAGAAACCACCTCATATAAGTACTTAGGATATGAGATACGCATAGGAAGAGATAATCAAACGTGCGAACTAAGCCGCCGCATAGGACTCACTTGGGTGGCATTCTGCAAGCTAAGCTATGTGCTTAAATCAGAACTGCCTATGTGTCTTAAAAGTAAAGTCTTTAATCAGTGCGTGTTGCCAGTACTTACATATGGTGCAGAGACATTAACACTAACCAAGAAAGTAAGAAATAAAATTTGTGTTACCCAAAGAACCATGGAACGAACGATGTTAGGCATTTCTCGTAGGGATCGGATCACGAACAAGGAAATAAGACGGAGAACAGTAGAGTTGTCCACCAACAAGATGGTCTGATGACATAAAACGGATCGACAAAAATTGGATGCAAACAGCACAAAACAGAAATACATGGAAAAGACTGAGGGAGACCTATATCCAGCAGTGGATAGATCCGGGTTAAATGATGATGATGATGATGATGATTTGTTTTAATTATCGCACCATATTTGTCTTCGTCCATTTGGTGACTTACTTCGCGCTATTCGTACTATCGTATCCTCTGCCATTCTAATAATGTGTTCGTTCCACTTCTGTTTCCGTTTTGTCACCCATCCATTTATGTCTGCTATGTTGCATGCTCTTCTTATGTTTTCGTTTCTCTCCCTATTCAACAGACTTTTCACTAATATTTGTCGAATTATTTCGTCTCCGCCGTGTATGTTAATGTAGGTCTAATTGCTGCTTTACAGATTCTTGTTTTTGTGTCTTGTCTAAGGTGTTTGCCAAACCTTGTTTCCTGCTTTATTGTTTTCCCCTCAATTTTGATTTTACTTCGTAGTTGGTATTTAGGTGTTGTCATACATTTGGTTTTTTCTGCTTATATTATCACATTGTATTTCTTGGCTGTTGTATTGAAGATGTGTGATAATTTTTGGAGCTCGTCTTCTGTCTCGGTGATTAATGCGGCGTCGTCTGCATCATATAATATTTGAATTTCTTTGTTTCCCATTCTGTAACCATAACCTTTACCTACTGCTTGTAATATTTCGTCCAATATAAGTGGTCTAAGTGGGATAAGTGGGCTTAACGAAACATCCTGTATTACTTAGATGTTATGATTTATTTTTGCCTGTATTCGATTATGGAAGTAGATGTTCTCTATTCGAATTTCGAATAGAAATTTTAATTAAAATTAAAAATGTCTAAAATGTTAAGTATAAGTTTTATTTTTATTACTTAAGATATACTTATTTTAAAATATACGAACCGCGTTAATTATTCCAATCATTAAACTAAAAATTCATTAAACCTTTCACTAACTTTTAACAACTTTTTTATGTGTTCAAGACGGAAAAAAGGCGAGTTAAGTTTAAGCCTAAAATTCTTTAATCCATTTTTAAGCATTTGTTAATGACTTAAGAAGTGAAGATTAATATACTGAAACTTTAGATTGAGCAAAGTTGGATGTTTAATTATTCCATTACTCTCTTTTTTTCATCCTGCTATCTCATTATAATTCAATCCTTCAACGAAGTTTAGTTTAGAATCAGGTTCAATATTTGTACATTTTATAACATAAAACTTTATTATATTAAGTTATTTTTGTAAATAATTAACTTAATTAAAATATTTTGTCAGATTTGCGTAACGATCTTGTATCTGAAAAAAGTTAAAGAAATTTTGGAGATGAATAATTATCCAACGAAATTTTACAGTATTTTGATTAAAAAAATTGCATTGTCTAAAACCAATCTATTTCCCATACCAATCCAAAACAAAGCCAAATTATACCTAGCAATAATTGGTGCAACAAAGTATGCTGCACCAAGTTAATATAACCGCCAGAAAATTTAACATGTTAATTTCCTCAAAAAAAAAAAACAAAATGCATAGTTACTTACCTGAAAGATAAATTTAAAATTTATTTTCGAACACACCAATATTTAATTAATTAAATTTGTTTTAATCAAATAAAAGTCAGATATCGAGCAAAGTTTCTTTATTAAATCTTGCCCAAGTACTTTCGCTCCTAGGGCATCTTTAGGGGCATTTCGTCAAATTTGGGCTATCCAACAGTATATTAGCCCTTAATATCCTGAATTATTATATTTTTGAAAAATGATATATTTTATGGTAATTTATTGTTCGTATGAGTCCTCTAGTCGAGTTTCTGAGCTTATTTAAAAAAAAGTTATTAGCTGTGACATATGTCACTCTGAATTCTATATTTAAACAAAAATTGAAGGACCACGGGAAAGAACGATCAGACTCACATTTTGTTCATTTTGTACAAATCGAATTTTAAAGTTTCAAGTCGTTTATTTTTGTTCAGAAAAATTAAATACAAAATGTTTAGTTATTAGTTTATTACTATATGACTTTTTAATACAAAAATGAAAAAAAAATAGTTTGCTAATTATATGTGTACTTGAAATCTTCAAATTTTTAATTAAGGAACTGGATCTGGATCTGATCTATTTTGCGCGTTAAATGTCGATTGGTGGATCGTCGGCAAATTCCACATCACTACCTTCATTCGTACCGGCATCGGAAACTAGTCCTTGGTAAAAGGAATGCGCTTCAGAGTTTGTCAGGAATTGGGTTAGGTGCAATAAATCGTGCAACTTAGCAGTCTTAATAGGCAGAGGTTCATTATATAGCTTCTTTAGTGGAACAGGTTTCAATTTTCTCTTACGTGCCTGATTTTTTGAGGGAACTAACACGGCTGTAAGATATAGGCCAAAATAGTGGTCTTTGTGTAACACAAACCGTGGGTGGTTTTTTTCTATTTTTAAAATCCTGATAGGCCTAGTCGCCGTAGGACATTTTGGCACATAAAGATGGGACAAATACTCGGTCCATGTCTGAAAGTCAACTTCATCTGCACAGTTTATTACCTTGAATGGTGATGGTTTAATGCGACTATTCTTTAATACATCTCTCCAGTCGTCCGGTATTTCCGTATACGATTTGGAATTCACCAACACACAACACACAACTCATGTCCTTATCACATTCTAGGTAAGAATGTCCACGAATAGGAAATATTACTTTCACTAGGTCGAATCGATTAAGCTAGTACACTACATAGTGGAGAAAGCGAATTACGGTAAAATTTTTGTTTTGTCCGCCGCACGAATCACAAAAAATTATCAGATCGCGTATGTTTGAGTCTAAAATATCCAAAATAAAATGTTCCAACATCGAACAAACATCATCGGCACCCTTTCCACCAGTCATATGAAGTTGAGTTGTCGGCGATAGTAAACATCAGATGTTGATATGTTGGGAGTGGGGAGGTTTTTTTGGTAATCCATCGTTATGGCTTCCATTGTTTCGTTTTTTTGTGATTTTTTTCTATATATTTTTTTCATGGTGTAAAACTTTTCGCTTTTCCGTAAATGGATTGTCTTTTCATGCATTAGTGTCTGCAGTGTTGTTGTCAATGATGTTTTGTTTTCTGCATCAGTGCAGTTAGCAATTTTATCCGTCGTAATGGCAATGTTAGCTTTGAAAGTGTCGCAAGAGCTACATGTATCTTTACGTGGGTAGCCGAATGATATGTTGAAATCACCCACAAATATCTTACGAAATGTAGTGTAGCCTATTTTATTATTATTGTGTGATTCATTAAACATAGGATGGAGTTTGGCTGTATTAAGTTCTGCAGGTAAATATATTTTACTAGTATCATGCAAAGAATAATGAGATTTCCTACCTTTCAGGGACTGTATAAAGCTCATTACCATTGTTCTTGTTTCATCGGTCAACTTATTATGTCTGTTTTTATGACCGCCTCGTCCATCTTCTTTAGCATCGCCAAATTCAAGTAAATTTTTCTTTATGGTTTGAACACGACGATTAGTGATGCCGTGTAAAGATAAAAACGCTTTATAGCAAACAACAGTATCTTGTAACCAGCCACTCACATTTACCCGAACTCTATAGCTATAGGAAGATTGATTAAAATTTGCTTCAGCTTCAGGGTTTTGGCTTCTCCGTCTACCAACAGGTATAACCGTGACAAGACCTGTTAAATATTTGTTTTGAACATTGTAGTCCCCTAACTCATTAAAATGAGAAATTAATCGTTGTCTTTCATTCAAAAGGATGACTTGAAAACAGTTGTAACGAATACACTTACAGTCTTCCCCTTTTGACATCTCCTGGCTGATTATTTTCATTAGATATATTACTATCACTAAGATCACTTGACATTATGAATTTTCGCAAAAACAAACTAATAAAAACTATAAAACGGCAGCAGCTCTCTTAGCGATAACAGAATAAAACTGACGCTAAGATGCAAACGACAATCTACGTTTAGTTACAAGGTCGTCGGAATCTGATCGTTATTAGCCGTCAGCGCGAGGAACCTGATCGTTCTTTTCCGTTGGCTTATATCTTTCCCCTTTAATATCTTCTGTACGGTGATCGTTATTGTACAAATGAAACCATGCTTGGGTTCTTTCCAAGATAAGCTAAAATATGGCGCCAATATCTAAATTCCGACCAAAAATGGAGTCTGATCGTTCTTTCCCGTGGCCCTTCAATTATGTTTTACATATGTATAGAGAATTATCTTGTATGAAACTGCTCATTACAATCAACGCACAACCCCAAATCATACTTTCTACACATGGTTCTAACAACAGAAGTGCAATTTTCAAATGCGCACCGTCGTCTTTTCTTGTTTGGAATATATATCAAGATGTGATCTTTTCTGTCAAGTCTAACGGTGTCTCTGGTTCGACTACCGAGACTGCTTGAAATTGAGGGTTTTGGTCGACCTGCACCTTTAGCTTCTGTACCACACTTCATAAGATATGAGGTGGCTATATCTCTGCGAAAATCTATTTGTTTTATAGAATTGCCGGTCTTTTTATAAATATGCCAAGCGGTTTCCAATGATACGTCTAGTAACCATGTAAATAATGGCCACCATTATTTTTTGGATCTAATACCAATCCTACACCTTCCTATATTTTGATCCATCAAGTCCATCCCACCCATCGATGAGTTATATTTTCCTATAAGACACGGACGAGGTACTTGAATAATTTTCTTCTCTTAGAAAACCTTTTTACATGTGTCATGGTTTAAGTGCCATAAGAGGTAGACGCAACAGTAACAATATTATTGTCGGACCAACGTACAAAAAGTATAATGTTGTTACGTTCAATAACGCCACTACAATCACCCCGATCTGTGTGTTTTTGAAAATCGGTTTTAGAGGGTAAAGGTATACCCTTAGGTAAACGATTTTCACGAATGGTACCAGTGCACCAAATACCATTTTCTCACATATTGGATAGTAGGTTAACACTGGTAAACAAGTTGTCTACAAAGAGCTTATATGGTAGGTTTCTCTTATTGGTGGGTAACTCACGCAACATGTTTAGCAGTGGAGCAGTAGCTTTTCCATATAATTTTTTTCATCTACTTAGCTGGATTTTGGGTTATTTCCCTGATATATATTAAAATTATTTAGATAACCGTCTTTTGTGTTTAGCGACCACATTTTAAATCTAAATCTCATTGGCTTTCCCCTTATGAACGGTTTACAAGAATGCTTTCCATAGTATCTAACCATAGATACGTCATAGCATATTTCTTCTTCGGGCACGAAGTTCTTTATGGACTTATTTTGTAAATAATTCCATAAGGGGACGGACTTTCCATGCTTTATCCTTTGGGTTTATGCTATTATTGTCTGCCAACTGTACAAATTGCCTAATTTGCTCGAATCTATTACGCCTCATTGCATTTTTAACAAAACGATGCTCCATGTCTGGTTTTGAATCCCAGTAATATTTTTTTCCTGGTTTTGGATCGTATCCTCTGAATCAAAATGCCAATAAAGCATTTTAGTTCTTCAAGTGAGATATGTGGGTCGGCAATATTTTTGAAAAGACCATATTTTTTAGTTTCTGACTCTAAGTATTGGAATAACGGGCCATCTCAGAATAACTCGAATAATGCAACAGGTATTATATTCTCATAATCAGAAAAATTTGGTTTTGGAAAAGTATCCAGACGATTTTGAAAATCACCTTCTTTTAACCAAGAATATGAAAAATTTGATGGCTTATCTTTAGGTGCGCTGGCTTCAGTGGGGCTAATTCTATCATTCATATTTAAAAGTTTTACCTCGGCTTGGGCACGAAGTTGTCTCCCTGGCAAATGGTCAAAATCTCCATCATCAATTTCATCTTCAGACTCTTCATCTGGGAGGACGTTTACTTCTGGAGGTTCTGTGTAGATGGCATCTAAATCTAACTCTACATCACCGTAAGCTATTTGAAGTGCTTCTTCAAGGGTAAAAACGCGTCTGATGACACAGCGACCGTGAAATTGATACCTGATACATGATATTATCTGGTCAATGATCATCGTTACTCAACATCAACTGGCAGTTAACAATGATTTATAAATCTTAGTAAATAATTCACTGGCAATGAAATCACTTCTGATGTTTATTTTTGCTGAAATACGGTAGTACATTATCCTAGCGTTGCATATATGTAATACTGAAGTGGTAGTGAAATATTCAAATAAAATTTGAAAGATGTAGGTTATGCACCTTTACGTAAAGCTTAACTTACTTTTTGAGCTAAAAACTTGCAAGATAAAAAAATAAATGTACTTACTCTAGATTGATGTCCATCTTGTCTAAATATTTATGGACAGCTTATTTTAAATGTTTACAAGCACAAAATTTTCGCACAATATGTCTGGAAACTAGTAAACATGCATTAGAGGAAGTGTCAAATTGCACAATGCGATCCTATCACAAGTTTCTTTACAGGGCGCTGTTTAAATTACACAATATTGCATAACTTATATGTCACGCTAGGATATTAAGGGTTAAGAATGTCATAAACATTAAAACAGGTTGGCATCAGGAGAGAGTTGGCATTCTCTCTCCTGATGCCCACCAATATGTAGCTTCGTGGTTTTTTTAAATTTTAAACTGTTTGTTCTTGTGTCGTGTAGTGTAAATGTATCATTTTTAATGTTTATGACATTCTCAATATATTGTTGGATAGCCCAAATTTGACGAAATGCCCCTGAAGATGCTCTAGGAGCGAAAGTACTTGCGCAAGATTTAATTAATAAACTGTGCTCGATATCTGCCTTTCATTTTATTCAAATTCATTTATTCGAGCATTCAAACATATCAGTTTAATTAATTGTCAAAGAAATGGCAATAATGTTTTAATATCTGTTTTGATTATACAATTTGAGGTGGCAGGAATAAATTAAATTATGTAAAGAAAAATTTAATAACGAATAAAAAAATAATACAAATCTTTAATGATTCTTCTTATGTTTTTCTATAACAATAAAATAATATATAAGGTTAGCTCAAACATCTTCAACTTCAAAAAGTTCAGTAATGTCTTCATTAGGAAATTCATCTTTAAAATTGTCTTAATATTGATTTCTCGCTAGGTTATACCCGTAGAATGTTGCTGTAGATTAGAACGGTTGAATATTTTCAACCTTACAGCCACTTTCACTGGATGAAATACAGTAGACTCGCGATTATTCGAGTCTAGGTTATCCGAGTCCCTCGGTTAACTGAGTCAAAATTTTGCCTTGGTTTGTCACCTCGGGGGAACAATTAAGGGTCTAACCACCTTCTGATATCCCTGGGTGCTCTGTAGAGGGCTTCGGAGTAAACGTTGAGAGCTCCTCTACTTAAGTCCATTTTCGGGTTATGGACTTAAAAAATATTTATTTTCGGTGTCCTGCCTTGAAAAAGGCAAGATATTTCTTACATGACAATTTCTTCGTCGAAATAAAAACACCAAGTTAAGTTGAAACAATTCTCAGCCACAGAGTATGGAAAATAAATGCAGGAAGCAGAGCCCCGAGAGCACTAAGCTCTCGGAGAGCCCGTGAGGGACTGACCTGCTGACCTGAAAATCGCCAATATTTATATGCGCTGTTCGAGCGATAAATAGGGATTTCCAGGTCAAGAGCCAATGGGGGTTCAAGGTGGGGCGATGCGCATCGAAATGCGTACTAGTCCACAGACTATAGCATTCGATGACAGGTTTTACTTTTATAGTCGTACTTGTTGAATCACAATATCGAGTAATAACAAAGGGGTCGATGGTCACAAGTTATATCGGCGTCTGTTATATAGGCAATCCATTGAAAATTGTGGATTATTGATAAGAAGAGAATTGTGTGTAAAGTATGCTTTAGGTCAAGCTGATGTTGAGTCGGTATTCTCAGAAATTGGTCACCGCCTTATTTCCCGAAATTTCTGTGTCGCGTTTTGTCTACAACTTTCCTTTTTATGTCAATCGGTGTGAATTGAACTACCGATTTGTTTGCTGTCGTTCAGATCGTCAAATCAAGTTACTGTACGGTAAAATTTTTTCTTTTGTATACTGTTTTGTGTATTTATTCGAGTTTATTAGTTTCGGTTTCATAATTAATTTTTCATAGTTTTCAAGTTTACTTTTGTGTGTGTAAGAGAGCATCTTTCTATGCAATATGAGTGGAAAGCGGAAGAGAGTAGTTGTATCTTTGGAAACAAAAGTGAATGCAATTAAGAGGTTGGACAAGGGTGAATCAATAAAGAAGATTTCTTTAGATTTAGGTGTCGGAGAAGTAACTGTTGGAGATTGGAAGCGTAAGTGGAATGAAATTGAACAGTCAGCCGAAGTGTGAGTAGTGGTAGTGGATTGGCCCGGAAGACTGTGAAGAAAGAGGACCATGTACAAACTTCTAAGGCATTGTTCTTGTGGTTTTCATAAATAAAAGGATTGGACAGTCCAATAAGTGGTCCAATACTCCAAGCAAAAGCTATTGAATTCCAAAAGAAGTTTATGGATGGAGGAGAAAATTTTTGTGCTAGTAAAGGATGGATTGACTTATGGAAGAAGAAATGTGGCATTCGACAATTAAATATTTGAGGCGAAAAACTTACTGCTGACTCAACTAAAATTAGAATATTTTATTTAAAATTACAAGACATTATCCTTAAAGATGGACTAACTTCAGACCAAATATTTAACTATGATGAGACAGGCCTTAACTTTAAAATGCTTAAATCAAAAACACTAGCTGCTAAAAATGAAGGAACTGCACCAGGTTAAAAAAAAGCAGAGAGAGGCACAATCATGATTTGCAACAATGCTTCTGGTTCATTAAAATTAAAACCTCTTTTAATTGGAAAATCTAGAAATTTAAGGGCATGTAAATTGCTTACCTATAATCTATAGCAACCAACGCAATGCATGGATGGACTGTAACACTTTTAAGGACTGGTTTTTTAATGACTTCGTGCCAGTCATTGTTGCCTACCCAATAAACAAAAATCTGCCCCAGAAAGCTTTGTTGTTGTTGGACAACGCACGATCCCACCCAGATGCGAGTGAATTGATTAGTGGTGACATACGAGCTGTGTTCCTTCCACCCAATGTGACGTCTCTCATTCAACCCCTAGACCAAGGCGTTACAGAAGTAATGAAGAGGAATTATTGGCAGAAGCTTTTTCAGGTACTGAAATGAAGGGATGACTGTAATTGAGGCATTGAAGATCACGATTAACGATGGATTGCATCTGCTTGGGACGACGTAAAAGTGTCCACTATTCAGAAGTATTGGAAAAAATTATTTAAGATAGACAACAAAACACAACATGTTCAAAATGTAACTAATGACTGTGAAGTTGATTCTCTAGCCAACCTAGCCAATCAATTACCAGTAGAACAAACAATCGGAAACCAAGACATCATCGATTGGATGAATTTAGATGAAGAATTGGAATTGACAGATGTTGCAATTGCCAATCTAGTTCTAAACGTCACCCATAAAGAAGAAGAAGAAGAAGATACAGATAAAAGATTTCTAATTCCGATGGATTGAAGTCCCTTGAAGCAGCTCTCGCATACATCGAGCAACAAGAAGAATCGACACCATTCGACGTCCTCCATTTTCAACGTTGGCGCAGCATCGACGCCTCAAAAAGAGGAATGAAGTTGAAACAAAAATCAATGAAAGACATTTATAAGGTAAATTTTTTTATCTTCTATACTACTTTTATATTAGTTTTTAGTTATTAAAATAAATATTATATATATTATATAACATGATACATAACAAGATTTCACAACAGAGCAAGAACCAGTGAGAAACTTGGAAATGGACGATAATAGGGAAATTCACGGCACTTACAAATTCAAATATTTAGGATTCATACTCTCAAAAAATCGAACCACCGAGCAAGAGATAACCAGCAGATTAGCACAGACAAGAACATGTATTAAACAAATGAACGGGGTACTGTGGGATAGGCAGATTACCAGAAATACAGAGAAGAGAATTTATAACACCTTGGTACGCAGTATAATGACCTATGGAGCACAGAATTGTTTAATAAATAAACGAAACAGGTCCAAAATCACAGCAACTGAAATGGAGTTTATGAGAAGAAGCTGCAGAGTGACAAAAATGGATCGCATCAGAAATGAGGAGATAAAACGAAGAATGGCAGTAGAACAAGACATACTCAGCTACATCGAAGAAAAACGTTTAATTTGGTATAGACATGTGAGAAGAACAGATCATATAAGGTGGATAGCAAAGATTTCAGAATGGAGCCCAATAGAGATGAAGGGGACGAGGGCATGGAAAGACGAGACCTTAGAGATGGAGAATGGAAGAACAGAAAGGACTGGAGACGTTGGCTGAAAGTAGGAAGGCGGCGACAGCTGTAAAAATCCTTATATACATAGATAGATAGATAGATAGATAGATAGATAGATAGATAGATAGTTATTTAAATAAACACATTAATCATTAATTACGTAGGTACACATTTTTCTATCAATATAACCAATCTCAGTGTTAACCGAGTTTTTTCGGTATACGAGATTGAGACGAGTCACGGTCCCAATTACCTCGGATAATCGCGAGTCTACTGTGGTACCTAAACCTTTTCTTCCATACATAAAAAGTTATGTTGCATATCTGGTTCTAATATAAAATTCATTATAGAAATTTGATTGCTTAGTGGACTTCATAAAAATGACTATATTTATAATAAGAATCTTCTTGTAAAAACCCATTTCTATTATCTCCATTTAAACTTCTTTTTAAGAATACAGAATTATTTACTTCTACCTGGTAGGTACCTAGAAAAACATATCCAAGAAGTATCACGAAATTGTTAGAATTTAAAACCAATATTCCATATATATTATATAGAAGATTTATTGAAAGTTTTGAAAATTTCCTACTGGAAATTTTTCCTTTTTTCTGGATATTTTGTATACTTATTCTTTTTTGTATATAATTGAATGCATTTTATAATTATTAAAAGAATCTGACATCACAGGTACTATGTGCATATGTTTCATTTCGGATTCCGATACTACTATTATTCAATCAATAGCACCAATATCTCTTGAAAAAGGTTAATTAATCCATTTTTTATTTGTCAAGATTATGAAAATATTGAATCCCTAAACTAAGTAAATAAAAATAGGTATACACCTACTTTTATACTCATGTATTAACAACTATTTACTCAAATATTTCCTCAGAATATAGATGATTGTCGGTTTACTTAATCTTAACCTTAAAAAAATGTTTATCATTACATAAACATCATTACAAACAAAAGTTTATAAACATTAAACATCATACTGATCATACTCTCCAATTTCATTAAATCTTGTAATATCCATGTCTCTAACCTACACTAAACAACAATATTTAGGTTATATTTTTGATTTCGCGATCACCTACAACATTATAACGAACTACAATGAAGACAATTTATTTTCCAGTTAACTTTTTATTTAGTACTTTATGTGGCAAATAAATATTTTATATTTTATAAATCAGATAATTTGAATTTATTTTATCTGTCAGCTTATCTGGACAAACGGTGTGACTTATTATCAGTCTTTTATATAGATAGATGTATGCCAGGAAACCATTTAACCCTTAATTAAGCGTCAACGAAAAGAGTTACCCTTTGACGAATGCCAGTGAAATTAATCCCTTTAACTCAATTATATAAAATATTGCAAGGTGCTTTATGTACCCAACTGTTAATAATATAATATACAATAAGTTTACTGTGTCTCGCTTATACGGTTTACTACATGCAAGTAAATAATATAGACAAATAGGAGACATCGGCGAATAGATCAACACAAACAACTTAGACAGTTGATTGACAGATGATTTGGAGCTAATATTAATGACGGTGTTACTTGTCAACATACCATATTGTATAGACAGAAATATACGTATCCAAATGTAGTAATTAATTGTATTTAGTACTGAAAATATTATTAAAAGAAATTATAAAATTGTATAAAGTGTAACCATTAGACATGCAAAGATACCATTTGCATGAGGATTTCGGCTATTTTTTAGTTGCTTTAAGAAGAATGTTGTGTACTGTGTATGTAATGTAGAATGAAATATATATATATATATATATATATATATATATATATATATATATATATATATATATATATATATATATATTGTTATGATGTGTTTTTTGTTTGAATGATGAGCAATGAGTATTTTTAATAATATAATATATAGGGTTTTTATCGCGGTTCTCAAAGAATTAGCTTGTAAGTACTTTTTTAAATTATCTTTATTATAACTATTATGAAACACACATATATATCTAACCTAGTCAATGTAAATTTAAAATAAACTATCTTTAAACTGATATTCTTATAAAACTAATTAAATTCTATAGACAATCTAAAATTTAAACAAACTATCTTCAAAATTGAAATTGTTATGACACTAATTAAATTATATTAACAAAATTTTGTACCTTTCTTTCACTGAATGCCTAAATGAACTGTTTTCCACTATATATATTCTAGTCACCACTGAAAGTCTTCGTACTTCGGTTATCCTTGTTTTTGTGAAATTTCTTTTTCCAATTATCAGCTTCTACCAATTTAAGATATAGTTTTCTTCACCAGCATGTATACACCACCAACCAAACCAGCAAACAGCATTTATATTTATTCTTCTTTTCAATATACCAATATCCAATTATTATAAGTTGATTTATACTAATCTCCAACCATAATATAATTTAATTTCTTCCAATATACCTTTTTTTATCTTCAATAATTATTTGTGTATAATTATAAATGTGCATTAAATTATATGCATAATTTTTAATCTTCATTTAACTCACTATATTAAACATTTTGACTATTTGTACTTGATTCACTGACTCCAACTAACTTTCATAATAAACTGCTTGACTTCTGACTAAAACTTCCAAAAACTGCCCAAAAAACTCTTCTGACTGCACTATCTAAAACTTTTCTGACTAAAAACTTTCAAAAACTGCCATCTTGAATCCAAATCACGGGTATTTATATGTTTTTGAATTTCTAGAACCATCTCGTAAGATATCATGTTCCAATTTGTTCTATTTAATACTTGTCTGAATTTTCTGGAACAAACCATTTCGCAAACATGGCCATCTCCGGAGATCCAGAGAATTCCATTCTTTTCTATTAATAATTTTGTTGACATTTAGGCTTTTCAGATCAGAATATATAATTAAATTAGTAACTAACACTCTAATTTAATAAAATACACATTTCAAACAATATATTATTATAATAACCCCACTTATATT
Source organism: Diabrotica undecimpunctata (assembly GCF_040954645.1). Lineage (NCBI taxonomy): Eukaryota > Metazoa > Arthropoda > Insecta > Coleoptera > Chrysomelidae > Diabrotica > Diabrotica undecimpunctata. The sequence continues at coordinate 8,037,292 of NC_092811.1, forward strand.
CGTATTATGATTCTTAATTTGACACTTGGAGTATGTATAGTTGGTTGCCTAGGCACATGGCTCACTTAAATCTATTTACAAAATTAAAATTACTAAATAAAACTTTTTACAATTATTATATGCTAATTTATTAAAAATGCCCTCACATAAATATATTTTTATAAATTTCTCTAGTATATAACTTATTTAAAATAATCAAATACTTTTTTATATCTAATATTATGTAGTATATAACTTATAAATTATTTTCTATAAACCTTAATCGTCACAATACCCCAAAAATAATATTTAAAATAAATAATTTACTTATTATTTTTTTAAATATTAATTTTCTCATACCTTATTAAATTTAATAAATTAATAATTCAATTTTTTTTTATTTAAAATGTGTTAAATACATCCCTGTTCGCTGTCTATGTCAAAACAGAGAACAACGGAGCACAGTTCGGCTATTCTATGGTCAAACTGTCATGTCAAATGGAGCAATGGATGCGATATCAGAGAATAAAATATAACCTTAATTAAAAACATAATAGATATGGTGTTCTGTTTATTTATAGACAAAATCTAGGAATTATTTCCATTCAAAATAACTTCATCAATATAAATTGGTAAGTTTTTCCACTTTATTATATTAGAAAGACATTTTTATAGCAATTATAGTATCTAACCCCAAATTATGATTTTTAGGGTACCAAACAATTTCCATATGTACAAAATTCAACAAGTATGATGTCAAATTTATTCACAACAAAGAAATCTACCATCTATCTATGAAATGGATCTATCAGTAAGTTATTAGTGTTATCATATTTGTGTTAAAGGTATAGAAATCATTATTCAATCTCTTCATGATATTGAAAAATGTCGTTGATATGAAATATGCCTCTTAGTCTGTTCTCTGCATCTATTAACACATAACTATTTAGTCCATTCTGATTTTCAATTGTATATGGACCTTCAAACATTGGTTGTAATTTCTTACAACGGTTTTCTTTAACATTACTTTTTCTAAGTGAACGAATTAACACTAGGTCTCCTTTTTGAAATGTGATTGGTTTTTTTATATTTCGATTTTGTCTTCTGATATATTTTTCAGCTTTCCTCCTAATTCGGTTATTCACTTTCTGCATTACTTGTTCTAACATATCCTGATTATATTCACTAATCCACTTTCTGTTTCCTATATGGCCAAACATTAAATATTCTGGTACTTCCTCTGTATTCAAATTATGTGTATTATTTAAAAAATACTCTACTTTTGGTATATGTTGCTGCCAAGTTTCGTGTTGATTTTGGCACAGTATCCTTAAATATTTTATAACTTCTTTAATATATCTTTCTGCAGGATTTGCCTGAGGATGTCTGATACTTGTAAAATGAATGTTGATTCCCTTTTTCTCACAAAATGTCCGAAATTTTTGGTTGTTAAAATATGTAGCATTATCTATTATGCAATTTCTAAATGGTCCTATTTCTTCGAAAAATTGATTAATATATAATTTTAATGTTTTAACATTTGTTCTAGAGCAGGGATATAGTTTAATAAATTTTGTATATAAATCAACTATCACTAGTATATGCTTTTTTCCTGTTGGACTGAGAACTAAATTTGAAATAAAATCCATGGAAACTGTATTTAGTTTTTCATATACCACATTAGATTTATATGTGTTCTGGTTTTTGAAATTCTTTTCTTTGTTTAGTTGACATATTGGGCATTGGGTAGTAATTTCCTTTGCTATACTTATGTCATTCTTTGCAAAATAATTGTCCCTAAATAGCATCCATAGCTTTCTTGAACCAATATGCATATAATTGTTATGTAAATTTTTCAATATTTTCTTTGCTAAAGTTCTAGTTATTACATATACTTCTATGCCATTTATTATTTTATAATATACCCCATCTTTCCTAAGGACTTTTTGTTTTTCACTCAAATTGATCTGATCTCTTATAATTTCTTCTTTAGAATATAATCCTGTACTTTCTACTAATTGATTTAATCCAATTTTTATTGTGCGCTGCCCTTTTTGTGGTGTATTTTCTAACCTTGATAAAGCATCTGCCACTATATTGGATTTTCCAGAAATGTATTTGATTTCAAAGCAGTATTCACTAAGTATTAGACTCCACCGATGTATTCTACTGTTTCCATATTTGTTATTTAATATAGACGTTAAAGCTTGGTGATCTGTTTCTATTGTAAATTCATTACCCAACAAATAAAATCTTAATTTTGTGACACAGTGTATTATACTTGCTAGTTCTAATTCTGAAACTGAGTAACCCTTTTCATGTGGCTTTGTGATTCTTGAAATGAATTGTATTGGGTATTCGACCCCATCATGTATTTGTAATAATACCCCTGATAATCTCTCTATTGATGCATCTGTTCTTAATATGAATGGCTGTGTGTAGTCAGGATAGTATATTTTCAAATTTGACAGAAAAATGTTTTTAATTTCTTGGAATGCTAGTTCTCTTCTCTGATCCCATCTCCATTTTACACCTTTTCTCAGTAGTTCAAGTAATGGAATTTCTTTTATACTTAGATCTGGTATCATCCTTTTATAATAATTAATTATTCCAATAAATCCTCTTAAAGTTCTTAAATTGTGTGGTGTTTTATATTCCTGAATGACTTGTGTCCGTTCTGGATCCATTTCGATTCCCTTAGTGTTAAGTTTATAACCTAGATATATGACTTCTTTTTGAAAAAATGTACATTTTTCTTGATTTATTTTTAGTCCAACTTTGTCTAATCTATTTATTATAGTTTTTAGGTGTTTCTCATGATCTTCAGCCGTTTTAGAAAAAATTAATATATCATCAATGTAGTGAATTACAAAATGTTCATATTGATCCAAAATATCATGAAGACATCTACATAGAGCACTGCAAGATGATTGAAGTCCAAATGGTACTACTTTGAATTGATATACTACTCCATCTATCTGAAATCCTGTATACTGTCTACTTTTTCTTTCTAGAGGTATTAACCAGAAACTATGCTGTAAATCGATTTTAGTGAAAAATGACATTCCTGTAATTCTTCTTAATATTCCATCTATACTCATTGGTGCTTCAAATTGCTTTTCAGTAATCTTGTTAATATTCCTTGCATCCAAACATAACCTGATTTCACCTGATCTTTTTCGTACTACTACTATGGGGTTAATAAAACGTGTGTCTGCCTTCTCAATGATCCCATCTTCTAACATATTATTAATTGTTTTGTTTACTTCTTCTCTGTATTTATATGGTATTGGGTATGATTTTGTTTTAAAATCTTTTTCTTCTTTAACTTTTATACTATGGATATAATTTTGTGCAATTCTATTTTCTTTATTGACAAGTCCCTTGTGTTGCTGCAATATGGAAATGACTATTGATTTATATTCTTCAGGGCAATTTAAAACTTTCATCATATCTTCTTCTTTACAAATCACATTATTCTTCAATATGTACTCATTATTCCTTGCTTCCAATTTTACGCACTCCGCCTCGTAGGCATCTATCTGCTTAAAATTTCCATTCCTTAAATATTCACTACAATAATTATTCTTTACATTCTTCTGGGACATTTCCCTATCATCAAATTACATTTCTTCTTCATAAACATCATTATTTTCTTTTAATAATATCCTATCAACTCTTATTCCTTCTTCTACCTCATCTTTCTGCATAAATTTAATTATTTGCCCTTCCAAAGTTACCATTTTTTCTTCAAAATCTATCTTTACTTTCTTCCTTTCCAATTCATCATTTCCCATTAATATATCAACACATAAATCCTTGACAATAAATCCTTGCATATTAATTTCTTTATTAAGAATATTAATTTTAAAATTGGCTAGTTTATCAATTTCACCCAACTTCTTATTATTTGCACCAATAATTTTAATTTTTGGAATCTTTATTATATCTGATAGTTTTAATGTATTAAAAATAAAATTCTCCGAGACTAAAGTACTTTCTGAACCAGTATCTATCATAATCTTAATCATTTTATTTTTGGCCAAAGCATTTATATAAATTAAATTAATAGATTCAATAATTTTATCTTCATCTAAAGAAATAAATTCAGAAGGTTTTTCATAATAGCAATGGCCTAACTTGTAATTCAGAAAGTTTACTGCACAAAATTTTGATTATTAGAATTGTCAGATTGTATCTGACCACTTGGATCTGATGTCCTATGTCTTTCCCTACTATGACTTCTACTCACATTTTCCTGCCTTGTACTATTTTGTTCCCTGTCTTCACAGCTTCTATTCCTTCGAACACAATTTACCTGTCTGTTATAGTTAGGTCGCTCTGTATTTCTTCTATTATTAAAATCTTGTCTATTATTATTAGTACTGTCATTAAAATGTTGTCTATTATAATTAGTATTATTATTAAAATTTTGTCTATTATAACTAGTATTATTATTAAAGTTCTGTCTATTTGGATTACTGTTATTATTATTAAAATTTTGTAAATTATTACCATACCTAGTATTAATGTTATATGATTGTCTATATTGTTGAATATCATTTTTATTATATTGAAAGTTATTATTGTTTTTTCTGTTGTTATTATTACTTGTCATATTGCCTCTTTGTATTCTTTGAATAAAATTAATAAAACTATCTATTGTTTGAATATTTTGTACAGTTACGGTTTGCACAACATCAGCATCAAAATGTCTAGATACATTTAAGACTGTTTCATCCTCTCTAAGTGGTGGTTCTAAATATTTTGCTACTGTTATCAATTTCAATGCATAATCTACCATATTTGATTTTAAATTTTGATTATGCTTTCCAAAATATAGAATTTCTCTAAACTTGGCTTGCTCTAATTCACCCCAATAATAATTTAAAAATTTATTTTCAAATGTTTGAAAATTATCTAAATCATTCTCAATACTAGCAAACCAAGTTGCTGCATTGTCATTTAATGTCATTCTAATATAATCTTTAATATCATTAATATTATTCACAAATCTTAATTTATGTTTTAAACTATTTATGTATACTCTAGGATGCAAATTTTTTATATTACCAGAGAATTTAATCCCAGTCTCATTTGTTAAATTTAAGTAAGGTCTCCCTATGTCTCTCATTTGTGAAATATCATCTATTCTCTGTTCCACATTTCTTATTTGATTACAATTTATTTGGATATTTTGTTGTATATCGTCTAATTTTTCTTCTGTGTTTCTCCTGTCTTCGTTAATTTTTACTTCTAAGTTACATTTCTGTAACTCTATTTTCTGTTCTATATCTATCTTATTATCTTGAATAATCCTCTTTACTTCTGTCCTCTCATTGTCTATCCTTTTCTTGTAGTCATTCCGTATACTTTTTATTTCATTTGCTACTTTTTTCTCTGCAGCTTCAAGTTTTTTATCCATTTGTTTTACAATTTTATTATTATTATCTTCTATTTTCTTTTCTAATTTTCTATAATTCTCTTCCAATTTCTGTTCCATTTTTTTCATGTCTTCTTTGACTTGTTTTGAATTCTCTTCCAATTTTTTTATGTCTTCTTTGATTTCTTTTGAATTCTCTTCCATTTTTTTCGTATTCTCTTCCATTTTCTGTTCCATTTTTTTCATGTCTTCTTTGATTTCTTTTGAATTCTCTTCCATTGTCTTGTTCATCTGCATCATTAATGACATCAAAGCTGCCATATTGACATTTTCCTCTCTTTCTGGATTCATTTCTGCAGTATCTTGTGGAACTTGAACTAAACTCTCCTCTTGTATAGGTTGTGTTTCTACTTCCACATCTTCTTCATTCTTTTTGCTTCTTGTACCTTTCTTTCCTTGAGACATTTTGAGACTTTACTTGTTCAAATATAATTAAAATAAAATCTATAATTTTTTCTTTCTACTGATAATTAATTTAATTATATGAGAGCACTTATCTTCCCAAACTAATTCTTTTAAATAGAGAGCCACCGCGTTGGGTGCCAAATTGTTATGATGTGTTTTTTGTTTGAATGATGAGCAATGAGTATTTTTAATAATATAATATATAGGGTTTTTATCGCGGTTCTCAAAGAATTAGCTTGTAAGTACTTTTTTAAATTATCTTTATTATAACTATTATGAAACACACATATATATCTAACCTAGTCAATGTAAATTTAAAATAAACTATCTTTAAACTGATATTCTTATAAAACTAATTAAATTCTATAGACAATCTAAAATTTAAACAAACTATCTTCAAAATTGAAATTGTTATGACACTAATTAAATTATATTAACAAAATTTTGTACCTTTCTTTCACTGAATGCCTAAATGAACTGTTTTCCACTATATATATTCTAGTCACCACTGAAAGTCTTCGTACTTCGGTTATCCTTGTTTTTGTGAAATTTCTTTTTCCAATTATCAGCTTCTACCAATTTAAGATATAGTTTTCTTCACCAGCATGTATACACCACCAACCAAACCAGCAAACAGCATTTATATTTATTCTTCTTTTCAATATACCAATATCCAATTATTATAAGTTGATTTATACTAATCTCCAACCATAATATAATTTAATTTCTTCCAATATACCTTTTTTTATCTTCAATAATTATTTGTGTATAATTATAAATGTGCATTAAATTATATGCATAATTTTTAATCTTCATTTAACTCACTATATTAAACATTTTGACTATTTGTACTTGATTCACTGACTCCAACTAACTTTCATAATAAACTGCTTGACTTCTGACTAAAACTTCCAAAAACTGCCCAAAAAACTCTTCTGACTGCACTATCTAAAACTTTTCTGACTAAAAACTTTCAAAAACTGCCATCTTGAATCCAAATCACGGGTATTTATATGTTTTTGAATTTCTAGAACCATCTCGTAAGATATCATGTTCCAATTTGTTCTATTTAATACTTGTCTGAATTTTCTGGAACAAACCATTTCGCAAACATGGCCATCTCCGGAGATCCAGAGAATTCCATTCTTTTCTATTAATAATTTTGTTGACATTTAGGCTTTTCAGATCAGAATATATAATTAAATTAGTAACTAACACTCTAATTTAATAAAATACACATTTCAAACAATATATTATTATAATAACCCCACTTATATTCGTATTATGATTCTTAATTTGACACTTGGAGTATGTATAGTTGGTTGCCTAGGCACATGGCTCACTTAAATCTATTTACAAAATTAAAATTACTAAATAAAACTTTTTACAATTATTATATGCTAATTTATTAAAAATGCCCTCACATAAATATATTTTTATAAATTTCTCTAGTATATAACTTATTTAAAATAATCAAATACTTTTTTATATCTAATATTATGTAGTATATAACTTATAAATTATTTTCTATAAACCTTAATCGTCACAATATATATATATATAACTTGAAAACTACTTATTATTATTCTTAATATGTGAGTACAATACTAAAAAAACGGGTGTGGCAGTCCAGTGGGACTGCCGATGGAAGTTACACTTCTATACACGCATTCGCCGTTACAAATTTATTTGGGAGTCAATCTGCACAATCATTACATATGTAATTCTATAGGTAAGACATAGCAGAAAGAGAAACAGAATTAATAACAACTTACTAACAACTAATAAACAAGTTTTGACCTGTAATAGGAGTATAGTAAATGAAGGATTGAATCAATATTTTGATGAAAATGTATATTTTTATTTTCATATATGTATGAAAGGAGTTGAATGCAAAAATTTTTTTTACACATACTCTGCAGTAAAATTCATTGTTTATTTTGTTATTAATATAATAATACAATACAAATTAAAATGCAATATTCGTAAGTATTAAAAAATAACAATATAGTTAAAAAAATACACTACAATACAGTGCAACATAATTCAATATAATAATACAATACAAATTTGAAAACTATTTTATTTTAATATGTGAGTACAATACTAAAAACTACGATTCTTAACCTTAACCTTCTGCCATACGGTTGTCTTCTTCTTTTTTTTTTTTCTATTGTTCTGAAGCTATTTTCTTGTGGCATTTTAAAGTAATTACTATTTAAATGGGAATAAGCCACAATTAATGGTTAAAGTACGTTTATTGACGTTTCAATTTCCACTTCGTAAATCGTTCTCAAAATACCAAGAAAAAAGAACGATTTCCGAAGTGGAAATTGAAACGTCAATAAACGTACTTTAACCATTAATTGTGGCTTATTCCCATTTAAATAGTAATTTCTTTTTTTTCTCTCTCTTACCATCTGTAATACAAACTCAAATATATGCAACAAACAACAATTTTCTTCCCTTGACAATGAATTTCTTTACAAATTCATTTTTACAATGGATTTACGTATTCTTGAAGATCTACGTAAGGTAGGTGTAACTTCGAGATCAGAAATCACATCAGTTGTTATAGATGAAGAACCTGGAGCCTCATGATTAGATGATTCTGCACTATCATTTGTTACAGGCAATGTATTTGTATTGGAAAGTGAATTTATTTTATTTTCAATTATTTTGTCAAGTAAATTTGCATGAATTTTTTGAATGTAATTTGTATTTTGAATTACATATTTCAAAAACCCCATAATTCCATTTTTATAAAATGTTGAGAAATTAGAAAAAACATTATTTCATGAAATATTTTAAAAAACCTGTTTTGCTTTTGTAATAAAATCATAAGATTAATGTGTTTTAATTAGTTTGCATAAAAAAGTGGTGAATTTTAGCTTTATATATGTTTTTTTTTTCTTTTTTCCTTTGGTGGATTTTTGGGGTTTTGGAAATATACACATTTTTCAAGGTGTAAAAATTAGAAACTATGTTTTATATAAACATTTGTTCAAAAATATGGGTATACAGAATAATATATCTGTAGTAATCACTCATCTGGTTGTATTATTTCATTTGAATCTCCCTCGCATGTTGGCAAATTAAAAATTTCTCCGTAAAAGTCCTTGACTTCTTCATTATCTGGTAGATACTTTTCCAGTTTTCTCAAGTCTTGCATCTTCTTGATATTAATAGGAATATGTCCTTCGGTGTATGCTTTTCTTGTAGGGAAACTAATAACATCCTTGTTGCTATTTCGTAGCCGAAAAGAATGATCTATCAAGCCATCTAGGTACTCTTTTGTAATAACAATTCCATCGCGATCACTCGAATTAATAAAGTCTCGAAAGTTGGATATTTTAAAAGCAATTTTTTGATCTCTTGGAATATTTCAGCTCAAAGATTCATTGGAGAGCATCGTCTTTTAAAAATACATGGGCCACCATCCTTTAAAGTTCAATATGTTATCAGAATTCGGCAAAACTACAGTAAATCGGTTTAAATCTTGTTAGATGTTATGATAAGCTCTATATACTCTTTTAACGTGTAAATCCTGTCTGATTTTTTAATTTTCCTTTTAAGAACGGAAAAATCCCGATCATACAGTAAAAATGAATGTCCCCGGTGGGATAATATTGTTCAATCTTTTTGAATCTATTAGTTGAAACTAATGCAGAAAAAGGTGTAACTATTGTATAGTTCTTGTTCTGGGAGGCACATGCATTAGAAAATAAGTGAAAATGGTTAAAATTTTTAAATTCTGGATTGTTGTCAAGAAAATGTAATAAAAATGATACAACTTCATTAGGCCCTTTAGTTCCTGTTCCCTCATGATACACACACAATGTTACCTTATCATCTTTCAGAATATGAATACATAAAACATTAACAGTAAGTTGTCTTAAATAGAATGTTTCCTAGACAGGAATAACCGATAGTTGCAGGTTTTGCATATAATCAATGCAAATACCACCTACATTATCATCTACTTTACAAAGTACTGAAATGGTTTTAAGTTTGTCATAAAATTTGTTTACCCGTTTCTTATGAACAGTTTTTTCTGCCAGTGCCACTCTTTTTGCTGTTTCATTTAAGAACTTACTTTTTATTTTAGTTTCTAACTCTTCACATGTAGAGCAGGTGTCGGCTTGTGGGCGACTGAAAGACAATGAAAATTGTTCTTTAAAAATCTTTTTATAATATGAATATTTGACGTTTTGTTCTGGGTGAATCTCTTTAAACAACTTATACATTATAAAAATATTTAATTTTTTATTTAAATACCTATATTCTATACTAGTATAATGGGCAGTTTTGACCGGAAACGAAGCAATATATTGTATGATTGAATCTATAACAAGTCCTGACTTCGCATTGCCAGATTGATTTTTACCTCGTTTATCTATAGGAACTTGTCCTCTCGTCTTAACATGGGCGACGCAACCGATCGTTGGTAATGCCAAAAATGGTAATAAATGCTTTTCGACAGATTTTATTTGTACCTGTTGGTCCCTGAAGTGTATATTCAAAAGAAGCTAGTCGATCAGGCTTGCAAGAAATATCAGCTGGTTTTATGCGGCTTCGACGTGCAGCTTCATGGACTGAAATAAGTTATTGTAGCAAACAATCTGAAGTTTCGGAATACTTGAATGCATGTTTTTTCAAAAATTCATAAAAAGCATTTTTGGCGACATTTAAAAATAAGTATCATTAAAATTACGATAATAAAATATTAGATATTGATTAGCTAGTTAGTAATATTTTAAGCTTTAAGGCTTACTTGCAGTCTGGTCCTTGGTTCACTTCAGGCGCCAAGGCACCACTCCTGCGTTTATAGGTAGACGTAGACTATAGGTTTCTGAAATACGTGATTCATTTGTTTCTACTAACGGTACTCAAGGTGTAGACGAAAATTGTTCAGTTGGTGTCTTTTCCCCTATAACCCTTCATTGATTAATGTGCCTTCTCCAAATCCGCATATCATCTAATTCAACTAAATAATGTAAAAGACCCAATCTTTTTATAACTCTACCAAACTTCCATGTTTAATTAAAATAATCTCTTGCAGAAACTTTGGTACCTAATTCAATATCTCTGGTGCATTTACAATTGTAATTCTTATTTACGGTATCTGGTTTTATTAAGTCTAAACTTCTTCTCTCTCTCTCCCAAACATTAAAAATGAAGGACTTTTTCCTGTTAAAAAATGTGGGACCTTCCTATATTGTAGCAGTAATTTGCAAAGTTCATGTTCTCTATTCTTTTCCTCTAAACTCATAGCTCTTAAACCTATTTTTTATCTTTACGTAACGTTCTTCCTGACCATTTGTAACTGGATGAAAAAGAGCTGTACATTTATGAATAATTCCATTATGTTCCATAAAATTCTTAAATTTCTAAGGAGTAAATTGTGTTCCATTATCACTAACAAATACTTTAGGAATTCTATATCTACTTAAAATTTTCCTGCAAATTTTAATAGTAGTTGCAGTAGTGATATTTTTAGTGTAAACTATCTCTGGCCACTTACTGAAGGAATTAACTTATATAAAATACTAGCCTCCATTAAATGGTCTAGCATAATCTGCATGTAATCTTTCAAAACAATAATTTGTTTTTTCCCATACATAAGTATCGTCAGGAGTTGGATTACTTTTAAATTTATTACAATTATAACAGTTCCTACAAAGTGACTCTATATCTTTATCTATATTAGGCCACCAACAGTAACTGCGGGCTAAGCCTTTCATTTTAACGATGCCAAAATGTCCTGTGTGTAATTCTTTTAATATTTTAGCTCTAAGTGTACTTGGGATTAAAAATCTTTAAATTTACTTTGGTTTCATGGCTAAACTAATTGATCAGCTCCTAAAATTATTCTGGATCTACTGCTTATACATTGAACATTAAGCATTTCTTGTAATATAACAATAATCTATAGTCCTTTTTCATCATATTGACAGCACATTATGTATGCAAATCCTCAACAGGTCAAAAAACCATAGGCGTCACCCTATACTTGTTTTGAAATAAATAAAAAAAATTATTATTTTAGGATGTCGTCAACAATTCATTATCTTTTAAAAAATATTCTGTAAAATAAGTGTCCACTAATGTCACTATACCTTTTTTGTGCGTAAAAATCGTCGGTATATATGCCACACGATTATTATTAATTATACACGGGTGATTAACGAGAGAATTTAATGTTTCACGAAATAAATTAATGTAAACAGTAATTTAAAGGTGATTATTGTTTTCTATACAAGTTATCGCCTGACACAAAAAGAATACCTTCTTTGAACGATTACCTGGAATTACTGATAAGGCTTCACTAATGATAGTTTAAGTAGTTTGTATGCCACATTACAGCTTATGTCAATAATATAAATTAGAAATTGTTTGCATCTTCCATTTAGTTTGTAGATGTACATTGTTCATGTCTTACCTACCTACGTTTTTGGTGTCGATATTTTGTTATTTGCATTTAAAAATGACGTCGACAACAGGTTTTATCCCGGTTAAGTGTAGTTTTAAAGGTGCCTTCAGTCTAAGAGAGAAAAATATAATATTAAATGTACACGATGCACTTGTACATCAACGCCCTTTAAGTAATGTTCGTGAAATCGTTAACATGTGTTCAAATATGACAGGGGTTGGAAAAGCAACAATTTATAGATTCCTAAAAGAAAGAAAAGAAGAGTGGAGGGAGTAAACCCTTGGAAATTGAAGAAATACATAAAAACATGATAAGACTCCTCTCCACTCATTTTTTTTAACAAAGAATTTCCAACATTGGACAAAATCCAAACATTAATTAGAGAAAACGAAGAGTTACCAATCATAAGCAACAAGAAATTATGGGGACTATTGAGAGAGATGGGATTTCGTTGGCAAACGAATAGAAATAAATCCGTTTTAATTGAAAAAGATTACATTGTATGTTGGAGACGAGATTATCTAAGAACTATTAAAAAGTACCGAGAAGAAGGGAAAACATTTTTTTATTTGGACGAGACTTGGCTAAATGAAGGTCATACTGTACGATATCTATGGGTTGATACAAATGTGAAAAGTTCCCGTCAGGCATTCATCGAAGGTGTATCTACTGAAATAAACAATATTCCCGTTGGAAAAGGACGCAGATTCATAATAACCCATATTGGAAACGAAGACGGTTTTGTCAATGGTGGATTATTAAGTTTTGCCTCAAAATCAACCAAAGATTACCACGAGGAAATGACTGCTGAAGTTTTTGAAGAATATTTTGAGCAAATGTTGGATTTAATTCCAAAAAATTCTGTCATAGTCATGGATAATGCTAGTTACCATTCAAGACTAGCAGAAAAATTGCCAACAACGGCATGGAAAAAAAGGAGAGATAATCGAATGGTTGGATAAACACGCAATTGAGTACAAGGAGAACTCGACAAAAAAGGAATTATTACCTATTGTAAGGCAACATAAAGCAGCTTATAAAAAATATATAATTGATGGAACCGGTAATAATTAACATTGGAGTTGAAGATTCCTTAGATTCTGAAGAAAGCAGTCAATCTGAAATGGAATTTGATTAAAATAATATTCATTTTTTTTACAAATCGGCCCCTGTTACGGCCACAAATTATTTTATATATAACCAATAAAATAAACATCTTACATTTCTTGCAAATTCATTAGTACCTGTTAATCTCCATCACTCCGACACTGGCAACTTTATTTAGGGATTAGTAACCCTCAAAACTATTGTATTCTATTCTGCTTCAACCTTTATACCTGGTGGTCATACTTAATTTAAAATTGTTTTCCTATATACTTCTGTAAACTTGTTGACAAATATCTATTTTTCATTGAGTCACCCGTATCAACAGTTTAGGGATTTGCATACATAATGTGCTATCAATATGTTGGAAATGGACTATAAATAATTTAACATTTACTCTAGTGTACTTTGAGTTATTTTATTCCAATCATTAAATATTTTGTTTTTTTTTAACCGCATTATAAAAGCTCCGACTGAACAAGCCAACAGCTACCTAACTATGCAAAACCACAAAAATGCTAAAAATATTTTTTCTTTTTAAAACGTACACTCTTGTAGCTTAGGTGGTTACTAATTAAAGCGAACCCTAATTTAAATTACATCTTAATTTCTCTTTTTTTATAAACATAAATCCACGAAAAATATGCACGCAGCGCAATATTATTTTTAAACTTTATGGAATGAAAAATCACGACCTACTTCTCGTTTCAGAATAAACCCATCGCATTTCCGTCTGCAGAAGAATTGTTATTTTCCACGGAACTTTGCTTGGATTTTTAATTATCCTGCGTACTTTTTGCAAATTTTTAATATTCGCGATATTTTTCTCTTGACGAACAAGGGTAATGTTGTACTTTTATTATTTCTCTTTACGGCGTGAACTCTTTTTTGAAATTAAGATTTTATGCCTTATTAGTACTGATATTTCTTTTATAGTTTCATGTTGTATAACTTTTGACTTTGACATAAAAATAATATTCTTTTCATACCTGATTTAAACTAATGATCATTGAAATCTTTGTGCAACATTTTTTAACAAAAGGATATTTTGCTCATATTATATGCAAATTCAAAAGAATATTTTTACAGACATAAAAAAAAGGTAAAATTTTTTACAGTAAGCGGACAGTTCTAGGACAATGAATGAAATTCATTTATTCATTGTCATACAACTATCCTCTTACTGTAAAAATTAAAAAAAAAATTTCAATAAATTAACACACATTTCTAAAATATATCTCTTAAATAAATATAAATAACTTTTGGCAATTTAAATAATATAAAACATCACTTTCATTTAACAAACAATCACATATACTTTACTCATATTTTATTTGTTAACATCTCTCCCCTCAAGAAACTTCCTTGTTAGTTGTCAGACAAGTACAATATTGATAAACTGCGTTAGGCTTTCAGCCAACGTAAAGACCACTTTCAGGCCTACAAAGAAAATCAAAGACTGCTTAAGATCGGTGAAAGACAAACGCGACCCATTAGCGACGGCTGGAGTATACCGAATACCATGCACATGTGGAATGGTATATGTGGGAACCACGAAAAGATACACAAACACAAGGATAAATGAACATAAAAGCCATTGTCGTTTAGGACATATCGACAAATCTGCCGTGGACGAACACGCTTTGGGAAGCGGAGAACATCGAATACTGTTTGAAGAGACGCAGATGCTGGACAAAACTTTACAGTACTACCCACGGTTGTATCGGGAAGCGGTGGAAATATATAAGCACCCAAATAATTTTAATCGGATAGAAGAAGGACTGAAAATTAACAAGACATGGATACCAATATTAAAATCTACAAACACCCTTCCCGCCAAACACGAAGAAAGAAAAGCAACTACGAACGACGACGCGCCCCCTCAAGCCGAAACCAGTGGAGGGGAGGCGAGTGGGAAAACATCTCCAGAAGATGCCAATCCATAGCATTTTAGCATTAAATTGACATACTGTGTACCGTTTGACCTGAAGATGCTTGCAAAGTGTAGAAAGCGAAACCGGTCGATTTGGTACTAAAATTAATGATTGTGAGTAAGTCTCATTTTATTTCTTTTACCTATTTGAAATGGACTCACACAAGCAACACATTCATAAATAGCATTCGAAATCATTTATTGATTTTACGGATTTATACCAATTTACACGGAATGCATACGAAACCGTATATGGTTTGATAATAAATGACATCATAAAGCTAGATAATAATGTGAAATTCGATATAGAAAAATATTAATACACTAAAAAATAATACTTACTTTCTCCAAAAAATATTTTGTCCAACAAATATTCACTATTTCGATAAAAAATATTGCTTCAAATTGGAGTCATACATAAGGTACAGTTCATTTACTATGCTCTAATTTCACTATTTGGGAGATAAGAGTAATTCATCGTTTGAAGGCGGAGAAGTGGGGAAAGACGTATGAAAATTCAGGTGGCGTACACTCACTTTTATTTCAACGTTAATTATATTACATTGTTTAAATATTATTGTTCTAAATAGTCCCCAATATATTTATCTGCAGGTTTTTACTGAAGTTTTCCAAAAATTGTTTTCAAAGATATAAATTATAGTTATATTTATTTTATTTGTTTATTACTATATATTTATATAATCTTATATTATTTATTTTCTTTTTTTTTTCTTAACTCTAAAAACGGTCTCTGGAATAGAGATCAAAACGTCAGTAAATTAAACATTTCAATTAAATATATTGTTACTTATCCCCAACATTATTTCTAAATATACAGAAAGGCACGCAAAAAGCCATAGAAAAATAAATATTACTATCACTTGTATATTTGAAAACGATCTCTTTATATAGAGATCGAAACATCAGTAAATTAAACCTATAAATAAATATTTTGTGGCTTATTCCCTATAGTCTCCTAAAAATGCATTACAATGCCACAAACAAAAAGCTATAAAAAACAAGTAATTTTGCAGAAAGCTTACTGATGCCACCCGGCTGTCGCACAAGTTACGCTAAAACGTTTTTTGACGTGACCCGTCCTTAAAGAGTTACACAATAAAATTATTTAAAAACAAATTTTAAGACAGTTTCCACAACACCCCAAAGGTATGTTTTGTGGCGCGTTACTTGTTTTTAACTGGGTGTTCGCCAAGAGCCATATTGTCCCATTAAAATAAAATGAACAAAACACTTAAACAGTATAACACAAAACAAAATAAAATCCTATAAAACAAAATAAAATTCTATAAAAACAAAATAAAACTATTTTTTGATGTAACAATACATTGTACTATTCTATTTAAACACAAACACTATACACACTTACTATGTTCTTCTCGTTTTTTTTTTGTTTTTGGTTTTTTATGCTGATGTTCCTACTAAACTATTAGAAAATTTTATTCGCTGTCTAAATCTGAAGATACAGTGCTGCTATCGCTGTCATTATCTTCACCTGGTGTAATTATAATTAGCTCTAGCAAAACTTCGACATGAGTGTCAAGTTCCCACATACGATGTTCTTCTTTAATTATGTGGCCTATACATTTAGCCCATTTCTCTGGAGTTACATGGGAGATTGCTTGAATTAAAAGTTCTTCGGAAAAAGTAACTTCGTTTAATTTGAACGTTTTGTTATTGCGTGCTACTTCTCCTTTCACTTGCGCCCAGATAAGTTCAATTGGATTAAGGTCGCAATGATAAGGTGGTAGACGCAGAACTTTGACACCATATTCCTTTGCAGTTTCATCCACAGCGTATTTAAGATATTCACTTTTCCTTAACCGTGCAATGTCAAGTAGCTGAATTTTGAGCATTGATTCTTCGTATGCAATCCCCTTTTTTGTAAGCCATTCTTTTATTCTCCCTTTCCGCCATGCCGTCGTCGGTAATTGTTCTAGTCTGCGGCTATGATATGGTGCATTGTTCATAACAACCACAGACCCAGATTCCAATTTTGGTAAGATTCTCTTAAACCAGCGCTCAAATTTAGCGCCGTTCCTTTCCTGGTGGAGCTTTTAATCCTGTAGACCAGCCTTCTATAAATGCTTCGCGTTTACTTTTGACATTTAAATCTTGCCAAACTTTTCCAACTGTATGACCTTCGTTAATCCAGGTTTCATCCAAATAATATATTTTGCGTCCAGTGCTGCGAATTTTTCGTATTTCTTCTAAATATTTTCTTCTCCACAAAATAATTTCATTTTTTTCTAATAGCATACTTTTTCTGTTGCGTTTTACATATCGAAAGTTCATTTCGCGCATGGCCCTGATTAAGACCCTTTTCGAGCTCTTGAGAAATTTTTTTCAGTGTTGGAATTTCACTCCGAAAATAAAATGAATGAGTTTTCCGACGTATAATATTCCTTGTCTCGTCATCCAAAACAATGCTTTTCCTACCTCTAGTTTTACCTTTTTCTTGCTTTTTATTTTCCGATGTATTTTTAAGTACACGATAAATACAGCTAACGGATACTTTTGTTAAACTGCTACAAATGTCGACCGCTTGGCTAACATTGAATGCCATTTTTCTGCCGACAATTCCTTCATAGACGTATTGTATCATTACCTTCTCTTCGGACGTTAACATTTTCCGTCTCTTTTGCGGCTTTTCATTTTTGGAATCAACATCAGAATTTTGCTGTCTTCTCTTGGAACAACTCGGTTTTTCGTTCATTGTATTTAAATAATCACAGAATATTACTAAAAATTTACTATAAAACGACAAACTATAACACTCTTATTATCAATAACACGTTTTAAAACAGTATTGACAATAATAAGTTTACAAACTTATCACATAAAATATACTCACAAAATGCAACACATGTACTACCCATAGAAACGCCAATGTAAATGAACCATCGGCTATGTCTTGATGGGCATTTCTTTGGCGAAAAAATATTAAAAACTAGTTTTACAGCTATGCCTGGGTCGGAATTCTAAATCGGAGTTTCCTTGCTAATTTCAACGTTGCCAAACGATTGAAAAATAATGTTTTAAAATATCGATTTTCATTTTATAAATTTAAATATGTAACGAAACAAAACACATAAATAAAATTTATTTCATTACAATTTTGTGCTTAATTTTTACTATTGAAAAAATTATGTTTTTTGGTATTTTCATGACGGTAATAATCGCTGTGTGGAAGAATACAGGTTTTTTATGACCATAATTACTACTTGTGAACAAAAATTGGCTACACTGTACGACAACTTCTGGTCAAGTCTACTATAAAGAAGCACAAATAAATATACTACTTAATATATTCTGTAATTTCTTATGAGGAAACGCAAATTGCAATTGAGAAAACGGGTAGTTTTCGAGGATCACTGTGTAAATTTAAATTTAAGGATATTCGGCGTTAAAACTATGAAATCACTCTTCTAAATTGAGGATTTCTACTATTCACGTGTACAAACGAATAAGGTTATAACGACCTATCTCTTGACTAGTAGGCAGCTAAACATACAGGCGCGTAGTATACTGAGTACTTGTTCTGACGTAGTCAAAATTTTCGATAGGTGGTGAATATTATGCATACTACAACACTTTTAAATTTTGAAACCATAAAAGATTTCGTACGCGGTAGAGGGTTAACGAATTTTAAAGCTTTAACAGCTTTATGAAAAAAGAAATAAACTTTTTAAAGTGAAGGAAGAAGCTGGTAAAAATATTTTTCGTCTTCTTCAAGTACGATTCAAACCAGGTATTTTTAAAAAAATTAATAAAACTGTGAAATACAGACGATTATAGGGCAACCACGTTTTAAAATATTGTTTCATCAAAGTGTTGTCAAATACCTTGTACTACTACTTTAACTTATACTTTCTCCTTGGGCGGACATTGGATGTTGTTGTTGTAATTAATCTTAGCATGTAGATTATGAAGCAGATACATTCCGGAGATTTTAATTTAGCGTGTGCGAAATCAGATTCACATACAAATTAACACCATACGTGTGGTCTCGAAATTCGAACGTAATTATCAAAGGACTAAAGGAGAGCCTTTGAATAATAATTATCCGACAGATGTCCCTCGAGGTACACACTTCGTAGTATTAACGTGGAGTAAATTAGTGTATTATTAGGGTTACTATTTACGATAGACAGAAAATGGCGAAACTTGTTTAATTGGGTATACCGGAATGGAAGACCGCAATCGGTTAATGTTAATAACTTTCGTGGGACGGCAATACCGTAAGTAATAAATAACAATATAGATGGGCATCTGCACGCAGTGCTTCGTATCTCGATAGACAAATTGATTTAGCAATACCACAATGGAACACCACCCAAATTATACAAAAATATTTTTAGAAATAAAACTTATTATAATCGTTTTCATCGTTCTTGGCGTGTGCGTGTTAAAAACACTTGCAATAAGTTGTTTCATCTGTCTTTCCTTGTCTAAGCTCGATTCGTTTACCTCCTCCAGTGGCGGAGCAAAATGTAGCATGTCAAACGAAATAATAGTTATAAAAGAAAATTATAAATTATTTTTCAATAAATTTCTAATAACGGAATATACGTATAAATTGCGAAGAAGTATTTTTCTAGCTTGCAGTACAATAGGACAGGATATAACGAAAAGTACATTTTAAAAGGATTTTGAAATATACCCAAAAAAGTGTTAATTATTTAACCCACTTTAATTAAAAAATGATACAGCTTTTTTTAAGTTTTAAGCACTGTAGCGAATTCTGAACTGTTACAACGTACTGACCTTGATTAATTAGCTAATCAGTCAGCGTCTTCACTGGAACTGTCTTTATCATTGGAATCTTCCGCCAAATCGATGATAATCCTACTTTCATTTTCATCATATGTGACCATTTTTACCCAGTTGTCCTGAATTAATTTTTCAGTATGGTTAACACAACTCGCCTACACTGCAGGTGTTGTCTCAGCTAATGCATCGCCCCAAACTTTTTTCACTGTTTCATCTCCACGTCCATGTTCTCCAATATGACGATCATAGTATTGTTTAGAAATGCCCCAAACCAACTCAATCGGATTATATTGACAGTGATATGGAGGCAATCTCAAAACCTGATGCCCATGTTCTTGGAGTAGCTCGTCTATAACGTACCTGGTATTTTGTGGTTTATTCTGGCGACAAAGACTCAATAGCTCTGTCTTGCCCAAATCGTCATAAAAAATTATTTTTTTCGCTCGTAACCATTCTTGTAAGTCCGATTTTTTCCAACTGGCATTCGGTAACTTTTCTATTAAAGAGCTATGGTATGAGGCATTATCCATAATAATTAGAGATGGTTCCTCCAACATTGGTATCAGCTTTTCGAAAACCCACTTTTTAAAAGACTCTTTATCCATATAATCATGATAGTCTGCACTCTTCAATTTCGTAGAAAACAGTAATCCAGCATCTTTAACAAATCCTTGCCTACTTCCGGCATGTAAAACAACAAAGCGTTTACCTGTATTTTCGTGTCCTTTTCTGATGCTTTTCACACAGTCATCTTGCCAAGTACGTTTATATGCCCCTTTTAGGAATATTCAGGTTTCATCTAAAAAAAAACGAACTGAAGTGGCTTGGAATTAAAAAATTTCTCATATGATGCCTCAAAAAATACAGTCGTTTGGAGACAATACATGGTTTCTCACATAGTGAGAAACTACTACTATTTTCTAGTTTGTATGAAAACCCACAATTTTTCATAAGACGCCACAAACTTGTATCAGAACCGTCATAGAGATGTCAGATTCCTAATTTCACGTGTCTGGTTAGGTTTGCGGTACAATATATATATGTATATATATATATATATATATATATATATATATATATATATATATATATATATATATGTATACAGTGGTATAATTATATTTAAATGTTTTTTTTTTAAGTTACAATACCATAATATTTCTCGACAATCGAATACATATTTGAGGTCCAGTATTATTTCTGTCATAGAATACTTAGCTAATCATTAATTTGAATTTTATCTTTAACAATCATCCATCACCTGGGGGAACAAGGTGAGTTGGCATAAAAAGGTTTCCGTCTTTGTACAACCTCTACGCCGGCATCCGCCTTCACTAATTAGACAGACGGTAGACTGATAAGATAATTACAATTTAGGGAAGTTAACGCAGCCTCTAATCATAAATTAGACTCTACTGCGGGTTTTTAGAAAAAAACTTTACAAAAATTGTAAGTCGGTGAAAGAATAATCATCAAAATTTCTTTTGATATTTAAGTTATTGTTAGAGGTATATTATACAATATTTGTTTTTGTTGAAGTTTGACATTGTAAAGCTATGATCCGATAGAACGTGAAGTAATGTTTTTTATCGGCGAAGAGAAATAGAAAAACGTTGGAACCAGAAGGGGACAAGCCACAATTTCGTCAAAAATGAGTTAAAGTAGAAATCGCACACTATACAACCATATTAATGTACCAAATAGAAAATTTTAGCTGTTTTCTCATAGAAGGCGCTGCTGTAGAAAGTCCCATGGTGTCACCATTACGTTATATTGCTACAGAAGGAAATAAGCCACAAAAGCCATAAAAATATTAGGATTGTGTTAAAGGTTTTTTGTGGCTTATCCCTTTTTAGTAAAATAGCTATTTTATTGCAGGAAAATGAAGATGTTTATACCCCACAGATTTCTAGAGGTGTTTTGCCAACTTCAGAAAAGAAGACGCCTTCTAGATGGAGGCACAAGAATACCCAACGACATCAAAAATTTAAGTACAAGACTAAAAGACATCTAGGTTGTGAATATATAAATACAAAAGGGAAGAGAATAGAACCAAAAAAATTAGGTGCACCTTGCGGTTGCACAAAACAGTGTAAACAGCTTTTAGCGGGCAAGGAAAATGATATATTTAATGCCTTTTGAAACCTGTAATACACAAGTAATACACAAGTAAGTACAGCAGGCAAAAAAAACCAAAAAAGTCTACCTAGATTTCGATCTGTCAATTTCCAGTGTATATCATGATTATTATCTTGAGTGGTGCCGCCAAAATAATTTTGTGACAGTAACCCAAGATAAATATAGGCGCATGTTCTGCTCCGACATTAATATAGGCTTTAAGTTATCTAAGAGCGATACCTGTAAATTATGTGATGCAATGAATATAAAAATAACAATGAAGCTGACAAAGAAATTGCAAAGACAATGAAAATTGATTTGGAGTTTAGGCATTTAGAAAAGACATGAGTTTATAAGCTCGGCATCCATGACTGTATTAGTGGGAAGGCCTACATGTATATGTGGCCAGAAATTATTGCCAAGCGAGGTAGCGATGAACTTGTCAGCATTTTATATAAACAGTTTTAAACCAATAGACCCACTTCTGATAAGCTTATGTTGTAAACAGATAACTGCAGTGGCCAAAACAAAAATTGGTCTCTAATTTGTTTATGCCAACAGTTTACTATAGAAGGCATTTTCACCTCTATTGAGTACAAATACTTGGTAGTAGGACATACAAGATTACCATGTGACCGTGATTTCGCAGCAATTGAAAAGTATAAGCGTCATCGAATACTCCAGACGATTGGTACGAAGCAGTGAGAAAATGTAAAAGAAAAACCTGCTTTAAGGTAATTGTATTGAAACAATCTGATTTTTTTTCTTTTAAAGAATTACAAAGCTAGATTATGAAAAAGGCTATACAGATGAGAATGAAAATGGTAACTTTTCCAAAATATCAAGCCTCAAGTTTTCATTTGGACAACCTAACATAATGTATATCAAACATCTTGTAAATGAAGGCTATAAGGCAGTTAATATTGGAAAAAAGGGTTTGAGGAAGTCAATTTTACTTTCCAGAGATTTAAAATTCACATACAGTGGGCCTATTCCACTAAACAGAAAAAAAAATTAAAAATATTGCCCAGCTCTTACAGTTTATTCCGCCAGCTTTCCTAAAATTTTATGAAGAAATTGGTGCTCGCCAACAGATTCTACCAGATACTGATAATGAACCATTGAAAGACATTGAACATTTGGACGACTTTTCAGATATTGTAAATATTGACAACTGAATTTTTTATTTTTGTATTTTAGGTTCATTTTTAAGAATAAAGTTTTTTTATACAAAAGGGGATAAGCCTCATATTTTTTTGAAAAATGTTCAAAAACTCAAAAAACGTTAAATAAACATTTGTGTTACTTTTATTGTGTATTTAATAACATATTTCCAAACGATTGTGAACCTTACTTAAGAGAAAAACGTAAAAATTGAATTTCAAGATTTGAAAATAAGTTTAAAAAGATGTTTTCTTCAAAATATTGTTTAGTGGCATGTCCCCTTCTGGTCCCAATGTCTTCATAATAAAAAAAGATTAGAAAAAGATAAAATATAAAAACAGGATCAACGCAACTCGGAATACCATTTCCACCCTCAATATTTGTGGTTTACGATCCCTGCGATCAGTCAAAACTATTGGTATGTATAGTTAGAGCATCCAGTCCCGTCGTTTGTCGGTAAATGTACAAGGTTCCACCCTTTTAACCACTTACGATGCGTGATTTGTGATTTATAGTTTTATTGAAGTTATACTTCTATATGCGCGTTCGACGTTGGAAATTTGTACAGGAGTGAATCGGCAAAATCATTACGTATGTACATATGTAAGCTATAGGTAAGAGAGAGACAGAAGATATATTTTCTCTCTCTTTCTCTCTCGAGAATAAAAATTCCTTTTGTAAATATATTTAATATTTATTAATATTATTATTATTTTATAATAATTCGATAGAAATATACATTTGGCCAAAGTCTTTTACAAATAAATATTCTTCCTGGAACTTCTATGATTCGTAATAACATTTCTATTTTTAGAATACAATAAATAAATAAACACAAACACAAAATACAACCAAAAACTGACATCTTAATAATGTTCTTGTCAAATAATGACATTGATTAGCCACGTTATTATTTAAGGTTACTGGTCGAATGAGTTGAAGCGCGGTATTTAGAACCAGAAGTCGCGAGTTCGATCTCAATGAGGGAATATATTTTTTTAATTATTATGTTCTGATTTTTGTCACTTTGATTTTAAAAATCAAAGAATGGAAAAATCATAATATCTTTTTTAAAATTGTTTCGATAATTTTAAACATTATTTAATTTTTTAAACTATTTTATTTATCATTGAATATTTAGTGCATATAGTAGACATGGGCGTAGAGATGAAAGGGGCAAATAGAATGATTGTTATTTTAAATTTTTTATGTATATGTTTATATGTAATATGTATGGAGATAAATCTCAAAAAAGGTAGATGTTATTTGTAAATTAAGATTTTTTGGCATATATATGATACTATTAGCGTTATCCATATATTTTTTCATATATAATCCATATAATCCATAAGATTTTTACAATTTAGTGGGGATTTTGAAATGGTGCCACAAAGAATCAAATAAAAACAAGGGACCTAATGATTTATACAAGTGCTTTCAAATAATATATTAATTTCTCCATGGTCCCATTTAAAAGTATTTTACAAAATGACGCCAAGACGCTATTAATAAAACTGAGGCTTAGTTCAGTTACCTAAAAATTTAGTAATTCAAGTTTTAAGGTTCAGAAAAGAGTTGTTTGGGTTATTTCGTTCTTTTTCCACGTTAGCATATTGAATAAATTCATTCATTTTTGCTAGAATATATGTTGAATATGTTGTAATTATCTCCATAATTTATGAGAACTAACTATATACTAAAATTTTTGACCCTTTTAATATTTATTATTAAGGACTCAATAGTTATTATCTGTCTATTTTTCTGCCTTTATGTGCTATAACTATAAAGGAAAAATCCTAAAAACTTGATACTTAATACATAGCTTGGTCCAATGTCGGACCCTATTGAATTTCTTCTTCTTATTCTTATTCTTTATAAGCATTTCTGCTTGTTCATTGACGAATTAATATATCTATGGAAGGTTGTCAATCCGTCTTTTTCCCGGCCGTCCGATACTTCTGGTGACTTACCTCTTGCTATTTTGACGACACAGGTCTCCCCCATTCTGCTTATGGGGTTATTCCATTTTAATTTTTTCTATTTATTGTCTAATCGCTTATACACTGTACGGTACATTTTCTTCTAATGTCTTAGCTTCTCTTTCGATCTCTCAGCATATTTCCTGTAACTCTTCTCAGTATTCTCATTCTCATCTCTGCCGTTTTCAGTAGCCTTTGTGTTGTGGCTGTGTCGGGTCTTATTTCTGAGGCATATGTCATTATTGGCACATATCATTAGTGGTAATGTGACTGTTTCGCCATATAGTGTTATTAATTCATCCTGTCAGTCTTTTTGCTTTTTGTACTTGATTTCTCACTTCTTTGTCCAAGACTCCATAGCTGCACAATGTAGCTGCATATTAGTAATAATGGTATTTTATTTCCATTACTTTTCATCAAAATATTGATTCAATCCTTCATTTACTAGACTCCTATTACAGGTCAAATGTTGTTTATACAAAGCAAACGATGCACCATATACCTATATACCTAATTATGTTTCTCTTTCTGCTGTCTCTTACCTATAGCATTACATATGTAATTATTGTGCAGATTGACTCCCATATAAATTTGTAACGATGAACGCGTGTATAGAAGTATAACTTATACCAGCCGTCACATTGGACTGCTATACCCGTTTTTTTTATATGCGCTTTTCTATGGTACGTATCGATACCTTTTTGCCATAACATCGTAAGTGACAAATTTATGGAAAACAGTTTTATTGAAGCATCATATCTATCAAGCCGCCAGGCACCTCCCAGCAAAATTATCGTAAGGTATAATAGCATAGTGTTGGAAAAAAAACCGAATTTGCTGTAACGTAAGTTACATAAAAATGTGAACAAATCTATTTTGTAGTTGTGAAAACATCGCATGGTCACTAAAACATCGTAAGGTGCAAGTCACGTGGTACAAAAATTGCTACTTACGATGCAGCGAAGTGCGTTACGATCTATTAGTGCACTGTGTATAGCCGCAGAGTCAGAACGTAAGTACCACAAAATAATTTTTTCGGTTATTATTTATGTAAGTTTAGTAAAAAATGTAGTTGAAAATCAAAATTTTCTCAACATAACAGTTTTTTTTTAAATTATAGAGGTTTCTTAGTAATTGTATTGGTGTGTTAGGTAATGGTTGTTCTAGATTTATTTCGTCTCAAGGGAATCGTATTCCTATCTTTTTGTATTATTTTGTAGTGAGTATTATAAGGTACTACAAGTTCCATATTTTTCGTACAAGGTGTCTTACCTCGGTTGACACATTTTTGGTGAATATTAGATGTTTCATCTCACGCGTAATATTGCGTAAGATTGAATAATACAAGATAATAAATAAATATCGGACGGCCACACCGTTAATCACACATTGCCAAAAAAAAAAATAAAAGACAAGAAGACTGGAGGCCACATTGGGCGCACTTATAATTCAAAATAATAGAACTTTTATAAGTAATATTTTAAAGTCGACAAACAAGATAAAATATTCTTTTATTTCAGATTATCGCCATGAGTAGTAGATCAAGACATCTAGTAAGATTAGCTCTTAGTTCTCAAGGAACGGAAGAATCAAATGCCATACCGTCTTTGGTAACCACTCGGTCTGAGTCTTCACATGAGTTGGAGTCCCTCTCACTATATGTGGGTGACTAACTTTGACAGCGAATTATTTGAAATATCTTCAGTTTCGTATGATGTAAAAGACTCAGCATCTTTGTATGTATCAAGCGAATTCGAAGAGATTTCACTGGTATCACAAAAGTCCTTAGACACCATTATAGACTCAACCACATGCTCTAGAACCAGTATTCCTTCACAAGTTGGTTAAATCTCGAACTTGAAAGATTTACAATCTTCAGGCGCGGTCGTAATTAGTTTAGATGAACCTATAATTTACCATATCACTGCCGACGGAACAGAAATAAAATCCAAATGTAATGTGCCAAGTTCTTCAGTTGATGATGACCTTCACCAGAACCAGTCAGTAGTTTCAACACGACCCTCTGTGAAACTCGTTGACTATGACTCTTCCAGTAACGAAAATGATCAAAATAGTCGTACCTGTAATACAGCTAAACGTTTTCGTCGCCACTCTTCAGAATATTCCTTTGAAGAAAATATTAGCAATGGTGGCAGCAACTCGCCTGACAATAAAGAAGATGCAATGGGAAAACCTTGTTTTTAACAGAAAAAACCGTGCAAAAAGGCAATAAGGAAAAGTAATCACAAGTTCGGTGCCAAAAAGTCTGTTAGAGAGAATCCTTGCAGTATTAATTGCCCAAAACAGTGTATTTCAAAATTACCAGAGATAGTGAGAGAACATGTTTTCGATTTTTATTGGGACTTGGGAAGCCTACAAAGGCAACGAGACTGGCTGCTTTCATGCATAAAAGATGTTGAAATAAAACGTCGAAAACAAGAGGCTGGAAGAAGCAGAAGAGAATGTTCGTACAAGTATATCATTAGGTGGAATGATGTGGAACACGAGGTGTGCCAACAATTTTTATTGAAAACCTTGGATATTTCACAAATAACTTTGAGATATACGAAAGAAAACTCTACGTCAGCCTCATTTTCCAAAATAGATCAGAGAGGTAAGCATGTTCCCTATAACAAGACTGGAAAGAGCAGAAGCAGAATATTTTAGATTTTATCATGTTGCAATATAATTCCTCTCAGGTTTCAAAATTAATATACGCTAATGAAAACGTCAGCTACGCCAGATAAGCTAGCAGAATCCGATGAGAAAGACGAAAGCAATGAAGGACCCCAAAATTAGATTTTTGCTGACTAGCTATGATTCACATTTATTATAGCACATGCAATAACATTAGATTATGACTATTTGCAAGTTTATGACTAAAGCGATTTGTTGTTCAGTTAAATGCCTATTGTACTTTTTACTTTTTACAAATAAATTACCTTAAATAAACGATTTTTGGTATTTTTTTATATATTATTTATGCCACTTTAAGGGGCTTTGTCTAAACATACTTTTTATCGTAAGTGCTGAGCTTACGATAAAAATCACAATGTGAAATTATTTCTGAATTTACCAAAATGATCGTAAGTGTTGGACTTGTATAAAACAACAGTAGCAAAATTATTTTTGATGCTTCCAAAGTAACGTAAGTCCAATTACAAAAAAACTGAAATTATTTTGAAGAAAAATCATTACTTTACTTCAAACACTCATCATAATACGTCCAGATGCCAATTTTCACTTCAATTGGACATTTCTAAACACGTTCATTGAAAAAACTGCCGTACTGTAAAATTTACTAAACGAGACTTACGATGTTATGGCAAAAAGGTATCGGTATCAACCGCATAAAACGAGATCTTACTGTGTATATATTACTAAAAAATGCTGTAATATTTTTTAATAATTTGTCAGAAATATAAATATTTTATAACGGTAACGTCGTTGTGAAATAATATATTAAATATAGATAAAAATACGCCTATAAGGATAATACGATAATGGTAGTTGTACAATGCTTAGAGGTTATAGTTTTATTTTAGTTACATAAGCTTAAGTTCACATTATAGTGCACAATATTCGACTTAGTAAAGCCGACATCAAAGAGAAACTTCTATAGGGAAATTAATAATGGAGACGCTAATATTTAACTCGTAGAAGTAATATTAAGTAAGATCTAGTTCAGAACTTCACGATTTAATGTGGTTTCTGGCGACTCTAAAAGATAATACCTCTATTGCGAGTACCTATATGAAAAGTAGTATATTAAAAAATAATAATAGTAGAAAGGTACATTAAAATGCACAAAATTGTTAATGAAGTTTATTATATTCTTGTTTGGCGAATCCATTATTTGTCAATACAAATAGTACAGTCGTCATAGATTTGACCATTAAAAATGATACAAACAAGCGGTATTTTGCTGAGAATGCTAATTTAAGACCTCAAAAAAGTTGCAAAAGGTTTGCCACCCCCACCTCCGAGATTCCTCCTAAAATTCCCCTCGTAGGGACGTAAAACATCGATTTATTAAGAATTTGTACGCCGTAGAAAAAAATGTTTCAAATAAAAAATGTAGCTGAGATAATTTTTAACAAAAAGATTAATTAGCATTTTTTCTATAGAATGCACCGATCTAAAAGTGAAGTGACCTGCGATTTAATATGTCAGTTACGACGGCTGTTTTGTATAAAACTTAGAGGTTGCTGATTAAATGAATTTAGAGATAATAATGAAGAAAAAATGGAATATTTTGACTGTAAATAAATTAGTGAAAAATAGCAAATACAACTGTGAATAAATGACGAAATTAGCTGGTCTTAACTCATACTGTTGTCTGTACAAAGAACATAGACTCATCTTTTAAAATATTGATGTATTCGTGACAGGCAGAAGAATTGGTCGCGGTGTGTCACGACCCCAGTCGAGGCACAGAAGGAAGGACGCCCCGTGTTACTGTTCGCTGTTTCGATGTTGAAAGTGTCGTCTCGAGACTTGGTTCAGAAGGTCAGAGATGGTCAAGATGGTCAGAAAGAATCCTCTAACCGTTACGTGGTGGTCCGTATACCAAGAGGGTATACCTATAAATCACTCTATTGTATTGCGATTTTGAAAGGCGATAATTTAAGTTAATTATCACGGTAATACGATACCAAAGAATATAGACGCTTAGCTAAGCTAAGCGTCTATATTCTTTGACGATACTTTACTCTTGTGTGTATTGGAAACACAAAAATAATAAAAGAAGTCAAATTCTCCGTACTTAAAACATAATGAATAAGATTTACATAGATAGATAAGTTTAACAATTCGATTTTACGAAGTAACAGGAAGCAATATAGTTTAACAAAGTCGTTAGAATACAACATTGAATTAGATCACATTATAGTACAGCAAAAGAAAAATATTAAATGTAAAACATGAAAATAAATACCACATACTTTCCCAAACAACGGCATAATCAATTTTTTAAATAAAATTTTTAATCATTCCAAGGCTAAAATTCTATATTGTTTGATCGTCGATAAAAATTAAAATTGGTTTTAAAATTGAAGATTACCTCTTTTTCGTGACATTATGAGCGGTAATCAGTTAAAAATATTTCTAAGATTTACACGCTTTGATAATCAAAACACACGTGCTGAATGTGCAAAAACAGACAAACTCGCTCCAATTCGTAGTATTTGGACAAAGCTGAAGAGGAACTTGAAAAAAAATTATAAGTCATATGACTGTATAACAGTTGTCTTTTAGAGGTCACACGAATAATGTTTGTATTTTGAGATCGATTTCCGAAGTGGAAATTGAAACGACAACAAACTTATTTTAAACTTTATTTGTGGCTTATTCCCATTAAAATAGTAATTACACGAAGTTTACATAATACGAGAACAAACCTTCGAAACCTGCAAAATATTGCATAAAAAAATTTTGGGCTTGCCATGCTTCCAATTTTTATCCTTTACAAAGTTAACACTGAGAAACCACCAGATGACAAACGCCAATTGAACGTTGGTGAGCGTACAGTTATAGATTTCATCATCAGTTGCTCTCAACAAGTCCTCGTAGACGTCTCAGGACTAGCAACCTCCAGTGGAGTCCAAATTGATAACAATGTCATGTTATCAATTTCTATTGTAACCTAAATATTATAGTTTATGAAGTTAAAAAATGTAACTCAAAGTTAATTTAACATATAAAGGGTTTTTACCCATGTGTTTAGTGGCTTTTAATATGTATATCCAGAGAGTACTGATGATGGAATATTAACACCTTCACTGCGTCACGTATTTCTAGGGGCATGTGCATAATTTTTCAACTGTGCTGTAGTAAAATTGGTCAAAAATTGTTAGCAGAAAATATGTTGTACTGTGGGACTCTAAGAGGAAACAGAAAAGGAATACCACCTATTTTTAACCAGTATAAGAAGATGAAGCGAACAGAGGTCATTGAAAAATGAAAGATAGATTAAGAATTGTTAAGTGGATGGATAAGAGACCTGTGTTAATGATTTCAAGTGTCCCAGCCCATAAACAGTTGATTCCAATAGGAACGCAGAATAGGCAAAAACAGGATATTGTGAAACCAAAATGTATAATTGATTACAACTCTGCAAAAAAAGCGTAGACTATTAGCTGAGCTATCTGTGCTACACCGGATGTTGGCGGCATGTCGTGTTTAAGAGATAGTTTTCTGTATATAATATATGCAAAAGTTATACTTCTGTGTAGTAGATGGCATAATGTACTAACACATACACACAAGCCATAGGGGGCATGTGTGTACGTATCTCCGGGGGCATGTGACGCAAGAACTAGTATATTAAGTATTTAACTGCTGCAGTCAAGGTGTTAATTTGTGATGTAGCCCGATAGGGTTTTTAATATTATACCTTTTATAAAGAAATTTTTACTTTTAAATAATTTTTTTTCTAAATAGGTTTTTTGGATATTCTATACCGTAATGGAATTATGGAATTAATGGTGCGAATTATCTATACCGTAGAACGGGGTGACTTTGTTAATTTTTTTTATATTTTCTTACGTAACTTTTGAATGGGTGATCCCAAAAATGTGGAAAAATGTCCATTGGGATGCATCTTATGTTTATGTAATTTATACTGTTAGTATATATATATATCTTTAAATTGAGGATTTTCTCAAAAAAAAATAAGTAATGGTATATCAAAATCACCCATTGATGTGGGGTCACTTTGATACCCTATTTTAAAATAGCTTGGACGATGCATAAAAGCTGTAGAGGTGTCAATGTCAACCCATTTTTAAATCGATTAAGCCAATTTTTAGATATTTCAATTTTAATTTTTGGGGTGACTTTGACAGCTGCTATAGGCACAATAATTAGTATATAATAAATAATTTTACAGGTAGCTAATACTTTATTCAGGTAAAAAACATTTTAGCAAATTAGTAAAACAGTATAAAATAGTAAAAAAAGCCAAAAGAATGTATTTTGAACGGAAACAAAATCAAAGTTATTTTTCTTTAACATCAACTCTGCCAGGAAATGTACATGTAGTTGCTGTTTCATTTGTTTCAACCGATGGGGTCTTCAGAATTGCTAAGATATCATCGAAAGGAGCGTTAAAAACGTCGGTCTCCACAACTTTAAAATGTTTATGGGTCTCATCCAGTGATTTAAGTCCAATGAGTTCGTATTCGTAAAAAAGGTGATTTCTCTTGTATCCTTCCGGCATATACGTAATTTTTACATTTTTGTTTACCTGACATAATTTTTACAAGCACGTAAGTTCCAACATTCAATTCAGCAAGGGAGGGTTTTGTATTCATCTCATCTTCATATGATTGTTCCTCCACAGAATCTTCATTTTCAATTTCATTTTCGCTTTCACTATTATAGCTGTTTAACTAGCTATCGGAGGAGCTGTCATCTGCCGTTATATGTCGACTTACACTTTTACCAGGTTGGATATGAAGTTTCTTTTTACTTTGCCGTTTAGTAACCTCTATCTCGGACTTCTTATTCATCAGATAGTCTGTGAGGCTGTCGTTAATCAGAGGTTCTACATAATCAACATCATGGTTGATTGGTGTAATCTTACTCAAGACTTTATTTGGATCGAAAGGGACCATGCCACAAGCCTCGAACCCATTCTTCAAAACTTTCTTAATTGCACTTTTTTCACAATCTCTACATTTGTACTCAGTTTATGCAATTGTCTGATCCATTAATTCCAAGCATTTTTTTAATAACGACGGAAATTGATCTTTAGGTACACCAGTAATTTTTGGGTGTCGCAATTTAAATTCCGTCAAAACTTTTCGCCAAGAGACTTTCATGGGTTTAAAAAAAGACACATCCAAAGGCTGGCATATGTGTGTTGAATTACTGGGAAGGCACGCAAATTCAATATTGTGCAATTCACACAATTCTAAAACATGATCTGAAAAGTGAGACGCCAAGTTGTCGCCGATCATAACTTTTTTACCTTCCAGCCGTCTTGCGTGGGGTAATAATATGGTCTCAAACCAGTCTGTAAAACAAGTTACCTCCATCCACCCATTTTTTGTTCGGCTATATCTAGCTCCTCTTGCGCAACATCCACTACTACAACAAGGAGAGCCCTGTGGACCTCCTAATGTCCATGCATCCCACATAATGTTCGCTGCGATATATTATATAAGGAGGGAGTAGTGTACCATCAGCAGCACCGCACATCATTATTGATGTGGCGGCTTTACTATGATTAGTGATTTGTTCTGGATATTTGGTCCCTCTTCTA
The DNA here is from genome assembly GCF_040954645.1 of Diabrotica undecimpunctata. Lineage (NCBI taxonomy): Eukaryota > Metazoa > Arthropoda > Insecta > Coleoptera > Chrysomelidae > Diabrotica > Diabrotica undecimpunctata. Next base: position 8,070,907 of record NC_092811.1, read on the forward strand.
TAAAGCAATCTTCTTTTCCCCGGATCATCACTAACGTTGGTTTCATCGTAATTGAAAACGTGTGATGGAGGGCAATTTGAGAGAGTTGTTCTTAAATTATTGAAATATGATTCTATCGTTTCTTTTGTGACACCTGCCCGAGCTCTAGTAATGTTAGACGCAAGTCGTTCAGAGATTTGCTGACTATGTCTCTCTAAAAAAAGTTTTACCCAGTCGTTACCAGGACTTACCCCGTTTTTAAATTTAGAGATAATTCTTCCAGTTCTTTCTAAATAACTCTTAGTGAAAAGTTGTACATCTAGCGTCGATAATGGAAATCCCCAATCTGCACATTTGACAATACAGGACACGATTGATTTTTCCTCCAGCTTCGTCAACGCAGTTTGGCCCCCTGGCTTCTTCACATGCTTCCCTTTGTATTTATTATATAAAGTACCATACGGAATTTTAAATCTTTCTGAAGCGGCTTTAACAGACAAGTTTCCGTTTACTATTTGAAGCAGAGCATGTTCAAGAGTTTCGTCAGAGAAGTTCTTGTAGCTTCTTGATCCCAACTTTCGTTTATAAACTCGCGGCATTTTTTCTTTTCATGCAGATAATGACGAAATCCTGAAAATAATTAACGGTTTGAAGTTTCATTAAGCAAACTATAAAAAGAAATAAAGTATCAAAGTCACCCCGAAAAATGTATCAAAGTGACCCCGGATAAGAAATCATTCAATTTCATGGAGTAGTTACGGAAATAAGTTAGGTTAAATATTTTAAAATAATGACAACTAGACCTACATTAAGGCAACATACACAAAATTACCTGCAATTCTATTGTAAGAGCTGTATGTTTAAATTTAGTAACACAATATAAAATCTTCAAATTCAAACAAAAACTTCAATGGTGAATTTACAACCGTATACTTTTGATATTGGCCACAAACACCTTCTGCTATAGTGAATCAACATGTGCACTGAAATCAAGTTCAGACAACCACCATAACGGACGAAACATTTGGGTTGTATACTCTCTTGAAACAAAATATTCATGTTTTATCAAAGTCACCTTATAGAATCAAAGTCACCCCATTCTACGGTATATATATATATATATATATATATATATATATATATATATATATATATATAAAATTAATTAAAATGATTTGAATGATATGAAATATTTCACTATTTGTTAACTTACCATATCACAATAAATACTACCTCTATTGGATCGGTTTTAAGCACCGCAGTCCTTGAATACCGATATACTCGATTCTAGCAGCATTATAGATTTTGTGGGAGACATTGCGTCCTGTGGAGTAGCAATTACGGCCAAAATGATCACAAGCAAACCCTAAAGGATTTAAGTTCGGCATTTTCCAAGTTTCGGTATTCAGAAGGGAGACCTTCGTCTACAAAATTTCTTTTAAATAATTTTACATAATTAACGATGGCTTCCCAGGACATTAATATTCATGATTATCCACAAAACGTCGAGTACTTTTATCTTAATTATTTTGCAGTTATCAATTTTTTATATTTTGATAAAGCTGTAATGCTTTGCTCGGGAAAATATTCTTTGAAGAAATTGTAAACCCTAGATGAAAAATTATACGTCACTTAAAAGTACGTCTTTACTGATCAAATCCCATAATTTAAAAATTAAATTGTACCTACCAGTGACTTCTTTTTATTATATTCTTAGTAAATTATATTGACAGAGCCGGTGTAGGTTAGCTGGATTCTGCTAGATCAAAAATCTTTTCATTTTTAGCAGAAATTAAAATTAATAAGAATAATAAGAACTACATTCCTTCTTCTAAGCACAGTAAATATTTAGTTTATATATTTTTATACTGTTATGCAATTTTTTTTTCGCTTCGACTTACAGCCAGATATAAAAGGAATAAGACAGTATCCATTATTATAGTATACCTCAATGCCCCAACACAAAGTTAAATTTACATTGACATTAGGAAAACAGGGACACACTCTTCTCACCTAGGTACCTATCAAGGTATTTATTTGTATAAGACAACATTCATCAACAGATATCATAGGATGAAAAAGACAGCAAAGATTTGATTTCACGCACAAAGCGTCTATGTATCTGTTTATACGTATTTCGCCTTAATAAGGCTCATCAGAACAGCTATTCATAGGCGTTCTCAACGTGAAAAATAAATCTTCTGTGTCTTTAGAAGCTACAATAAAATGGCTTCGTTATGGACGCAATAGCGACATCTGATAGATCTGACATTTGACATAGCGACATCTGATTTGTTTCGAAACTATTTTACGGATTTTTTAGATATCATAGTATATTTGACTGCATCAAATCCTGGTGAAGTACTAACTCGATTATCAATGACAAAGTATAATTCAGCTATTGAAAAATGTATTAAGAGAAAATGATTCTGATCAGATGGAAGCTTTACTTAGAGGCAATGGAAAGTTAACTTTTTTCCTGTCATTTTATTACTTGGTTCCAAATAAGACTACATTGAGTTTGTTTATTTAATTAACATCAATCAACCTAACTGTTTGGCCTTTAATTTCAGGAAAGTTTAAGCACAAGCATTTACTACTTTACATTGACAAAAATTTTCATGAGAAGGATGTTTGTTAGTTTACTAATCTTTCTTTCTTTTCGCAACGGATTGATCACATTTCGAATCCGCCCACAGAAGGAGAGTCCGTTTACATTTAGTTATATTGGCAAGTAAATTTTTTAGAAGCTTTAATAATACAGTTAATAAGAAAATTATATTTTTCTTGGGTATTTAAGGACGTGTGAGAGCTGTCAGTTAATAAGCTATAAACAAACTAAGAGTTAGGTTAGGTTAGACCAATTGACTTTTTTAATGTTCCACTTAGTACTGGGATAAATGATATTAGCATTAGTGCATAAATGATGTTAGCATGATAATAGTAATAGAAAATAAAACATCGACCAACATAACAAAGATAGTCCATAACCGAAAAAACAACAATGTAATCAAAGTTAGAGCAGGAGACCAATTCACTGAAAATATTCCAACACCGGGAGGAATTAGACAAGGCGACAGTTTAAGCCCCTTCTTGTTTAACCTACTGATGGGCAAAATTATAAACAAAGTAACATCTCTCAATCTCGGATACAGAATGGGCAACAAAAGAATTGGTATGGTGTGTCACACAGATGATGCAGCAATTATTACCGAATCAGAAGATGATCTTTAGACACAGCTCTTTCAGTTCTTTTAAATAAGCCGCCAACTAAATATGACAATTTCTACCAACAAAATAAAATGTATGACAATAGCAAAAGATCCGCTTAGATGTAAATTAGTGGTTGAGAACAACACCATAGAATAGGTGATGCAATGTAGATATCTGGGCATAGATATATCAAGCACACACGACCCAGTAAAGGACCTAAGGAGTCAGATCAATAAAGCATTCACTTTGTCGGGATGTTTCTGAGAGATAGTCTGGTCAAATCCGTATATGCGCACAGATATACAAATTAGAATGTACAAGACTTGCATACGGCCGATCTTGACATATGGCATAGAAGTGCGCGAAGATACCAACAAAACGAAACAGATGCTAAGGGTTGCCGAAATAAAAACCCTAAGAATAATAGTGGGCAAAACAAGAAGAGACAGGGTGAGAAATACGAACGTCAGAGAGCAGTGCAAAATTCAAGATATTGTAAGATGAGGAAGGCAGCGTAAAAGGATGTGGTACAATCATGTAAGACGAATTAATGAGAATAGACTCCCAAAAATTGCCCTAGAAAACAACCCACCCGGTTCAAGACCACCCGGAAGACCACCTAAAAGATAGAGGGATAGTTGGCAATCTACCTCCGAGGAAATTAACCAGAGGCAGCTTCAGAATTAAACAGATCGAAAGATCTCCAAGAAGTAGAAGAAGAAGAAGCATTAGTTCTCAAGATATCAATTACAACTCTTATAATGAAGTGATTTAATCCTAAAGTATCAGGATCTACAGACCACGAAGTTTTGTCAAAGAGAAAGTAAACAAAATGTGACATCAATCAATCTGGGTTTCCTGGTCTCGTTTGGCAAGTTTGTTGTTCATTATTCATTACTGCATAATCTTGATTCTAAATTATCTTCACAATTTGATGGCCTGTTTTTATCATTTTTAGGTAAGCCTTACAGATAATTATGGTCATGGTATCTTCTCCAATAATGCAAGGGAGTTTTAGTTAAGAAAATAAGTTATCTCAATCTTCGGTTAGAGTTTTAGCTTTCGGATTTACAATACAGTGAGTTAACTTAAATCACTTTTGTTATGGTTGGACTTATTTTTTTGTGTCCATTCCAATTTTTTCAGCTGACATTTTTGTCCACTTAGATACGGTGTTGATTTCAAGTGAACAGTTTTTGACCGAAGATTAATCCTGCTAGTTATGGTGAACGGTAAGAAAGAGTCTTTTTGATAAAATATTTAGTCCCCATTTTTCCATTAATTTGAAAAATAATCTAACTGCATAAATTTTTGTTTGATGAATTTCTTACCAGGAATTTGCTCCTTGCCAAACTTTTCGAACTGCCTTGATTGGTTTTGGAAAATGCTGTTGTATTCAATTTAGCCCGTAAATTCTTTCATAACATCAAATTCCTTCTGGAAAAAGTGAATCTTACAGTTTACGCCCTCATTGCCTCTGCAAGCAAGTTCAAATACACAAGGGTGAAAAAACTTTTTTGTGCTCCATCGGGGGTTGCCTCGTCGTAGCTTTGGATGATTTTTTAAAGGTCTTCGATGGATAATGCTTTTGTACTGAGTTTTCTTTTTTCTTGAATACTTTGAAGCTGCCTTTGCTTGGTTTCTCTGGCCAGTCTTGCATATTTAAAAGATTTATCTAAGAAAGGGTCAATTTGATAATAATATAATTACTAGACACCTTCGTGACGGATCTGTCACAATTTTCTCGCTGAGAAATCACGGGCAGGAAAAAATTTTGTCAGTACCAAACGTGGCGTTGCTATGACGTTTTATCGATTAAAAATAGTCTAGTGAAATAGTCACTTTTTTATTAATTTATTACTACAATATATAAATATTCTTACAGACTAAGACAAGGAAAAGAGGGGACGCATCATCGTATGGAATTGACTGAAGCCAAACCGGCTCCAGAAAGGTTGCCAGGTCATATTTTAATTCTTCAGTATTTCAGTGTTTCAGTATATCAGTAAATTAAAGGTAAAATCAGTAGATCTACTGAAAAATCAATAGCAATAGCAAAACCCTGCGAGAGGTAGTAATATGCAACGTACAGGCACCAAAACATGGCGGCCACATCGAAACTGTGTTCCCTTTTCGAAGGTTTATTAAATGATTTTTGTGTAGGGTCTGATAAGTTGCTTTTTCAATACAATATTACATTTTTCTCAATTTATTTTTAACATCTGGTTTCAAATTTATTTCAGCTCATTTTCAAAAAAAAAAATAGTTTACTGGTTTTTGCCGTAGTCTTCTATTATCTACTAACGGCTATTAAATCATACAAAAATCTAAGCATAAGGCCAATATTTTACATGTTCTTTCTAATGCCGTGATCGTAATTTAAAGAAAGGCTATAAAAAGCTTTTTAGAGATACCAATCGATACTCCAAGAGCGAAAATAAATTATAGTGTCAGAACTAAAATAAATCTCTTCTTTTATCCCGTCGTAGATACACTTCTGGTCCCATTAACACAACTTGTTCGTCGAGAATTAAGCACTTCTGTAAGAGAACACGCGTGGCTGAAATCCGGATTAAATTCAATTTATTATTCGATTGTTAACAACTAATAGAGTTAGGTACTGGTGAAGAGGAACGGCGTTCAGGTGTACTGTGGTTTTGGTGGTGTTAATAGTGATTGTTCGGTAATAGTTGGTGTTATGTACGTTTAAGCTGCATCGTAAATAACAATAGAAGAGAGAGAATATTAATAGTTGTTTGTATTGAAACACCTTTTGTGTACACGGTTTATTAATTTGAAATATTTGCAAGTAAATATAGGTGTATAATTGAACAAATACAGCAAATTGGAATAAACTGCCATCAACAAAACCATTTTATCATTGCTAACAGCAAGACTTAAGTATAAAGGCAGTTATAAGGGAGGAATATTAAAAAAAATTGGATAAACTACGAAAAAAAATACGAAATTGACGAAGGAAACAATAATTAATACTTGGCATAAAAAACTACCTTTGCTTACCATCTGCTCCAAATGTGTATTCTCCTCATAATTATTGTTCTTATAGTACTGGGTTTTGCATTACTGTACAGGTTTTATACAGTATTTAAAAAGTTATGACCATTTTTATTTCGAAATCCCTATGAAATCAACACGATGTATACAGTATCCAGAAATTTAGTGTCTCATTATAAAAGTTATTTTAATAACAGCTGTAAAACCTTATTCTAATAACCTAATTCCTTGTAAATACTCTATTGTTGTATAATTATCACAGCTACCAAAGCTGCCAAGACCGGCATAATAGCCAAGCATAGCATAACTGTATATAGGTACATATAATCAGATCAAATATTATCATTCAAGAATACTCAAAAAACTCTTTTTATAAACATAGATATTTCCCATAATTATTGTTATTAATCATTATTTTAAGTCTCAACGAAGAAAATGTTTTGTGTGTGGGTTTTGTGTTTTATTGGCACTGGTTTTCACACTGGCCAGTCAATTTCATATTGATTTTTTTAGACTATAACTTATCACTAACTCAGGGGAGTAATGTGTAGTGTCTGTGTTGAGTAAATGTCTTGTTACTTTAGTAAAGTCGACTTCATTGTCTTTACAAAGAGACGCTAATTGTATCTGAACGTCTGAGGTCCCTTCGGTGAGTACCGATTTACTCGTTTTAAAAGGTTCATATTTATTCACGTTGACTTGTTATGTTTAACTTTTTCGTTTCATGTCTGAAAAAGTTGGCAAAAAATAGGAAATTTCTTTATTAATAATTTCACGAAAAAAAATTATTCTTAATTAAAAGTTATGCATCACATAGAAATCAATAATCGATAATCTTATAAAATATTAAGTGGTAGATAGGGAAAATCAAAATTATTAATTAATACTGAAGAGGAAAGTGATTTTAAATTTAGATATGCAAGAAAATGTAATTTTAAAATGTTTGTAGCTATTAAAAATTATGTCCAAGTTTAGATTCATGGCCTTCTAATAATTAAATAATACATTTAAAGTAAAAAGTAAATAAAAAAATACTTTTGCATTTGTTGATTTTGGATATTGAATAAGGTAAATTAGAAATAAAATTAAAAATTAATGCACCTACTGATACATCATTAAAAGGCCATGAATCTAAATTTAAAAATAATTTTTAATTCCTACAACCAAATTAAAATAACATTTTATGCTGCACCTAAATTTAAAAGCACTTCACTTTTAAGCATAAATCAATATTTTTGATTTTCGCTGTATACCACTTAAAATTTTATAAATTTGATGATTGATTATCGATTTCTATGCAATGCAGAGATGTTTATGAAGAATAGTTTTTTTCATGAAATTAATAATAAAGAAATTTCCCATTTGATGCCAACTTTTTCAGAATACCTTACTAACAATTGAAAAACTTCTTCCCTTACATGAAGTATAAAATATAATCATATTTAGCTATATGTATACATTATGCTACATTAATTCATTTTAATTTTCACTTTACCATTTTATTATTTCACTTGCAATTTAACAAAACAAAAATTGTTTATTACTTTCAAAATTTGGATATATTTAATAAAGAATCGACACAGAAAATATAATAATTAATTAATTCTAATACTCCATCAGTTTATGTATTTTTTCCCTTAATTATCTAGATATTTATTTAAATTAAATATGTAATGTAAATGACAAATAAAATATAAAATTCGTTAAGCCGGCCCTTTTTACTATTTACCTGAAGAGGCAAATCCCTTTATGGCTTCGACTTTATCAGCGGGATACTTTTAAATTCTGCATAAGTCAGTTCTATTAATAATTGTGAATGAAGTTTATATATTGTAGTTTAGAATAGATTGTAGTTTTTAAATTAAGTTTCATTAAAATCATTGACTAAAATTTGTATACAGGGTGAATTACAAAACAAAATTACGATTTTCTCAATTTTTTTAAATGAATCATCCTATACAGGGTGTTGTAAAAAAGGTATGTCATAAATCACGCATTCCGGGGACAAAAATAAATTTATTGAATCCAACTTACCTTAGTACAAAAGTGTACACAAAAAAAGTTACAGCCCTTTGAAGTTATAAAATAAAAATTGTTTTTTCGCATTATTTCCTAAACTACTTGACATTTTGTAATAAAAATGAACACGTTACTTTTCTGTTCTGAAAGAATTTTTTATAAAAAAGAAACAACAAAATCTAAGCGCACAGAAAAATTTTAAGGGGGGTGTTGACCCGTTGAGTGTTTGAGCCCTAAATCCCCCAAACTTTTGAGTACGTTCAAATCAAATGAATTTTGTGGCATCATTAGTTTAACACATTATTTTTAAAATGTTTTTGCCTCTTATCACTTTTTTCAAAAATACATTTTTTTTTATTCAGCTACGGCCCTTTTAGGCGTAGTGCGGTGGAGCGCCATCTTGTAGAAACCACATATTTTGCCTTATTGCAATCTTCACTTCTTCCAAATACTCTTGTAAATCGTTTGCCAAGAACTGCAAATAATTATCACCATTTAAATTGTTGGGAAGAAATACTGGGCCTATTAGATTGTTATCCACAATTCCTGCCCAAACATTAACTTTGAAAGTCCTTTGGTGCTGAGTCGTTTTTTTGGCGTGAGGATTTTCGTCGGCCTAAATATGCTCGTTATGATAGTTTGTTATTCCATTTCTACTGAAGGTAGTCTCGTCGGTAAACAAAATATTTCTAATAAAATTAACATTTCGGGTGTTTTCCATTAACAACCAATCGCAAAAGCCAATCCTTTTAGGATAATTTTCAACCAATAACTCTTGAACCGTTGTTAAGTGATAGGGTTTAAGCAGCTGATCCTTCAAACGCCTTCAAACCCTTACGTGAGGAACATTTAGTTGAGCAGCTATTACCCTTGTACTTGTTCCAGAGACTTCTTCAATGATTTCTAAAATGTCTTCATCAGTTGCATCCATTATTGGACAACCACTATTGCCAGGAATTTGCGGTTGGATTGTACCCGTTTCCCGTAAACGACGATCAATGGTCAGAAATAATCATCTATCGGGTGTATTTCGATTGGGGTATTTTACTGCATAACGCCTTGCGGCTGCTGCACTATTTTTTTAAGCAAAAGTTTTAAAAACGAGTGAATCAATTTTCGAGATAAATGATATACCTATAATAATAGATTTTATTGAAATTGTAAACATAAACCCGAACTTGTCCAAAAAACCCACAACAACCCTAAACATCTCTGAAAATATACCTATCAATACTACAAATACATCTATTGCGACTTACCTAGTATGGCCAGATACTCCAGAATGAAAAGGCAAGAAGCAAACTTAAAAGTTTCCATATATTCTAACTTCATCAGATAGATAAAATGTAGAAAAAGAAAAAATGGAAAAAAAATTAAACGAGGAGCGAAAGAAATAACACAGAGAATTCGAAAGAAAAAAAAAACAAATTATTAAAGAACAGCAAAAGAAAATAAAAAGCTCGGATAATAAAAATTAAAAAAATAAGCTAAAACTTTAAATATGTCCAAAGAAGAAAGTAGACAATTTATAGAAATAATCTCAAAGAAACTAAAAAAGTTGTAAAAGTTGACTTTCCTTCAAAATGTTAACACCTCTACACCAGGAAAGTAGAAGTAACAATATTAAGGTTTTTGGGCCTCCATTACCTAAATCTGTTAAAGTTGCTACACCAGAATCGAATTTAAGATTATCTCCAAAAATATTTCTCGCTCACACTAAATCTCCAAACCCTGAGAAAAAAATTGTACCCAAACGAAAATGATTTGATGATATTACAAAACGGTCCTCAACAAAATTTACAATTCTGTCTGATAATTCATAATCAAATATTACTTCACACTTCCAAAATCGTAACTCGGTATCAAACATTCTTTCGCGCTCTAAAAATACAAACTTGGTATCAAACATTCCATCACATTTTAAAAATTGAAAAGTTTCTAAAGGTGTATGTTATCTTTGTGTACTAAAATAGTACTAAGTATAAGGAAGACATTAGATGCCAAATATGTCTTAGAACACATCATGTAACTTCCGTAACTAGATTCCATGGGTACACAGATCAAGTATATATTTGCGAATCTTGTCAGAATAAAAAATAAAAGTTTATTTTGACATACTGTTTTTTTGTGTTCACACTCACTACAAAATCATTGCTTATGCAAATATGTACCTACCTACCTACAGTCCATCCAGTTTACAAACCGTTGCACGTCATTATCTACGTCAGAGATCGAAGTTGACATAGTTGCCAAAGTATAAAAAAATCCTGAATCCATTTTAAATCAAATAGGTCACATAATTATTGCAAAAGTGGATTATACAAGAAAACAAATTAATATTTAATGTAAATAAATAGAAACAAAACAAGAATTAAAAAATAATCTTGTTAAAAACAATTTGAGCCACTTGTTTAAAAAACAACATAGTTTAATTAATAGTAAATAATAAAAACAAAACTAAACTGTCAACACCGCAACTGTCAAATAAGTGTTACCAATTTATGCCAAAATTTCACCTTCGTTCGATTAGAGCAGGGGTGGCCAACCTTTTTAAGTCGAGTGCCAATATGAGAACAAAAAAAATTTGGCGTGCCACTAAAATTTTTCGACATACTAACATTAATAATATACGGTACAATATGTATTTCTTATGTAAATTCCACATTTTTCCATTTAGTCAAGATAGTGGAGGTTTAAAAAATAACGTAATAAGTAAAACATAACAACAAACTTACTTTATTGTTAATAAAAATAAAATAAAAACGTTAAACAAAAAAACTTAAATATTTTCTTATTATCTAAAATTCAAATTATTAAACAGTTACTTATTTAATGTGGTATTTGAACTTGTATTTTTTTAATTAATTCATCTATATTGGGATTAATTTCGGAACTAGCCAACAGAATTAGATTTTTTAAATGTATGTCAGTTAATCGTGACCGATATTTTGATTTTATTATGTTCATAATAGAGAACATTTGCTCACAAACGTACGTTGAACCAAATCTACAACAATATCTTAGAGCTAACTCGTGTAAATTAGGAAAATTGTTTGCTGGTACAAATTTCCAAAATTCAATATAATTGGGATCAGTAACAGTTGAAATAATTTCCCTATATTTGGTTTTTAGTATAGTGTGGTTCTGTAAATCAATAATTTCGATCTGTATTTCAGCTGAGTAACAATTGATATCTTGCAGAGAAATAGAAAAAGGATTTATGAAAAGGTCAACATTCATTTTGTCTTTTTGAAAATCTTCAAACCGGGTATTGAATGAACCTAGCAAAATAGATATAAGGTTTTTAAATTTGTCATAATTTGGAGTTCTACTGACCTTCTTGGCTAATTCCTGCATTAATGTGAAATGTGTCAATCTCTGTTCTCCAAAATCGTTACAAAAAAGCATAAGTTTATTCACAAAAGAAGATATATGACCAACTAGAGTAGGAAAAATACAATTTTTTCCCTGTAATCTTAAATTTAATAAATTTAAATGTCTCATAATATCAGTGAGAAAAGCTAAATCCCAAAGCCAATCTTTATCATTAAGTAACGAGCACTCACTGGGTAGTTCATTGTTTTCTTGCAAATATTTTAAGACGCACTCCTTCAAGTTCCAAAACCTTTCGAGTGCATTTCCTTTTTAGAGCCAGCGCACACTGCAATGGAGAAGTAACTCTCCATCTTGCTCCGTTTCTTCCGCGAACAGTTCTCGAAATTGTCGTCGATTCAATGCCCGAGCTCGTATTTTGTTAATGCAGCGTGTTACATGGTCAACAACAGATGACATGTTTAGGTCCTTGGCACAAAGAGCTTCCTGGTGAAAAATACAATGGTACTTAAAAACTTTTCTTCCCAAATAGTTTTCCAGTAATGTAACAAACCCCTTTAGTCTACCAACCATGCAAGGAGCTCCATCTGTACAAACACTATCTAATTTTGACCATTTAACTTTGTTGACTTCGATTACGTTTTTAAGCTGTTGAAAAATGTCCTCTCCTGTTGTTGTGACTAGTTGGCGCAAATCCAGAAGCTCTTCGGCATTTTCAAAATTATCATTGGTATAACGGACAAAAATGCTTAACTGCGCATTTTCTGTGTTGTCACAACTTTTATCCAACGCTAAAGAAAAGAATTTGCAGGATTTTAATCCACTTATAATTTGGGAAACAACATCCTGGCCCATATCATCTATACGGCGCATGACTGTATTTCGGGATAATGCAATATTATCGACCATATTTTTGATCTTTACATCTCCCACATTTTTAGCAAATATTGCCAGACTATTTTTAATTATCTCCTCTCCATCAGAGTAGGCTTTTTTCTTCCGGGCTAACAGCAGAGAAAGTTCATATGATGTTTTAACCATAGTTTCCATTTCTTTTTTTTCAATAAAGTCGGCTCGCAAATGTGAACCAATAGGATATTTGTTGCTGAAGTCCTTATGCAGTTGTTTATAATGTCGTTCCAGGTTAAATTTTTTCGGAACTGCTACAGACAATCCACATATTAAACAAACAGGCTTTGAAGTATTACGATTAGTAAATAAAAATTGTTCTTCCCAAGCAGGTTGAAAATCGCGAATTGCAATATCATCTTCGTATTTTCGTTTTGAAGTCGAAGGCTTACTCGTGGACATATCGAACAAATACTTTTAAAATTTTAAAGAAACAATGCGCGATGACAAAATGTGCACATACAACGGGGCAGTTTAAAATAAACTAAGCAAGGGTAACGCAGTCCTATTGCACATTACGACAGCTAGGATCACGTGCACCAATCGCAGCAATATCGCTCGCCAGAGGATGCAATGATGCCGCATCTATCGTAACTTCCATAAACCTACCAAGTTTCTTCTTATTATTTTTTGTTTTTCAAGTTTTAATTTTTTTGAAAGTGTTTTAATCCAAAACGCTACGCGTGCCACTGATAGGACTCAATCGTGCCACAGAGTGGCACGCGTGCCGCGGGTTGGCCATCCCTGGATTAGAGTTACAGTGTGTTCCGAACAAATCTTCTTCATAAAAACGCTTTATAATGCATTTATACAAATTAGATGAAACATATTATTGTGTATTTCTTTAAGTTAACAATAATGGAAATCTTTAAATATTATTTCTACGAGTATATAATAAAATATGTCTAATGGCTGTAATGCCGGTGTACTCGGCAAAGTGATTCTAACAAAGAACACACTTACCGTCTAAATATTTCGTGTTGATATCATGTGACGTCACGGGCTATGACGCCGATGACGTGCTACAGTTTGTAAATTAGATGGACTGTATGTTAAATTACGAGTTAAGTAGTAAAATATCTCTTTAAAAAATGATGGCTAATCACTAATACATATCGTATCGAACATTGTAGCCAGTATCTGGTTCATTTGCACATTTACAAAAGAACACACGTAAAATAATTTCAGACATGAAAGATTAACATTTCAGTGTCAAAACATTTCATAGATATATTGACGTGCTCTCCTTAAGAGAATAATAACTGGTGCTTTTACTCTAAAAATCAAAAACAAAAGAGTTGTTTTTAGAATTTATTGTAGAGAAAGGGTAGTTTAATATCTGTCGAGATCATAATCTAAATGTACTTTTATTTCGCTTCGTTTCGCCAACTTTTAAAAGCCATTAAACTTATCTATTCGTTTATTTTTTGAATTTGACTTAGTCCCATTTAAAAGCTATCACTATGTCGGCCTTTTTCGTGTTTTATACGTCGCACTGATATAAAACCTTAAGAGTATACCTAAATAAGAACGGCTCATAAAAGATAGCAGTAATATGTTCATAAAAAACAAAATGAACTGAGCGCCTGCCCTTGTACTTTATCACAACTGGTATGCCTTAAAATATGTAGTCAGAAATAAGTTGATTTTATTAACGTTTCCAGAATTTTTATCTTTAGACGCTGAGAATTTCGGCTGACATAAAATTGCTTCTAAAGAAAAATGCGGAGATAACCCGTATACACGTTTAATAAGTAGTTGTTGTTTTATAATCACCGTCGACTTTACGGAAAACTCGCTATCTAAAAGTTCGCATTTTAAATATAGACTTTTTTATAAAACACTGCTTGGAAAAAGAAGAATATTAATTTTTAACTAATGCGGATTAAAACATCAACGTTCTAGAGCAAGTAATTAGTCTTTTCCTCAAAAATCATGTAAAATAAGCAGAACTACAACCGTAATGACAGTATAAGTCACTACGGTTGTATTAAGCCCTTAAAAAATGGAGTGACTAAAAGGAATGGAAATAATTATCTATTCTCTTTGATTTTAACCCTAAGGGAGTTAAAAGCAGGGTCGGCTTTTTCAACGGACTTTTCCACAGAATTAGGAAAAAATGTTCAGAAATATATATATATATGGTTATGCTATGTAAAATTAAAAATAATATTGGTTTGCTCTTAATATATTTCAACTGATAAACTATAAAAGATATTCCGAAGAAATGAAAGTCCATTATCTTTGGATTACTTGTAGTAAACAAATTTTAAGATATGCATAAATTATTTTCTTTGTAAAATATATATTCTAGTGACGTGAGGTAGCTTAAGTGAAATAATGGAACAATGAAAGTGGATTTTCCAAATAGACTTGTACGCCGATACGGTGAATAAGACAATAGACGCACTTTGTGAATGTGGGGAAATACAGAACATGGAGCACCTGAGAGTATGCAGACTTTGCCCATCACAGTGCACCCTCGATGATTTATGGCTCGCAAATACAAAGGGTGTAGACGTAGCCCGATATTGGGCAGAAAAACTGTAGTCGGATCCAGACACGAAAAAGTAAAGTAAGACAATAGAATCGAAATATTTAAAATGTATAATTCTCCGTTAGTTTTTAAAAATTTGTAGAACCGATTAGCATGTTAATAGTTTTTAGGAAATTTATAATTGTAGGTAAAAATGTTTGTTTGTTATCTAAATGGTAGATGGGAATACGTATGACGAACTTTGATTGGCAAAGAGTGGAAAAAGTGGGAGATTTATGTAAGAAGGAGAGTTTAGCTAGATTTTAGAGGGAAAAAAGATAATCAGTTGTTTTTCCAAGGGTGCAAGGCGAACAGTCGTAGTTCTTTGGCGGTTCCCAAGTGATAGTAAGCATTAGAAGTGAATGTTTGTGAGTTTTCGTGGACTAAGTGTATCCTGATGGAAACTGATTCAGTAAAATATTGTAAGTCATACTTTTCTACTTATATATTCCAAGAGTCACTGTTCAGGCCGGAACGAGAGATTCAGTTTATCGAGAGGAGAAGAGGCTAGCGTTTTTTTGAATGATACGTGCATCTGAAGGAGATCATTGAAGACGAGAGGCTCACAATAATTTGTTAAGATTGCTGATTACCTATGGAACTGCTAAAAATAGATAATGTAGGCTACAAGGAACAAGGATTTGGACAACTCATCATCAGAGAGATAGTTTTTTTTTACCATTCGTCAGTTTTTCTTTATCAACAAAGTTTTTTTTTAATTGCTTCAGAAAAGATAGAAATATGTATCAGGAGATATAGAAGAACAATTTTGATTTAAAATTTTAATTTATATAGTATATAACATTAATTTTTGAAGGTTCACGTACGTAGAACAAAATTTTGATAATCATTATATGAGATATTTTTTGTTGAAGATATTTGAGTGTGAATTTTATTTTAATATATAATTCTGTATCATATATGTTTATTATTCCGGTATTCCTTAGACCTTACCTATCATATATAAAGCATAGATATTGAAGCATGAATATATCCCTAAGATAAGAGAATTAAATAGTGTGATAAAATCATAAGTGCATCATTTAAATAAGTTTAATTAATTAATTAATTAGCTAATTAATTGCTTGGCGCACCTCTGACTTTTAATATCACACATATATATATATATATATATATATATATATATATATATATATATATATATATATATATATAATATATATATATATATATATATATATATATATATATATATATATAGATATAAAAAAAGGGGGGTTGAGGTTAATTGGGTATACAGCTGATTAAAAGCCAAGTGTACTCTGTTTAACAATTCATTATATTTCGCCAATTTTCATTGGCATCATCAGATGTCATATGTATATATATATATATATATATATATATATATATATATATATATATATATATATATATATATATATACATATTGTCATACTTCTCTTTCTCAGCCAAATAGACCATTTAAATAAATTTTCAAGACATCCTGGTGAACAAAATATGTATTATATTATGATAAAATTAGATTAACAGAAAGTTTGACTGTCAACAAACTGATTTCTAAACACTCGCAGGTAAAATCTTTTTATATAGAATTAGAAAGCCCATACTCATTATAATCTCTTCATTGTTTGTATATGACCTAGGATTAAGATATCGTAGTTAACTTTTTGTTGGAGAATTGAGTCAGTTATTTCGTACAGTCGCTGCAGGAGGATTGCAGATACGAAAAGAAGAAAGCCGAGGAGAATAGTGGCAGATCACATTGCTGTGGAGCGTGGACGATTCTGGGTATGGTCCAAATACAATCTACAAAGGAAAGATCAGTGATTTTCTGTTCAGAATTGAAAATTTTGTAACTGTGAATGA
Organism: Diabrotica undecimpunctata; assembly: GCF_040954645.1. NCBI lineage: Eukaryota > Metazoa > Arthropoda > Insecta > Coleoptera > Chrysomelidae > Diabrotica > Diabrotica undecimpunctata. The sequence goes on from NC_092811.1 coordinate 8,087,762, forward strand.
AGTTGGTTGACATCATTGTCGTTACCATTTTACCTCAAGAGTAGATTTCATTTGTAAAATGTTTTAAAGTTTTGTTTTTGCAATAAAGTAAATATTGAAAAATCAGAAAGATAAAAAGATTTAAAGATATTTATTGAAATTGGCTTTAAATTGTCAGGCTTCAAATACCTGCTAGTTGGTTGACAACACACGTCAAATTTTGTTCTCGTATTGACTTTCACTATTACTCTGTAGAAAATAATTATTTCGCAAAGAAATTTTGCATGATTTTTCTATATATCAATAGTCAGTAGTTTTTGTAAAAATTTTGTGTAAAAGTGCAGTTACAGCAAATAATTACTGTGAGTACCATTTTACAATTTATTAATATAAAACCAAATACTAATTACATACACAAAAAACCGGACCATGCCGTCCACCTCTTTTTGTTCGAACTGCTCTAAAACGATAGCGACAGCTGACCGCAAACTCCAGTGCGATGGATGTAAGCGACAAATACATATCACATGCACCGACCTTTCTTCGGAGGATCGCGTCACTCGACAAAAACTTCGTAGACTGAGTATACTTTGTAACTCATGCAGCTCCAATATTTCTAATATTTCAGAAATAAAAGATCTTCTGCTAGATTTTAAAATGAAAATTCGTACGAAAATTAATGATTTTGATAATAAAATAACTGAGTTAGATTGATTTATTTAAGTCTACCGAATTCACGGATAATATTGTTAACGAAGCTGTAGATCGCATAACACGTGCTAAAAATATTCTAATTAGAGGCGTAACAGAATCGTTCTCTGGGGATGCAGAACGCAGAAAAAATAACGACGCGAATAAGGTTAAGCTTGTTTTGAATACTGTTGGCTGTCAGGAAAAGCAAATCACCTTCTACAGAGTCGGCAAAGCAAACCAACGATTTCCCCGAATGATAAAGGTAGTAATGGTTTCGGAATACCACGTTAAAGATATTCTGAGAAATAAAGCCAAGTCCCATTACCCAGGACACACAAAGTAATTTTCAGATCATAAACCTCCTCACGTAAGTCACACGCTGAGGAGGGGTGGAGGAAAAGCCTGGGGGTCAGATAGGTACCACTTCAATAACGAAGTGTGACTGGTTTGATCTTCGGACATATGGATCCCACTTTACAAGGGTATACACATGTTCCTTAGGGGCAGGGTTGATCACATACGTGTGTGTATGGTTTCAGTTTTTCTTCTAATGGATATGGCTAGAATTTTACATCTTTTTTGCATTGCCATTCTCCTGTGACTTCTACATTCTGCAAGATCCCTTTTATAGTACCAAACATTATTTACTGCCGTCTCATGCTAATAATATTGTTGTTTTCTGAACCTAAACGTACATTATTTAAAACACAATTGAAAAAAAAATTTAATTTTAGAAACATTAATATTTTTATATTACTGTGAATGTTTTTTAAATATATTTAATGTACTTTTATCTGAGTATAATCGTGCCAAATAATAGAGTATTAGAAGATTTACAAATTCGGACCGAAAACATCGCATTTAAAAATAAGCGATTAAAGAAAAATGTCCATTTCGCATAATTTCGGATTTCGGACTCTACTCCGATTTTCATGGAAATTTGTTCAAGGATTTATGTTAAGCCTTAAAAACCAAATTTGGAACTTTTCCCGCTTTCGGTAAAAAAGTAAAAAACGTTTTAATATTCACGTTTGATATAATCTTCTATATATAAACCTCTTACTGACCAAAACAACTGTAATGTATGTTTTATATGGCTACTCATTCAGCCATAGTTTAATACTGTTTCCATAACCGGGTAAAAGAAAGTAATAAAAAACTTTAGTAAAAGTGCTTTTACAAATAAATTTCAGTATATACATAGTCTGTTTCTGGACGTGATTGGTAAATATATAAACTCGACAAAAGAGAAAATAAAGAATAGTGTAGTAAAATAGTTTTTGCAATTTCAACACCTCAAGCATTTCCTAGATTTTTATATTTGCTTAACAGTTAATAAGAATCAAAGTAATATTTTTACGTGGATGAAAAATTCATAAGCACACAGTTACCAGTGACTTCAAATAATATTGAATTAATAACTATCGCAATAAATATACCTCAAAAGATTTATTATGTAATATGTATATCCCACTAAATCAAACTATATCCCAAAAAGATTTAACAGCTATTTTGGAACAAATACCTTTACCTAAAATTATCGTTGGAGATCTTAACTGCCACAATCCGATGTGGGGTTCCATAAAACTCAACCCGAAAGGTCGAATTATAGAAGATATTATAACATCCCAAAATCTGAATCTAGTTAACGACGAAAGACCAACCAGATTAAACATACAAAATCGAAAATCATCGGCAATTGATATTTCTCTGTGTGACCCACTTCTATCCACTACGTTAACATGGGACGTTCTACCCTACTTATATGGTAGTGACCACTACCCCATTATAATTTCTTTAACGCATCAGAAAACCACAAATATCGAATCTCCTATCTCAAAGTGGAATGTTAAAAATACTGAGTGGACCAACTTTACCAAACAGATCGAACAGGACATTAACCAAGCCAACTTCACATCATCAAACGACATTAAAAAGTTTTTAAATACATTTTTACAAACCCTCACACAGCCGCAGAGACGTGTGTAAGAAAAACAAAAATTGTAAAGAAACATAAACCTCTTCCGTGGTGGACACCTGAATTCAGCCAAGCTACAAGAGTGTATAAGAAAGCTTTTAATAGACTAAAGCATCATAAAACAGACGAAAGTATAACGAACTACAAAAAACGAAGAGCTAAGGCAAGATACATTCTAAAAAAGAATAGAAAAGAATCCTGGAAAAATCTCTGGCAAATGTCAACCATATAAAATTCCTTTTTTACTTAAACTTAAACATCTGAATTGTAAATAACATATAATGTAACATATTTGTAAATTTATAACATTTAAAGGGTTTTCACCCATATATTTTAGTGGCTCATAGCATGTGCACTTTGTTACACTGATGATGGAATTTACATTCCGAAAACGTTTTGTATTTGTGATTTAGCCCGTTTGGGTGTTTTATTTATACCTTTTACTAAAAATTTGAAATAAAATGTTTTTGTGATACATGGTATACAGCCAGCTACAGAAACTTAGTTTCCTTGTGGATTTTATTACTAGACCTTTATAATTTTATCTGGAGTAACCAGGTTTTTCCATCAACTTGGTCCGAAGCAATAATACTACCACTTCTTAAGCCTGAGAAATCCCGGCCATCATCTGAGTCATATCGACCAATATCTTTAACCAATATTATATGTAAAGTGTTAGAGAAAATGGTAAATAAAAGGCTGATATGGTATTTAGAACAACAAAAACTCCTTATTCCACAACAAAGCAGATTTAGGCAAAATCGATCCACTATAAATAACCTAATAGACTTACAGTCGGTTTCCGAAAGGCTAATCATTATCAAAATTAGGTAATCTACTGTTAACAGTCGATTAAATGCATTTTGAGTTGCAGAAACATCGATCAAACTTCAATCACATAACACACATTAACTAATCTAACAAGCAAATAATCGATGATTAACAGCCTGTCAGAAGTATTTTGGGTTTCCGAAACGCTAATTATCGTTCTATCTATGTCAAACTTCTGTCATACTAGCTTGTCAGGTAATCTGAGATTTTTGGACGATTAATCTTATAATCTTTGGTTATGTACCAATGGTTGTAAGTAAATAAAATAAAATTTTTGGTTACGTTGTAAGATACATAAACCTAAGATGTTTTATAAAAAGCTGTTTTTTAGAAAGAAACCAAATATATTGTTATAAAGGTTCAGTTTAAGAATTGAAGATGATAAATGACAAATTGGTAAACATTAACGAACGACACAAAATTATTAGTTAGTTAGGTTATGTTTGTTTGTTGATTTTCAGAATGCAGATTACACATAAACAGGAATGATGGTAAAGTGAAATAGCAACATTACTTTCTTAATTTAGAACAAGATAAAGAACAATTCGTACAGAAATAATAAACGATTACAATCGATTCTACTGTTTCCATGTAAAATCGTATGTCAAATAATCTATAATCGGTGATCACGTAATTTTACCATAATTTTCGTTTCGGAAACCTGTCGCTTGTTAACAATTGATCAAATTTGATACTTGATTATATGATTGGAGATTTGAATAACGTTTCGGAAACCGGCCGTTAGAGTCAGGAATATATGAAGCATTTGCAAATAAGCAAGATTATATCGCAGTCTTTTTTAATATTAACAAAGCTTATTATACTGTCTGGCGATTTAATATCATACAAAAATTGCATAATTGGAATATCAGAGGCAATATGTTAAAATTTATTTTAAATTTTCTTCAATCTCGCAGCTTCATAGTTCGATCAGACAACGTTAGCTCAGATAAAAAAGTTCAAGAGAACAGAGTACCACAAGGATCAGTTATAAGCTCAACCCTTTTTCTAATAGCCATAAACGACATACTTCAACAATGCTGACCGATTGTTAAAATAAGATTATACGCTGATGACTTAGTTTTACTTGCCAAAGGAAAAAACTCTACATCTATTCAAAAACATTTACAACAAACAATCAATCAATTAGAATCATGGTCTAGGACTATCGGTTTACAATTTTCACCGACAAAAACTAAATGTATTTTGTTCACACGAAAACATAACACTCTAACTCCACATCTGAAGCTATATAATCAAACCCTCAGTTTTACAAATAATATCAGAGTTTTAGGTATGGTTTTCGACCAAAAGCTCTCCTGGAAAAAACATAAAGAAGAACCTAAAAATCATGCCAAGCAGGATTAAATTTTATGAAAACTATTTCCAGCAAAAACTGGGGAGCAGATCAAAATACACTATTACATGTATATAAATCTTTAGTTAGATCGAAACTCGACTATGGTGCAATAATTTATTCATCAAGCAAAGTATAAGTAATAAAAACCGTAGAAACTGTTTAAAATGCAGCTCTACGAATAGCTACAGGTGCGTTTCGAACGACACCAGTTGAAAGTTTACAATACGTAACAGGAGAACCACCCCTAAGTTAACGATGCAAATACCTTTCTCTCTCAATAATTTGTATCAGAAATAAATTATTACAAATAAAAAATTATCCTTTAAGTGAAACTATGCATAGAGGTTAACCTTCATAAAAAAAAAACAAAACAAAATCTCAAATATGTTTAGATATTTACCAAATGTCAAAAATAGTGCTAGCTGTCATATGTCAATACTAAATCTTAAAACTGAAAACAAATAAAATGACAGCTAAGCCACACCCTAAGATTTACAATTTCAATTATTACAATTTCTTAAATTTTAATGAAAGCAATTATTATCAGAAAAAAAAAAACAAAAAGAGTTACCTGGGTTTCACTAAAATTTCTGGGGTTGGAAACTAGACGTACACTCTCTGCCACACGAACAAATTCATCTCCAAACTGTGAAAAAGTATTTTGGAAAGGCTTTTTAGAACAAAGCAAATTGAGGTTAAAATTGGCACTGGACACAAACTTTAGACTCAGCTTCTTAAAAAAACTGGAACCATGTGGGTATTTTTGAAATTGTTGTAAACGCCGTTTTACAAATATCTCAGATGGAAGACGGCTTACAAAAAATAAAAAAACATTGATTACTCGTCCAAAATTGACACATAACAATGAGTAAAAATCATTTTTTTTTATCAAATTTGCCAGTTTTTTCGACATAACTAAACACGTCTGCTTTCAATGGTCCATCTTCTAAACTTAACTTAAACTGTAACTACACATTCAACTTACCACTGCTACACAGTTTCCATGAAAAGGGACAAAAAAACGAGAAAATATTACAAATTTGACGTAAAATTTGGACCAAAAAACTTTAAAATGGTTTATTATCGACCTTGGCGACGCAAAACGGATTGAAATACTGTTTTGGTGTTATAACTTGTACGAAAAGAAATAAAAATACACTGACATTATTCTTCGGTGTTTTATTACATATACGAGGGGATTTCAATATATACCAAGGAATTTTAAAATGCTACAAAGTTATTCTTGGAAACAGTATGGCAATCATAGGCATAGAGCTTACTGCAAAAATTTTTGTGTGCATCTTTTCCATAATTTTCGATCAGCAAAATTTATCTTTATTGGAGCCTAAAAAGGATAAGTGCAATGTTTTTGTAGCTTTTGAAACAAAGAATATTTCGCAAGATGAGTACAAATTTCACACTCTGCTGAAAAACAAAGCACGTCAAGAAAATGTTACTAAAAAAGAATCAGCAAATGAAGTGTTTACAATTGATCTGCATTCTGTGCTACTCTATCCAAAGTCCAATATGAGCTCTCTCTATTACAAAACAAAATTTATAGTACATAATTTTACGATTTACAATCTAAAGCGCCAGCAAGGTTAATGTTTTATGTAAAATGAAACAAAGGGTCGGGTAACAGCTAGTAAGTTTGCAACCACAATAGTAAATTTCCTCAAAAAGAGAGTAGTGGTCAATCCTCGTGATAAAAAAAACTAATTAAATTTTGTATAGCGATGGTTGCGCTGCTCAAAACAGAAATTCTGAGATGGAGGCAGATAGCATGCATTCTACGATAGAAAGATTGATTTGAAAAATCAACAATTAATGTAACTACTGACTGTGCAATAATATGCAACAAGCACGTTTGAAAAATCCTTACAGAGTAGAGTACTTATCGCATGATTTTTTTAAAGACCTCTCATCAATACGACCTGGAATAAATCGGAGATCCCCAGATAGTTAACCTCATCATCATCCAGCCTCAAGAGTCCACTGCTGAACATAGACCTCTTCCTCATGTTTCCAACCCCGTCTATCTTGCGCCTTTATCTTAGGCATGTGGGCAGCTCACTTTTAAAAGTTTCTCTCAGTTTTCCAAATGCTGCCCACCCAAGGCCGATTCTTCTCTTTAGTTCATGAGTCTGGTTATCCCTGCCAATCATAATTTCATGTCCCAGGTATTTATATCTATCTACGAGTTCTATTTCTTTCCCACCAATACTGATGTTCTGGTTGGGTACCAAATTTGTCATGATTTTTGTTTTCGAGATATTTATATTTAAACCTACACTTTCTGTAGCCACAACGAGTTCCTGTACCATCTCTCTTGCCATACCTAGATCTTCAGCTATTATAAGTATATCATCGGCGAAACGTAAGTTGTTTAGATATTCTCCATCTATTTTTATTCCCTTTGTCATCCAATCTAAATTCTTAAAAGCATGTTCTAGCACCGTATTAAAAAGTTTAGGTGACATTGGGTCTCCTTGTCTAACCCCCCGTTCTATTTTTATGCGATTACTGTTAGTATGTAATCTGTCAGTGGTTGTTGCCTGCAGGTATATTTTGTATAATAATTTAGTATATCTATAATCTAGCCTGCATTCTTTAAGCGCCTGTAATATTTTGCTTAGCTCAACTGTGTCAAAGGCTTTGTGAAAATCGATAAATATTAGAACTAGAGGTTTATTGTATTCCACTGCTTTCTCTATTAGGGTTTTTATACTTTGTAGATGGTCATTTGTTCCGTAACTTTTTCGGAATCCTGCCTGTTCCCTTGGTTGATAAGTCTCTAATTTTGTTTCCATTCTCTTAACTAGTATTCGCGTAAACAACTTATATATATATATATATATATATATATATATATATATATATATATATATATATATATATATATATATATATATATATATATGGCTGAGGAGGCTAATCGGTCTGTAATTCTCTAAATTTGCTTTGTCTCCTGCTTTGTGTAATAAAATCATAGTAGCGTTGTTCCAGTCTGTTGGAATATTGGCGCTGTGAAGGCAGATATTGAAAAGTTGTTTAATTTTTTCAAGTAATACATCCCCTCCAATTTTTAGTGCTTCTCATACTATTCCATCTTCACCCGGGGTTCGATTATTTTTCATTTTCTTTAGGGCTTCTTTGATTTCTGACTTTGTTATATCGGGCATTAAATCTGATCCTTGGTTTAATATCCCAGTTTTTAGTGTAATTGGAAGTTCCGTATTGTTATCTTTTTTTCTTGATCTATATAACTCTGTGTAGAAATCTTCGACTATTCTTAATATTTCATCTCTGTTCGTTGTTTCTTCTCCAGTGCTGTTTCTAAGTTTGTTAATTTCTATTTTCCCCTTTTGTACACTCCTCTTCAAAACTTTCATGTTCTTATTTTGCTCTATTGCCTGTTTTGTTTTTTCTACATTGTAGTTTCTTATGTCTTTTCTTATTGCCTTTGTGATCGTCTTATTTATTTGATTTATCGCTTTTTTGCTTGTAGTGTTATCTCCTTTCATTTGTCGCCTTAGTTCTATAAGGGTTTTCGTGGGTTGACTCAGTATTTCATCTTTTTTGTTTGTCGGACAATATTTAGTTTGAGCCTGTTGCATTGTGTTGATTATTTGTTTGTTCAATATATTGATGTCTGCTGTTGTTGTATCTTTCAATGAATTACCAATATATTTTTCGAACTCCTGAATGTTAGTTGGTTTTGTCCATTTCTTTAGTTGTTTCTTATTTATCATTTTGAGTTTTTCTTTTTCGGTTGATATCGTTATTTTAACTCTTACTAACCAATGATCACTGCTTGTACTGAACTGGTTTAGCACATTTACGTCTTTAAATAATTCTTTTTTGTTTGTTAAGAAATAGTCGATTTCGTTCCTTGTTTTTCCATCAGGACTTTCTCATGTCCATCTTCTGTGTTTTTTCTTTTTAAAGAAGCTGTTCATTTGATAGAGATTGTTTTCCAAAAGGAAAGTCAGTAGTTGTTTGCCTCTATCATTTCTGCCTTCGCTATAGTTGACCTAAAGGCAATTAATTATACAAACAAAAATATATTTAACAAAATTATACATTCTTAGTTGGAATGGAAAACTTTTCCTGTCAGATTACCTGCAAATCTGTCTACGACAGGCAAAAAACTGTTTATATTAAGAAATCGAAATATAAAATTTACTATCCACTTAACAAAAACCACCAGACAACATACACATTTACAAGATCTGTTCCCAAATGTTTTCCTAATAATATTGCGGGACGGTATCAATTACGTCAATTTGTAACCTTTTGGGTAAATGGACATGTTTCCACTGAAAGCAACCTAACAGGGCATTAAGTCCAAACTGCGGCTATTTTCACTCTGATATACGATGCGGGTCCAATACGAAATTATTTATACTACGAATGTGACTAAAATGTTATCTGTAAAAAGATGAAATAAAGCAAAGGGAAATGTAATAACACTCTGTGGAATTTATTAGCAACAAATGATAGATCTTGTTAATATTGTGAGATACATTTATTGTTTCAACATTTTCATAAATAAATTAGCTATATTTATCAGCGTATTTCAGAGATGCAATGAAGTGTAAGAAAGATATGGCCGTGCAAACTAAATGAGAATTTTCTTGACAACGTTGCCGCTCTTTACGGCAGCAACGGTACGAACAACATCCAATCAGAGATTTCTACATTTCTAATTACATTTTAAGTATATATTAGAAGAAACTGAATTTTACTAATTACATGGATAGTAAACAAATTCGTTTTAATGACTGCGATAATAAATAATGACATTTTAATAGGTTCTTAATTACTTATTGGGAATAGAAAATATATTTAATAACGTTTTTCGCTGTTTCTCTAAACCAAAAGATATTCTTCTAGTGGCGGTCCGTTAAGTAGCGTCATATAGCCATGGCACTACCTTGCTAACTATGCAGAAACATATTTTTTCATCTTTAAAAGATCTTAATGTCTGTTATTTATTTTGTATGTATTTCTTTTTATCTTCATAAATTATATGAAATCTGGCAACTGTGCGCGCAATACAATTCTCACAACCGATGCTAGCAACCACTGTAGACCGGATAATCTGCATCATAGTGGCTCCTATGAAAAGAGAAAGATTTTACAAGCATCCTATATTATTGACAGAGATAGAACTATATTAAACACACAACGCAAAAGTCTAGGGATATTTTTATAAATAGACGTATTTTGTTTATCTGTAATCAACTTAAAAAAAATAATACAAAATTTGTTTAATATGTCAAAAACCATAAATTGCAAAAAAATAGAAAATTCGAGCAAAAAAAAAATTATTGCAAATCACCCATGTTTTACATACCACCATAAAATGTCAAAAATACGAAATGTAAACTTAAAATGAAGTGTGGCCACCACGTTGGCTCTACATCTACTGTTCATGCTCCGATTCACATTGTTAATGTCTGCTTAAGGTAGTTGTGTCCATTGTTCTCTCAGAAGCTCTTTTATTTGAAACTCATTGTAGATATTCCCATATGTGGAGTAATTCTTCGTTGGAGCATGTCCCATACATGCTCCAACGCACGTTTGTTACAATATGCGCAACATGTGGTCGAGTGTTATCATGCATAAAGTAAGAATTTTCTGCAACAGCAGCAGCAAACGGGCGCACGACAGGTTCAAGAAGAGTTTCCAAATATTGCTGACTTGTGAGAAAAGTTCGTGGAAAAATAAGGTCAGTTCTTCCGTCAATCATGATTTCGCCCCATACTATTAATGTACCACCTCTGTATGCTTACACTTCTTGAAGTTGTCGTTATTGTTCTCCATTTCTGGGTCGTCTCTAAACTTATGTCCGACGAGAATCTGGATGAAATCCATATCTAGACTCGTCTAAACAAAACTGTGGCCCAGTCACTGTCAGTCCAATTCTGACACCAGGTTAATCTTGCAGCGCGATTGCCTCTAGATAGAGGTGGACATCTCAGTGGTCGCCGACTACGAAGATTGGCGTCATGGAGACGATTCCTCACAGTAATGCTGCTAATTGTTACATTATGTGCAAGCTGTAATTCATTAACCAGTTCGGGTGCTGTGATTGTGGCTGCCTTCTGGCATTTAAAATTAAATATTGGTCTTGAGCAACGGTTGTAGAGCGACCACGTCCTGGATGTTGCCCGGCTGGACTCCCAGTGTCTCTAAACCGACGCCACAAACGACTTACGACGCTTTAAGGAGGCCAGCTTGAAGGAGGCCCACGGCTCTATTCATCTCGTCCAACGTTAAATGTTGTCGTTGCATGGTAAAAAGACAATATGTTTAACTCATCTATTAAGCAAGAATGGTATAATGTGACTAAAATTAAAAATAAACAATCCACAAGGAATCTACGTTCCTGTATTTGGCTGTATACCATATATTAAAAAATTAATTAAAATCCTTTGTAAAAGGTATATATTTAAAAACCCAAACGGGCTGTGTTAGACAAAACGTTTTCGGAATCCATCATCGGTGTCTAGGAGTACATGAATGTAGCCACTAAATATATGGGTAAAAACCCGTTAACAAATAATTAGTTACATTTGTTTGACATTATATCTTATAAATAATTAGGATGTTAAAGTTACCGTTGGATTGGGTAACATGGCGACATATGACTCTACGTTGAAGTTGCAAGTCCTGAGACGGTGTGTCTACGAGGACTTTATGGAAGCAACCCATTTGCTTGTATTCACCATGAAATTAATATCTTTAAAAACTCTTTTGGTGGTTAGAAAAAAAACTGTAATTTAAAGAACTAGGTCGGCCTTTACCCGATTTAAAAGTTGAAAAACAAAGTAAAAGTGGACAAAAACTGGGCTGTCGTAAGTTTAATAAAACTATCTATAATATAAAAATGAATCGCAAAATGTGTTGGTAAGCGCATAACTCAACAACGCATGGACCAATCTTAACAATTCTTTTTTTAAAATGATCTTTGTAGTCTAAGGATGGTTTATGGTTTTTACGGCAAGAAATATATAAATAATTACCGGGAAAACCCTAAAACAGCCCTTTTATTTATCCTATACCAATATTTTCTAACGAAATGTAGAGTCAATTTGAATTTAATCATTCTAATTCAAGTTTATCTTGAAATTCAAGATATTGAAATAGATAATCGCTGGATTGTTCCATATTCACCCATTTTACCAAAGACCTTCAAAGCGCACATCAACGTTGAATCTTGCCATTCAGTGAAATCTATTAAATACATTTGCAAATATGTAACCAAAGTGATATGGCTGTCATTGGTGTTAATGCAGAGAATTCCAATGATGAAGTTACCCAATACCAAATGGGTCGCTATGTTAGTAGTAATGAAGCAGTTTGGCGAATATTTTCTTTTCCTATTCATTAGAGACACCCTACTGTTGTTCATTTAGCTGTGCATTTAGAAAATGGACAATGAGTATATCTTACAGCACAGAACGCAGTACAAAGAGCTGCTCAGCCACCATCTACTACTTTAACCAGTTTTTTTTTGAGATATGTCAAAACGATGCTTTTGCTTAAACATATAACAAACATATTTGAAATGCCAAAATATCATACTTGGAATCAATCCTCAAAGAGATTTATACGACGGAAACAAGGAAAACCAGTTCCTGGATACCCAGATATATATTCTATTTACGACTGCTATTGGTCAATGTATGTGGCCCAACATCATTCCAACATTTACGAACTGTTGATGGTGATTTGTGTGGATTATACAGAGAAGCCTGCCAACGTTTGCAACTGCTAGAAAATAACGCTCATTGGGATCAAACTCTCAATGATGCAATAATATCATCACAAGCTCATCAAATACGAACATTGTTTTCTATAATCATATCTACATGCTTCCCATTAAACCCAAATGATTTGTGGATCAAGTACAAAGATAATATTGTGTGATGATATTTTGTATAAAATACGGATTAGAAGGGAAAATCCAAATATACAAATAAGCGAAGAAAGTTACAATGAAGAATTGCTTTCAATTGAGGACATGTGCTTCATGATGTCAAACAAACTATTATTTAAATTAGGCCTGACCGCTCCCAATCGTCCAATGCATGATGCTTTTAACTAAGAGTTGCACTGAAAAAAACTATATGATCTCAACACTTTGAAAGAATTAATTCGAATAAATATTTCACTATTGAATGAACAGAAGTGTATTTGATACACTTATGAAAGTAACAAATGATAAAACAGGAGGTTCTTAGATGCACCTGGTGGTACAGGAAAAACTTTTTGATTTCATTGATATTAGCAACAATTCGCTCACAAAATAAAGTTGCACTTGCACTCGCTTCGTCGGGAAGCGCAGCAACTTTGCTTGAAGGTGGTCTAACAGCCCATTTAGCACTAAAATTGCCTTTAAACATGCAAAGCAATGAAACTCCAACCTGCAACATTTCGAAGAACTCTGCAATGGCAAAGGTTTAGCAGCAATGTGAATTGATTGTTTGGGATGAATGCACGATGTCACATAAAAAATATTTAGAGGCTTTAGATAGAACCTTACAAGATCTACGGAGCAATCATTTATGGTGGTGCAATGATTTTAATAGCAGGAGATTTTCGTCAAAAATTGCCAGTGATTCCACCATCAACGCCAGCTAATGAACTCAATCCATGTTTAAAGTCCTCCAATTTGTGGGAACATGTCGAGGTATTGCACTTAAGCAAGAATATGCGTGTCGAGTTGCAAAATGGCCCATCTTAAGACATATTCTCTAAACAACTCATTGACATTGGTAATGGCAAATTTCCTGTAGGGTGTCTGTATTGGTGTTGACTGGTTGCATTAACTTTCCTCAAAGTTTTTGTCAGTTAACTCGATCAAAAGATAAACTTATTCAAAAGGTCTTTCCAGATGTTGCTCAAAATTACAGAAACCATAATTGATTAAGCGAACGGGCTATATTGGCTGCAAAAAACATAGATGTAAATGAATTAAATTTCAAAATTCAAGAACAAATTACAGGCGAATTAAGGATATATAAATCAGTTGATTCGGCTAGTACTAACCAAGACGATGTCGTCAACTATCCGCTTAAATTTTTAAACTCGCTGGATTTACCAGGATTGCACCTCACAATCTTCAATAATTAAAAGTTGGATCGATAGTTATAATGTTGAGAAATATCAGCTAACCGCGTCTTTGCAAAAAAAAGTAAATTAAAATTGATCAAGCCCTAGACAAAATAATAAAGACCAAAAACATTAATATATTTAATAGAAAATGCATATTATGCAGGAAGCTACTCCATCACTAAACGAAAACCAACGTCAAAACCTTTTTACTTTAATAAATAGAGTAATAATATGAGAAAAGTTAAATCTCAAAGACACTAGTTATCCAGTTTTCGCGAATACTCCACTAAGAGCTTTTCCGCAAAATACGTAATATACCAATATACGGCTTCAAAGACACCAATTTCCTTTTGCGGTGTACCTCATATCCGCAATGATCGATGATATGGAATTAGGAATTTGTAATAACGTAGCGTAATGTGTATTCACTCTGTTTATTATGCAAATTCTCATAGGACATACGACAAAGGATGACGAATGTGGCTCTACTTGTAAATAAGGTTATGGTAGAAGAAGAGACAGCCGTTCTTGAGCAGTGTTACGGGTCACTTACAACAATATACATAGGTATTAGTTCATTATGAGATATAAGTTTATTATGAGATAACGTTAAATTGTGTATTTCTCTCTTTAAATGGAATGAAATAATTTGAAACGTATAAACACTTATAATCAATTTTTAATTTTCTATGCGGGATATGGACAGCAAGACACGAACGAAATGTGATTAGTAAAAAAAGGTCAACTAATATCGTACAGTCAATTTAATTTTTATACTGTTTGCAACTTAAAGTTAAATGTGACAGTGTACTGAAAATCGTAGAATTCTGTGAGCACAAAACTGCATTATTAATAACCTTAAAATCAGAAGTTTAAAAGGCAAAATATTTTATCGATTTCAATTCAACTTATCGATTATCGACAACAACTTTTTGCTGGTTCTTGCTTCTAACAAGTAATTAGGCTAGGCTGCTGTTCAATTTTATTAAGTGGCCAGGTCCGGTTTCAGATCCTCTCTGCCAATGTACGTAAATTCTCAGCGGGAAGATGAATGAACCGGAATCAGCTACTACCTCACGAAATATACCCACTACATCACATATATCTTACTCCAATGCATTAAACAGTTTCAAATATCCTTCAAAATACCAAGGTATTATACTTTCAACCATACAAGGAATAAAAGTTTTCGAATATACAAAAGCTGTTGGATCAATAGTACAGCCCAAAAATGTTGTTTGGGCATCCAAAATAGCAAACAACCGCATCTGCATCTACCTCTCCTCTAAATATATGTAGTTGATCAATTTCTTAGCTCCCACAAATATATAAATATTGATGGTAACCAGATTAAAGTAAGAAGACTTATAAGCCCTGCCCAGAGACTCATCATATCTAATGTATGTTCTACTATACCTAATAGCATAATTAAAGAGCACTTAAAAACTATGGGTATAAAATCCGCTTCCAACATGACGTTTCTACGAGTAGGCATGCAAGACTCAGAATACAGCCACGTACTCAGTTTTAGGAGGCAAATGTTCATAAGTCCTTTAGAAAATGCATCAATTCCTGATTCATTTCTAATCTCATTCGACAATACATCATATCGACTATACATTTCCATAGATGGTTTAAACTGCTCCAGATGCAAGATTGTCGGACATCACGATTCTGACTGTCCTTCTTTATCATCATCAAGCAACTCAATTAATCAAATGGAAACTGACCACCACGTGAATATACATAACTCTACCAATGAAAAATATAATTAGCTACAAGATCAACCACGAAACCAATAACAAGAAGATACCGAAACATTAATGGAACCAGAACCCAATACCATACAAAATTATGCATCAGCTACAAAGGACCAAACCACTTCCTCACAAAAAAACAATAAATTACAAATTTTGAATCAACCAAAAATATTCAAAGAAAATTCCTTAGTAATTGAAAGCGATAGAAAAACCACTGAAATTACTCCTGCAACTAAAAGACAAATATCCTCTCCTGAAATTCTTGAAAATGACCTACCCCCTCTCGATACTCAAAAACCTAAGAAAAAGCCTAAAACCCAAGAAGATATTCCAATTATTCTAGATCAAATTAAAGTTTGTCCCCTTAGTTTGTGTATGTCCCCTAATAACCCTTAGTGGTTGATACGGGTATATTTGTTTAAATAAAAAAAAAATTCTATGCATTTTAAAGTATTTTAAGCTGTATTTGTCAAACTTTCTTTGATAAAATATGAAATTGTCTGTAGAGCATTTAAAAAAAATGCTTTATGCTACTATTTGTCAATGTAACTTTTTTTTTTTTCAATTGTAACATTTCGAAATTTTACTTTATCCCTTCTTGGGTTCTTGAATACACCCAAAAATTTTTCTTTTCTTCGAGGTGTTACAGATAGTACTTTGATAAGTATCTCATATATTATATTGATACGTTTTTCCGTTTTCTCTCCATATATCTATTTTTTTGTTTATCAACCGTATCAACCACGGAGGAAGTGTAAAATTACAGAGTACATTATAATTTCAGTTGGTTTACGAACCATGAATGTATTGTAGTCTTAATATTATGAAGAAACGATTGTGACTAGTGCAATACATTTTCCCACACACTCGACACTTTTTGTTTAACGAAACACTTAAAAAATAGTACCAACAGTGTAGTCACTAATAACGACGACGCATTTTGTATTGCTTCACGTAAATCATGATCAGCTTTTTCGTTGTCTTGCAAAACAGTATGAGATATGACCCAAATGAAACTTAGAAGATATAACTGTTGTTGGATTATATAGCCTATGGAATTATTTGTATACAGCTGTGTTACCACAGCTTTAAAAAACTTAAAAGTATTAACCCAGATACTCCTACTGTCCGTTAAAACATACGCTTTACAAATTCCTGTATTATTCGACTTTTACTATTATTTACTAGATGTCACAACGTAGCCTGCTTTTTAAATACGCATCAGTAGTGGTTTGCATTTATCTGCAGTCATCGTTTAGTTAAGTAGGGTGTCGAAAATTTGCAATAAATATTAGCGCACGTGGTATATACAAAATGGATAAAAGGAAGTAAGTATTTTGAGGATACTTTGGCATTATTTTTTCAGAAAGATTTAACATTTACTTTCGTTTTGGATTATATTTTACTATAGTTATTACTGTTATCAATTTTTATTCTTTTTTCTGGGAAAAATAATGCTCAAAAACGACTGTATGTTATAACATACGGTAGGATAACATGCTACTCAGTCATAACATTTTGTAACTTTTAGTTATTGGACGAAACCATTGACTCTCAATGAGTTATTAGATGAGATTGAACACCTAGATGATCTATCTTCATTACTTGATGGTATAATTGTCTTCCCTTCATCCGAAAAATATGATACCGACGAAGATTCCGGGGGGATGTAAACCACATTGACATAAATAACCTTCCAGGTAGTCAATTAGAAGTACAAGCTGAAATTATTATTTCGGGTCCAGAAGATACTACAATTGAAGATTCTGATAATGAAGATAACCTCCCGTTGTCTGTGTGTGTCTCGCTTTGGTGTAAGTGCTCCACAACCTAAATCGAAGAAAAAATGAGAGTATTCCTGGAAAAAACAAAATATTGATCCCAATTTTTCCGACTGGAAGCCAGTAAGTGCCCAAAAAAATAGTCTCACGCCTTTACAGTTATTTTCCCTTTTCATTGATGATGAAGTTGTGGACCTAATTACACATTTTAGTAATCTATATGCATCTCAACACAATCGCTCTGGAGATATAAATCAAAATGAAATTAGGTGTTTTGTTGGGATATTACTTCTAAGTGGATATTTCTCATTTCCTCGAAGGTCTATGTACTGGGAAAACAACGATGACGCAGGGTGTAAGTTGATGTATTCGGCTATATCGCGAGGTAGATTTTAATTTTATTATGCAAAATATACATGTTTCTGATAATATCGAATTACAGAAAGGCGATAAATTTGCTAAAATGCGTCCGCTATTTGACATAATCAATAAAAAATTTCATGTTTTGTCCATTTGAAGAAGATCACAGTGTTGATGAAGCGATGGTCCCTTACTATGGGCAGCATGGATCAAAACAGTTTATCTGAGGAAAACCCATTAGATGGGGCTATAAACTATGGGTCGGAACCACAAAACAGAGATATGTCTAGTGGTTTGAACCTTATCAAGGTGCCACAACTCCACTTTCTGATACATACAAGGAATTAGGATTAGGAGCCAGTGTCGTATTGTCATTTGCCGATAAATTGCAATCTAATAATCCAGGTGCGCCGTTTCACTTTTGATTATTTTTTTACCTCACTTCCATTACTACGTTAGCTAACAGCAATAAATTTAAAATGCACTGGAACAATTCGAGAAAATCGAGCTCCGGGTTGTCCTCTAAAAAATTTCAAGCGTTTCAAAAAAGATCAGAGAGGTGTATTTGAATACTCACTCGTAGAGGACGAAAATATTATAGTATGTAAATGGAACGACAATAATAACGACATTATTGCATTAAATGCTACTTCACCACTGCTAACCCTACAAGTGAAAAGATATTCGCAGAAAGAAAAGAAAAGTATACTCATCCCACAGCCATTTATGATAAAAAAATATAATGAAAATATAGGAGGAGTATACCGTGCAGACCAAAATATGAGCTTATACAGAATAGGTATTAGAAGCAAGAAATGGTACTTTAGTTTATTTTCGCATTGTTTTGTTATGGCAGAGCACAATGCCTGGCAATTGCATAAAAGGAATGGTGGGAAAATGGATCACCTAGCATTCAGAAGATGCATAGCGTCAGGATTACTGGAAATGTATAAGAAAACAACTAAACGCAGGCCGTCAAAAAAAAGTCGACTTACACATTTTGAGTCAAGGTACGATAGATTACACCATATCGTCATTTATCAAGAAAACAAACAAGGTGTTGTGTATGTCATAAGCAGGCAGCGTTCAGATGTAACAAGTGCGTTGTTGCACTTCACCCTAAATCATGTTTTTTTAGTTACCATAATAAAGAATAACTTTAATTTTTATACTTAGTTTCATTTATTGTATAATGACATCATTGATCCTTATGTAGCTTGAATTCCTACTGTTGGTTATAACATACACCTGATAACTCAAAAACGGCCAACCTAAATGAAAAATTTTATTTGTCAAACTCATATATAATTGAAGTAGAAAGCCATTCATAGCAGAATTTAATAAAAATTTTGAGATAAAAAGTTTTAGGAGTATCTGGGTTAAGAAAGACATAAGAAAAAACAATGAAAGGCTGGTAGAAAATGCAGTAGAAAATAAAAAAAAACTATAAGAAAACTATAAGACACGCATTATTCATTGGGAAGAAGTAAAGCGTTGCTCTAACAAACGAAAACACCAAAATTACAGACAGAAATAATACACCTCGTGACTAAATTCTTCAGCTAAGTAATCAGTAAACAAGAAGATATACCAGAAATCCTTCCGGAAGAAGTAGAATCGACAATTGCAAAAATAAAAAGCCGTAAAGCAGCTGGAATAAATTTTATAACAGTGAAACTGCTTAAATATGGAAAATGGAAAGAGGATATCAAAAACTACAGACCTATAAGTCTAGTACCAACCAATATATAAAATATTGACAAAGATCATCAACAACAAATTAACAAACGCATTAGATGCTGTAGAGCCGAGAGAGCAAGCTGGCTTCAGAAGTAGATTCAGTACCATGGATCATATTTATACACTTCGACAACTAATGAGTAGAGCTCAAAAATATGAAATACCGCTAGCATTAACCTTCATAGATTTCGAAAAGGCTTTCGATTATATATATCCCAAGGCAGCAATAGAAGCTTTGAATAACCAAGACATTGACAAACCGTACATAGAAACTTTAGAAAATATATACAGGCAAGCAAAAGCTAAGGCAAAAATTTATGAAAACACTCCAGAATTTACCATTACCACAGTTATTCGACAAGGAGACGCAATATCACCAAATATCTTCACTGTAACTTTAGAAAATATATTTAGTCAAATGAACTGGCAGAACAAAGGAATATCTATTGATGGAGAATACCTCAGCCATCTAAGATTTGCAGACGACATCGTTCTGATTGCTAATAATCCTGCAGAACTACAGGAACTTATAAGCGACCTAAATGAAGCTAGCAATGAAGTTTGCTTAAAAATGAACTTGACAAAAACAAAAACCATTTACAACGAACTAGTGGATGTCCAAAATGTAAAAATAAATAACACTGCACTAGAGACAGTAGACTAGTATGTATACCTGGGACAATTAATACATAAATCTGACTGCTCACTTCCAGAAATCAACAGAAGAATAAAACTGACTTGGGCATCTTTTGGTAGAAATGTCTTCTTCTTCTTCTTCTTCTTCTAATGGCGCTACAACCCTTTGTGAGTCTTGGCCTGCTTAACAATGTTCTTCCATTCTGCCCTGTCGGATACTTTCCTTCGCCACTGCCTGATGTTCATTGGTACATTATATAGAAATGTAATTATATTCAAATCTAAGATGCCAATTTCCATGAAGAAAAAACATCCTATTAGTGTATACTACCAATCATGACATACGGCTGCGAAACTTGGACACTAAAGAAAGAGATAATATCGAAAGATCACTGATATAATCCATAGAATTAAATCTTTAACTGGCACTGGGCGGGACATTTAGCGAGAAGAGCTGACAATAGCTGGTCCACTAGAATGACACTTTGGCATCTAAGAGGCGTCAATAGACCAAGACGAAGAATTTAAGATGGAACTATGATATAAGGAAACAAGCCGGTGCAAAATGGTACAGAAAAGAGAATTTTAGACAATCGCGGGCAGAAATGAAGAGTGAATAAGTAAGGAAGGATAGGATGCACCATAATCAGTAGAATATGTTGAGAATGATGATAATGATGATGATGATATACTTTGCGGCATAAGTTAATGATATTGCCAGTATATTGGTAATGGTACTACATTACGTGCCTGTTAAATACTTTAGGCAAAATCTTTAAGATTCTTGTAAAGACAAGACTGGAGAGGGAAATAATGCAAAAAGGTGACATATCTGTGAGATATGCCACCAGTATGGGTTTAGGAAAGAAGAATCGGCGGTAAACGCCATAAGCTGAATTAAGAAGAACATATCCACATGTAGGAGCAGAAGGATGGTGGCTTTCTTTCTCGATATAAGAAAAGATTTTAATAGTAATATAAAATTATCATCAGACTACTGGGCGACTTGGATATACCTCCGTATGTGCAGAACTTAGTTAGGCATTACTTCACGGATAGGTGCATCAATATTGTGAGGGGTAACTTTTTGAAGAGCCACAGGGCTCCGTCCTGGGACCACTGCTTTATAATGTTCTTTACAACTAGATTTTGAAGGCCGACCTGGGCATTGGTGTACAGGCAACAGCGTATGCAAATGACCTGGTGGTGCTGGTGAAAAACAACGAAAACTGGTCAATCATGCGTAGATGGGAAGCAGGGATCTCATACTGCCGTTCGAGAAGACTGAAGCTATGATCCTGAAAGGTCCGAGGACCAGATACCACATAGATTTTGCACTGGAAGGAGAAAAAAACTTACCTGCAAAAAAAGTGAAGAATTTGGGGGATAGTCCTAGATACGAGGCAAACCTTTGGTAATCACGTGAAGTACGTCATTCGAAAGAGGATAAAAGGAGAACTTTGGTGCTGACAAGAATTATGCTCAATGTGGAAAGACAGGGAATGCCAAAAGGATAATTTTAATGGAAGTTATACTTTATGTGGCACCGGTATGGCAACAAGTTCTTAATATCAAGACATATAGCAGAATGCTAGAAAAAGCCCAAAGAAAAGCACTGCTAAGGGTAGCATGTGCATACAGAACAATATAAACGGTGTTTATACAAGTGATTGCATTAGTGTTACACATACATCTTTTGGTAACACCTCTGCCAAGGAAAGGGAGAAAACCTTGTCGTAAACTAAACGTTAAGACTTGTGCGCTACTTTAAATTTCTTTTTTTTTTAGGGAGTTATACATGTCTTCTTCATCAATACAGTTTTAGTTTAAGTGATTTTGTTTTATATTAATACACAACGTGAAATTTAGAAATTATTCGACTATAAACCCTACACTTACCTTTTATAAAATCAACTGCCATTTCCAGTCCATACGTATCTTTATCACAATCGTCCAGCACGTGAGCACCGAGAGTAATATTCGGTAACACTATCAGTTTATTCGCGTTTATTTGATCAATCGTATACAACATAGTTTCCAAAGCTTGTATGCCACCTTGAGGCATAATTGGACCACACGTTATGCTATCTTCTCTTTCGTGTACCATCATCAGACCACCAATAACCAAATCACCTTCGACTACTGCTTCGCGCTTGACCGGCCACGGATACTCTTGAAGTCCTTTCGAACTGTTCACGCTTTTGTCTATAAATACCGCACTGTCACTCATAGTAAACGTTGTTTCGGTGCTGTAGATTGTATCCGAGAAGTACTCTAATGTTCCCGTGGTTAATTGTGGTGGAAGAGAAAATAACATTTTATCGTAAGGCAGCGATGTAGCTCTTTGGTATGGGTTGATGTCAGGATCATCTGGTTGGTACAAATTTGCAGGATCTAGTGATGTCTGCTTACCTTTTGTGTCATAGGTATTTGGTTCTGTTGACGCTTCTGAAACAAAACACAGAGTTAAATTTTTACCTCACTAAGAGGCTTTGGCTAAGACAAATTGCAGCTAATATGAACATTCTAAATGGTTTGTTTTACATGTACTAAAAAAAAAGAGAAATACCATCCGCCTAAAATGTATAATGTCCAGGAGGATGATCCAAATTGCCGAATACAGTTTCTCGATTTGATGCAACTTGTGCATAAGTGATTTAGCAATCTCATGTTCGATAGCCTGGTTTATTCTACAACTTCCACTAAACTTTTAGGTTTTTATCTTGATAGTAACATGAGCTGGGAATCTCAAAATAATCATCTTTGCAAAAGAATAAATAGTAGTTTCTACGCAATATTGCAATTAAAAAGTTTTCTTAAAATGGAACAGTTATTGAATGTTTATTGTGTAATTGTTTATTATCACTTGGCCTTCAATATAAATCTTTGGGGTAGTGCTGTGAATTCTACAAGAGTGTTTGTCGACAATATTTAAAAAAATACAACATTTTAACAGTACCCTCTATGAATGTAACCATACCTTCTATATATATTTTTAAATGTATACGACATGTAAAAGCCAATATAACTACTTTTCATTTAAACTCTGATTACCACCAGCACTCAATTAGACAAAATGACTTCATCAGAGTACCAAAACATAATACAGCACGATTTGAAAAATCCCAGTATTATATGGGTATAAGACTTTTCAATCATCTTCCCATCATATAAATGATCTTTCAGGATGAATAAATTATTATTATTATTATATTCGAGGATAGAATTGGATCTTTGCCTTTTACAAGGCAAAGATATCTTGATTTCTAAAAAAAAAATATGTATGCCCGCCCGTACAGTTATTTTTGTCAATAAAAATAATCGTAATTTACCAAATGAAGACATACTGTTTAAGCAAGATGGTGCATATTTGTACTTTGCCCCTGTTCGTGATTTTTGATGTTTTTCTAGGAGACGGATTGGTAGACAGAGAACAACAAATTGGCTCTTAAGATCTCCAAATCTTACACCACTTGATTTTTTCAAGTGATTGACGACAAAATTTTATTTGATCACAATTGAGTTTTACAAACACTTTTGTTTGAATGTTTCTTAAAAACTGAGTTTAAACAATCCTTCACTATGTCGGTCGGAAAGTATTTAATTGTACGTGTGATAAATAATACGAAATATGGTTCTATTTACTGATAACACCGATATCAGTTCCTTAAAGACAAGATAATTGCAAAGACGGTTGAGTTAATTGTTCTAACTGAGGACAAGATAAAGTGTGTATGATTACATACGGGAAAATCAGGTTTAAAAGAAACTTTCAAAGCGAGGGGAGATTTTTTTAGTATCTTTTTGTGGCTTCGCAGTTTTTTTAATTCGAAAATAATAAAATTATTTACGATAGGCTATTAAAAACTCCTTTTAGTGAGAAAACAAACAATAGGACCATAAATCAGGCAGGGAGGTAAAATATATTGCTTTTAATTGTTTTTTATACTAATAAATAAAATTAATACATTAATATCGCTTCAGGTTGATGCGTCAGATATAATGTAAATAATATTTCTTAAAATATTATAAAAGGGTCTGATTTATGAGATAATATAATATAATAATAAAAATATTTATTTATAATAAAAACGTTAACAAGACATTTAGCGAAGCTTGAATTTTTTAGCCATAGAGTAAATATATTGCAGGGAGCTCAAGTACAGGGATGTACTCTCTATAATTATTAAATAAATGAAACAAAATATGTTACAGGGCTGTAACAATTTATAAAATAAAATTTTCGTAAAATAACTCCAGAAATCATCCACAATTGAATTGATTGAACTTTCAAATGAGATAGCAGATTTGTAACAATTTATAAAATAAAATATTTTCGTAAAATAACTCCAGAAATCATCCACAATTGAATTGATTGAACTTTCAAATGAGATAGCAGATGATTCCAGATGGCTAATGTCACTGATATGACAGCCGCCCAGTCCGGAAAAAATGTTTTTATTCTATAATTTTGCCCCTTACTCTATATACAGGGTCCAATTAACCCTGCGTTAGTGTGCCTAGATAAATTAGCACAAGAGGTATTCCGGGGTATGTCATACCCCAAACTAAACTAACGCGGAAGTTAAAATTTTTAAATTTAATCTTTTAAAATAGTTAATTTTGGTTTTTTACTTATTTATGATTCAAATAAATTAAATATGGTACTGTAAAAGTCTTATATTTAAATGGTAAACATCTTTTATCCAACATATTGCAATTATGCTAGTCAAAAAACACGAGTGAACAATAATACACTTAGATATTATGAAAAATTTTATTGACAACACAACTCTAAATAAACTTATAGCCTAAGATTCTACAAACTAAATAAAAAAATGTTCGCCAAAATACATTAAAAAATAAAAAAGTTAGGTTTAGTTAGTTATAGTTTTTTATATTTGTTTTATATATAACTTGAGCATTCACTCCAGCTGTATTCAAAAACGAAAAAAATTGTGGCAAAGTCCAACGACGACTATTTCTTGGTACGCTGTAATTAGCAGATCCAATGTGTCTACACCGCCTTTGGTTGAATTGTAAAAGTCGATAATTTCAAGTAATTTCTTTTCACCAGTGTCTTCAATTATAGTATCATCATGATGCAATGTAGAAAAGAGGAACATTTTTTGACTTTTTTGGCACATATGAGACAGCCGTTATATCTTCTTTGAAGGTGAAGGCAAATTTTGAACTGTGATTTCTCTTCCTCGTGTATTTAGAAGTGCTGTTGGAATTTGCCTTTTTTTCTTCCTAACTGTCCCAACCGATGTAAGATGATGAGTCTGAAGTAGATTGAACATGAGCGGATAACTGGTAAATTAGTTATCGAAAGTAATATTATGTTTAGTACCAGAAACTAGCCCAATCACTTTCTTCTTCAGCCTCCACTTCTTCAGAATCCTCCCTTTTGTGTGCTGTCTCTCCTTGAGCCCTTTTTTCTAATATGATTGTCTCTTAATTTTCTAATGCTGTTTGTTCTTCCTCAGATTCACTACCAATGAACGATTTATCATCGTCAGAAATACTGCCAAACTCCGCCCATAAACGTTTTAACCTTTCCTGCTCTTGTTCGTAAGACATAATTATTCTATAATTCAGTATCGCTGAAAGAAAAATAAAAATCATAGTACATCTCGGAAAAATATCAAAAATATGTATATTTACCTCTAGAACACAAAACAACTAATAAAAGTTACAACAGTAGTGTACCGGGGTATCACACACCCCAGCCGTCTTTGAGCAACTCCTAATTTAAATTGAAATTGTATGTACATCTGGTAACAAGGGTATCATGAGAAAACATGTATAAACTACAGCTACTAGGCGCTAGAAGAAGCTGTTTCATCTACTTTCGATTTTATAGAAATAAAGGGAGTACCTGGGGTACGGTATACCCCAGAACACTAACCGAGGGTTAAGTTGGCATCATTTGGGAAACTTTTTTATTCTTAATCATCATCATCATCATCCAGCCTTCATTTATCACATAGGCCTCCCTTAAACTCCTCCATTCTTTGCGATTTTGTGCTCTTTGTTGCCAATTTTTGGTGATACGCCTGATGTCGTCAGCCCAACATGTAAGTGGTCTTCTTCTACAACGTTTGTCTGCTCTTGGCCTCCAATGTGTAATTTTGCTCGTCCATCGTGAGTCATACATTCTCTCTACATGGACTGCCCAATTCCATTTTAGTTCCACTATCCGTTCCACAACATCAGCAATACTCGTCCTTTTTCGCAGATCTTTGTTTCTTATTCGTTGCTGCAACGTCACTTCCAGCATAGACCGTTCCATTCGTCCCTGTGCCGCTCTCAATTTCGACGCCGTAGTCTTGGTTAGAGTCATGTTTTCTGTCCCATAGGTCATGACAGGTAATACGAATTGGTCAAATACTTGTCTTTTGAGGCTAATTGGTACGTTGGTCCTAAGTCTATCTCGCAGTTTTCCAAACGCTATTCACGCTAAAGTAATTCGTCTTTGGATTTCGCATATTTGGTTATCCCTGTTGATTCTTATTTCATCACCCAAATACGTATATTTCTCCACCAGTTCTACCACTTTGTTTTGAATAGTTAAATGGTTATTGGTTACCATATTTGCCATAAACTTGGTTTTGGTCAAGTTTCTTTAAGTGGACCATCTTAAAGGCATACTCTAATGCCGTTATGAATAATTTCGGTAAGTAGTTTTACGAAAGTTAGTTCGGTAGTTTTACGAAAAAAATATATTCTTCATAAAGTTCTGCATGATCTATAATCTAAGATGCAACTATCAGATAATACGTTTTTTCAATCTTATACGAGGTACGTCAAGAAACATTAATCTTGAAAATAAAAACAAAATATCAATTGGAAACATCTAACTACATATTGAAACGGAAATTTTAAGTTAATTTTGAACAACTTTTCATAATAACAATTTTCAATATTGTGAAAAACAAAGGTACTTAAGCGAAATGAAATTCATATTTTTTCCCATATTATTCATAATATAGTGTCCCATATGATGAAATGTTCTTCAATGCTTCCGAGGTCTCAGTCTGAGTTCATTTTATTTATTTCAGTATAAATGAACCGTCCTCTGTTCCCATTAACAGTAATGCATTGGTTGGTGAGCACTGTAGTAGTGTCTGGGGGCTCGGGCGACTGAGCCCGATCCCGACCCCGAAATGAAACTGTTCTCCAAAATAAAGATTTTAATCACCACTCAATGTCTTCGTTCTCAGCCTCGGTTATCTTTCTTTTGTAAACTTGCCTTGCCAAATACTCCACAATGTTTTCAATATCAGCTTCCACTATTTTAGAATTTTTTTTTTCTTAATAGTATTTAAAAATCAGTAAAATATTGTTCTTTCTTTTTTTCTATTTATTCTTCGTTCTAATAATCTTTTTTTTTCTTTCAATCACCAATCACCATATATTAACTCCGATCCAACATACATTAACTCCAATAAATATATCTCCAATCACAATATACATAACATAATTTTTAATCTTTAATAATATTCTCTTTGTTCTGTTTCTTAATCTTCATTGAACTTACTATATTGAACATCTGGACCTTCTGACTGACTATCTTGAAAATCTGACTAACTGACTGACTTTCTGTCCTTACTATCTTAAAATTACTGAACAACTGACTTCACTATATTGAAATTATGACCGACTGACTTTATACTGACTTCATACTGACTGCTTACTGACTGCTTACTGACCTCTTTGAATCCAAATAGCATCATATTTATATCATTTTCTTTTGTTCACGAATGTTCTTGAAAAAATATCTGTTCGAATCTTTCTATTTCATAGACATAACCATGTTCGCGAAGACCCTAGTGCGAACAAAGGTTAAATTCTGTCTATTGACGTCTTTCTAGATAATTATTTTTATGATATCTAGAAGATTACTATTCTAACTAAAATTATATCTAGAATTTTATGGAAATTTAGGCTTTTCAGATCAGAATACAAATTTATATATAAATTACACATTTTAAATAAATAAATAACACTATTTTTAATCCATAATTCTATATAAAAGTTCATACTATCCAATTTACTTAAGAGTATACTTAGTTGCCTATAAAGATGGCTCACTTAAATATATTTACAATATTATAATTATTAAAATAAACAAATTCATTGCAAAAACACTTTTTAACTTATTATTATGTTAATTCCTTAAGAATGCCCTCATATAAATATATTCTATAATATTCTCTAGTATATAACTTATTAAAATAACCAAATACTTTTTATATCTAATATTATTTAGTGTATAACTTATAAATTATTTTTTTAAACACTATTTTTCTTTCTCCTATGTTTAATATCATCTCAATATATATATATATATATATATATATATATATATATATATATATATGTTATATGAGAAAATATTAACCTTGAACTAGCTTAAGTTCGCCGACTTCAGATTTCATCATCCCATTCCCATAGAAACCGCTGAGCACGCATTAGAACTTTGTACGAACCGTTGGCCAACATTCATGGGAACAGCAATTCAGCACTTCATACCAAACCTATAAATTACCATTCTCAGATGCCGGAATCACTCTTAGCTGCAACTTCGACCAGTCCAGTTATTGTAGTCATTTTAAATTAATTTAATTTTGTACCATTATTTAATATTTAATTTGTAACAAATAAAGTTCTTTTTTAAAAAGTCAAATACGTGATTAGTGATCTAACAATTGGCGCAAAGTCAGTAGGATCCGGTTAACGTTGCTAGAACACGTGTATACTCACTGGCAGCGGCGGATTCTCATCCCTTAACGGAACCAAGAATCTACGGAAGTCCTCACTCCTGTGACCTACGGAAGGAACACCTAGTGAAGCCCCTGGTAGCCGAGCAGAGAGAACAAGACAACCCTTAAAGAAGAAAGCATCTCCGAACAACCTCACTCCTGTAATCTACGGAAGGAACACCTAGTGAAGCCCCTGGTAGCTGAGCAGAGAGAACAAGGCGTCCCGATGTTCTTCTTTATGTAAGTGGATTTTGAATCATCTCGTTAATAATTTTGTTATAATAATTTACGAAATTGACTATACTGCAAGTCAATTAATCAAGATACATAAAAGAAAATACAAGTTGATTATCTAATATTTGAAATTATTGATATTTCTTTACATACTATTTTATACTGATATTTTATTGACATATTTTTTTTACTTGCTATATTTTGGTATATTTTCTCTTGATATATTTTTATTTGGTATATTTGATACATTTTTGTTGATATATTATTTGATATTTTTATATTGATACATTTTTGTCCTTTATATACCACCACATTTTTTTTTCTCCCTTATATACTGATACATTTTATATTTCTCCATACTTCTATT
Organism: Diabrotica undecimpunctata; assembly: GCF_040954645.1. NCBI lineage: Eukaryota > Metazoa > Arthropoda > Insecta > Coleoptera > Chrysomelidae > Diabrotica > Diabrotica undecimpunctata. The sequence goes on from NC_092811.1 coordinate 8,117,375, forward strand.
TTTCATTTTCGTTTAAAAATATCTCGAAAAATGCCTGAGACACGTTCCCAGACTCAACAAGAAATCGAACCATACAAGCTTTCGGAAATATTTTCTATTATCCCAGAATTTGAAGGCGATCCGATTTCTCTTTCTACATTTTTAGATGCGTGCGACTGTGCTTTTAAAATGGCCACAGGCGATCAGCGCGTTCTATTAACGATTCACGTAAAAAATAAACTTAAAGGTAAAGCTGCACAGCTTATTAATTCTAGAAAACCAATTTCTTATACAGAAATAAAACAATTACTAAATCTACATTTCGGAGACAGTAGAGACCTGACCTCCTTAATACAAGACTTACAAAGACTAAGACAACTATCTAACGAATCTCCTCTAACTTTCTTTAACCGTTTACAAGTTCTGAATGCAAAAATGCACGCCTCGATCCAAGTAGCAAATTTATCCCCAGATCAAAAAACTGCCCAATGTGACTTAATCGATACCATGGCCCTAAACACACTTTTAACCGGTTTAGAACCTCGTCTAGGACAAATTATTAGGGCTAGTAATCCAAAAGATCTCATTGAAGCAAGCAATCGTATTAGACGCGAACTTCAATTGTCATATTTTGAAGAACAAAAATCTAATTCTAGATCAACTATTCCTAAACCCTCTCAACCAATGAGAAGACCCTCATCTCAGTTTACAAAATGTACAAATTGTGGCCGCATTGGTCATCTAAATAGTGAATGCCGCTCTTCACGTTTCGTACAGCCAAACCAAACTTTTTCTAGGCCACACGGTTATCAAAACCAATATAATAATGGACCTAACAACTATCAAAACAATCAGAACCCTAATAGGAATCAATATTCGTCCAACAATCCAAATTTCAACCAACAGAGACCTTCCTTTTCATCTCAAAATCAAAATCGTCCATCTGTTATTCAAAGAAACCCAAACTTCCAAAGAGCACATGTTTTAAACGAATACCCTGATGAAATGACGACTAACTATTGTACAGACGAATACTATACAGATAATTATTATAATACCGATAATTATGAAAACTATGAAACAGATTATTATACAGAAAATAATCCACAAACTGATAACATTTACGAAACCAATAACACACAAAATTATCAGGATTTTCTTTCACTTCAGAATCAAAATCATCCTCCCAATCATACGAACCCCTCAACGGATATTACGAATATCCAAGAACAAATCCAAGCACTCAACTTAGACAACTTTCATCCGGATCTCAATTTTCCCGAACAGACATTCATGTAACCCCATTTCATACAATGAGTTCCAAAAATTTATATTACATTAACGATGCTACCAACACTTTTAAACTTTTAATCGACACAGGTGCTGGAATCACTGTTTTCAAAGAAAACACAGCACGCAATTATCATAATAGATTTCCTGAAAACGTTACTATTCAAGGTATAACCGATCAAAAATTGTTAATAACAGAATCTGTCCTGATTCCCTTCACTGACAATAATCCTCACAAAGTCTTTATTTTCAATTTAGACATTGATTTCGATGGCATAATAGGCCTAGACTTTCTAGATCATTATGAATGCGTAATAGATCTCAAATCCCGACAGTTGCATACAAATTTTAAAACTGTCACCCTTCACAAAGTAGGACACGAGACAAACACACCTCCTAAAGACAAAATACCGACACACCCTACAGAAACAAGACAAAACGAACCTAAAATAAATATTAAATCAGATTCTAAACAGGAATCAAATTTAAAATATCAAAACCCTATAAATGAAAAATATGCTATCGTAAAAAACCGAGATCAAGACAAAAATCTTGAAAGACCAGAGAGAAAACGAATAAAAGGAAAAAACAGAATTACCATTGACAGCCGGACCGAACAAATATGCAGACTAAAATGCAACTTGTCAAATACAGATGCCATATTATCAGCTCAAGAAATAGAAAAAGTTAGATTACCTCATGCATTAGTCCATGTAGATGAAAATGGAGAATTCTTAACTTCCGTACTAAATGCTAATGCTATGCCGAAGACAATCGAATTTTCAGACATTTCCATCGAACCTTTCAAAAATTCGGAGACAATCCTATCCTACAACGGAAATGATTTTGAAGAACCCGTAGTAGATAGAACACGAATAATTAAAGAACAACTAAGAATTGATCATCTAAATTGCGAAGAACAAGAACTAATTCTAGATATATGTACTGAATACGCAGATATATTTTATGTCGAAGGCGACAAACTGACCTTCACAAACGAAATCAAACACAAAATCGAAACAAACAACGCTAAACCTGTCTTCACTAAATCCTATAGATATCCTCAAATACATAAGGAAGAGGTAAAGACGCAAATTAATAAAATGTTAGAAGAAGGAATAATCCAGAAAAGCGTCTCGCCCTGGTCGAGTCCAGTCTGGGTCGTACCGAAGAAATTAGATGCGTCAGGAAAACAAAAATGGCGAGTTGTTATTGATTATCGAAAACTCAACGAACTCACAGTACAAGACCGTTATCCTCTACCACAAATATCAGAACTATTGGACCAACTAGGAAGATGCCAATACTTCACAACACTAGATTTAGCGTCTGGATTTCACCAGATTGAAATCGAGCCACAAGACATCCAGAAAACGGCCTTTTCCGTCGAAAATGGACATTACGAATTTGTTCGCATGCCATTCGGACTAATGAATGCTCCATCTACTTTCCAGAGAGTAATGGACAACATCCTCTTAGGAATACAAAACGAAAGATGCTTAGTGTATATGGATGACATAATTATCTACTCACCCACTATTCATGATCACATGTCACGACTAACAGAAGTTTTTAAAAGGTTACGAAAAGCAAATTTAAAAATACAGCCAGACAAGTGCGAATTTTTAAGAAAAGAAGTAGCATATTTGGGCCACCTTGTAACAGAAAATGGTGTAAAAACAAATCCAGCTAAAATATCTTGTATCAAAAACTTCCCGGAACCAAAGAACACCAAAGAAATAAAGTCATTCTTAGGCTTAGCCGGTTACTATAGAAGATTTATTCCAAATTTTGCCAAAATTTCTAAACCCCTTACGAAACTACTTCAGAAAGACGTACCTTTTATTTTTAATTCTGATTGCAAAGAAGCCTTTAACGAACTCAAAAATATTTTAACTTCAGATCCAATACTTATATATCCCAATTTTGAGGAACCATTTTTACTAACAACTGACGCTAGTGCATTCGCGATTGGAGCTGTTCTATCACAAGGCCCTATTGGAAAAGATTTACCCATAGCTTATGCCTCCAGAACATTATGCGGTGCCGAAACAAAATATTCGACTATAGAGAGAGAACTATTAGCTATCGTATGGGCAGTCAAACATTTTAGACCATATCTTTTTGGCCGAAAATTCACCCTGATTACCGATCATCGACCCCTTACATGGCTTTTCTCGATAAAAGATCCCGGAAGCCGATTAGCGCGTTGGCGCCTAAAACTCGAAGAATACAATTATAAAATAGAACATCGCGCAGGAAAAATAAACAGAAATGCAGATGCCCTCTCAAGGATAAAGATTAACCATTTCAAGGATTGTGCAAACTTTCAATCAAAAATCTCATTACATGCATCGAATGAAGATGACACGGAAACTCAAGAAAACGAAGACGACGATGAAGAAAATATAGAAAAAATGTCCGAAGAACTTGACAAGTTTATCGAACTGTATAGAACAAAGTCAATAATCGATTATTCTAAAATTGAAACATCGAATACGGACTTATTAGACAAATCCAACAAAAATATTGTTACATTTTTTTGGCAAAATAAACTTGAAGAACTCCACGAGAAAATAATGAATGACATATTCGAAGAAAACATGGAATATAGTAACCGAAGAATTAATATTGTACACAGCAAAACTGTAAAAGATCGAAAATATTTTATTATACCATTACCGTTTGATCCCGAACGAGTAATATCACACTTGTTTCTTGTACTTTTTGCAAATAAAGATCAATTCGATGAATCAAAAATATATTGCGTCGAAAATAATCTCGAACTACCTATCCTAGAAATATTTTCTTATATTTTTGCTGACAAAGAATTAAAATTAAGAATCTGTCAAAATATAATTAAAACAGCCAGCGAAGACGAAATCCCTCAAATTTTAGATCATTACCATTGTGGTAAAAACAATTTACATCGAGGAATAAACGAAACTGTCAGAAGAATAAAGCAGAAATACAATTGGAAGAATTTAACAAAAGATGTAGAGAAATTTGTAAAAGCATGTGAAATTTGCCAAAAAGTTAAGATTTGCAGGAAAAACTTAAGTGGACCACTAGTCATAACAGAAACTCCAAAAACACCATTCGAAAGAATAAATATGGACATATTCGAATACCCTACTAGGAACTACGCTTTAACTATTCGTGACGAATTGACAAAATTCACGCAAGCCTATCCTTTGGAAGACAAAAAGGCAGTAACAGTAGTCAAGACACTCCTACTCTTTTTTCAACACTATGGAACACCACTAAGAATTCATTGTGACTGCGGTCGAGAATTCGAGAATGCTATAATCAAAGATCTATGCGAATTATACGACATTAAACTAACATTTTCTAGCGTTAACCATCCACAATCTAATGGATCTATAGAAAGGTTTCATGCCACACTCTCAGAAATGATTAGAGCAAATCAAGCCGAGAACCCAAACGATCATCCCTTCACTATACTTCCTTATGCAATAATATGCTATAACAACACAGAGAATAAGACCCACGGTTTCACACCATATGAACTTATATTTGGGCACACTGCAGGCCGACCACCAGAAACTCTATACAATCAAAAAACACTAATGAGTAAATATATTCGAGACCTGAATAACCGCATGGAATATTTTTACAAAGTAGCCAGAGCAAAAACAGAAAGACAGAAAGAAAAGGCGAAAGTAAGATTTGACGAGAATATTTCAGAACGAAGACCTGATTTTAAAATTGGTGACAAAGTTTACGTAAAAGAATCCCAAATTAAATCAAAATCGGATAATCTTTTTAATGGACCTTTCGAAATTCAAGAAGTTTTTACAAATTCCGCAATTATACTTAACCCCAAAACTAACCAAACCTCTAAAGTAAATTTTGACAGACTCAAACCTTATTTTGAATAATTTTCCTTTACAGATTCTATGGACTCCTTCCTATCGTCCAATCCCAAATTCTCCTCACTCCAATTAATAACACAATTGGAATATTTTTTCATGAAAAAGGAACTATACGAATATCTAATGACAAATGGACTTTACTTGTTTACAAAGAATTATTACCTATCAAAACTACAATATCCTATAATGACAGAATTTTGGAAAACCTGTTAGAAAAATTTATTAACGTGGATACACCGAGAAAACTTGCCTTTCAAGCCGAAGTACAGACACATGTTAGTCTGCTAAAACAAATCTCAAACTCCGTTAATTTAAAATATAAAGAAATAACCTCTGACACAGTACCTTATAATAAACGCCTAAAACGCGGTTTAGTAAATGGTATTGGAACAATCTGGAAATCTATTACTGGAAATTTAGACGCCTCTGATGGCGAATACTTTAATAAATGTATAAATAAGATAAATTCCGATGAAAATCAAATTGAAAATCTCCTAAAAAATCAAATATCTGTTACCACTTCAGTTATAAGAACTTTCAACACTACAATTCAAAAATTGCAAATAGACGAAGAAACTTTTAACAAAGACTTAAAAACTATCGAAACTACACTTCTGGACATTAATAATGACATCTCCTTTTACCAAGCACAATTACAAATACTAGATTTATGTGAGTCCTTAATGGAAAGCTACGTATTTTTAGAAAATTATTTAAATGATATACTAAATTCTATCACATTCTCTCGCCTGCAAATTCTACATAGTTCTATTATTTCGCCCATAGACTTAATGGACGCATTAAAAGAAATCTCACAGTCATTACAAAATAACGTATTGCCTCTACCCACTTATATGTCAAATATAGCTCAGTATATTGACATAATAAAACTGCAAGCTTACCAGCTTGATTCAAAAATTGTTTTCGTTCTCGAAATTCCGTTAGTTGATCCCGAAATATTCACCTTGTATCAATTATATTCAATACCAATATTAGATAATCAAACTGGTTTTCATCATATACTTTCAACTGTTCATAAATACATAGCGCGAGATGATGATTCAATTTCATATGTTTTACCCATGGACACCGAAAAATGCAAACAAATCAGTCAAAACCAAAGAATGTGTACAAACATTCTTCCGTATCCCATAGACACAGATGCTATATGTGAAGCCCAGCTTTTGAAACCTCTCAGCAACTTACCAAAAACTTGCCAGATGTCCATGCTTTTGGCACAAGGTTACAATGTACAAGAAATTGACCGAAATTTATGGTTACTAACCATTTCCGATCCATTACCAGTAACAATCAAATGTGCAAGGAAAGACGTCACTACACAAATAATAAAAACAAATTCAATCTTAAGATTAATTCCCGAATGTATTGCATTCATTGGCAGTACCAGAATTCATGCTAGAGACCAAATTGAGAAATATACAAATATCACGTATAGAAGTCACCCAGTTAACGTACCCTACAGATGCTGTGACCATTTTGAGACAAAGAGTCACCTATCAAAATTGAAACCACTAAAACTCAGTAAAATCAACGTAGATGACTTAAATATTGCACAACACAAATTGGACCAATATTCAGAAGAACTGGACCATATTATGAGCCAATCATTCATTGAGGAACATCTACCCTTATTCACTATATCAACCTTATCCCTGATTATTATCCTAGTTATCTTATACCTTTTCTGCAAATACCGAACCAAAATATTCCCAAAAATTGCAATCTCCTTGTCCCAGGATCAGCCTCCAACTCCACTACCACGCAGAAATTCTATTAGACAGAAACTTCAAAGCTTAACCTCCTTCAGAAGAAGACCCAATGTCCAACAGGAAAGCGAAGCAGAAACACCAATTACTTTGTAAAAGTCAAAGCAATGGCATTGACTTTTCACTAATAAGGGGAGCTGTTATATGAGAAAATATTAACCTTGAACTAGCTTAAGTTCGCCGACTTCAGATTTCATCATCCCATTCCCATAGAAACCGCTGAGCACGCATTAGAACTTTGTACGAACCGTTGGCCAACATTCATGGGAACAGCAATTCAGCACTTCATACCAAACCTATAAATTACCATTCTCAGATGCCGGAATCACTCTTAGCTGCAACTTCGACCAGTCCAGTTATTGTAGTCATTTTAAATTAATTTAATTTTGTACCATTATTTAATATTTAATTTGTAACAAATAAAGTTCTTTTTTAAAAAGTCAAATACGTGATTAGTGATCTAACATATATATATATATATATATATATATATATATATATATATATATATATATATATATATATATATATATATTTATATATAAATATATATATATATATATATATATATATATATATATATATATATATATATATATTATTGTGATATTTAAAGTCTTGGTGCACCAAGCAATAATTAGCTAATTAATTTTTTTGATTAATTTAAATTATTTAAATGATATGATTATGACTCTATCACAATTTTTAATTCTTTTATCTCAGGGTTAAATTCGTGCTTCAATATCTATGCTATTACATGTGAAAGGTAAGGTCCAGAGAATACCGGAATAATAAAAAAAAAACCATATGATCTAACACTATATATTGAAATAAAAATAATGAAATAATTCACACTCAAAAGTTTTCAATAAACAAATCTCATATAAGGATTCTCAAAATTTTGTTCTCCGTACGTGAACAATCCAAAATTTATGGTACAAACAATATTAATTGAAATCTCAAAATTCCAAACTATTCTAACTCTCCTAATCAAAATATTTATATCCTTTCTAAATTACGTGTAAAAATTGTGTTATCAATAAAAGAAAAAAACTGCAGAAAAACAAAAATATCTCTCTCTGATGATGAGTGGTCCAAATCCTTGTTCCTTGTAGACTGTATTATCTCCTCTCAACCGCTCCCTATGTAATCAGCAATCTTACACAGATTGTTGCAAGTATATCGTCCTTAATGATCTCCTTCAAAAGCACAAATCATTCAAATTATGATAGCCTTTCTCCTCTCGATAAACTGAATCTCTCGTTGGCCCGAGTGAAAAATGACTCTTGGAATATCTTCTCTTTACGATAAACTGAATCTCTTGTTGGCCTGAACAGTGACTCTTGGAATATAAGTAGAGAAATATGACTTACAATATTTTGCTGCTTCAGCTTCTGTCAGATACACTAACTCCACAAAAACTCACTAACATTCAACACTACTGCTTGCTACATTTCAGGAACCGCCAGAGAACAATCACTCTTCCTCTTACAGACTTGGAAACCAACTGCCGTATCTTTTCTCTCTCCTCAATCTCGCTAAACTTTTTCCTACATACTTATCCCACCTTTTTCAATCTCCGCCAATCAAAACTCGTCACAATTCCCCCATTTTTTCATTTCGATAACAAACAAATTTTTACCTATAATTATAAATTTCCTAAAACTTATTTACAAATAATATTTTTCTATAATTCTTAAAAACTAACAAAAACCTCTTTCTATAATCCCTTCTATTGTCTTTAATCACTGCACTAATGTATTTCAATTGTCTTTGGGATTTCACTTAAAATTATGCGGGTCACTCAAGTATAACAAAGAAATAATTTATGCAAAGCTTACATTTTGTTTAGTACAGGTAATTCAAGAAATTAATAACTCTCCTTCTTCGAAATGTTTGTTGGATATTATCCTACTTATCTGAATTATTTTAATGTTTTTTGAACTTTGAAATATTTTAAACAAACCAATATTTTTCTCGATTTTACATATCATAACAATATATATATATATATATATATATATATATATATATATATATATATATATATATATATATATAGATATATATATATATATATATATATATATATATATATATATATATATATAGTTTTAATATTACTTTATCATTTTTTGTACCCAAAATAAAACCAATTTAAAAGGACATAATTAGTTGGGATATGAGATTTATGTGATTACGCAAAGTATCATTTTATGAATATTCATTGATTTTTAATTAGGTGAATCAACATTGCTCGGGTAAAACTCATATAAATACCCTATTTATTCGGAGTAATTAATTCTAATTCCTATGAAAATTTAAATTAGGATTAGAGAAGGGTTTAAAGAGTTATGTTGGATTAATTTGTCAAACGTTGTACGTTAGGCCGGTCCTTTTATAGCCCTTAATGTTCAGAATGTAGTATTTATATACTGCCCATCTTTGTGTCATACTTTTTACTCCTGTTATAAGATTTGCTTCAAATGTTGTCAATCACATATAAAGCATTTGAAATTTTTTTTACATCCTTTATTTATTGTAAATTACTATAACACTGTAATAGTAAAAAATAATATTTATCTGTTGCCAAATGTTTGTCACTAAAATAGGTTCAAACTGGACATTAGCGGCAAATTTAAATGAGGTGTGTTCTGTTGTCCCGTGCATGTTTCTAGCCCCAACTACCCCATACTATATAATATAATATAGTAGAGGAGAAGGTACAAGTATGGGCTATCGCAATTAATATGAAATACACACCACCATCTATACGTCAATAGTTTGACTAGACACTCTTTAGTCTAAAATAACAACTAATAAAGATTACAGTTACCTAGGTCCAGTCACCGTTGAAACAATCACATATGTTGACGCTGTTCAAGAAATTTTTCAGGTATGTTTTTATTTCAATTTTTTTTCGGAAAACTAAGAATACATTTAATATTTTATCACACATCGTAAGCGAAAGGCTGATATTTTCATAATATTTTCGACTTTTTTCATTAGTTTGTGTTTCATTTTAGTTATTAATATTTGAATATGTTTGGTTATGTTGCAATATGGGCTAGCGTGGTGCTACAAATATGAGCTAGCCCATATTTGTGTGGTGCTACAAATATGAGCTAGCCCATATTTGTATCAGTTTGATCTACAGGGTTTTTTTCTTTTCAAAATGCCTAGAAAAAGTATTGTAAGTCCAAAACAACGAAAGTCCTGGGATCCAGATAGCATGAAATCTGCTATTCAAGCTGTGAGAGATAAAACAATGGGTACATTAAAAGCAGCTAAAACTTATATGTGCCGAGATCGACAGTTAAACAGTTAGCAAAAATTACTGAACTGAGTCCAGATAAAGCAGTACTTAAGAAACTGGAAAGACGAACTATTCTTGGCCCCGATTTAGAAAAATGTTTGGTGGACTATACTCTTCAAATAGAAGAGAAATTCTATGGTTTAACGCGGACTGATATCAAACGAATGACATTTAATCTGGCTGAATCAAATGGATTTAATTATTCCTCTATGTAGTTCAAAAAAGCTTGTAGAGGTTAGATAGATTTGTTCTTGGCGCGTCGTAAAAATACATTGGCTTTAAGGAGACCAACTGGAACGTCTTTTGGACGGGCAGCTAGCTTTAACAAAGAGAATGGTCCAATATTTTTTAATCATCTAGAAAAAACAAATGATACGTAAACACAATTTTTCAAGTAATCAGGTTTAAAATATAGATGAAACAGGCCTAACCATTGTGCAAAATAAAATTGCAGCAATAGTGGGGCTCAAAGGAAAGAGACAAATCGCATCGCTGACTTCGGCTGAGAGAGGATCATTGATCACTTTAATTGCATGTATGAGTGCTGGAGGGAATTTTATCCCACCTAAGTTAATCTTTCCAGGAAAGAATATGAATGTGCAAGTCATAAAAGGTACTCCTCCTGGATCGATATCAGCCGTTCATCCTACTGGTTGGGTGCAGTCTAATTTATTTACACAGTGGTTTAAACACTTCATAGATACCGTTAAACCCTCTAGTTTCCTGTATTTTTTAGATTGGATGGACACTACAGCCATACTCGCAATTTAGATGTGATCAATCGGACAAGGAAGAATAACACAGTTATAATCTCATTACTTCCACATTCAACACACAAAATGCAAACGCTAGACAAAACTTTCATGGGGACGCTTAAGACATACTATAGCGAAGAAATCAGATAATGGTTACGTCATAATAACCGCGCCCTCTCTTATTATGATATTGGAGAACATTTTGGCAAAGCATACCCAAAAAGCCAAACTGGAGAAATTGCTGTAAATGGATTCCGTGCCACTGGAATTTATCCATTGAATAAGACTATGTTCTCAGATGCAGATTTTATTGCAGCAGAAATTGAAAGTAACAATCACAGCCATGTAGAACCGCAAGCTATTGAACCTGCTATCCTACCAAAAACACCAGAAGCCAGCAACATCAGTGAACCAGATCCTTCTGGTTTGCAGAAGTTTGTAACTCCGCAAGCTATTGAACCGATATCCTACCAAAAACACCAGAAGCCAACAACATAAGTGAACGAGGTCCTTCTGGTTTGCAGAAGCTTGTAACTCCATTTGAAATATCGCCAGTGCCATCGATCAGGAAAAAATCTACAAATCGTGGTAGAGTTTATTACAGCTGCCGCCGTTTCTCGCAACCTAGCTTCCAACGCTTGCGATCGTTTCAGTCATCTACTTGTAGACCCCTATGTTCCATTGCACCTTTTACTTCTTGTGTCCACGATCTTCTTGGTTTTCCCTTTTTCCTGCGGTTGGTGGGGATCCACTGTAACATTCTCTTTGGCCATCGTTGCTCATTCATCCTTTCTACATGGCCATACCATTTTAGCCTTTTGTATTCTAGAGTTTCCAGGACGTCAATGTCTATGCCCATACGCTCTCTGATTTCAGTATTCCTTACTCTATCTCTTCTAGTGAGTTGGCAACATCTTCTCCAATAATTCATTTCCATTGCTTTTATTTTGGATGCGTCATTTTTATTTATTACCCAAAGCTCTGAACCATATGTAGCAATGCTTTCTATGATACTTTTGTATATCCTGATTTTTGTGTTTCGGGTGATGTGGTTATTCTAAAGTATACTATTCAGTTGACGTATTGCTGAATTTCCTTGACCAATTCTAGTAGCTATTTCTTTTGTATTCCGACCATTGTTTGTAATGTTTACACCGAGATATTTATAGCTATCAGTATTTTGAATTTGTTTGCTTCCTAGTTCTAAGTGCTTTCCTTCACCTCCCACTACTACGTACTCTGTTTTTGATGGATTAATTGATAAGCCCCACTTAGTATATTTTTCATCTATTTTTCGTAACATGTAGTGGATATCATCTTGATCTTCTGCAAGTATTACTTGGTCATCAGCAAAATGCAAGCTGTACAGTGTATGCTCTTCAATTTTAACACCCATAGGTTCACATTTTCTTTTCCAAATATCCAAAACCCCCTCTAAATAAATCTTAAAGAGTGTAGGTGCAATGCAGCAGCCTTGGCGAAGTCCTTTGGTCACTTTTATCTTTTTTGTCACTTTTTGTCCAATCTTTATTACACTCGTCATATCATCGTACAACTCCGTTACAGCATTAGGTAATGTAAATCGGTGGAATATTCTTGTCTTCTAGCACCTGCCATAGCTTGGCTAATGGGACACTGTCATACGCTTTTTGAAGATTAATAAATACCATGTGTGTCTCCATTTATGTTCCAAACGCTTTTCTATTGTTTGTTTTAGGCGAAACACATTCTCTATACAAGAACGACCAGTACGAAAGCCACTCTGATCTTCAGCGTCTTCCCAGCAATCTTCAATTCGGCTTTTAATTATCTTCCCGTAGACTCTACAGATTGAGTTAGTTACACTAATTCCTCGGTAGTTCTTACAATCTTTTCTGTCGCCTTTATTTTTGTATAGATTGCTGATATATGCAGTTTTCCATTCTGGGGGTAGCTCTTCTCCTCTCAAGAATAAATTAAAAATATAAGCCAATAGCTGAAATAGTCCCCCCGGTCCTGGAGTCTTTCCATTTTTCATAGCGTTGGCGTGTTTTTTAATTTCATCTGGTATTATTTAAAACTATGAGATTAAATGTACAAGCAGTAAAACGACACATTACGGCTGAGTCAACAAGGAAGGTGACTAAAAAAAAATTAAAACAAGTCAGAGAGGCGGCATAAAAAGGAAAAAGAAAGCTCTTCTGACAACGATAATGAGCAGGAATTTCAACCAGTTGATGAAGATATGGATTTGGAAGCGATTCTTGGTGTAACGGATCCGGAAAATACGGATGTAAATTCTATTTTCTGTGACGGAAAATTTTATGAGGATTATCGAGGTGAAAAATGGATTTAGTGCTTTATGTGCAACTTGTGGGCACATGTAGATTATTCTGGTGCAGAAAGAGACGAATATGTGTAAATATTGTATATAAAAAATTATAAAATAAAAATAAAAATTTTTTACTACTAGCCCATATTTATATCACCTTTCCGTTTTTTACTTAAATGACACCGTGAGTGTTTTTATGACATTACAGAAAAAAAATATCTTACTAGGCAGAAAAACGGACTAGCACAAAAGAGCAAAACAATTCTACATGCCAATTATGTAATTTGAACTTTTTCGATTAAAAAATAGTCAAGATATCAGCAATAAACAAAATGGTAGCCCATATTTGTACCTTCTTCTCTATGTTATACTATATTATGAAAAGCGATCCACAATTATTCTCATTACAGCTGGCTATCCGAGCAAAAAACTACTCATGTCTTATTTTATCGGAATGTTTGACTGATATAGAATGTTCGTAAAAAAGGTTATGGATTCGTCGGTTTGTCTGTCCTATGTATGTATGTGGGCAACTGAAACAAGGTATCTCGTAGACACCATGGTCTTCATTAGGGATTTGGTTTTTTACGGATCTGACGAGATTGGACAACTTGGAGTGAGTAGTGAAGATGGTTTTAATGCTTAGAGGAAGAAGAGTTCTACTGATCTTGTCAGTGACACCTTTAATGAAAGGTAGAAAGACTTTGGGTTGATCCGGAGGCAAGATTTCTTTTTTGGATGGAATGGGGTTTAGATGTTTTTGAATGCTATTTTTGATTTGGGTTTTGTGGTAGCCGTTTTGTAAGAGTGTTTGCCTTATTGAATTGATTCCGGATAATCTATGATTGTTGTCGCTAAGTCTTATGGAACGAGAAATGAGAGTGTTGACAACTGAATTGGGTTGGGCGGGGTGATGATGTGACTTGGAATTAAGATAACGGTTTTTATGAGTGGGTTTCCGGTAGGTACGGTAATGTATGATCCACAATTATTCTCATTACAACTGGCTATCCGAGCAAAAAACTACTCATGTCTTATTTTAATCTGAATTTGTATCATTGGTTTTAAATTAATGTTACTTTACATTGAAAAACATAAAAAAATCAGCCAAAATCTTTAACTCAGAACTTTAATCAAAAATTAAAAAATTACCAAAATTGTAAGTAAATATAAGTAATAAAAAAATCAAAGTAGACGCTGTATATGTTCACCACCAACATGTACATATATATCCGAATAGTACTGTAAAAGACGTCATAATAAACAGCAACATTAGAAAATTCTTCAACAAAATCTTCAAAACCATCTCGGTTGGAGTAAACCTATTCTTCATTAATTCTTTGGTCATTTCTAAAATACATTTCGAGCATAGATTGCTTTTGTTCATCCGTGAAAACTATTTTTGAAAATGATTTTGTTATTTTGTTTACTAATACTTGAAAAGTCAAAGTTGACGTAAACTGACAAGTATATCTGAATTAATGACATGCGCTGTATAACTATGTCTGTCCTGTCTTCCAGAGGCGTGTCAGCCGGGAGCTGACAGCCGTGCCGGACGCATCAAGGAATTTGGATATCGGTCAAATCCAAATTTCTAATTGATTCGATGCAGGGAAATTCCACTTTTGCTACGTAAAACAAAGTATTTGTTTTACATAAAAGCAGGTAAATTTTCTCTCATCGTTCAATCGAGCTTGCCTCTTCTACTGTAGACCTAGTCGGTGCTATTATTGTTCCTACTAAGTTATTGTTTTATTTCTGATTTCCTATATACCATTTTATTTTAGCATTATTGTATATTCAGACCTTTTCAGGTTAGAATATTACATTGATCTATATTTGTTCATGTACTGATTGTTTGATATTTTATTTGATTATTTTAATTGTTTATTTTTCTTTTATTTGGTGTCTAAGTTGTTCTTCCGTAAGTTAAGAACACTTAGAAATATTTATCTTGCTTTTTCTATTTTATATTTTGATTTGTACTTTGTCTAAGTAGTTCTTTTCGGTAAGTCAAAGAACTCTTAGAAATATTTCTCTGAATATTTGACTTGTTATTTTAATTGTGCGTCTAAGCCGTTCTTTTCCGGTAAGTAAAAAGAACACTTAGAAATATTTTCATAATCATTGTTGCAATATCATTTCCGATATTTTATCTAAGATATTTTCGTCCTTAAGTTAAGAAAATACTTAATCATAGCCCACTATGAATGCAATTATTTTGGATAACTGGATAAACGTTACTCAAGGGATCGTCTATTAATCATTAAGATCTTTAAAATCCTTCTACATCTCCACACCTCATAGAAATTAAGTTTTATTACCGCTTTTTATTAAATTCGATTTCTTGAGAATATAAAAATCAATATAGATATATTGTTCATGCTCTAAAAATTCAGAAATAATGACTTTTTGAAAAATTATCTTAACGGAAAGTTTTTGGACGATCAACTAAAAACTTATTGCAACGAATATTTTTCTTTACTGGCCTACATCACCGTCACTTAGATAAAAGTTATTCAGTCCCCAGAAGCTACGGATTTAATATATCTTACGACATGGAAAACAAAATATGGCCATGAATATTTTACAAGAAGAATAAAATCGGCTTAAATATGTATTATTTCCGAAATGGAGTATCGTCTGGGAAGATTTAGTGGTTTGGAAATTTGTCAAGGGATAGGCGAAGACGTGGTCTCGATATGATAATACAAAATATGTATTATGTGTAAGATTTTGTATTTATACCATATTTATATGAATGAATGAGGGATTATGATGCTGTTAAATAATTATAGACTAGGCGGGATCTGTAGAAATTCAGGCCATAATGGACATTTTCCATAGGAAGCAATTTTTTTGCTGGAATCTCTTCAGGATGTGCCCAATATCGATAATCACGATATGCGCCAGTCGCAAATCCTGTGCTAAATTTTTTATTTAACAAAATCTGAAAACAATTGAAAATTTCTCATTTTTTTGCTCCCATTTTCGTTTATAATTCGGAAAATATTGATCCTAGAGAAAAAATTATAAGAAGTTAAAAGTTTCGTTATTCAATTTTACATAATATTTCGTTAGCTAGAAATTAAAAATTTAATGTTTATTGTTGAAAAAATAGCAATAATTGGAAAAAAGGTACAAAAAAATGAAGTTAATCCTTTAAATGTTTTCGACTTTCTAAACTTGACTTACAAGCACCATATTCCGCCTAGAAAAACTTTTTAATATGTTTAAAACGTGTGCTAAATTCTGTTAAGATCGGTTGGATAGGTTTTGCATAATAATTTTGCAATCCAGCCTACTGGAAAAAAATCGCAAATTTTCAAATTTATAGTAGGCCCTAAATAAGGCACTCAGAAAATTGCAAATTTTTTTACATATAAAGGAAGGCTCAAACTTTCAAATGCTTTTTGTAAAATTCAAATCGGTTCACTAAGAAAGCCTAGAAATTTTTTTAAAATTTTAAACATTTTTTAGGCTTATAAACAAATTGAATAACTTTACGAGCTTTAAACATATCAATTTCAGAATTTATACACTTAAAGAACATTAAAAGACGCAATTAAAATTGTATCGGTATTGTATATGGGCCACTCGAAGTGCGATTTTACATTGAATAAAATTCGCTACTTGTACTTTAAAAAAGGTTGCAAAAATGTTCAATTGTTCATGCTGCCACCAACACAATCTGCAGCTGAGCAATACTCGCTTCGTGTATATTTCCAAGTACAGCAGTGGCTTGGAAATAACCTGAATGCTACTGAGTGGGGGTGGGAACTAATTCAAAATGGTCTTGAGCCAATACAAACTGAGCAGGTATTACTACCTGACTCATTATTCAGAAATATTAGCTGCAAATGTAAAAAACTTTGTACAAAAACATGCAGTTGTATCAAACATGGTCTCAAATGTTCTGACTATTGTCTTAACTGCAATGGTCAGACATGTAAAAATATTGAACACAGTAAATATTGGAAGAAGTTGAACGAGATATGGATATGGAGTCGATGGATTCCTTAGATTTTCTAGAGGCACAAGATAAAGCTACAGATGAAGGAGAGGAAACATTAAATTTACAGATCGAGGATGCAGATATTGAAATGGAAAATCAAGGTTTTGAGGATGAAATAAGACCTGAAGATCCTTGTCCTTCCAAAAAAAAGAAAAAGACTTAAAAAAAATGATTGAAGATTGAGTCAAAATGAAGTTTATTTATGAAAAATTTTTTTTTCGTTCGCCTTTGTTTTAACAATTTAAATTATTTATTAACAATTTATAAATACATATTTGTTTACTAAAAGTAACAATTTACTTCAATGTATAAATTGCAAGCTCAAAAAAAATGCATGAAGAAAAAATGCAATTACTTGTTTAACATACAATTGTTTATTGCAAATTTCCCAATTTGCAATTAAAAATGGTATTTGAAAATATGATATTTGAAATCCTTGTCGTCCGAGACATCGATTCAAAAGAAAAGAGCAAAATTGGTTAACAAGAAGCCGAAATAATGCAATTTTTAGCGCGCGCTGTGATTTTGAACTCACCGATTCACATTTCGAGTGAATGTTCCCCACCACCACCTGTCATGCATTCCGAGCGACATTTTACGCGAAAACGGTTTTTTATTTGTCTTTTTTATGGATGTTGCCATGAAGCGCATTACGTAAAACTTTTCATATAAAAAGTACTTGACAAGACGAGGGTATTTGTTTAAAAACGAGCCCTCTATCACTTATGATTACACGGCAAATGTATGCCAACTTTGACCTTCAATATCTCGGCAACCAGTAAACCGAATGTGTCTTTTTTTTTAAAGAAGCGTCTTTTAATGTTCTTTAAGTGTATAAATTTTGAAACTGATATGTTTAAAGCTCGTAAAGTTATTCAATTTGTTTATAAGCCTAATATATATAAAAAATATTTAAACTTTAAAAAAATTTGTAGGCTCTCCTAGTGCACCGATTTGAATTTTACAAAAAGCGTTTGAAAGATTGAGCCTTCCTTTATGTGTAAAAAAATTGGCAACTATCTGAGGGCCTTATTTAGGGCCTACAATAAATTTGAAAATTTGCGATTTTTTTCCAGTAGGCTGGGTTGCAAAATTATTATGCAAAACCTATCCGACCGATCTTAACAAAATTTAGTACACGTTTTAAACATATTAAAAGGTTTTTCTAGGCGGAATATGTAGCTTGTAAATCAAGTTTAGAAAGTCGAAAACATTTAAAGGATTAACTTTATTTTTTTGTACTTTTTTTCCAATTATTGCTATTTTTTCAACAATAAACATTAAATTTTCAATTTCTAGCTAACAAAATATTGTGTAAAATTTAATAACGAAACTTTTGACTTCCTATAATTTTTTCTCTAGGATCAATATTTTCCGAATTATAAACGAAAACAGGAGCAAAAAAATGAGAAATTTTCAATTGTTTTCAGATTTTGTTAAATAAAAAATTTAGCACAGGATTTGCGACTGGCGCATATCGTGATTATCGATATTGGGCACATCCTGAAGGGATTCCAGCAAAAAAATAGCTTCCTATGGAAAATGTCCAACCCAAAACAGATCCCGCCTAGACTATTATAACAAAATTTTCGAAGTAGAACAATGACAATTCGATTATAATTTAAGTTTTTGTTTTAATATCTTTTTTGGTAAGTATTTAGTATTGGGTTCGTGGCTCCATTTTTATTTTAAGAGTGATTAACTTCCTTCGTATCACTTTACAATTCTTTTTACGTCGACGGAACGTTATACCGGTATCATAAAAGCTTTTAGAGACTTTAAATTTTAATAAAAGCCGCAACTATAGCAAAGATCACATCAATATATCGACCTTCTGTATAGATAAGTTAAGAAAAATTACCAAGAAAAGTCTCTAGGGAAAACAACACATTAAAAACGCATTATAATTTGATCGACGTTCTGACACTGTTCGTCTCAGAGAGTCCTTGAGAGAATTCAAGACGTTCTCGCCTACGTAAATGGTTACCGAAAATGAGCACGTCGCCATATTTGGAGTCTAATTGATGAAAACGGTATTTTGGCGGTTTCCAGCGAAGTTAACATGGAAGTATGTTATTTGCAATAAATAGAATATTTAATAAATTGTTATCGAAGTAATTTCATTCAAAAATTATAATAATAATAATTATTCATCTGAAAAATTGCTCATTATGGACGAATTAATCAAAAAATAACGCGCAGTAACGGTTCTAATAGGTGGAAAATTGTACAAACCAAATAATTGAATTTTTGTACATAAATGTCTGCTGAAACATATCATTAAAATTTTAATTTTAATGAATACGTTTATATCCCAATTAATTAATTATCGAAGTACAAAGCATCGTTGATTGAAAATGATTTCATAATAAATGTCAGTTATTATGTAGTTGATTAAAATATTTAATTAGAACACAATCACATATCATAAATTAATATAAATTGCCTTAATGTAATAAGATGGAAAGGTGACGTAATAATATATGCAATTTTAATAATTTTGGTAAAATTTGATTAGTAAAAATATAGATAAATATGTGGTTCAATAAGTACGTAGCCTCACCGCCCGATAGCAACCATATCTAGAGAACAATCTATAGTCCGTCTAGAAAGTATCCAGAAAAAAAAAGCAAAATTATAATTTTCTATTCTATATTTCTATCACTTGAAATACAAAATTTCTCATTTACTTATACAACTTCTATTTAAATCTAAACACTTAACTAAACGTCCAGGTACACCCGAAACTAGGTCAAGGCCATAATTTTCGGTAATGGTGTTCCAGGGCTGTAAAACTGACCGAATCAAATCTTCTTTATCTCGTGACGGTGCTCGTTCCACTTCAATCTTCATCAGTTCCCATATGATTTTAATGGAGCTAAGATCTGGAGATGCTGCTGGTTACGGAATTGTTGTCAATTCGTTTTCTTGCATCCAAGCTTGAGTATAAACGGAAGTATGGCATCTTGCATTATCTTGCTGAAAACGTCACCCATCTGGATATAAAACATGAGCAGTTTCAAAAAAAAACCATTTAGGATGTCACAATATTTCGCACTATCAACAGTATTATTAACTATACAGAGAGATGTAGCACCACGCTGAGATATTGCTCCCCAAACCATTATTTTAGTGGAAAATTTGGAAATTTGAATGGTAACATTTTCTCTTGATAAGACTTTTAGATGATTTGCACCAAGCTGGAAACAACTTTTATCAGATATAAAGACATTATTAAAATTATCTTCTCGAAAACGTTGACAAAAATATATTCTTCGTTGCCTTTGCAGAAGTGTTATTGTAGGGATATTTTTTGGATTCCTTGATTTGTAGCTTTGCTTTTTTCAGAGAAATGCGGACAGTTTTAGGGCACACCTTTATTTTTGATTGATTTCCAAATCTGTTAGCTAATTTTCGAAACCCTAGGAGCGGATTTTGTCGTCCTAAAGCTTGATAAGACGTTTAGATGATTTGCACCAAGCTGGAAACAACTTTTATCAGATATAAAAACATTATTAAAAATTTTTTCTCGAAAACGTTGACAAAAATCTATTCTTCGTTGCCTTTGCAGAAGTGTTATTGTAGGGATTTTTTTTTTGATCCCTTGATATGTAGCCTTGCTTTTTCAGTGACATGCTGACAGTTTTAGGGCACAATTTTATTTTTCATTGATTTCCAAATCTGTTCGCTAATTTTCGAAACCCTAAATGTTTTTGCAAGGTAAATCGCTAATTTTTGCAAGGTAAATCGCACAGCGAAATCAAAAAGCTATTGGACGCTATCTACGGTGACCCTTCTGCTTTGACGGCAATCCTCAAAAATTTGTTTAATGAGTTTCAAAGTGGTTACACGTCGGTTTTTGATGAGTCACGTCCAGGTGCATAGAAATTAGTTACCACGGAGGATAAGATGGCAAAGATCCACGATCTCGTATTGACAGACCGCCAACAGGTACGTCAGATATCGATGACAGTATATATCTCAAAAGCGACGTATGTCATATCCTGCGTGCAATTTTGTGGATGAGAAAGCTGTCGGCGCGATGATTGCCGCGTTTGCTCACTCCGGGTAACAAGCTCAACCATGAGACCATTTCAGAGTAGTGATTGGCGCTATTTAAGCGTAATCCGAAGAAGTTTCTACGTCGTTTCGTAATCGTCGGCGCAACATGAATCCACTAATACACACCAGAGATCAAACGGAGGGCACCTAGCAAACGTGCTCCGAAGAAAGCGAAAAGTGTCCTATCGACCGGAATAATGATGGCCACCATTTTCTGGAATTCACAAGGGGTGATCTATGTCGAGTACCTGCAGATGGCGCCAATGTAGTAAGTCCCGTTGTGTCACCATTACTTTATATTGCCACAGTAGTAATCAAAATGGCGGCGGAACATTCTCGTGCATGTAAACGGAAAATAGACTTTTCTGAGTTTGATTCTGAACACAGTCACCAAGATCCGTTTTTAAATGAAAGCGAAGATGACAAAGACTACACAGTGTTCAGAAGTGGCAGCGATTCGTAAAATATAAACATAGAAACGGTAAGTTTATTAAATGTGTGGCTTGGCTAAAAATATTAGGATTGTGCTAAAGGTTTTTGTGGCTTATTCCTTTTTAGTAAAATACCTATTTTATTGCAGAAAAATGAAGAGCTTTATACTCCACAGGCTTCTCGAGATGTCTTGTTAACACCAGAAAGGAAGGCGCCTTAGATGGAGACACATCAATACCAAACGACATAATAAAATTAAGATAAAGATAAAAAGAAATCTAGGTTGTTTATATATAAACACAAAAGGGGAGAAAATAGAACCAAAAAAATTAGGTGCACCTTGCAGTTGCACAAAATATTGTAGAAAGATTTTGACGGGTAAGGAAAATGATATATTTATTGTTTTTTGGAACCTGGGTAATTTTGTCAAGCAAAATATTCAACTTTAAAAGTAATTCCAAGGAAGAGAAGTTACCCAAAGGAAACAAAACGAGATCATTCATGCAGAAATAATTCCATTAAATATAGAGTCAGAATAAATGGCGATAATATTAAAATTTTTAAGCAAAAGTTTCTTGCCATACACGGCATTTAAAAAAACGTCTTGAAAGACTAGTTGACCAAAATAAAGGAGGTGTTTTTACTCCAAATTCAGATGAAAGATGTACGCATGACAACAATAAGAAGAAAATACCAGAAGAACACTGTGAGAATGTTAGGCAGCATATTAATTTAATACCAAAATACACAAGTCATTACAGCGGGCAAAAAAACCCAAAGTCTACCCAGAGTCCGATCTGTCAATTTTCTGTCAATATCTTGAGTGGTGCCGCCAAAATAATTTTGTGACAGTAGCCCAAGATAAATATAGGCGCATATTCTGCTACTCCGAGTTCAATATAGGCTTTAAGTTACCTAAGAGCGATACTTGTAAAGTATGTGATGAAATTAATATAAAAATTAATAATGAACCTGACAAAGAAATTGCAAAGGCATTGAAAATTTATTGAGAGTTACATCAAAGACTTGCCCAGGCTATGCAGGATCTAATTAAACAGGACACTAAGCCCCAGAGGAGGCTAAAGCTACGGGAAATGCAATGGTTATCAGTTTTGACCTATAACAGGCTGTGCCAGTGCCAAATTTAACTGTGGGAGCAGCGTTTTATTCAAGAAAGGCATGGGTTTATAACCTCGGAATCCATGGACTGTATTAGTGGAAAGACCTACATGTACATGTGGCCAGCATTTTATATAAACATTTTCGAATTAATAGACCCACTGCTGATAAGCTTATAGTGAACACAGATAACTGCAGCGGCCAAATAAAAATTGGTCCCTATGTTGTTTATGGAAAACAGCTTACTATAGAAGACATTTTCACTTCTATTGAGCACAAATACTTGGTCGTAGGACATACAAGATTACCATGTGACCGTGAAGGCTATAAGGCAGTTCATATTGGGAAGAAAGGTTTGAGAAAGTCAATTTTATTTTCCAGGGATTTGAAATCAAAATATAGTGGGCATATTGCACTAAACAGAAAAAAAATTGATAAATTTTATGAAAATATTGGTTCTTGCCAACAGATGCTGATAATGAACAATTGGAAGACATTGAACATTTGAACGACTTTTCAGATATTAAATATTTTTTAATATTTTTTCAAAAACTATTCAAAAACCGTTAAATAAACATTTTTTGTATTACTTTTATTGTGTATTTAATAACATATTTCCAAAAGATTGTGGACCTTACTTCTGAGAAAAAAATGTAAAAATTGGGTTTCAGGATTTGAAAATAAGTTTAAAATAATGTTTCATCCAAAATATTGTTTGGTGGCATGTCCTAGCTTGTACGCATATGTTCGCATTGTACTAGCTTTACATGAACAAGATTATGTTTAATGTGCAACAGACAATATAATATCATCATCATCATTTGGCTCTACAAGTCTATGCGAGTCTTGGCCGCGTTTACTATTTCCCTGCATTGTTGTCGGTCCTGAGCAGCTATTTCCCATTGCTGTGTTTCCATTTTG
This sequence comes from Diabrotica undecimpunctata, assembly GCF_040954645.1. Lineage (NCBI taxonomy): Eukaryota > Metazoa > Arthropoda > Insecta > Coleoptera > Chrysomelidae > Diabrotica > Diabrotica undecimpunctata. The sequence goes on from NC_092811.1 coordinate 8,141,258, forward strand.
CGTAGATTACTGGCTACTGCGTCCTTCCATCTTTTTCTTGGCCAACTGACCTTCTGCCATCGGGCCTTTCCCAGAATGTGGCGTTCAGGAGTCTTTCGTCACTCGATCTTAGTACGTGGCCCACCCATCTTATTCGGTTTACTTTAATGTAGCGTACTATGTTTTAATCTCTATATACTGTCTGGAGTTCATCATTGTGTCTTCTTTTAAACTTTCCTGTTGTCTTTTCTGTGCAAGGCTCATAGATAGTCCACAGTATCTTCATTTCCAGTACCAGTAATTTTGTTGTTTCCCGCTGGTCCAGAGTCCATATCTCGCTTCTATACGTTATTATAGGACGAATTATTCTCTTATTTTTGCTGGTATTGAGAGTATTTTTGATTTAAGTACAGTCATTAATAAATAATATGCCCCCTTTCCTGCAATGATCCTGGCTGCTACGTCATTTTCATATTTATTTTCAGATGTTATGATCGCTCGCAGGTACTTGAATTCTTTGCCGACTTCAAAGTTGTATTCATTGATTGTTACGTTTTGTCTAACCCTTGGTCTTGGGTTCTTCCTTGGCTCCGTTTTCGAATAGGGTGAAAACTTCCTTTACATCTCTGGTGGATTATGCAATTATGTCCACGTCATCCGCAAACGCCAATAGTATTTTTGATCCTTGGGCGGCAAATCCGTTTGTCACTTGTGGTTGAGCTTTTATTACCGCATGTTTCAGTGCAAAATAAATAGCAGGGGGGTAGGAGGATCTCCTTGTCTAAGCCCGGAGTTAATGAGAAATTCCTCCGGCGTGGTGTTGTCAATTGTGATCCGTGCGGAAGCGTTCTCTGTACTCACCTGTGCTAATCGTTCCAGATTTCCAGCTACTCCCATTTCTACCATGGTTTCCCTCAATGCTTCTCTTCTGCTAACAGAATCGTAAGCTTGTTTAAAGTCCACGAAGATTTGGTGTATATTCTATTTAAACAATTTACTAATGTTTGTATTTTAAGAACGATTTCGGAAGTGGAAATTGAAACGTCAATAAACGTATTTTAACCTTTAATTGTGGCTTATTCCCATTTAAATAGTAATTAATTTAAAATGCCACAAGAAAATAGCTTCAGAACAATATTAATTAAGCATAAGGTAAAGTTAAAATTTCAAAAACTCTAAAGGAATTTCTAGAGGCTAATCAATAACTTTATATAACATAAAAAGCCATCAGAAAGGAAGAAGAATATATATATATATATATATATATATATATATATATATATATATATATATATATATATATATATATATATATATATATATATATGTTGAATCTATGACTCGCTGATTTCTTCCTTTTGCATTGGGTGTGCGAGTGGACTATATAAAACTTTATTTAGAAACAAGTAAAACTAGGAGACAAATATACATGAACATACATACATTTAAATATAATAAAACATAAAGGGCTACAAATTTAAATATTATGTGATACGCAACCGATACGACAACTAATATTTTATTCATAGTTGAAATGAGTACTTTGTACAAAATAAAGACAAACAATTTTCTTTACACTTTCCGATGCATTCGCAATCGCAATTGTGAATTCGCGAAAATAAATGCTGAATATTCAGTTTACACTAAAATTGTACTCCAATTAGACGAAAAACCTTTTGAAAACTAGCAATTAGCTAAACTAGCTCGTTGTAATTAAGGCTAATCTATTGAAATAATTCTAAATGTAAACACTCGCCACTGTAAACTTTAACTATAAATCTACTTAGTCAATATATATAGTTTCTGCTCTGTTTACAATGGTTAATGACGTTTGTAGCCCTCTGTTATTTGCATTACTCATTTAAATGACATCATACAAACAGTATTATGGCGATAAAATATATTCATAGGTGCAAAAAAAACAAAACTTTGTAGTATTTTTCAAAAGTTGTCAAACTATGGTATGCCGATTTTTATATTTTAAAAGAAAAGTCTCTAAAAAACTGTTTTACCTAAAATTTACAATTTTTTTAGAAAAAAATACAATGATCTAATGTTGTTCTAGAGCTTCATATGACAATAAAACCAAACCAAACAATACACCTTAACAACATATTCAATAATGATACAACCGTGGCGTGGGTTGGAACACTGTTCGGTATAATCTAAATTTTGCCTTTCTGGAGATGTTTTTTGATTTTAGTAGTTTGTGTAGTACCTCGATCGTCTTCGTTTCTCTCAAAATCCGCTTCTTAATATCTTAACTTTCTTTTCCTTTACTTGTTAGGCTTACTCCTAGATACGCAAACTCGGTTACTTTTCAAAGCAATAGTCTTTACTCTCGTTGTTTGTGGTAGTCTTCAGTTGGGTGTCTTCGTATGTGGTCTGCCTCAATTCCATATACTTTGTTTTTTACTTATTAAAAATCAGTCCATTCTGCCTAGCCTTCGCTTTAAAGAGTTTGGAAATCCTTAGCACCTCCCTTTTGTTCCACGTTATAAGTGATTCTCCTTCATGCTTGATTAGTTCTGCAGAAAAACCATTACTGCCTGCACTTTTGTTATTTTTCATGCTATATATGATTTCTATTATTTCTTCCGAAACTTTCCCTACAATTTCCACTTGCTCCTCATCATTTTTTTTTTTTTCGGTTTTTCATTAAGCAGCTCTTTGAAATGCTCTTGTCATCTACCCAGCTTCCCCTGCTTATCTCCTATTAGTTGTCCTTCTTTACTTTTGTAGTAATTCTATTTTCTTGCACCTTTGTCACTGCTCCTATTCACCTTCTGGTAGAAGTTTCTCACGGTTTTATTATTGTAATAATCTTCAATCTCTTGGAGCTTATTATCCATAGGCTCCCTTTTCCTGCTACTACATACTTTTTTCGCGTGTTTTCTTCATGCTTCGTATTCATTTCTAGTTTCGTCACTTGGTTAGTCCATATCTTTTAGTTTTTTGTTCCGCGTTATAAGTGATTCTCCTTCATGTTTAATTAGTTCTGCAGAAAGACCATTGCTGCCTGCACTTTTATTATTTTTCATGCTCTATATGATTTTATTATTCCTCCACGACTTTCCCTACAATTTCCACTTGCTCCTCATCATTTTTTTTCGGTTCTTCATTAATGAAGAACCGAAATGCCCTTATCATCTACCCAGCTTCTTCTGCTTATCTCCTATTAGTTGTCCTTCTTTACTTTTGAGGTAATTCTGTTTTCTTGCGCCTTGGTCACTGTTCCTGTTGACCTCCAGGTAGAAGTTTCTCACGTTTTTATTTTTGTAATAATCTTCAATCTTGAAGCTTTTTATCCATAGGCTCCGTTTTCTTGCTTCTACATACTTTTTTCGCATGTTTCTTTCATGCTTCGTATTTATTTATAGTTTCGTCACTTGGTTTGTCTATATCTTTTAGGTTTGCCATGTTTTGTTTGTTAGGGCTTTTCCTGCAATCAGTATCAAAACATTATTTTTTTTTCCTTCTTCACTTGACCTAACCGCTTTTCAGCTGATTCCTTCATATCTTCTTCTAATACTCCCCACTTCATTTTGATGTCACCTTAATTTTTACTTTGAAGTATTTTTGAATATACGAATGACAATAAATAGAGTAGTAAAGACGGCAAGAGACGGCAAGACAACTTATTGGACGCACATTGCAAAACAGACAGAGTTACGTCTACCTAAAAAGAAAAACAAGAAGAGAAAAAGACGCTGTAACAAATAATTTATTTTTCGTAGAGATATAATAAGGGTACTGTGCTGTCAATCATTATAAAGTACACAATATTTAATTTGAATTCAAATGCGTATTTTCCATTTTGTAAATATTGATTTTAATTATATTCAAGACCAATGTGCCAACTCCGTTAATATCCTCTCGGATTTCGATCTACTGCTATGTAACATATTTATTATATAATGACGTTTAGTTGATACAACGGTTTATCAAATTCAAGTGGTTTTGACTCGCACCTACTTTATAATAAACGGATGCGGTATCTCACACTTCCATATCCGGTAAAACCTCATCAGTTTGGATGGCGCTATATATATAATGGCTCAAATAGGATTTGTGTTAGTCACGTGTTATAATTATGAAATGATGACAAGAACAGTACGTTGAAAAACATAAATTTATTTGATATTAACCCTTATATATACGGGTTGATTCTGTCAGGCCACTATCTCTCCAGTATCTCTATTATGTCAGCCAATTTTGTACGGTTCTAACGGTCAACGGTACCTTTCAGAGATAAATAATACCATTCCTTGTAAATGTACAATTATTATAAGCTATAGTAGTTTGCCCATTCTTTTCTACCAAAGCATTATTTTGTGTCATATTGACCTGTAGCATTTGGGAACTTGAAGGTCCAGCTTCATTATTCATTACTATACTAAGATCTATATCGACATCGATATGGATCTTAATATAGTAAACACAACGCAAATTATCAACATAGTCTTCGCCTGGAGGGCGATACAAGAATCCAATAGATTATATTCTTGTCACGAAACAATCCAAAAAAAAAGGTGGAAAAATGTTTCGCAGATATCTGAAGCTTTTAAGACATAGGTGGGGGATACTAGATGATGAATAGATGAAAAGATACTCCTAGTTTTACCTTGTGTTTTTTTTATGCAATAATTTATGGTCACAATTTGATTTTTTGTCTATACATTTTTCCCTTATATTTTAAATAAACAATATTTATGTCATTTTTTTATGTCAAGAATATCTTTATTTTCCCGTTTTTTTAATTAAAATTGATAAATAATTTACAGAGATATTTGCAAAAAAGCATTTTTTTTGCACTAATTTATAAATTTTATTAATTTTTTTATTAACAAAATAAAATGGTATTAATATATTTAAACATCAAGGAATTACCATCTTTTAGATTTGTTCGAAATTTCCCCCCGATCAGTGAAATATTTATATAAGTTATTTAATTTGTTTATCCCTGAGGCTAATTATTTAAACTATTGAGCTTGCCCATGCATGATGCTAGACACATTCAGCAAATTTCATAGGATTCTTTAAGACTTAGACTATCTCAGAAGTTAAATGCATATTGAGTTTTCGTCGAAATTATTTACAAAATAAACTTTTGAAAAGGGGGAAATTGAAGAACGAATCATTCTGTCTCCGGCTTCGGCACGCAATGTAGCTTTTCTTTAATAATTTTAAAGTGTTTGTTTGTCCTTTTGTAGTGTAGTGTAATGTACAATTGTATGTTTATGACATTTTGTTCTTGTCAGATAGGCCGCAATTGACGAAATGCCCCTGAAGATGATCTAGGGATCGAAAGTACTTGGGCAAGATTAAATTATTAAACTGTGCTCGATATATGCCTTTTATTTGATCAAAGTTTAATTATAATTGTTTGTATTTTTATAATTAACAATATTGATTTTTATTCTATTTTTCTTACAAATATGATATACAATATTAATCTAATCGCCTTACTGCTTTGATAAAATAAGTCGATTTTTTCATCACTTGCCTTATTAAATTTTGCAATGTTTATTGAACTTTACTTTTTTTTATTTTCTTTACATACATTGGTTTAAAAGTTAAAATTTGGTTCATTTATTCGACTTTACTGTCAGGTCTGAACCTTTTTGTTGCAGGTTGTTGTCTTCACTTATTAAGTCAGCCTTTCCATACATTAACATATTAATGGGCGATCTTAATGCCAAGGTGGGTCAAGGTAAGGTAGGAAAACAAGTAGGAAAATATGGGCTTGAAAACAGAAATGACAGAGGAAACCGTTTGAATCAATTTTGCCAAAGTGAAGACTTCGTAATAACAAATACCTTTTTCAAATTACCTCCTCGACGGTTATATACATGGACATCTCCACAACATACCAAAGAAAAAATAGTGAGAAATCAAATAGACTACATTATGATAGCAAGGAGGTATCATAATGCTGTTAAATGTACTAAAACGTACCCAGGAGCTGATATAGGCTCAGATCATAACCCGGTAGGTACTGTGATAGAGGCGAGACCAAAAAAGATTAGAAGACCACACAGAAAGGCACTAGATTTAAATAAACTTAGAAACAAAAATATACGACAAGAAACAGGAGAAGAAATAAATGAAAACCTCCGTTCAGAGCAGCAACAAATTAACGATACAAACAATGTTAACCAAAAATTAAAGTACATAAATACAGCTATACAAACAGCAAGAAAGAAACATCTTACAAAAACAACAACAAAGAATAAGGGATGGATGACACAAGATATACTAGACTTGATGGAACAAAGAAGAAAGATGAAGAATTACTCAGACAAATACAAAGAAATAAATAAACATATAAAAAAAAGAATAAAAGAAGCCAAAGAGGAGTGGATTAAAGAACAATGTGAAGAAATGGAAACCTATGAGAAAAAGTACGATGCGTTCAATATGCACAAAAAAGTAAAAGAGATAACAGGAAGCATAAAGAAATGCCAAATAGGTAAACTTAAGGACAAAGATGAAAATTTTATTGTAGATCTAGAGAATAAAATAAAAAGATGAACAGAATACCTGAATGAATTATTTGAAGACGATAGAAACAACTTAACTCAGATAATCAATGCAACTGGGCCAGACATATTGAAAGAAGAAGTAGAATACGCAATAAGAAACGCTAAAAATGGAAAAGCAAATGGACCTGATGAAATTCCTACAGAACTGTTGAAGCTTTTGAATGATAAATCCGTAACCATAATATTAAATTTTGCAGCGAGGAGCTAAAACAGTTTCTCCTCCACTTTCCTATGTGGATCTTTCAAAAGTAACTTCGTTTCGAAAGGTTTTAAGTTTCGAAAAATTGGATGAATTTTATAGCTATAAAATTCAATTTAAAGTTTAGATTTTCATTCAAAATTTGTGCAAATTTTACTTCTTAATGTTTATAAACAATGGAGATATAATTAACAAAAAAATTGTCGCTAACTTCGTTCCTATTGTTCATAGAAGGTTTATTTTTTTTGTTAAATGTGAGTTTTTTTACCAGCTATCTAATGGTTGTACGTACAAGTCTGTAGCTTGATAAATATCGAATGTATTACAATTGTTTTTAAGTAAAAAACATACCCCTTTTTCAAACGTTTATTATGTAAATAATTTCGATGAAAACTTAATATTCATTTAACTTCTGAGATAGTATAAGTCTTAAAGAATCCTATGAAATTTGTTAAATGTGTCTAGCATCATTCATAGGGCAAGTTCAATGGTTTAAATAATTAGTCCCAGGGATAAACAAATTGAATAACTTTTAAACTATTTGACCGATCGGGGGTAAATTTCGCAAAAATTTAAAGGACGGTAATTCCTCAATGTTGAAATATATTAATAACATTTTATTTTGTTAATAAAAAAATTAATTTAATTTATAAATTAATGCAAAAAAACTGCTTTTTTGCAAATATCTCCGTAAATTATTTATCAATTTTAATTGAAAAAACGGGAAAATAAAGATATTCTTAATATAAAAAAATGGTATAAATATTGTTTATTGAAAATATAAGGGAAAAAACTTATAGATAAAAAATCAAATTCTGACCATAAATTATTGTTTAAAAAAAACGCAAGGTAAAAATAGGAGTATCTTTCATCTATTCGTCATCTAGTAACCCCCACTTATGTATTAAAAGCTTCAGATATCTGCGATACATTTTGCCCTGAAATCGATGATTTTTGTATAACCAGACTGGGCTACAAATAAAGACAAAAATAACTCTAAAACACCCGGAAAAGTTAAGAGAAGCATTGGATGACTGAAGAGACTCTCAGTCTTGTAGAAAAAAAAACTAGAAACGGCACATCAAATTCCAAACCAAAATAAATGGAGATATGCACCATAAATGCAACTACACTAATCCAAAAAATTAACGCACCATTAACAAAAACCAAAAAAAAAGCGATTCATTGGTGTTTTAAATTTAATTGTATTCATTTTTGTATGGAGTATACCATGTATTTGGAATGTTTTTATCAGGTTACTTGTATTGTTTTTTTCTTTCAACCGGTTTCTAAGGAACACAAAGAAAGGTGCTGTAAATTTGTTAATGTCGATAAGAGGTTAGTGTCATTTTTCAGACGTTGTGTGAATTATTGCTGTTTGCTGGTAACATTTTGCTATTGTTTTAATCAAAATGCAACGCGAATCGAGAAATTTGACCAATGAAGAGTGTACTTAAATAGTGGTTTTGCACAAAGAAGGTTGGAATTACAGACATTTAGGGGAATGGTTCGGCGTACACCATACATCGGTCTCACGAATGATAGAACGATACAGAGAGACCGGTAGTCACTCTAGGCGTCCAGTACAAGGTCTACATCGTGTAACAACGTCCGTTCAAGACCGTTTTTTACGACTTCGCACCCTAAGACAACGATTTGTAACTACCAGAAGCTTACAATACCAACTTGAAGATGTTCATAATGTTCGAATTAGCAATGAAACTGTTCGCCAACGTCTAAAGGAAGGTAACTTGGTAAATCGTATACCTGCCAGAGCGCCAGCCTTGAGCGTAGCTCATCGCAGAGCGCGTTTAGAATTTGCACGAAATCATACCCATTGGTTGGAGGCTGATTGGAATAGAGTTCTGTTTACAGATGAGAGCAGATTCTGTCTTTACAATTGTGATAGGCGTATTCGCGTGTACCGACGTCCGAACGAACGGTATGCACAGTGTAACATGCGACTTTATTCGGTGGAGGGTCGGAGGTGGTGTTGAATAACGGTACCATCAACGCTCACCGATATATCGTTGACGTTCTTCAAGACCACGTTGTGCCATTTGCTCCTTATATTGGCGAAAATTTTGTTCTAATGCACGACCGCACGTTGCAAATATAGTGCAAAATTATCTAGAGGAAGTTGGAATCGACGTTATGGAATGACCAGCGAATAGTGCCGATCTCAATCCTATAGAGAATATTTTTGACTAGCTTGGTAGACGTCTACGGAATTTTCCTAATCAACCAAACACTCTGCAGGAACTGGAACAACGTCTTGTCCAAATTTGGAACGAACTGGATCAGAATACTTTAAGACCGTTTATTTTAAGTATGAATCGTCGATGCCAAGTTGTCATTCGTAGCAGGGGTGGAAATACGTCTTATTAAGCAAAAAAATTGAACAATTTCTATTTTTAGAAATAGGAGATTTTGTTGTTAACTGTTTTAAGATTGTGTTAAGGTTATGAATATTGAAGATGGTTAGCGACAACATCACTAAATATGATTGTTTTACAAAGTAAAGTAATACAAAATAATATGCTTTTCATGTCAGTTAATATTTTCCTATTATATGGTAAGTTTTAAAGTGGTGCGTTAATTTCTTGGAGCAGTGTATATAACACTTGTGCAAAAGGGATAAAAATAATTGTATTAAAAACATGTGTCCAACTGGAGGAACGCGCTGAGCGGTAAGAATCTAGAGAACTTTTCTCAAAAGTCAAGTATCTAGCGAGAGAATTCAAACCGCAGACACAGATCTCTTTCTTTCTTTCTTTCTCCCCTTCCTTTTACCCTAACAGGGTGTCGGATTTGGGCTAGCTATTTTAATTTCCATTTACCCACCTCTTCCATTCTTTTCTGTTTCCTGTCATTATTTTCAATTCCTCGAGTGATTTTTGTTTAAGTTTTCCCGCCTCTACTACTTGCTGTATCCATTTTTTTCTTGGTCTGCCTCTTTTTCTTTTTCCGATGTTTTTTGCTTCATAAATTTTTCTTGTTATTTTATTGGATTGCATCCTCATCAGATCGCCATACCAGTTCATTTGTCTCTTTGCTATTTTGTTCATTATCGGTTCCTGGTTGGCCATTCTCCTAATAGTCTCGTTGCTTAATCTATCCCATTTTGTCTTTCCAACTATCCTTCTTAGATGTCTCATCTCCATTGCGTTTATCCTGCTCTTATGTTTTTCCAGAATTGTCCAGTTTTCACTTGCATAGAGCACAGTCGGTATCACTATTGTGTTATATATTTTTATTCTTGTTTCTCGTGCAAGTTCTCTTTTTCCCATTATTGGGGCTAACGCATAATATAACTTGTTTGATTTCTTTGCTCTATTTGTTATTTCCCAGTCTATTTTTCCATCATTAGTTATTATACTTCCCAGGTATTCGTAAGTTGTTACTATTTCCAATTCTGAGTTTTTACATTTTATCTGTATTTGATTATCTTCATTATCTCCTTTGCCGCTGATTATCATTATCTTACTTTTTTCCTCGTTTATCTCCATTTTAAGTTCTTCTATTTGTTCTACCCATATATCCATTAGTTTCTGCATTTTATTCTCGGAATCTGCTATTAGTACTATGTCGTCTGCATACATTAAGGACTCTATTGTTACCGGTTGTAATCTGCGGTAACCTATTATTGTCTGTAGTTTATTAGTTCTGACTCTAGTGTTTCTTATTAATTCGTTCATTACTATTATGAATAGCAAAGGGCTGAGACTATCTCCTTGTTTAATACCTCTCTTCCAATTAAATGCTTCCGATCTTTCCCCTGTTATTTGTACCCTTCCTTTTACCTCTTTGTAAGTACTTTCTATAATTTTTATCAATGCATTAGGTACGTTAATTTTCCTCAAGCATTTCCCTATAATATGTCTTTCTATCGTGTCAAATGCTGCTCTTAGGTCTATGAATGCTAATACTAGTTTTTTCCCCGTATCAATGCTTCTTTCTATTAGGTTTCTAATGATATATATGTTGTCATTTGTCTGTCTTCCCGGTCTAAATGCCATTTGTTCTTCTCCCAATACCATTTCTACTTCTTGTCTCAGTCTCTTCTCTATTATTTTCGTATATATTTTAAAGCACACCGATGACAGACATATTGCCCTATAGTTGTCGCAGTTTACATGTTCTCCTTTTTTGTATATTGGCACGATGATATTGTTCTTCCAGTCTTTAGGGATTGTTTGTTTTTCCCACGCCTCTTTATATATTTTCCATAGCCAGTTTATTCCTTCTTCTCCCATGTATTTTACCATTTCCGGTTCAATTTCATCATCTCCACCTGCCTTGCCTATTTTTATATTTGATAATCCTTCTATTACTTCTTCTCTACTTATTTGCTCTGGCTCCGTGTTTTCTTCGCCTTCATTGATTATATTGTCTTCCTTTATCACTTCGGTATCAAATTTTTTCTCATAATATTCTTTTCATACCCAAGCTATTTGTTCTGGGCTTATTTGTATTTGGTTTGAAGTATCTCTTACTGCGTTTATTTCCTTTCGTTTTCTCTGCCTTATATGCCGTATTGTCGTCCAAAAGTTTCTATTATTTGTTATATATTCTTCCTGAAGTTCTTCTCCAAATTCTTTCCATGTTTTTGTTTTTGCTTGTGTGACTGTCGTTTTTGCCAATCGTCTCTGCCTATAGTATTTTTCTTTATCTTCTTCTAATCCCGTTTCGTGGAATTTTTTCCATGCTATTTTCTTCTTTTTTATTTCTGTCTTCACTTCTTTATTCCACCACCTTGTCCTTTTTAACTGTTTATTATATTTTTTGATTCCACACACTTCAGTTGCTGTTGTCTTTAATACTTCACTGTATGTATTCCGTCTTTCTTCCATTGTCTATGTTTCTTTTTGGCGCTCTATTTGTCTCAGTCTTTTGTTAGTTTTCTCCGTGTAAAATTCTCGCACACTTTTTATCTTTAGTTTGTTTACATTTACTTTCTTGTACTCTTTTCTTTCCACTTCCTCCATTTTTTCATCCTCCAGTTTTGCAGTGACCATCCTTTGTTGTGTGGACAGTTCGGGTTCCTTTTCCGTTAAGATGTTTTTTATATTTTGTTATAGGTTTCTCGTATAGACTATATAGTCGATTAAGCTTTTCGCATTTCTCTCTTCAGCCACAAATGTATATTTGTCGTTAATGGTTTGTTCACTGAATGTGTTTCCTATTATCAGGTCATTGGTTTGGCAGAATTCCAGAATTCCATTTCTATTTAATGTTTCTTCCCCATATTGTCCAATGCATCCTAATCCCCTGTTAATATCCTTACCTACTCTTGAATTCCAATCGCCTAAGATTACTATTTTTTCTCTTGTCTCTCTTAATTTGTCTAATGCGTTTTGTAGTTCGTTGTAGAATTCTATCATTATCTCTTCTTCATTACCTTCTGTTGGTCCGTATATTTGTATTATTCCTATCTTGTCTTTTAGTTCTATTTGGGCTGTGATTATTCTAGATGATACTGCTTCGTAGTTTGTTATTCTTGATTCTATTCTTTTATTAACTATTATACCGACTCCTTCTTTTGCTCTGTGACCCTGTGGTACTCCGGAATAATATAGACTATATTTCTCATTGATATTGATGTGTCCTTTCCCTATCTTTTTTGTCTCGCTTATTCCCATTAATTGTACGTTCATTTTTTCCATTGCTTCCGTATCTTCTATTTCCTTGCCGGTCAGAGATGTCACATTCCAAGACACAGATCATCAAAGATAAAAGTGAAAATAACATAACAAACCCAGACATTATCACAGAGATGTGGAAACAATATTGCGAAATACTATTCTCTAACAACGACCCACCAGACAATAATATAGAGAAAAGAGGTTATGAAAAAGAACCTCAAATATTGAAATCAGAAATTGAGGCGGTAATTAAAAAGCGAAAATTTAGAAAAGCAGACGACGAAGATGGAATAACAGCTGAAACACTCAAAGAAATGAAAGAATTAGGGACGGAAATAATGCTTAGATTTTACAATAAGATCTGGAATAACGGAAAGTGGCCAAATGACCGGAATGAACTCACGTTTATTCCCACATATAAAAGGTTCACTGACAGATTGCAGTAATTACCGTACAGTAGCATTGATATCACACTCGAGCAAAGTTTTTCTAACCATCATCAATAAAAGACTAAATTCAATTCTCTTAATACAAATTCCCCAAGAACAACGCGGATTCCTCTCAGGTAGAGGAATAAGAGAACACAATCTTAATATTCGGCAAATTATCGAGAGTTTAACATAGAAACATATTTATAATTTGTTGACTATTCCAAGGCCTTCGATACTATAAAATGGGATAAAATGTGCATGTGCAAGAACATCTAATCTATTTATTACAAAAACTATATGTATATAATACTGCTAATGTAAGAGTTAATAATGTGGTTTCGAAAAGTTTTTGAGAAATGTCAAGGTATAGCAACGATAGGAGGAAGAAAAATCAAAAACCTACGTTAGGCTGATGATACTGTTATATTGGCGTCATCACCAGAAGAACTGGAACAAATTAGGAATAGGCTAGGCACGGTGACGACGGAATATGGTTTAAAAATAAATATATAGAAAACCAAAGTAATGATCATCGATAAAATCAGAAACAACCAAGGAGAGATAAGAAACATGGCAGGTTAGGAAGTGCTCAGGCAATTTAATTACTTAGGCTCCGTTATTACTAACAGTGGAGAATGCGAAGACGAGATCCATCGACGCATCACAACGGCCAGATCGGTAACAGCCAAACTCACAAAAATTTGGAAGAACACTCATCATCATCATCACTGGCTCGACAACCCTTTTTGAGTCTTGGCCTGTTCTAGGATTCTTCTCCATTCCGATCTGTTTCGTGCTTTTTTCTCCAGTTTTTTATTTTTAAGGTTGTTATATCATTTTCTATTTGTTCTAAGTATCTCAGTTTCGGTCTTCCTCTTGTTCTTTTTCCTACTGGCATCTGTTTGAATATTTTGTTTGGTATTTCGCCTTCTTCCATTCTTTCTACATGTCCTATCCAACGCAGCCGTCCTATTTTGATGAATGTTATAATATCCGGATCCTGGTATATTTTGTATAGTTCAGAGTTGTATCGTCTTCGCCATATTCCGTTTTCTTTTGTGCCCTTATATATGTGTCGCAAGATTTTTCTTTCGAAGGTGGCTTACAACGTTTCCTCTCTTTTAGTAAGTGTCCAGGTTTCTGAGCCATATGTGAGTACCGGTCTTATTAGGGTTTTATATATTTGGCATTTTGTCTTTCTTGCGACGTTATCTGATCTTAGGTGTCTAATTAAGCCATGGTAACATTTATTTGCAATAAATATTCGCCTCTTCACTTCTTCCGTAACGTTATTATCAGACGTGACTAGGGATCCCAAGTATATAAAGTTTTTTACCTCCTCTATGTTGTATTCTCCTATTGTTATATTTTGTGGCTGCCTTATTTCTGCATTTTTTCTTACCTGCATATATTTTGTTTTGGTCTGATTGATTTTAAGACCACTATTTTGTGCAGCTCGTTCTATTTGGTCGTATGCCTCTATCATTTCTCTTCTTGATCTTGCGATTATGTCAACATCATCTGCAAATGCTAGTATTTGCACGCTTTTATTAATGATTGTTCCTCGTGTATTGACTGTTGTGTCCCTCAGTATTTTCTCGAGCACGATGTTGAACAAGATGCATGATAGAGCGTCTCCCTGGCGTAGTCCCTTTTTCACATCTATTGTTTCCGTTAATTCATTTTGTATCTGGATTCTACTTTCTACTTTTAGAGATTCTTTTATCAGTTCTATTAGTTGTGTTGGTATATTAAATTCTTTCATTGCTTTTATTAAGAATTCTCGGTTTATATTGTCATATGCGCTTTCAAAGTCTATGAAGAGATGATGGGTGTCGATGTTATATTCACTTGTTTTTTCGAGGATCTGTCGTAGAACAAATATCTGGTCTATTGTTGACTTCTGTCTACAGAAGCCACTTTGGTATTTGCCAACTATTTTTTCAGCGTGTGGTCTAAGTCTTTCATAAATGACATTGGACATTATTTTGTATGCTGCATTCAGCAGCGTGAATGTTTGGAAGAACACTGACATCACAAAAAACAGAAAAATTTTGCCTTGTTTGAGCAGTGATATTTAGAGAACTGACTCAGAGTGGATAAAATTTTGTATAATTTAAGAGCATCTTTCTCAATCTGTGTGTCACAGTCATCATCCGACCAAATCGAATTTTTTCTACATATGTTTAGGAATGAAGAGTGTGTTTTCGATAAAAGCTTCGGCGCTTGTATGGATTGCTTTATCCAGAATTAACACCACATCATGACAGTTTTCAGAGTATATAACATTCTTTAGTTCCATTTTAAGGGTACTCTGAAATAATTCTAAAATGGCATTCTCTAATCTTAATTTCCTTTTTGGAAAGACAATGGTAGTTCATCAATATTTATTTATTTAATAGAAATTAAATGTAAATTTACTTTATTATAAATCAATTTGATACTTAAATGCCTATTTTGTACTTTTATGTAAATTCAGACTAACAACTCTCTACTAATAGTAGAAAAATTGCAATGAAACGGAGATATTGTGTAAATATATAATGTAGTTTTAGTTTAAACAACTTCTTTTAGCAAACTTGCGGCATTGTACTGAGCAAAATAAACTTTCTGACAAAATTACGAAATCAACAACATTTTAACTTTACACACAACTACATTTCCTAAAGTTTATTTTGAATAAAGTTCATATTTTTGTGTTTCAACTATACACACCTCTAACTGCGAGACTTACTTCTAAACTTAGCGTGAATTTTGTGTATGAAGATAAGTTATGAATTAAGTTTAAGATTAATAAAGTATTGTTACTACTTCCGCGAAGACTGTGCATGCATACTAATTTATAATTAAGGCAAAAGATAAAATACGGTATAAATATCTGCATAATAAGGACAACTCCTCTACCATGCACAAAAGTGTTCCAATTTATTGTTAAATACATATTGGTAGTAAGTGTAGGTTGCTATTGTGTAATTATGAGTTATGCCACCATTGTGTTTTGTAAGAGAGGTAATGATAATGCAGAAAACAATGTAGCATGTTGATTCTATTAAAATAATTTATTTATAATAACGAGTTTATTTAAGTCATTTCTAAATTAATATTTAAAAGGTTATGGACCCAGGAGATTCTTGGATAAATAGCTTGAGTAAAATTCAATTACATTCAAGGATGTTTGGTTGTAAACTGATTTTGTTTACAACCCTGTAATTTTTAAAGTGTTTGTATTAAATTCACTCCACCGTGTATGGCAAGAAGGCTAAAATATTCCGTTACAATAATAAAACACCACAGGTACAATCTAATATCACAATTGTAGAAAGTGACTCATGTTTTAATGGTTCTTATAGGCCAGTAAAATTAAACGTTTACTCTATGGAAAAAATATTTTTATTCCGAAAAATATGCGAAAATGGTTGCGTTTTGATTTAATTTGAGTTTCTTACCACTCCCTAACACGTGTTTCTGGGTCTTCCCGTCATCAGAGAGAGCTTGTAAGAAAACTCAAACTAAACCAAAACGCACCGACTACTCGGCAATTATA
Organism: Diabrotica undecimpunctata; assembly: GCF_040954645.1. NCBI lineage: Eukaryota > Metazoa > Arthropoda > Insecta > Coleoptera > Chrysomelidae > Diabrotica > Diabrotica undecimpunctata. Next base: position 8,157,601 of record NC_092811.1, read on the forward strand.
GAAAAAATAATTACCAGAGTATGCTACTAGAGTAGTTGAGTAAGAAACTCAAATTAAATCGAAACGCAACCATTTTCGCATATTTATCGTCCTTACTCGACGCAATGAGTACAAGAAAGATGGTAATTTATATAGGTAAATTGTTGATGCATAGTGGAATATAAATATTCCCAGCATCGCTCTTAATGGCTTGATTAAGCGTGAGTATACAATTTACTTTAATTGCTATCGACACATTTAACTTCATTTTTATTCCGACAAAAGAAGAAAATTTATTTATTATTTATTAAACAAATTAGAGGATTAATGAAAAATCTGTTTAATCTCTTAAAAATTGACAAAAAACTTCTTCTTCTGACTGTTTAGAAAATATGCGTTGATATAGAAGAGATTTAATTTTATATGAAATCAATTTTAATAAGTTGACTGGTCTATTTTAAAACTGTTCAAATGTTTTGGTAAAGATTTAAACTGGTCAGTGTGTATGATTAAACTTGAAGTTATCTGCAATATTGTAGTTGATATATTTCTCTACTACTACTACTAAGGATTTCCACAGTTTTCACTGTCTTTCTTCACTCAACCGTTTTCTCCAATTTTCCCTGTCATTCCAGTCTCCATCTCGCAGGGTTCTTTTCTCCATAGCCTCGTCGATTTCATCTCTGAATGACCTTCGGGGTCTTCCTCTCTTTCTTCTTCCAGTCGGGCTCCATTCTGTGATTTTATTTATCCAGCGTCCTCTATCCGCTCTTCTGACGTGGCCGTACCAGGATAGCCTCTTCTCCTCTATATAGTCGATTATGTCTGATTGCACTCCCATTCTCCGCTTAATCTCTGCGTTTTCAATTCTGTCTCTTTTTGTAAGTCTACAGCTTCTCCTCAGGAACTCCATTTCTACTGCTCTTATTCTACCTCTATTTCTCTTGTTTATTGTCCAGTTTTCGGACCCATATGTCAGGATACTTCTTGTCAGGGTATTATATATTCTCTTTTTTGTCTTTATCGTAATGTTCTTATCCCACAACACTGAGTTTAGTTGTCTTATAATGTTTCTTGTTTGTCTCAGTCTGTTGTTTATATCTTCTTCTGTTGTTCCCTGATTCGATATTATGGTTCCTAAATACTTGAATTTATCTGTTCCATTTATTTGTCTTCCCTCTTCTATCTCTAGGTTTCTCATATCCTTGTTTTCTGTTGTTAGGTATTCGGTTTTCTCTAAGTTTATTTCCATTCCGTTGTTTTTATATTCTTCTTCTAGTTTTCTGAGCATAAAGCTGAGATCTTCTTCATCTTGTGCGATGACTACTTGATCGTCGGCAAAACTTAAGGTGTATAGGTATTCGTCTCTTACTGGTATGCCCATTCCTTCGCACTTTCTCCTCCATGGTTTGAGTGTCTTTTCCAAGAATATTTTAAACCGAGTAGGGGACGTAGCACAGCCTTGTAGAAGTCCTTTTGTCGTCTTAAATGGATTGTAGGCTTTATTTCCACATTTAATAGCTACTTTGTTTTCTTTGTATAGTGCTTTAACTGCTTTTATTAGTGTTTGTCGGATTCCGAGATCATTCATTGCTTCCCATAATTTGACTCTCGGTATTGAGTCATATGCTTTCTTTAGATCAACAAAGGCCAGATGGACCGGTCTACCTTTTGCCATTTTCTTCTCTATCAGTTGTTCTAATGTGTACGTATGATCTAGGCATGATTTTCTTACTGTGAACCCTGCTTGGTCTTCTCCAATTTTTCCTATTATTTCAGTTTCTAGTTTTTCTTTAATAATTTTCCCGTAAAGTCTACCTACCGACGATATTATACTAATTTCTCTATAGTTTTCACATTTTTTCCTGTTTCCTTTCTTATGTATGGATGTGATGTATGCTTGTGTCCATTCCGCAGGTATTTCTTCTCCATTTAGTCCTCTTTCGAACATTCTATGTAGCATGCGGAATAACTTTTCCGTTCCGTTTTTAATTAGTTCGTTTGGTATTCCTCCGGGTCCTTTGGCTTTTTTGTTCTTCAATGTCTTGATTGCTCTCTTAACTTCTGCCAGGCTTATTTCTATCTGGTCGTATGCCCCATTTCCTGCATGTTCTATATTCTCTTCCTGAAATTGGGGACGGTTTTCTGTAAGTAGTTCTACGTGGTATTCTTGCCACTCGTTTTTACTAATTTTGCTATATATTTCTCTAACGGTAGATAATATCTGCGATAAACAACATCATCGCAAATTATGGTGATGTAACTGGCAACACTACCATTATAAACATACTAAATATGCCCATTTACAAGAACTAAAAGAGTTTATTCCTGCAGATTGCATTTATTCTATATAAGTTTTTTGAATAATCTATACCATAATGGAATTATCGACCGATGCCACACTAAAAACACACCCTGTATATACGGTGCTAACCAAAATTTTAAAGACCAGAAAAATTAAATGCTACAAAGTTTGTGTAATATTCTGGCTAAGGTATAGTGTTAAGTTTTTTAGTTTATCACTTTCGAGTTTTTAAGCAGATACAGCAACTTGATACGCAGCATCTAAGCTGCTGAGCTACGGTCACTACATAAGGCTAAATTAAAAACCCTGACATCAAGTTAAGGAACAACATTTTCAGTGCTTTATGATAGTTTTCACATAAATAATATTTAATAAATGAAAAATAAAAATGTGTATCTCGGAGGTAAAGGACACTATGTCCATTTTTATCGAAATTTAGATTATTGCACTTTTGAATATCAATTTTCTGGCTCTACACATAGGTAAACCATACTATGTCTAGAGACAATTTTACTGCAAGTTACCGACTTTTTAATAAACACCAAGTCCACTTCCAGTCAGAGGTAAACAACACCATGTGGACTTGGTGTTGTTTACCTCTACTATATGTGTGCACCGTCATTTACCATCCGGACATAGTGTTATGTAGCCTTCTACACTTCCCGTCATATAGAAATGGTACACTTTTTTTCCCAATGTAAACCAGTGTTCAGACCAGAGATATATAAGAGAGCCTCTCTTACATATCTCTGGTTCAGACTGGAGACAATGGTTCGTGAAACAATTCATTGTTGCCATGACAGATAACGGAATTGCACTAAATCTAAATAAAAAAATAACGTTCAAAAATGTGTTTAGCTAAATATCATTTTTATTATTAACACCAAAAAACGGTATCTAATAAATTTAATAACCAGAGAGACGGTTGAGTTAATGTCCAAAATGTTTGAAGAATTTTTTAATAATGGAGATATGACAAAATACTATTATTTCAGCAGTTTCGAATTATAATACATATATTTAAATTCCAGACTTGTTCACTGTAAAAGTTATTCATTTTATATTAATTTCAAATTAAATTTTTAATTTTTCCAGTTTGGTTTATTTATTCTAGTACGCCACAACTCAATACAGTTTTGTGCTACACTTTACGAGAAACGAATGACAGCTCTCGATTTGAAATTAAACATAATACTCGTAATTTAAAGTCATGTCAAAATTTTTTATTTTTTAACATTATTTTTGAATTAAAATATTTTCATAAATTATAATAAAACACGATTCAAGTCCTTCTTTTAGCTGGTTTGTTAGCTGGACATTGATAAAATCTATGAGCCTCTAATTGGTGAATGCTCAGAATCGGACGACAATGATATGAGACGTATTAGTGGCGCAATAAAAAAAAACTTCTTTAGGACGATTTATCCCTAAGCAGTGATGCAGGCAATTTCAATGAACATAATGAAGTTATTTTAGAAGAAGAGAAAAGTGTTAAAAGAAATGTACAAAATATAACTAAGTGCAAACAAAAAGGTAAAAAACGTGTAGTAAATGAACAAAATTGGGCCTGTAATGTTCGCAAACGAAAAATAGCTGGTGGGAAAGAGTATCTCAGTAAAAGAAGCAAAGACATGCCTGTAAAAATGTTAAAGCCTCCTTGCATGTGTCGCATGAAATGCTCTGAAAGATGGCCAGAATACGAAAGACAAAAAATTTTCAACTCATACTGGACTGAGACAAACGTGTCAGATCTTAAAAAGCAATTTATCTTCTCATGTATCGACATCCAACCTACTCTTCGATCAAGAAAAAAAGATCTAAATTCTACCAAATCTAAAAATAATACACTACACTACCATTTTACAGTGAACAATCAGCTATTGAAGGTGTGCAAGGTTATGTTTGTAAACACACTTTGTATATCTAATTTAGTAGTAGTAAATATGTTGAAAAAATTGAGCCATGAGGTTTAATAAAAGCTGATCAAAGAGTAAACACACGCCAACCAATAAAACTCCTACCGAAACCATAAATAGTATACATCAAAATATTAAATCATTCCCAAAATACGAGAGTCATTATTCCAGAGAAAGGAGTAAGAGAGATTATCTGGGCACAGAACTTATAATAGAAAAGATGTATTAACTGTACATTGATGAATGCAATGAAAGACATGTAGATCCAAAGCTCAGAACAAAAAAGTGGTTGTACGCAGATATTTTTAATAAAGACTTCAAGTTGTCGTTTAAACCGCCCGAAAGAGACATTTGCGATACATGCAGTACATTCACCGCTCAATTAAAAAATAATCTTACTGCAGATGAACTACCCAGTGTACAGGCTGATCATGATTCTCACCTAATTGAATCTAAAACTCGGTATAACTTAAAACAATTGGCCTTTATAATAGCTAAAGAGTCACCAAAATACAAAGTACTATCTGGTGATTTGCAAAAATGTTTGCCTTCACCACTAAAAAACAATTGTATTAGTTTCTACAAAAGGAAGCTTTGGATATTAAATTTTACATTACATGATGCCAGTGATTCTTCTGTACAATGTATATTGTGGGACGAATCGAAAGGGACCCGAGGTGCAAATGAAATTGCCTCGTCAATTTTGAAATGGGCTGACAATACAATTCCAGGTAGTCAAGTAGAGGACATCACTCTTTGGACCAATAACTGCTATGGATAAAATAAAAATATAAGTATTATAATGTGCTATTTTTGGATACTGCAAATAAAGACGATCACTCAAAATTTTTTACTGAAAGGGCACACACATATGGAAGCAGACACTGTTCAGGCTTTAATCGAAAGAAAAAGAAAGAACCTCTCCAATTTGGCCTTTTAACACCATGGGACTGGCAACAACTAGTTAGGCAAACATCAGGTAAATACACAGTGCACAATATGGAACTTGCAGATTTCAAAAACTTCAAAACGCTGTTCGATAAGAAATTGTCATCTAATCCTCCTTTTGTAAGTAGAAAAAAAAATGTTAATAAAGACCTTGTTCTACTGTCAACATGTATTTTCCTACAAGTCCAACCAGAACACATTGGAAGGTTCTTTTATAAGACCGATTTCAATAATCAAAATATGTATGAAGTGGACTTCATGAGGTATCGAAGACAGCAAGTAACGATTCCAACCCAATTAAATCAAGTCTCAGTAATCCCATTACCAATCACAAAACAAAAGTACAATGACTTAATTGCATTACTGCCTTTTGTTCCGTAAGTTTGTCATGCGTTTTATCAAAATTTAACACATAGCGATGTAACCACAAACGATTACCCACAAGAAGATGAAGATGATATAGAGCATCTTTAACACTTTTGAAACTTGTCTATAATTTTACTTAATTATTATAACATTATAATATTTACCTCTAATAAAATAATAGTATAGGCTGTTTAATGTGGCTGTATTGTTTATTTCGTAAAGACCTTAACATGCAATGCCACATTATGTAAAAAAAGTTGTTAGAGGTAAACAACACTATGTCCAACTAAACATTTTTAAAAAAATTTTAAATAAGGAACGGTAAACCTCAGGTATATAACACTTAATGGAATGAAAAACGATTATACACACCACAATAATAATATATTAATCTTGGTTAAATATAAGAAACATTGGAGTATTTACTACAAATTTAAAAAATTTTAAAACTGCTCTCCTGAAAAAGTAGGAAAATGGACATAGTGTCCTTTACCTCCGAGGTACCGAAATATTTAACTTTCATTGAAAAGTGCCGCTTAATCAAAGCAATATAAAAAATGTCCTGGCTTTGGTCGTTGTTGCATGTAATTAACAAACGATATAAGAGTTCCACGTGTCACGTACCTTGAATTCCCTCACTAAAGAATTATTTCTTAATACGAATTTTAACAAAATTCCACTTCACGAAATACCTTTCCATTGAAGGTAACCCCACCCCCGTTTGTAACGGCCTGTGCTCAAAAATTTTCCTTTTAAAAAGGAAGGTTAATGAAAATTCAAATATATTTTTCATCTCTCGCACCTTTTTTATGCCCTAATAACTCGGAAGAGTGACTGCGGGACCAATTTAATTTTATAAATTCATTACTTTGCGTTGTTTAACTCCTGTGCATACAAATTAATTATAACTGAGTCTAAATTTATATCTCCAGGAGATATCTGTGAATGGCAAAATGTTTTTTCGAGCAGGGATTTTAAATTTTGATGTTTTGATTGGTAATTAAATTTTTGAAGTTTTCTATAGCAGAAAAGCTGCTTTATAAGTTTGGAGTTATTAAAAAAGCAGGTTTGAAACATACAATCTTACATTTTGCATTAGTAATTTTGCTTTTTTTGTGCTATAAAAGTTTTTAAAAAGTAAAATTAAGCAAATGTTAACTAAAATATCATACCTATACTTATTCAAGAATAAATGTGCACAAATAATACACAGCTCCTTAATATGTGTCTTCTAAGAATTGCAAGGTAATACAGATGACAACAATATATATTATTTCATTTAAGCAAAAATCTTTGGCGAATTGGTTTTTAGTAGTTTCTAGGAGATATGTTGTGGAATATAACTTTAATATTCTTGATATCTCTCTTATATCTTATACCATTGTCTGTATTACCCTGCAATTTTTAGAAGGCACAGATTAAAGCCAAAGTCTGAATTTTGGTTTCTTCAACAGAAATCTTCGAATTATAACTTTCGCTATTTATTATCAAATGTCGCTATAGAGTCCATACTTCTTCCTTCTTGTATGAGTACTTCAAGGCCTGTTTCTTCTTTAGTATAAGTCTCCTAAATTGTTTAAATAATCGCACCATCTTTTTCTTGGTCTGCCAATACCTCTTCATCCACTTAGTGACTTATCTCGTGCTACTCGTACTATCCTATCCTCTGCCATTCTACTAATGTGTTCGTTCCACTCCTGTTTCCGTTTTGTCACCCATCCATTTATGTCTTCTATATTGCATGCTCTTCTTATGTTTTTGGCTTCTGTTTCTCTCGTTTTCCATTTATCGCGGACTGTATTCAAATATAGAAGTAGATGTTTATGATGGTGTGTATAATATTGATTGGTATGTTTTTTTTATACAGTAGGTGTAAAACATCTTCGACTTGGATGCCATCGAAAGCTTTTGTCAGGTCTATAAAACATAGATATGCTGGTTTATTGTACCCGATGGCCTTTTCTGTGATTTGTCTTCGTACAAATAAGGCGTCTTCGCAGGATCTTCCGGATCTGAATCTTTGTTGCTTATCTGATAAAGTTTTTAGTTTATTGATTTTGTTAGTTGGAACTTTTGTGGTAAGCTTAAGTGCGGTGTTCAGTAGATTTATACCTCTATAATTGTTGGGGCCTTCTTTATCTCGTTTCTTTAACATTGGTATCAGTATGCTATTTCTTCATGTGTCTGGTATCTTGCAGTGCAATATTAATTTATGTATATGTTTTGTCATCTCTTGGATTATACTTTCTCCTCTGATTTTGGTCATTCCGTCTGGTCTTGGTGACTTTCTATTTTTATGTGAAATTATGGTTATCTCTACTTCCTGAAAACTGATTTTTATTTCGTGTCGTAATTCAGGTACGTTTTTGTGTTGATTATTATTGTTCTTCAGTCCCAGTACGTTATTTTTATATGTATTAAGAACTAAAAGCTAAAACAACATAAAACGAGCAATAAACAACTGAAACACAATAAATGACACTAAATAATAACAAATTAAATAAGCAACAATAACATTAATTGAGAGTGAGATTGACAAACCAAGTATTGTATTGGGATATTAGTACGATTGGGCATCACCAATGTGATGGAAGCTGCACTAAATAGTCTGATGGTCACTACTAGAACTACTCAATAAACGTATCTCAACTTATGATTTTTGCTCACAGTAATTCACACAATTACTCACGTTACATTTTCTTGCTTAAATGTTAAATATAATATTTATATTATTTGAATGTCCAGCAATAAAATAACCGACTTACACAAGCTTGAAAAAATGATTTGCCCAGCGACGAATATATTTTTAGCATATTTTTTATTCTGGGGGCGCACATGTAGCAGATGGACGTTCTGTTACCTTTTATATAAATGGGTCTACACAAATGACATTCTGAAATATACATTCACGAAGAAAAGAAACTATATTACGGCCTAAATATTTTTCTTTGTCGAGATCGGACAAAATATGTCACCAGATATTTTTATTATATTTTATTATGTTCTTAAAAAAAAAGAGAGTGTTTGCTAAATAAAATTAAAAATTCACTTTTATGATAATTATAAACGTGTAGTGAATGTCTGAAATCTATATTATTAATCTATCCGTACGAAATTGCAATGTTTGCCAATAAATAAAATAGGATGAGAAATAAAAAAACCCATACAAAAATAAACATATTTTTTTCATTCTTCTAAGAAATCTCATTTTGTTAGCTTAGATTTTATACTTACCTCTTTGAGTCATTACCTAGCTATCACATCCGAATATCGTCGACTTGCTGCCAAAACAAGCTAACTCCACTTTATTTATGTCGAATCTGAGTTAAGTATTCCTTTATATGTGAAGGTTTTAAAAGAATGAATGATAAAACCAGATAAGTCCAAACAGATTTTAAATGTGCTAATCAGAAGGGGTTAAAAAAAACTAACTTCAATCATATTATTTTTATTCTGCCAAAAATAGATATATACAGTTGTCTGTTAAAATAAAATAATATTTTAATATTTAAAATATTCTAGTTCTGGTAAAATAAGACAAGAGCCAGTTAGGTTATTTTCGCCGTACTATTTCGGTACTGGTCCTTCGACCCGGATAGGTCAAGTCTGGATATGACGATGATCTTAATTGGAGCTACCCTTGTTTTAGCACAAAATAAGTTTTAGGTTATGTTTCCTTATATTGTCAATACATCGTACATAGACAAAAGCACGAAATGCAAACTCCGAAGCATTGCAAAATCCATGCAGTTGAACCGAAGTAGGATTTGGACAAAAAAACTGTATGGGTATTTTGAGACTGTTAAGTAAAGCCAACTCTGATCTGTAATTTTACCATACACTCTGTAGTCGAAGGGGCAAAGACTCATCTCATGAAACCTATAACTTCCAAAGTTTTTGGATAATGATTTTGGAAGTAACTGTAACTAGAGGTATTAGTACCAGTGGATCAAATATCTTTGATCCACTGGTACTAATCGGCAATCTGGCAATCGAACATCAAATTTGTCTCTTTCAGAGTTCCAAGCTAAACCCAGAGTTTTTCTTGTGGTTCAGTACCAATCTGTATGATGGATAATTCCTCGTCAGAATCAGCAATGCGTTTGTCATTGGATTTCCACTTCCTCAAGGTGAATCCATAACGGTTTAACAGATCAGATAATTTAGTTTTTATCTTTAGAACATCTTTAGGTTTTTCACCAACAGTAAAAAGATCGTCTACTTAGAATGAATGACAAATCAGGATGCTCCTCTAAATTTAGATGAATTATCACATGTAAAGATCTAATAACCAAGAGGGTCGAAGACACTTAACCGTAAGTGACGGTCTTAAGAGTGGAATTTCATTAGTTTGATAAAATTGCTGTACTGTAACGATAAGACTACCAAAGAGAATTGAAGTACTATTATAAAAATGATACCTTGATTAACCATGGGAGCTTATCGTCTATGCCTTGCTTAGCTCAGTATCTCAAGTGTGAGTTCGTCTTGTCTTAAACTAGGAATTGAACCTGAACTCTCAGCTGATAGCATATGAGACAAATTTTAACTAAACATATTTATTAAAAAGAATAAAAAACAAACAATAATCCACCCTGCCAAAGCTTAACAATAATTATGGATACTTATGACTTCAATAGGCTGCTTGTGTGTTGTAGATGTTAGGTCCTCAAATGGTTAATAAATTTCCATATTTTGTTAAGAATTTAGGTTAGGTCCTCCAATGGTTAATAAATATTTATGATTTGTAATAAACTCGAACGTGGTCAATAAATTTTCAAACTGGTCAATAAAATTGGAATGTTGTTAATAAACCCAATAAACTAAAAATACAACAATTTGCATTAGACACATCAAAAGGGGTTTAACTTCCTTGCCATTTTACAAAAATTACAATAAAACAAATAGCAAATGGCAAGGATAAAATGAAATAGAATTATTATTACACTTAGTTAAATTCTGTTAAGATTTCCACTGCACAAAATTAAGAAAAAATCATAATTAATTCAAGAAGCGTGGTTTCGAAAGAAGTAAGGTTAAGAATATCGGAAACGTTGTCAGAATTATAGAATAAAGATTACGATGAAAGTACTTACCCCAAGAGAATTTTGTAGACCATAAAATGAGGCTTATAATAATGTTTGCCTTCTTTTATAAATTTCAGAAAGAGACAAAAAATTATATTCCCACTACGTTAGAAAAGTTGACTGACAGAAACTAAGTGGGAGATTGAAATGAAGTTAGCACAGATGACATAGGACGTAAGCCTATGATAGAAATAGCTTTTGTCAACATGGGAACAAAATATCTAGTCTACCGGACAGAAATAGAGAGGGCGAATATTTATTCTACTGGATAGAAAGAGAAGGAAAAGAAAGACAGAGGGAGAGAGAAAAACAGAGGGCGCCAACTACTTTTTAAATAAAAAATAGTAAAAAGAGAAATAAAGTTAAAGTAATTAATAAATTAATAAAGAAAATAATTATTCAAATATGAATTAGTAGAGATCTGAGGTTTATAACATTACAGTACTGTTTTTTAATATTTATGTTGATCCTCTTTTATAATTACCTGACCATACTCAATATCAATGCCTAACACAATGTTATGCGTTCTAAAACGGAATAAAATGTTAAATGAGGAATCTTGTACTGTTGGTTCAGGTAACATCAAGCTCTTAACCGAAAGACCGGAACTGCTAGATTGACTTCCATTGAAACCACTCTTAATTTTGTATTGACAAATTTATGCATTCATTTATAAAGTTTCAGGTCGAGATTTCTCTCCAGGTTTCCTATCAAGTTAAGAAATGGTTTGATAGCATTAGTCTTTGAATCACGTAAACAGGAACAGACGAGTTTGAGAAGAATAGATACAGTAAATCGTCCGTCAGTGTATTCGAAAGTTGTCTCGTTAAAATAAGTTTTACAGAATTTATCATCATCTGAGAGATAGGTAGTCTTAGGACATTTTTCCAACTTCCAGAATTTAGTAAGGTTTTTGTCAATATCAGTTTTACTCGAAACTGATTTATAGGCTAAAAAAGACGTTTTAGTACACTGGAGGCATCTTTTGGTAACTTGAATAAACCTTCAGGCTGCTTTCCTGTATAAATCTCCATATAATACGTAGTTATAACAGGTTTTTGTATCTATCAAAGAGAAAAATTTTCTTACGTATTTTGCCGGCTTGTTAGCAATATATTTTCTAAACCGGCATCTTCCTCAGAAAGCCTATAACATCTCGTTCATTATTGTATATTGCCCCAAAGTGTAAAACACTTCTGGATGAAACTGTCAAACATCGTGTATATTGAAACTAAGTCATCAAATTCTGCTCTATCTTTTCTGACACTGCTATTGTACAGTTCCATCACTGACCCATAAATCAGAAGTATCGAGATGATGACTTCTTTAAATACTTGCCAAATATAAAATCTCAATGAAAGCATTAATTTCATCAAAATCTGTGGGCGGCAATCTCTTTCTCGCTGAAAAGCTGGTCTCGTAAGCTCTAACTGCTGGTTCGTATATTTTACTATGTCTTTAATAACGGTATTTTGGAAAAAAACAATTTCCAACATGTTAGCTTGTGATGTTTACCCTCTTAGTACTTTTAATTTGTGTTTGAATCGTTTTTTCCAACAAATATCGGTTCGACAGATATTTGAACTGACATTCTTGTTCATCGTGACTTTCACTACACTGCTCATCGTCCACTTCAACTTCCACAGTATCAAGAGCATCGTCAATATCGTTGACAGAGTCTACCGGCATTCCTTATCGTATGGAATTTCTTCGTGCCACTTGAGTAGCTAGACCTCACGTTTTTTATCCATCTAGGTAAATATTTTATCTAACAGAAAAGATGACAAGCTTGGTCGCGCACTAGATTACTACTACAAAAGTCAATTCTACTCATATTTATATACGCTGTCCGGTACTCTTGGACATGCGCGTTACTAGACTCTTCCTCGAGGCACTTACGAGTGGAAAGCTATGTTGTCAAATTTTTCATCAAGTTATCACGGGAAAAAATAAAATCTTAGATTTTTTCTAGCAGCTCTTTCACAGTAATAACACTTGTATGATCTTTTTATAGATTAAATTTCGCATAACTGAAGTTGAAGAAAATGCTAATTGATTTTAACGCCTCTTCCACTGAATTTGTAAATGAGATGTACAGTTACCACCTTCATGCACCAGGAAATCTGAAACTACTAGGAAATAGAGCTAAATGTTTAGGTATATGAAAAAAACAGAATAAAAAGTAATATTAAACAAATAATGCCGCACATGTCAGACGTTAGATAACACCTTCTCCACTCGCATATAAAAATCTTAAAATATACTTCGTTAGGATTTCATATTTATTATATACATCTAAACTTTATTTATATATACGAGTCTCCTGGTATTTCAAATTAAATAAGGTTTTTAAAGAACGTCTTTTCTCAGTAACCACTACCGACAGAGTCATTTATCTAGAAAATTTCCAGAAAGATTGTGTTGCGGTTTTCTCTTGTTCAATTTTTTTAGTTACTTCTAAAATTAGCACAAACTTTACCGAGTTTGTTCGAACAAAACTCTCTTTTAAACATAAAACCAAAGTTTTTTTGAATTTAAATAGTGCCTTGCAAAAGCTCTTACCGTAATTACCTGCGTAATTGAATATATTAATATTTATAACAATTATGCTGCTTTTAAATAGAGCTGGAAAATTTTTTCTTACAAAGAGAATTTTTAATGCGGTTAATTGCTCCGCAAAGTTATCTGGTTAAAAACAATTTTTGTTTTACAAGCTTTAAGGAAACGCTATAAAATAAAAGGTTGCGTACTAATACAATTTTTTAATTAAAAGTTTGGTACGATTATGTTTTTCGTCGACAACACAAAAACACGAATTTAATGCTTTTCTTGTTCTGAGTACAAAAAAAATCTTGTTGATAATTTTTTCTAGAACTTTGCATGACAATTGTGATGAAAAGTTAACAATCAAACATATATTAGATAGATGTCCAGCATTAACGCCAAAGCACATCACATCATTCAATCTTCGCTTATCCACTGCTGGACATAGATCTCCCTCATAATTTTCCATTTATTTCGATCTTGTGCCTCTTGCATCCAATTCCTATGACAACGTTTTAGATCGTCATTCCAACGTGTTGGTGGACGACCTCTGCTTCGGTAGGCACCATCTCTTGGTCTCCATTCCAGTATCTGTTTTGTCCATCTATTATCTGTCATTCGAGCCACGTGACCTGCCCAGTTCCATTTCAGTGTTCCTACTTTCTCTACTGCATCAGCCACTCCTGTTCTTTGTCGTAGCTGGCGATTTGGGATATTGTCTCGTAGTGAAACACCTAACATAGCACGCTCCATCGCCCTTTAACACACACGGATCTTTTGAACTGTTCTCCTTGTCATGGTCAACGTTTTCGCACCGTAAGTTAACACTGGCAAAACACACTGATTAAATGTTTTTCTTTTAAGGCATATTGGTATATCAGACGATTTGAAAATATGGTTCAGCTTGCCGAAGGCTGCCCAAGTCAGTCTTATACGACGGAGAAGCTCAACGGTTTGGTTATCTTTTCCTATGCGAATCTCATGACCTAGGTATTTAAAGGCCATTACCTGGTCTATGGATCTTGTTCCTACGCATATATCTTCGCTGACTACAAGATTTTGGCTGCAAGAAAAATCTTGTAGCCAAAGCGCATATTGTACGATATACCCAACAAACTAAGTGATATTTTAGGTCTACAGTGCAATATGTTCAACCTATAAAGTTTCTTAACTTTAATTAAAATTCTGAATGCTATCTAAACATATAAATGTAATACAAATTATTGTTCGCTACTATTGTTTCGCTAATAATCAATTTGGCTGAATCGATTTAGTTAAATAATCGAATAATAATAATAATAATAAAATAATTAAATAAATAAAAAAAAGAAAAATAGTTTTCTTTTTTACTTTGTCATTGAAACTATTTATTCTTGTAACATGTTTTTCACTTGAAAAACTATTAATCATAACTTATTAAACTTTGAAAGTCTAATCCTGTCCAATCTTTGATGTTGCGCAGCCAGGTCATTTGTCGTCTACCCGGGCCGCGTCTGCCTTCTATTTTCCCTTCTATAATAAGCTGAAGGAAGTTGTCTCTGTCGTGTCTAAATATGTGTCCAAGATAAGACGTTTTACGCTTCTTGACAATTTCTGTGAGTTCACGTTCTCTATGCATACGCCTTAAAACTTCTTCATTTCTAACGCGGTCGGTCCATGGAATTTTCAGCATACGACGAAATACCCACATCTCAAAGCTCTCTAAACGTCGTAACGAGCTGACTGTTAATGTCCAAGCTTCCACGCCATGTAATAGTACACTATATATATAACACTTTATCATGCGGTATCGTAGAGACAAATCATGATTACGGGTAGTGAGTAACTGTGGCATCTTTAAGAAGGTGTTTCTTGCCTGTTCTATTCTACCTTTAACCTCTTGGTCTTGGTCTAAGGTTTCATGTATCCAACAGCCTAGATACTTAAACTTTTTCACTTGTTCAACTAGATTGTTGTTGACTAGTATGTTTATAACTGGTGTGTGTTTTTTTGAAATTACCATTGTTTTGGTTTTTTTTACATTCACCTTAAGGCCGTATAGTTCTCCTTCTCGCACTACTTTGGTTAACAGAATTTGTAGTTCTTATTCACTGCCAGCAATCAGTACTGTATCATCGGCATACCTGATATTGTTCACGATTTTTCCATTGACTTTTATTCCTTCTTGTGCTTCATCTAGAGCATGTGCAAAGATGTCCTCTGAGTACAAGTTGAATAATAATGGTGATAGTATACAACCTTGTCTAACTCCCCTTTGGATGTTTATGGTTCCAGTATCACCCATTTCAGTTCTGACAGAGGCGTTTTGGTTCCAGTAGAGTTCACGTATTGTATTAATGTCGTTTGGATAAAGGTTCTTTTTTGCAAGCATTCTATTAGCTGATCATGTTTGACTTTGTCAAAAGCCTTTTCATAATCTATAAAGCACAAGTAGACATCTTTTTGTTGATCCCGACACTTTTGCATGAGAAAGATGAAACTGAACAAAGCTTCTGGAGTTCCCATACCGTTTCGAAAGCCAAATTATTCCGGACCCATATCTTCTTCGCATTTTTTGTAAATTCTGGTATGGATAATTTTTAGAAATAGCTTCAGAATATTGGGCATGAGACTTATTAATCGAAAGTCGTTACATTTTTTTGCGTAGTTTGATTTGCGTATAGGCACAAACGTAGACGTTAACCAATCTTGTGGAATTATACCAGTCTTGTATATACTGTTGAAGAGTCTTGATAATAGTTCTAAATTGTCTTCTTCCAAAAGTTGTATAATTTCACTATGAACGTGTCAGGTCCAGAGGCTTTTCCAGTTTTCATATTTTTTAAGGCGTATTTTATTTCTGATGTTAAGATGGGCAAGTCGTTATTTTCGATGTTTGTTTGTCTATAAATATTTATTGTTCTATCGTCTGAGAATAGGTTTTGTATGTATGTTTGCCATTCAACCCTTATTTCTTCTATTGTGGTCAGGACTCTATCATCTGTGCTTGTTATTGTGCCACATTGCCTAGCGTTTCTGATCCCACACATTTCTTTAATTTTCTTATGGAGAAGTCTAGGTCTAGGTTATAAAAATATATAAGGAATAATAAATATAAGTAGTTGTAGAATATTATGGCTAATAAAACTACAAAAAAGAGTAAAAATTATTTGTTTTTGACCCTCACTACTTATATAAAAAAAAACTTGACTGCAGCTTTTATACAAAAATAGGTTTAGTAAGACGACACGGAGTTTGCATCTAATATTTCAGGATTCATTAACGGTAAATTCATTTTTGACAAGCATTGTCGTATTATTTTCCAATAACATTATAAATTTGAGCATGCCACAAATAAATGACTTTCGACGAAGCTTTTAACCTAGTTTCAAATTGTTTCAAGATCGTGTAATATTGGATACATTCATTAGGTCTTGCATCTATTTTACATTAAAAGCTTTACATAACTTACAAAACTTTTAAATATAACATATTGATTTTGTTAGATATAAGTCAAAATTAGTGAAGATTGTAAATAAGGAGGAAGTATATATGAACGTGAACATAAAAATACACTTATTTTAATTATAGAATTTTTTATAAATATTTGTTACCTCGGCATAGATTTCAATTGTCACTTGTTTAAAATTATTATAAAAATTGGGGAATGAGGAAAAAGTTGATCCTCTAATTTAGAGTTTTTATTTTGTACATACATTGCAATAGTTCAATAAAATTATATTCGCCACAATGTTGCATTGCAAATGTAATTCAGTATAGACTAAAAACACTTTATAAACAATGCTTAATACAGAATGGATCCCATTAAATTAATGAACATGTTGCAATGCAATGAAATTTTGGTGAATGTTCCGCAAGTTTGTCTATTCAACTAAATAATTTCCAACTTATGAATAACTGGAAATGCAATTAGGTTCTATATTATAAACCCTATTTATAAATTTCAAATAGTAGACTAAAATTTAAACAGGAACTATATCACAAATTTCATACATTATTTTGCTATAAAAATTCTAATCTACATATTTTTATCTATAAAAATACTGATATATATACATATGTATTTAGCAGATGGATTAATCGGTCAGATAGCCAAGCGGGCTGGGCAGCCGGCTTCTCATTCGCTTCACTGCGAGTGGTTCAGTGGATATGGGTTCGGTCCCCAGCTCGGTGTACAGAAAAACAAAAATAAAGCAGCAGTTTAAAATTCTAGATGAATCTGTGGCTTAGACTAGAATATGCTGGTGTCTGATCGGCCTATTATGGAGCAGTACGGCAAGAGATAAGGGCTTGCGGCTCGGTGATACTCCTCCATAGATTCCTACCGGAAGGACGTGACGCCTAAAATACCGGGTATATATATATATATATATATATATATATATATATATATATATATATATATATATATATATATTAATCGGCCATAGATGCTAACAAATAAAACAAATAAGCTATTTTATTAACCCTTTCACTGCTCTTGACAAGTATACTTGCTTTATAGACTGACTGCTCTTGACGAGTAAACTCGCATAAATCATCAGAACTGTTTTAATATGCAGTAGAGCTTTGTTATTCGATATATGACGTCACCTGCTCATAGACAAGTCGAATCTTGCGTTCCGTCTCTGTCCGCGCACACCGACAGTACATACGCTCAGACTGCTCTAGACGAGTTAACTCGCATAAGGTACTATACAAAATATTTGCTTGGTTGCAATTTGAACTCAAATCCGAATCAGTATTGTTCTACTCGTCGCGAAAATAAGTCGAAAATATCTTACTGATGCAGATCTCGCGCGTACGCTAGAAGAAAGTGATTTTGAAGATGATTTTATGAACGATTATGAGAGTGACGATGGATGGCCAAAAAGCGATAAAGAAGATGCAGAAGGTAAACCTAAATGTATATTTATTAAGCTTTTTGTACTGTACGTTGATCTCAAAACGTGTGTTGTATATTTTTGTGTTTGTGTTGATTTTGTATAAGCATTTCTTTCATTCTAGCATCAACGCTCGTGGAAAAAGCACAAAATGTTGCTGAAAACGAGGTTGAAGATGATGCAGAAAATAAAACTGGAGATGAATTGAACAACACACCAGCCGAACAATTAACAACAATTATGGAAGCTGCGGCATTTGTTTGGAAAGATGAAACGTTTTTACCGGTCATACACCTTTTTGACAATACTAATTCTGGATGTAAAATTGACAGTTTATCAGATACGCCACATGCTGTAGATTTTTTTGAAAGCTTTTTCACGCCCCAAATAATGAAGAAAATTGTAGATGAGACAAACCGATACTATGAACAGGAAAGTAGACAGGTTGATGCGAATTCACGTGTACAACGATGGAAATCAGTTAATATTAATGAAATGTACTGCTTTTAGCAATCAATCTGTTGATGCCTCAGACGAAAAAATCGAATGTCAATGATTATTGGACTAGTAAACCTTTTAGGAATACTCCAATTTTTGGGAGCCTCATGTCAAGAGATCGCTTTCTACTAATTTTGCGGATGAAGCATTTTGTTGATAATGATGAAGAGCCTGTCAAAAGAGTTTACGTACAATAAGGATTATAGTCGATCATTTGAAATCCAAATTTAGAGACAATTTCAGTCCGTTTCAAAATCTTTGCATAGATGAAAGTCTGTTATTATATAAAGGCAGACTTTTTTTCAAATAGTACATTCCTTTAAAAAGACATTTGATTTGGAGTTAAATTTTTTCTCCTTTGTGATTGTGAAACCAGCTATGTTCTCGACATCATCATATACACGGGAGCCACATCTGATATTGATGAATATGAAATTGAAAAACTGGAAAAATCTGGTGACATTTTTATGTCACTTTTAAAGCCTTAATTTAACAAGGGGCATAGTCTATTTGTAGATAACTGGTACTCAAGTCCTATATTATTCTCACACCTTCACGATCTAAAAACGAATACCTGTGGAACAGTAAAGTCAAACAGGAAATTTATGCCAAAAATTGACAGAAAACTTAAACGTGGTGAAGTTGTGCCCAGATCTACAGATAAACTTCTCATGCTGAAATGTCAAGATAAGCGTGAAGTTTGCAAGCTCACTAGCTGTTACTAGTACTAAAACTACATTGTATCATTGAATATAACAATAATATGGGATCAGTCGACAAATGCGACATGCTACTTTCATCGATAGAAGGTGTCAGGAAAACCGTTAAATGGTACAAGAAGGTGTTTTTCCATTTGTTGGATCTGGCTGTATTAAACTCTTATCAGCTTTATAAAGCTAAAACTGGCGAAAATATTCCAGTAGCCAAATTCCAACTCAGATTAGTAGAAGAAATTATAGCTAAATATCATGTTCCACCTTCCCGCATGGGAGGAGGCAGAAGATGTGGAGCTGAATGTTACCTGAGGCTCACAGAAAGACATTTTCCTGATGTAGTTCTACCGATAACCTATAAAAAAAACGGACTAAGAGGTGCGTTGTATGTGACAAAAATAAAAAAAAAGCAGAATCAAGATATATGTGCTCCGTCTGTCATGTAGCACTTTGTGTTTTGCCTTGTTTTGGTATTTACCACACAAAAATAGACTTTTGATTTAAATGCTTTACAAAAATTGACATCATCTTTATAGCTCTGTAAAAATAATAAGTGGTTTCTTATTTCTTTTCGAATTTTGTTCTGTACTATCAATAAAAACTGTCTGTCACTTTGTTAACTCTTATTTCATAATCAGATATCCGAAAAAATCTGAACTAGAAATTGAAAATAAAACTGTTCTGCTGGTGTATTGGTCCTGTACGGTGCGCTGCTCCAGACGAGTATAATCGCCGGAGTGTCAACTAGTCAACTGCTCATAACGAGTATAATCGCAGTCGTGGATTTAACGCGCATGGGATAGGCATCAATTTTTAAGGTTCCCGCAGTTAAAGGGTTAATTCAATAGAATACGTTCTACATTTTTATTTTTTTAAATCTTCTTAATTCTCTACAGTAAATAATGGTATAAAAAATAACAATGGTGGAATTCAGAGACTTAATATAACGACTCAACGAGAAACAAAAAACTAATAGGTATATAGCACAACTGTTCATAAATTTAATTTTCTGGTAATTTAAATTAAACAGACGGATGTTGTTTGAGATCCTACAAAGACAAAACGACAATACGTCTTCACATTTAGAAATGTTTTCTTGGTTTCCGTGAGCATGTTGCAATGCACGTGTCTATTTCATTCGTACGTGGGAGGTCGAATAAGGGTTTGGACAGTTACGTGTTTATCAAGGACATTAAAAATAACATTTACAGGGTTCGTGTAATAATTTGTTCTTTTTCTTATTTTCTTTTGTATGTAGGCTTTAAAGCCTGTTTCTTCTTCAATATTAGCATCCTAAATTGTTTAAATTATCGCACCATCTTTTTCTTGGTCTGCCAATACTTCGTCCATTTGGTTACTTATCTAGGGTAGTAAGTAGTAGGTAGTAGGATAGGATAGTACTATTCGTACTATCCTATCCTCTGCCAATTGACTATTATTCCTATTCGTCTATTAGGACGTCACATGCATTTAATGGAGGCATCAAAGTAATACTATCTACATTTGCTACTAAATTTTCATCGTCTTCTAACATACTAAGCGCATCCTCCAATGAAATGCCCCTAAAAATAAATAGTGTGGTATTTTCTTGTCATACAATAACCTAACTCTAGTTATAAAATAATAATTTATCCAATTTATAAATCTAAATTGAAATATAAATGTGTTTTATACAACTCTACAAGTAAACACAAAAAGAATATTTTTTTTGTATACAGTATAACAAATATTTACTTAATTACTATTTAAATGGGAATAACCCAGAATTAAAGGTTAAAATACTAATGTTTGTATTTTGAGAACGATTTCCGAAGTGGAAATTGAAACGTCAATAAACGTATTTTAACCTTTAATTGTGGCTTATTCCCATTTAAATAGTAATTAATTTAAAATGCCACAAGAAAATAGCTTCAGAAAAATATTTACTTACTTAGCAAATCGTATTCCGAATTCGACCATGTTATAAAAACTGTAAACTTTATCACAATATTATCGCCAAATATTTCAAAGCCAGCAATTCAGAACTACAACTACACACTATAGATATGGTTGATTACTGAATACTGAAAGTATTTAGGCGGTTATCAAGAAATATGCTCCTTACAGATAACTAAGTTAAAAGATATTTGTGGTGTATAATTTATTGTACGTCAGGCATATCTGTGGAAAAAAAGTTTTTTAATTTTTACATTAGGTTCTAAATAAATTCATGCAGTCAAAGAAGATCTAGAGAAAATGGGAGTGTGACAATGGGAATTACTGGCACAGGACCGACAAACATGGAAGGCAATAGTAAACGCAACAAAGACTCACGAAGAGTTGTAGCGTCATTGATGATGATTAGGTTCTAAATCGAAAGATTGTCACGAGGACATCAGTTTAAAAAACTACATAAATGAATTTATACAAAAGGTAATTCCTAATTTGCCCTTATTATCTGGTATTATACCTCTGCACATCAGATTGTACAAATTGCTAAAGCATCCACCAATATGTGTCTGCTAAAGCAGATATGATATCATAGTTGACAGAGAGGTATATAAAATACTTAGGTATCTATAGGTATACAAAATACTAAAATAATAATATTTTTAATGTTCCATATTATCAGACAATATAATGAAGATCATATTCAATATAAATTTGGGAAAAACTTCTACTAGAAGTGGATATATTTCTTTAAAACTTCCACTGCACCTTTATCACTTAAGACATATAAAGTTATAGGTGAAAAAAATGTAATTGCAACACCAAATGATTACTTGAAGTTTAATCAGATGTTAAAGAATTGGTAGAACTCTCTGTACATTTTTTCAAAGCTAAAACGGTATTTGGATCACAACAATAGTTTTCATTAGTTCATATTCCCATTCGGTTTAAACCACTGTTTACAAAATTTGTATAATTAAGTTTTATACCCTCATATTTTTAGCATTAATAAGATCATTTGCATTAGAACCGCGAAAAGCTTAATTCCGGGTATTTGAGATCTTCATTCGGTAGAAGATAACTACAAAGTATGCTCAAGTTTACAGTTATTTCGTCGTATTCACTCAAGTCGTGAGAACTAAATATTAAAGCAGAGTACAAATTTAGATGCTGAGAGGCATTTTACATAAATATTTGTTTTAGGAGAGAAATATATATAACTTCTTAAAGTTAGTATGCAATTTAATAACATTTTACTCCATAATAAGGCATATATCAGTCTAATCATGTTCATAAATAATTTGTTAAATGCATTTCACAGGGTATTTTTGTAAATATATATGACAATATTTGATGATGAGATGATTAGAAATACAATTTTAAATATATTTGGTACGTTTTTACAGATATATTAGATTTTCACTGTAATGACTACAGTAATGTTTTTTAGTACAGTTTTTACATATTTCCATAAATGAATTATTATTTCCAACTCTTAGTGTAGTTCTAAAATAGGTTGAATATGCGTCATGTTCTAAAATTTGTTATTCAAAATTTTGTTACCATAACATAAAAAAACTTACCATGTGGACTAATTTACGTTTCTTCATGGTAAGATTTTATTTAATTTTTTTTTTAAATACTTTGATAAAATCCATTGATATGTGTTAGATATTATTTTGATGCTGAAACCTGCTGAAACGTCAACCAAAATAAAGGTTTTTTAACAATTTCCCAAGAAAGTTTTCTAAATATGTAGTTTAGATATATAACATTTATTTATTTACTTCATTAACTTTAATTACAAATTCAAAAATCAGCATTTTGTAAGGTTTTCGTAAAAAGTTTTTGATTTTCTTGCTAAATGTGGTAGCATGGCTTGGATATCATTTCTTTTTTCGGTAGAAAATGGCACGGGAGTTTCTTTCATCCTGATTTCCAACTCCTTTAACCGTTATGTCAATACCCAAGTACCTGATACGGGAGTCTATACCCGTGCTACGCAGGTACCCGGCAATGTTTCGGTAAACTTCGCTTGTACATTCCGAAAATAACAGACAATTGGGATTTTTCTTTGTTTGCTATCAGGGTTTATTTAACTATGCTTACAAGTTGTTAATATTTTTGTGACTATATGCGTGTTTTATGTTGTAATTACTTGTAATAATGGCAAGAACAGAAATGAGTGCTAACGAATTTAGAAGGTAAGTTATTACTGTTTATTTTTACAATGTTTTATACATAGATCATTCAATTTTAGAATGACGAATGGAAAGCAACAGAAGTACTTGCAACAATTTATAGACTATATAGATGAGGAAGTAGACAAAAATATCTAAAACCAGGAATCAGATGAGGACTATGTTTCGCAAAGCAAACCGGATGGAGATGAAGCTTCTGACGTAGAGGACGTTTTTACTGATATCAATAATAAGATTGAAATCGATACCGACAGCGACGATAGTAGTGATGAAGATTTTGACGATTTTCAAGAAAGTTCTTCCCAAAGTGATGTTCTGGTTGCAAAAGATAAAACAATTTCGCAACGAAAACCGTTTACTGCAAGTCGAACACTGAAACGTAACCTTTTGCGTGAAAAAACGGGCCCAGTACGTTCTACTAAAACTCTTTCGATTAGAGATACATTCAAATGTGTTTTCAGTGACGTAATGTGTGACATAATTATACGCGAAACCAATCGAAAAGCTAATAGCGTTTGTGAAAAGTATAATGTTGAAAACCCCGACAAACCTCGAAATGTTTGGAAGTCACTCACAACAGAAGAATTTGATGCATACTTAGGTATTCTTATTACAGCAGGAGTACGGCATTCAAATTCAGAGCACTCGAAAGATTTATGGAAAACAGACTCTCATCCTTTGTACCGAGCAAGTATGGGCATAAATCGCTTTTGGAGCATCAGCAGATTCTTACGGTTTGACAATGACAAAACACGTGCAGAACGTTTGCAAAATGATAAAGCTGCAGCTATTACAGATATATTCCATTTTCTCAATGATAATTTACGTCGTAACTATGTACCGTCGGATTCTCTTACTGTGGATGAACAGTTATTTCCTTTTAGAGGTAGGACACGTTTCACGGAATATATGCCAGCAAAACCTGCCAAGTATGGCATCAAGGTTTGGTGGGTTTGTGACTCCAATAATTCGTATCGACTTACTGGACAAATTTATACTGGAAAAAATTCGACTGGACGTGAAACTAATCAAGGTGAACGCGTAGTAAAAGATTTGTTTTACCGATACACAAATTCTGGACGAAACATAACAATGGATAATTTTTTCACAACTCTTCCACTAGCCCGTCTCCTGTTGTCTTGGAATTTATCATTAGTTAGTACTTTGAAAAGAAACAAACTATATATTCCACAAGAAATACTGCCTTCGCCAGAGCGTGAGCCTGAATCGTCATTACACGGATTCAGTGCAGATCGTGTTACTATTTGTTCATATGTACCAAAAAAAAAAAAGAGCGTTATCTTGCTGTCAACAATGCATAACAACGATAATGTAAGTGGCCCAAAAAATAAACCTGAAATAATTCAGTTCTATAATACAACTAAAGGAGGCGTAGACAACATGGACAAAATGGTTTCTCATTATTCCACTAAACGCAGAACTTTGCGTTAGCCAGTAGCCTTCTTTTACAATATCCTAGACGTAGCTTGCCTAGCAAAATAATTTATTCAGGTATTCTGTCCATCTTTTTATTTTATTCTCTAGATCTAAAATAAGACTTCCATCTTTGTGTTTAAGTTTACCTATTTGGCATTTCTTTGTGCTTCCTGTTATCTCTTTTACTTTTTTGTGCATATTGAACGCATCCTACTTTTTCTCATAGGTTTCCATTTCTTCACATTGTTCTTTAATCCACTCCTCTTTGGCTTCTTTTATTCTCTTTTTTATGTGTTTATTTATTTCTTTGTATTTGTCTGGGTAATTCTTCATCTTTCTTATTTGCTCCGTCAAGTCTAGTATATCTTGTGTCATCCACCTCTTATTTTTTGTTGTTGTTTTTGTGGGATGTTTCTTTCCTGCTGTTTCTATAGCTGTATTTATGTACTTTAATTTTTGGGTAACGTTGTTTGTATCGTTAATTTGTTGCTGCACTGAACGGAGGTTTTCATTTATTTCTTCTCCTGTTTCTTGTCGTATATTTTTGTTTCTAAGTTTATTTAAATCTAGTGCCTTTCTGTGTGGTCTTCTAATCTTTTTTGGTCTCTCCTCTATCAAAGTAACTACCGGGTTATGATCTGAGCCTATATCAGGTCCTGGGTACGTCTTAGTACGTTTAACAGCATTATGCTACCTCCTTGCTATCATAATGTAGTCTATTTGATTTCTCACTATTTTTTCTTTGGTATGTTGTGGAGATGTCCATGTATATAACCGTCGAGGAGGTCATTTGAAAAAGGTATTTGTTATTACGAAGTCTTTACTTTGACAAAATTAAATCAATCGATCTCCTCTGTCATTTCTGTTTCCAAGCCCATATTTTCCTACTTGTTCTCCTACCTTACCTTGACCCACCTTGGCATTAAGATCGCCCATTAATATGTTGATGTATGGAAAGACTGACTTAATAAGTGAAGACAAACAACCTGCAACAAAAAGGTTCAGACCTGACAGTGAAGTCGAATAAATGAACCAAATTTTTACTTTTAAACCAATGTAACCAAAGTTCAATAAACATTGCAAAATTTAATAAGGCAAGTGATGAAAAAATCGACTTATTTTATCAAAGCAGTAAGGCAGATTAGTTTAATATTGTATATCATATTTGTAAGAAAAATAGAATAAAAATCAATATTGTTAATTATAAAAATACAAACAATTATAATTAATATAAGGAATATAATAATTTAATGTGTAAAAAATTACCTGAAATTTAATTTATAAAATATATAAGTATTATTACATCATTGATATAAAATGAAAAAACATATGTTGATTTTCCGGGATTTTCCGAGATTTATGGGGGGTGAAAATTATGTCATCATTATTAATTCTGCGACAGACTATTCGAGCATTTAAAAAAAAGTAAGTATTTAGGGTGAATTTCAAATGGACTTAATTTTTCCGAGTTTTCACATATTTTCCGGCCAGTGAAAACTATGTAGTTATTCATATTTTGACGAGCTACCCCAGAATAAAAAAAGAGGCTTGCAGCTGCAAAGGAAGCTGAGATAATGTAAATTTTTCCTACGTGTTGCAATTTGAAGTTCCGATGCCGAAAAAAAAAGGAGCTGAAACAGATATCCTCTCCACTTTCCTATGTCGATCTTTCGAAAGTACCTTCGTTTAAAAAAATTAGATAAATTTTATAGCTATAAGTTTCAATATAAAGTTTAGATTTTCATTCAAAATTTGTGCAAATTTTACTTCTTAATGTTTATAAACAATGGAGATATGATTTTTTTAAAAATAGTCACTAACTTCGTTCCTATTGGTCATAGAAGGTTTTTTATTTTTTTAATGTGAGCTTTTTAACCAGCTACCCAATGGTTGTACGTATAAGTCTGTAGCTTGAAAAATATAGAAGTTATTACAATTGTTTATAAGTAAAAAACATACCCCTTTTTCAAACGTTTATTTTGTAAATAATTTCGATGAAAAATCAATATGCATTTAACTTCTGAGATAGTCTAAGTCTTAAAGAATCCTATGAAATTTGCTGAATGTGTCTAGCATCATGCATAGGGCAAGCTCAATAGTTTAAATAATTAGCCTCAGGGATAAACAAATTAAATAACTTATAAAATATTTGACTGGGGGGGGGGGGGGAATTTGGCACAAATCTAAAAGATGGTAGTTCCTTGATGTTTAAATATATTAATACCATTTTATTTTGTTAATTAATAAAATTTTTAAATTAGTGCAAAAAAACTGCTTTTTTGGAAATATCTCTGTAAATTATTTATCAATTTTAATTAAAAAAATCGGGAAAATAAAGATATTCTTGACATAAAAAAATGACATAAATATTGTTTATTTAAAATATAAGGCAAAAAATTTATAGACAAAAAATCAAATTGTGACCATAAATTATTGCTTAAAAAAAACGCAAGGTAAAACTAGGAGTATCTTTTCATCTATTCATCATCTAGTATCCCCCACCTATGTCTTAAATGCTTCAGGTATCTGCGAAACATTTTTACTCTTTGTTTTTAACCAGACTGGGCTAAGTCGATTATAGAAAAGTAACTCTTTCTTGTGGATTTTAATATCCATTCTTTTAAACAAGCATTTCGTAAACAACCCCAAAAACTAAGATACATTAAAATTGATGTTTTGCACAGCTAAATTTTACATTTTGCGCTTAGTATACAACAAACTTTAAACGGAATAAACACTGCAGTAGTTATATTGTATTCAAAGTCTAAACTAAGATTGCAAATCCGGTTTCTCTATTTGCTGGCCTCGAAACTTACCGCATTTTGAAGGATTTAGCGAAAGCGTTGATGAAGTTGCGCTAATTCAAACTTGGAATCCATTTCAGAAAATATTGTACGCCACAAGCATCCGAGAGATTGTAAATAATTCAACAAACTGCTAGTTATCCTTGGAAAATAAACACTTGCAACTTGTCTCTGGGCTTTCGCAAGTCCACAGAAATTATTTTGCTAATTACACAGCGTTACCAATTTGATGCATATAATGCAGCAGCTTTAGCTCTAGCTTTGGAATGCTTTACAGTAAACATAACAATGATACTTCGGACGACAAATTCTGTGTACGTATGAAACAATTCCTGCAATACGTTGTGGAAATGTTTAGTTAAAATTTATCTTTTCCCTTTGATCGAGGCGACATATGAGGAATTGCTGGTAACACCCAGGGATAAAACGGATTATTTATATAAATCCATGTTTCTGAATATATAGTAACTATGGCATCTTTAAAAACTGAGAAATTTTAGTTTTAAAACTTGACTTTTATTAAAATAATAAACATCTATATAATATATAATTTAGCTCTCCAGGCCTAGAAGGCCCATGGCTTGGGTTACTATTCTTTTCCATTCTTTTCTGTTTGTTGCTTTATTTTTCCAGTTTGGTATTTTAAGTTTTTCTACGTCTTTTTCAACATCCTTCTTCCACCTGGTTTTCGGTCTGCCTTTCTTCCTTTTCCCTCCTATTCCTTCCATTAGCATTCTTTTTGGCAGTCTCGTGTTTTCCATCCTTTGGATGTGTCCCAACCATCTCAGTCTTTGTGACTTTATGATCCCTACGATATTCGGTTCTCCATACATCTCCTCTAATTCCATATTTGGTCTTTTTATCCATATACCATTCCATAATTTACCTCCAAATATTTTCCTGATGACTTTTCTTTCCCAGAGTTGCAGCAAGACTTGTCATTGTCTCCTTGTTCATTGTCCGTTTTTCACTGGCATATAATACGATAGGTCTTATTACTGTCTTATATATTCTTATCTTAGCCCTTCTAGATATGTTTTTGCTTCTTAATAAATTGTTAAGTGCAAAAATACAACGGTTACCGGCCATAATTCTCACTTGGATTTCTTCCTTCATATTTGGTCTTCTCGTGAATGTCGCTCCTAAATACTGGAATATGTCTACTTCTTCGAATTTATGTTTTTTCATCTGTTATTACTGTCAGATATTGTTCTTGTAGGTAATCTCTTTCTGTCCATTCCATATATTTGGTCTTTTCTTCATTTATGTACATCCCTTTCTTTCTCGCTTTCATTTCTAATCGTTTTATTATTTCTTTTAATTCTTGCTTACTTCTGGCTATCAGTACAATGTCGTCAGCGAATGCTAAGCATTGGTGTTTTCTTTGATACATAAGTCCTGACCTGTTGATTCCAGCTTCTCTGATGGTAACTTCGAGGACGATACTGAACAACAGCGATGACAGTGGGTCTCCTTGTCGCACCCCCTCACTTACCTCAAACTTATCTGTTTCTTCGCCATTTATTTTAACCCTATTCTCTGTTTTTCGGAGTGTCACTTTTACCATTCTTATCAGTTCTTCACTAATTCCCATTTCACGTAGTGCTTTGTATATTTCTTTATGTTTTATCCTATCGAACGCTTGTTTAAAGACGATAAATAGGGTCATTGTAGGTTTCCCATATTCGTAGCTTTCTGCTTGTATTTCGCGCAGTAGGAAAATTTGATCCACTGTGCTGCGCCCTCTTCTGAATCCACATTGATATTCCCCTATGTCATTATCTATATTTTGAGATAGCTTATCTTTTATATATACTGCAAGTATTTTATATGCAACATTTAGTAGGGCTATTCCCCTGTAATTGTGGCATAAACTTTTGTCGCCTTTTTTGTGAAAAGGGCACAGTGTCGCTTCGGTCCATTCCTTCGGTAATTTTTCTTGTTCCCATATGTCTTTTAGCAACTTTAGTTTCTCTATTATTTCTTTTATTTCTTTTTCGTTAGGCGGTCTTTCCTTTATTCGTTCTTGATCGACATTTTCCTTCGCTTTTTCTTCCTCTTCATATTCTGTTGTGGGAATTTCATTTAAAAGTTCTTCAAAGTATTCTTTCCATCTGCTCAATATTTCTTCGTCACTTACTAAATTTCTTCTACTTTTGTTTTTGTAGTGTACAGGTTTTCTTTGGTAGGTACCCCTTTTTCTCATTTTTCACCCCTTGATATAAGCTTCTAATTTCTCTATTTTTATAGCTCTGTTCTATACATTTTAATTTATCTTCATTGTATTTTCTTTTCTTAGATCTTATTATTCTTTTGGCTCTTTCCCTTTGTTCATTGTATTTTCTCTCTATCTCTGTTGTTTTTTCTTGCATCATTTTCATTCTTAATTTATTTCGTTCATCTAGTTCCATTTTACATTCATCGTCGAACCATTTTTTGTGTTCGTGTTTTATATTTCTATTACTGGCCTGAGCTGCTTTGGTCATACATACTTTTATTTGCATCCATGTTTGTTCAATATCCCCACTTTCTGCAATATTATCTAATCCTCTACTGACTATTCTTTCATATTTATTTTGTTCCTCTTCTGTCAGTAGTCTCACAGGTTTAGTTGCTTTATACTTTTTCTTCCGCTGGTTTCTAAGCACTGGAATAAGTTGTTTCATTTGTATTCCAACTATAAAGTGATCTGAATCTGCATCTGGACCTCTGTATGTTCTTAATACATTTTTGCATATCTTTTTCGACAAGCACATGATCAATTTGGTTTATGGTTTTCCCATCCTGTGATCTCCACGTTCCTTGGTGTATTCTTTTGTGTTGGAAGTACGTGCTCATAATGATCATATTTCTTTCTTTCGCGAAATCAATTAGGAAGTGGCCATTTTCGTTCGTTGTTTCATGCAAGCTGTATTTTCCTATGGTGGGTACATATATTTCTTCTTTTCCTATTTTTGCATTACTATCACCTAGCACTATTTTTACATCGTATTTGGGGATATTTTCGAATACTGTATCTATTTGATTATAAAAGTCTTCTTTTATTTCTACACGTTTGTCTTCAGTCGGTGCATGTATATTTATAAATGTTATTTTTTGGTATTTTCCTCTTATTCTTAATACTCATACTCTCTCTGAAATTGGTTTGAAGTCAACGATTAGATCTTTCAGCTTTTTATTTACCACAAAGCCTGTGCCTAACATTCTATTTTCTCCCCCGCTGTTGAAAAATAAATAGTCGTTTATTTCCATTGAGTTTTGCCGTAATTGTTTTTTTCTTGTAGTGCTACTATTTCGAACTTGTATTTTTTGCATTCGTCGATTATGTGTTTTAGTTTTCCTTCTTCGTACGTTCCTCTTACATTCCATGTCCCTACTAATATGCATTCGTTTATTACTTTGTTTCCAGTAATGATCTTTACATTTTGTTCATCTCTTGTACCTTTATCTTGCCAAGTCGTCTTCGTTATTTTAGCCTGTTTAAATTTTGCTGTTAGTTTTTTTGTTTTACATTTTTATCTTTTACTAATTGTCGTTGGCTGTTATTCCATGTCCATATTTCTCCATCTATGATTAGCTTCTGGAATCCTATTTTTACATTTTTTCCATTTTATCTCTCTGCCATAGCCTTACTTCTAATTTCTTTCTGGATAATTCTTTCCTCCTTTGACATATCATCATTTATGTAGATTCGCTCGTCTGTTTTGTTTTTTAGTTTGTTTTTATTTTTCATTACTTCAATTTTGTTCTTCACGCTGTTAAGTTCTACTAAGGTAGTATTTTCTCCTATTTTTCTCGCTCCATTTACATCTACTGACACTTGTGTTCTTTTTCTAGAAAGTTCTCTATGGCCTCTCGCAATAGTTTTTGATCATTTGTGTCAATGTTTAGTCCTTGTGTTACTACATTTTTCCTCTTTTTTTCTCTCTTCAGTTTCTCAATTTTTTCGTTTGCTGCGTTAATTTCCTTCTCTAATTGGTCTATTTGTTTAATAGCTTTTTCGTTTGTTTCTCGCATCTTTCTTATTTCATCTTTGTAGTCGCTTTGTTGATCTTTTAGTTCTGTAATTTCCCTCTTTAGTTGCGTAATTTCGTCTCGTGATCTATATTGTTCTTTTTTTATGTCTTTTACATCCATTGCTAATTCTTTCATCATTTTCATCATTTGGTCGATTCCACTTGTGTTTTCTTCTTCTCTTTTTTGTGGGGTTCTCAGTGTTTTTTTTTTTATCTCTTGGAGTAATATTCATCATCTTCTCTCCTCCTTTTTCCTTCATCAGTTAACTCCTCATCTGAATTCATTGTTCTTTAGTTATAGTAATTTTCTGTGCTAGGGTTATTAGTCACTGCGTCACGGGTGCAGTTGTGCGAAAACTCTACTCAATTCAAATTTCCGCCCACACCTGCGCTGGCTGCGTCCAATACTCCAACACTTTTATTCCTAAAACTCAGAAGCCGGCCCTGACTATATGTTTATATTGTTTGTATCAAAGCTACTATTATTATTATTAAAACTAAAATTCTGCTTACTTACGATTTCCTGTTGTATTGTTTACTTAATTATCTAGCTAATGATCTTAAAAACCAACCGATAAATATTTTTTATCTTTTTGTCACTTTGCCGAAATCTAATTTATTTATCAATGCTACTTTCACTATTTTAATTAAATTAAGTTTTTTTTTTTCAATGTAGACGAATCGATAGTTCTTTTTTATAAACACTTATTATCTATATTTTACTTTAATCACTTGTATTTATTATTTGACTTCCGACACCGTGAAAAGGTCCGATATGCGAATTTATTTTCGTCGATGTCGTTGTCTGCAGGTGTGTTCGCTTTGGCTGCTAAACCCAAACTCTTGAAGAATACTTTAACTTATTATAATTAACGATAAAAGGAGCCCTGAGATCAAATTTTGATTAAATATTTAGAAAATAGTTTTACACGTTCAAACAATTTAATATTTAAAATAAACAAAATCGAGTTAACAGAAAAATATTATTTTGTTCTAGTGTTAAATAATGACAAGCATATAGAAAATATCAACTATTTACAGATTAAATTTCTCCCAAATTAATTAAAGCTGTGCAATTATTGTATTTTTATTTTCACACTAACCTATTTTCAAAACCAATTTCTTGGGATTAGTTTTCAAGACAAGTTTAAGTATATCTTGTTTTGGTCTTGGCCCTGGTCATGATATGTTTGAAAAGGACGGTTTCATGTTTTCAATCTCTCTATCCGGGAAAATGTCTGTGACAAGTTCCAAGTTATCCAGAACAACTGGAAAAGCGGATGTAGTGTGTAATTTTTATAGCCCCCTGTGGTCTACTAAAAGACTTTTCATTTAAGTTTGTTCAGAGAATGCTCCAGTGAAATATGCCTGATGACGTTTCAAGCGATATATAGAATTTTTACTAAGAGATATATAATTTTAATTTATTTTCCTATTTACATAAGCTATAAAATTGAATTGTTTAAGAGTTAATAATTCATTCCATTATAGGACAGTGTTTTATTTATGGGACACTTGAAATTTTATCTTCTTCATGCCTTAGAATTGTAAAATTATAAATTATTATAAAAATTAACTTGTGCTCCGAAAACTGAAATTAGCGCAAAATCGTTATGTATTTACAAATCTTGTCAAATTTACCCTAAATCTTTAATATTGCCTTAAACGTTGGGTCTTGTGATTAATAAAACCTGAATATTTCAAAACAATCCATAAAAAAGTACATCCACGCAAAAACTTAGAGATTATAAAATAAATACGGAACAGGTACTTTACTCGTCTTGTTGTAAAACTAGTTTTACGTTTCTCTTTGATTGGTAAATCGATAATTTTGGGTAGGACTATGTGCTACTGGTCATACCACTAACGAATCACTGGTGTATTTATTGTTTCTTTGAAACTGTATGAGTAACGCTTGAATATTATTCGATAAAACTGTAAACCAATAAAGAAAGAAAGGGAGTGTCACTTAGTTATATTTAGTGAATGCAGAGCAGGTTTTTTATTTGTCTTAGAAATAAAACTAGATTTGAGTGTTTGCATTTTTATTGGTGTATTAATAGTTTTGGGCTGGACTACGTTTTATTAGTCACACTGCTAGCAAATAACTGCCGAATTGATTGTTTTTTTGAAATTGTGTGAGAAGCGTTTGGATATTATTCGATAAAACTGTAAACCAATAAAAAAGGAAAGGGCGTGTATGCAAAATCGGAATCATACTCAATACTAGAAGAAGGCAGAATAAGGTATCTTATATAAGAAAATGTACAGTGAGGTGCAAAATTACCTGGACACGCAGATTTTTTTGTTTTTTGTTGATGTTTAGACCAAAACTTGTTTAATTTGTTTGAATTGTATTTTATGCCTTATTAGCGATATAAAGATGTTTTGTGTGAACAACATTTTTACACGTACGTTTTCTATTAATGTGAAATATTGGCTCAATATTAATTAAGTTTATTGTGTTGTACCTGATTATAAGTTCGATTGTAGGTTTTTGTATTGTCTCCTGTTTAAAACTTGCATAAAAATAATGACACCAAAGGAAGTAACACAAGCTGTTGCTTTACAGGATGATGGGCGGAGCATTCGTTACATCTCAAATGCTTTAGGATTTTACAACGTTTACACTTCGCTCGCGCACATCTTAAAATTGGGATGTTGACTATTGGAGTGCTGTGCTTTTCACGGATGAATTGAGATTCAACAGATAGTCATCAGATGGTCGGCCTAGGATATGGAAAAGAGCTGGTGAACGTTATACCGTTGTTAAAAATAAATAGTATTCAACTTTGTTTTGCATTTACCTACATTTTTTAAATACACTGTGCAGTCGCAAAAAATAGCGAATTTTAAGGACACTTGACAATATACACGGAACGTTAAATTTCCTTTCGTAAATACTATTAAAGTCTTACTTTAATATAGTAAGATATACCGTTACAAATAGATTGTAGTCTCTTTTCAATAGTAATAAAAGATATTCTCAGAAATGAGTTTTAATTTAAAACTAGTCTTCAATACTTTTGCTTCAGCTTTTAAATTCTGTTATATGCGAGAAAATGCTCGAAAATTAATTTAAGATCTTTGTTTGTAATTTAAATACATCAAAGGATTACTGCAATGAATATTATGATGAAAATATGTAATATACTACATACCGAACTTACAAAAATACATAAAATGACAACCTGTTTTACAATAATTTTCTAGACTGTGGTATAATGTTTTTTTAAGATTATACGGAGTGTTTCAAAAAAAGGTAACGCCATCTCTAGGGTAGGTAAAAAACTGAAAAATAATTGAGGTTTGCTTAGTAAACAATTTTTGTAACGCCATCCGTTTTCAAGAAACATTGCGTTGAAGAAAACAAAATTTTACGCATTTTTTACGATTTTGCCGAAACTACTGGCAACATTGTAATGAAATTTTATACGAATATGTTTTTTTAAGCTGATACATCCCATGAATTTGTTTTTATATCTGATTCTTATAGAGGGCGCTAGTTACACGGATCGTACTAAGTATTAGTCAATATAACTTTTTTAAGAGTATAATAAAACTCGATACTGTGTACCGTTTTCGGAATATTTTGATTTGAAAATTATGAAGTAATTCTGAAGTACTATTTTCTCCAAGTGTGCCATGGAAATCTGACATTTATTGATTGTTATGACGATAAATCAACAATAATTAGAGTTTTGAAACCTTGTTTTTTGTAAAATCAAATCAAAATGTACTCAAATGTTGAATACACTGACATGTTATTAACCTTAGGCGAATGTTTAGGATGTTCTAGTGCAGCTATGACACGTTATGCAGAAAAGTTTTCTAGAAGAAACTTACCAAGCAAAAAAACATTTAGAGCCGTTGAACGACGTTGTCGAGAAACTGGGAATGTGAGACCAAATAAAATAAATTCTGGTAGACCAAGAACAATTAATAAAGAAAATAATATTTTAAATTTACTTGATCAAGATCCAACAGTTAGCGTAAGGAATATAGCAAGACAAACAAATATTTCTTCTTCAAGTACTGGGCGGATACTGGATAAAGGACAGCCCACAATCCAAATTTTTTTAAAATGCATTCTTTTTACGGACGAGGCCACCTTTACGCGACAAGGTATGTTTAACTCCCATAATGCACTTTACTGGTGTGATGAGAATCCACGAGTCAAAAGGGTATCACATTACCAACACTCATTTAAAGTTAATGTTTGGGCAGCAACTTTAGGTAACAAATTAATAGGTTATCATATTCTACCTGGAAATTTAAATGGTGATGTATCTTGATTTTTTAAACAATTCCTTATTCGAGATATTAGAAGATTTAACGCTAAACGAGCGAAGATCTTTATTTTTTATGCACGATGGAGCTCCACCACACTTTGATAGAAGGTGTCGTAATTGGTTGAGTAATCATTTTCCGAATCGATGGATTGGTAGAGGTGCAGAAGCTCCGATTCATTGGCTTCCTCGGTCATGCGATTTTAACCCTTTGGACTACGCAGTTTAGTCGTATATTAAGGAAAAAGTCTATGCTACAGAGGTAAATTCACGCCAAGAATTGGAAGAAAGAATTCAACGTCAATTTAATGACATCATAGCTGATCCCCTACCGTTTAGAAGGTTAATGGAATCTTTAGAAAAAAGAATAGACTTGTGTATTCGCGAAAACGTAGGGCATTTTGAACACTTACTGTAATTGAATTTTATTTTATGTTCTTAGTCATTAATTTAATTTTCTTCTTGTGAGTTTTGTTTAATCACTAACTATTTTATACCAGCATCAATTATTACTTCATAATTTTCAAATCAAAATATTCCGAAAACGGTACACAGTATCGAGTTTTACCAAGATTACATTTTTCGTGTAAAATTGAATGATGTTTAAGTTTACTTGAAATTTTGATTAATAATTATACTCTTAAAAAAGTTATATTGACTAATACTTAGTACGATCCGTGTAACTAGCGCCCTCTATGAGAATCAGATATAAAAACAAATTCATGGGATGTATCAGCTTCCAAAACATATTCGTATAAAATTCCATTACAATGTTGCCAGTAGTTTCGGCAAAATCGTAAAAAATGCGTAAAATTTTTTTTTCTTCAACGCCCTGTATCTTGAAAACGGATGGCGTTACAAAAATTTTTTACTAAGCAAACCCTAATTATTTTTCAGTTTTTACCTACCCTAGAGACAGGGTTACCTTTTTTTGAAACATCCCGTATAGGTTTTATTTGTCTATTAAAGCTTGTTATAAATTCAAAATGTATTAAATTATAAAACATTTTCAATTTATTTTCCAATTTATAGAAATGCGAATTCGCTTTTAAGACGTCAAAATCCTAATTGGTTCTTTTCAATCAGGACAATCTTAAGAAACCAGTCACAAAAAACGGTCTGCTAAAAACAGAAAGAACACGAAAACCTGCAAGCAAACGTAATTAAATTAGAATTAGGTCTTTTTTTGGAGAGGGATTTTTTATAGATCAACGGCAAATTCGCCTCGTAAAATATTTGTAGCGGAAAAAGCATCAATCACTATGACATTGCTGTTTTTTTGGGATTTATTGATTTTTATCTGTTCCTTATTAAAATTTATATACATGAGTTTTTTGCAAATAAATTTTAATACGCCTTAAGCAGCAGCTGTTTTGTGATGTCACAACTGTTTGTGCAAGGTATTTAATCAACAATATATTTAAATAATTTCTTTTTATTTGACAATTCTTTTATTTTCCTTTTACTCCTGTTGTATACTTTAACACTATTACAGAGTAAAGGTATTTCAGAATCCATAGGAAACCCTGAGATAATAACTTCTTCTTCTTCTTAACATGCCATACACCAAAGTGCGTAGGCGACTATCTCATTACTAGAATTCTGTTCTTGGCGGCGTGACACAGCTCGCCTGTATTGTGTATTCCTGTCCATTCTTTAATATTCCTTAACCAGGATAATTGTTTGCGGCCGGCTCCTCTCCTACCTTCGATCTTCCCTTGTAGGATTAACTGTGGTATTTAATATTTTGCTCCTCTCAATATGTGCCCAAGGTAACCAATCTTGCGTTTTTTAATTAATTCAAAGAGTTCCCTTTCCACGCCGGCTCTCTTAAGGACGTCATCGTTTCGAACTCTATCCACCCAAGGTTTGCGCATCATTCTTCTTAATGACCACATTTCAAATGCTTCAAGTTTGTTGATAGATGTTTTTTTTCAAAGTCCATGTTTCCGTGCCATAAAGCAAGATGGACCATATGTAGCACTTGACCATACTGTAGCGTATTTCGAAATTTAGGTTTTGATTACATAGGAGCGGTCTGAATTTCACAACAGCTTGTCTTGCCATTTGTATTCGGGTTTTTATCTCTTGTTGTGGATCCGATTGGTCATTGATTGTGGTGCCAAGGTATTTAAAAGTTTTCACGCGTTTTATGCGATCGTCACCTATGCATATTATCGGGTTTTCTGGAGGGTTGCTGCTAATGACCATATATTTCTTTTTCAAAATGTTGATTTTGAGGCCATATTTTTTACCTATGCTATTCACCCTATCAAGTAATAACTGCTGATCTTCCAAATTATCAATTATAATCACTGTGTCGTCCGCATAGCGTAGGTTGCTAATTGGTATGCCGTTCACCTTAATGCCTAATTCCGTGTCTTCTAATGCTTCCGCAAATATATTTTCAACATATAAATTAAAAAGCATTGGAGAGAGTATGCAGCCTTGGCGGACACCTTTCCGGATTTCAAATTCATCCGTATATTAGTCTTGATCAATCCTCACCTTTGCCATTTGGTTCCAGTATAGATTCTGAATAATTCTGATCTCGTTTTGGTCAATGTCGGCCCTATGTAGTAGTTCCATTATGATATCATGTTTAACATTGTAAAATGCCTTCTCGTAGTCGATGAAGGTGAGGTAGACATCTTTTCTTTGATCTAAACAGTTTTGTATTAAAGTGTATTAAACTGATTAAGCGGTGTTCATTACATTTTGTGGCATTAGCTGTTTTTGGGATCATCACATAGGATGACTGCAGTCAGTCTCGCGGAATGTAACCAGCATATATGTCATAAATTTTATTGAACAGCTTTACCAAGATTTCGATATTCTCCTCGTCTAGTAGTTTTATTGCTTCTATATGAATTTCATCTAGACCTGTTGCTTTATGCATATTTGTGGTTCTAACTGCATATTCTATTTAACTTCGCATTATTGATGGCCCTGATAAGTTTTCGGAAGGAAGTTTGCGCGTTGGTTGTGTTGGTCTTTCGTCATTAAAAAGTCTTTCTGCGTATTCTTTCCACGCCATTGCTATCTCCTCTTCTGACTCTATGTATTCGTTTCTGTCGTTGCGTATTCTTGTTCTGTGGTGGCTTTTGTGTATATTCGATATTTCTTTGATTTTCTTATGTAGTCCAAAACTATCTCCTTTTTCCTGCAATTGTTCTATTTCGTTGCACCTTTCCACCATCCAACGTTCTTTTGCTTTCTTAATTTTCTGGCGAATTTCTTTGTGTATCTGTTTGTATTTGTCTTGATTACGTTGTTGTTTATGTTGCCTTCGCTTTTCCATTAGATCCATAATTTCGTCCGTCATCCATTCGTTATGCTTTCTCTTTCTGATCTGTGTTTTAACTTCCCTGTTTACTGCCAGAATCGTTCCTTTAATATCATTGACCATCTCTTCGATATCATCATTTTGTGTTATTATTCGCATGCTTTCATTAATTTTATTTGCATAACTCTTCTTCAGATTTTCGTCTCTCATCAGTTCTCTTGTATTTATAGGCGTGCTGGTGTTTGTATTTGTTCTCTTAATTTTTGCTAGTTTTAACCTCACATCTGCTATTAGCGGATTATGATCGGATGCAATATCAGCACCTGGATATGCTGCGATTCTTTTGATAGCGTTACGAAATCTTCTGTTTATTAAAATGTAGTCAATTTGGTTTCTAATTATTCGATTTGGACGGTCTCCTGGTGATTTCCAAGTATATAACTTACGAGGTGGGAGCTGAAACCATGTGTTCATGACGACAAAACTGTTCTCCTGGCAGAATTCACAAAGCAGGTCGCCTCTTTCATTTCTAACTCCAAGGCCGTACTCTCCAATTATGTCTTCATATCTTCCTTTACCCACCTTGGCGTTAAAGTCGCCCATTATTATGTTTATGTCCTCTTTCTTTGTTAGTCTTATTGCTTTTTCCAGATCTTTATAGAACTTAGTTATTTCTTCTTCTGACTTATCTGCATATGCTTGTGTCACATTTATGTTTACTGGTTTGCCTGTCATTTTGATCAACACGACTCGTTCGGAAATTGGAACAAAATCTGTCACCGATTTACTGGTCTTCCTGTCAAGAGCAATAGCCACTCCATGTCGGTGATGTCTATCTGTTGGGTCACTACACGAGTAATACATAGTAATTTTATCTTTCGTAAACTGTCCAGATCCAGTCCATCGGACTTCACTGACTCCCATTATATTTATTTTCAGTCGATTCATTTCCATTATAAGGTTGTGTAGTTTTCCTGGTTCGTAAAGACTATTAACATTCCATGTTGAAATTCGTTGGATATCATCTATTTGGCACCGGGAGATTCTTCGCACCCTCTGACCATCTAAGGCCTGCCCGGGACTGAGGGCCATTGTTTTGTTTTGTTTTGCCATAATGAGATGAGTTATCCTGGGGAAAAGGTAGTGTTGTGGTATCCCGTTACTTTTAACACCGCAGTACCACAGCCATTCAAACTGTCCTAGTCATGCCTGTGGAATTCCAATAACAAGCCGGTCCAAGATAATTTCTTTTGCGCCTTGCGTTGGTACTGGTGATCGCTTCTGCCCTTCACCAGGGTCGAGGACTAGGAGGGATACATATGGAGGGTGTAGGATAAAGGATATGGGACCTTCCATGGGAGATTCCACGGTGTGGGATGGTGGAATATTATGAACTAGCGTGGGCAGGGTCGCTAATCTCTGAAGTAGGTCTGTTCCCTCCGGGATTGTGAAAAGTACCCACCCGCTACCCCAGATAAGGGGTAGATAGATAATAGCTAGATAATAACTAAACAAGTGAATTAAAATTTGGCGCCTGGTTTAAAAAATGTTTTTATTGCAACAAAAAAAAAAATGAAGCCTACAGAAAGATACGAAAGCCGACGAACTAGAACAATTGTAGAGAATTACCAGACAAAAAGAAGAGAAGAATAGAGGATACACAAAAGAAAAAAACAAAACCACTTAAATAAGGAACTTAAATATATAGAAAACCTCAACAGAGAGAAAAAATTCAGAGCGTTCTATTCTTCTTCTTCTTGTGCCACTCCTATCGGAAATTGGAAATCATCAAGGCTATCCTGACCTTGTTTACAGCTGACCTAAAGAGTTCATTGGTGGTACAGCCAAACCACTCTCTCAAATTACTCTGCCATGACATTCTTCTACGGCCTGGATTCCGTTTTCCTTCTATTTTTCCTTGCATTATATTTTGAAGTAATGCGTATTTATGTCCTCTCATCACGTGACCCAAATATTCGAGTTTTCTTCTTTTGATCGTTGACAAAATTTCTGGGTCTTTTCCTATCCTTCGCATTACTTCAAAATTTGTAACTCTTTCAATTCTATAAGAAAGTTAAAATCAACAGAAAAGAATTCAAGGTAACCACAAGACAATCCAGAAGTCAGTATTAACAACAAGGAAAGATATATTGAATAGATGGGTGGGATACTTTAACCAGGTACTTAATGTGGAAGGCAGACAAGAAGAAGAAAACCTGGAAGACGAAAGAGATCAGGTAAGAGTTGCAGACGAGGGGGAAGAGGAACCACCAACGATTTTTGAAGTTAAAGATGCAGTTAAAAAACTAGCCAGAAACAAATCACCCGGAATAGATAATCTCCCAGCTAAACTATATGAAGAAGTTGGCCATGATACCATTATGGCATTACAGAAGCTTATAAAATAAATATGGACACAAAAATCTCTTCCCAATGATTGGAAAATTGGAATACTTTGCGCCATACACAAAAAAGGAGATAGCTTTGAATGCTGTAAATGCAGCGTATAAAATATTTTCCACAGTACTATGTTACCGTATGGCACCATATCCAGAACGGATAGTAGGAAAATACCAGGCTGGTTTCAGAGGTGGTAAATCTACAATTTATCAGATTGCAATCCTAAAACAAATTTTGGAAAAAACATTGGAATATGGCATTGGTACTCATCGCATATCTATAGACTACAAAGCAGCCTACGACTCTGTGAATAGAAGAGAAATGTTCAAAGCAATGAAAGAGCTAGGAATACCAAATCAAATGGTAAATTTAACAAAACTAACTTTTGAAAAAGTTGAATGTAGAGTACGAATTCAGGGGGAGCTGTCTGAATAATGGGCTGCGTTAGGGAGACCCTCTCTCCTGTATACTGTTTAATCTGGCTCTGGAAAAAGTAGTACGTATGTCAAAAATCACAACTACTGGTTCAATATATAATAAATCAGTGCAAATCCTGGCCTATGCTGATGATACCAATATTGTTGGGAGAACGGAAAACGCTGTACGAGAGAAGTATGTAGCATTAAAAGAATCAGCTACAAAAATATGTTTAATGATAAACACCAACAAAACGAACTATATAAAAATAAGCACGCAATCACAAATCATACGACCACTCGTTATAGAAAACGACGTCATCGAAGCAATGAACGAATTTGTCTATCCTTCCTTTGTCTTATCCTCTTTTAGTTTGTAGGCCGGGCGATGCCGGCTATGTTCATCATGTCACCAAACCCCGCCATCCGAAAACCGGCCTTCTCCTGCTGGTCCGTTCCTCTCCGTTCCGATCCAAAAAGTAACAAACCAGCAGCGTATGGCCCTTTATGGTCTGATGTTTGACCAGCTAATATCTAGCGAAATTTCACCACCGTCCCCCTGCATTTACTAATTTCACCAAGCCAACAAATCGAGGGCA
The DNA here is from genome assembly GCF_040954645.1 of Diabrotica undecimpunctata. NCBI lineage: Eukaryota > Metazoa > Arthropoda > Insecta > Coleoptera > Chrysomelidae > Diabrotica > Diabrotica undecimpunctata. The sequence continues at coordinate 8,200,217 of NC_092811.1, forward strand.
ATAATATATAAAAAAAAATTTTTAAATAGTTAATACAAAAATTGACATTCACAAACACAAACAGACAAAAAAAACATCTACCCAAGTCAATATAAGATAAAATCCTAACTAAACAAGCGTAGATCCCTCGATAGGAAGAAGCCGGTACTTACACTCGAAGTAAAATTACCTAAGTCACTTATGCTAAGGCCTCATAAAATGACTATGGATATGGATACTACCCTGATTGGCCTTTGTAGTCAAATTGCGGACATCGAACTTTGATAGATTAAGAATTCTCAGGACACGAGAATTCGACTGACACCATGTTCCGCGAGCTCCAACTATTAGAGGTGCCATGCAAATAGTTTTCTCAGGATATCAGGTTGGCATGGTCTGAAGGAATCGAGGCTCAGTATACAGTGCCGTTTTATTAGCAGCGGCTGTACGTGCCATGCAAAGAGTTTTCCCAGGATATCGGGACAAGGTCAGGTATCTTAACAGTCCCGTCGGCGCATCTTATTCTTGGCTTGCAAATCCACCCTTTCTTTTCAGCTGCTTTGCGAAGATACGTAACAAGCTGATCATGTCTCTTTATTCAGTACCAGTATGCTGTGGGGCACTTTTATAGAACGTTACTAAGGCTCTCGTTACGTTCTCATCCTTTTCGGCACCTACGACACCTTCATGTGGTGGATTTAAAGGGATGCCTCTAGTTGGAAGTAGATTTCCTCGCAGTATTGCCCTAATATAATCTCTCCCCGACCAGTAGGACAGTGGATTGTTTAACCGGACAGAGCTTTCGGAGTGTGGTGAAGAGCCCTGACAAAGTCCGTTTCCACTATAGGCGTCCTCAAGTTTCTGGCTCAACTCACGTGCGATCGATGCTGAACTGCCAGACAATGTTTGTGTTCATTTTAGGACCTTCTCCCATGGTGGGACTCTGCAGGTTGTTAATGTATCTCAGTAGCAGGTATATTTTCAGTGCCAGCAGTTTTTGTGCTGGTTTGAGCCCCGCTCGATGAATACGATCGAGCTGTGTCTGCAGCTCGTTGAAGGCTACCTTGGCCTGTCCCAGTGCATTATACCTTCGACCTAGGTATCCAACCAGCTCACTTGGTTTCAGCTGCCGAATCCTATCGTTGCCGACAGAGAAGAGCAAACACGTCACGCAGTAAGAGTGCTTATTACCACGGTTAACGTTAAAGGCCGATTCACATTATAGCTCAGGTCACGCTCCGCTCACGATCAGCTCAAGGTTCGGTCAATTATTCTTACACGCATCTTAAATGGTGCTATTCACAGTAAACACAACGCTCACGTTCCGTCCCGCTCTTTTGACCGCGGCGATTCTCCAGGAGAATAGTTTGTAGTTTGATCGTGACTTGATCTGAGTGGAGTGGAGCGGCAGGGTAGTGTGAATTAGTAACAGTCAGGTGAAGGTACGATTTTCGCAGCTCGATGTATGATGAACAGTTGATTGAATTGGTGCTCTGCTGTAAGGAATTGTACAACCAGGGAGATATACTGTATTTTGATACTGTACATAAAATACGGTACAATAAAATTTATGTTTTGTCATTCGAAAGTACTGAAAAAATTTAGTTTCATCGTTATAGAGACCTTTATACAGAGTAAAAAACTCCCCTTCTGTTTTCCTGGTTTTTAAAATATTGTGCACCCATATTCTTGGCTGTTTATTGGTTGACTGAAGCTCTTCTTCGTCCAAACATAAAGCAATGACAGCCAAATCACTGTTAGAAAAATCTTTAAACATGTTAAACAAATTTATATATGCAAAGAACTGTGCCTATTCTCTGAGTCCCGCCAAATTGAATAGTATACCGAAATTCTTGATCGTGAGCGGAGCGTCACCTGAGCGCCTACTGTGAATAATGTACACAATTCTTGATCGTGAGCGGAACTTGAGCGGAGCGTGACCTGAACGTCTAATGTGAATCGGCCTTAACCGTAATAGCTGCACTCTTACCAGCGTTAATCGTCATGCCCCTCTTCTCTTCAAAGCCTTCTCGTCTCGTCTGTTATCATCTTTGGCCGATTCGGATAGCAGAATTAAATCGTCTGCGTAGCCCAATACTGAGATCTTCCTACCATCTGCAACAGTGAAAATAACACTACCGCAGAGATAAACCGCAGAATTTGCACGGCCAACAGATGCTATTTGGGCTCAATCTCCTCCTTAAATCCACAATTATATCGAGAAATCCAAAAATAAAACTCTACAAAACAATAATCAATGGAGTGTGGAGAAGAAGATACAACTTAGAACTTTATAGAATATACCAGGAACCTGATATCGTAAAACAGGTTAAGATAGGACGTCTGAGGTGAATAGGACATGTAATGCGGATGGAACAAAATGACCCAGCTAGAAAAACGCTCCTTAATAGATCCATTGGTCAGAGAAGAAGAGAAAGACCTAGAACAAGGTGCATTGACAAGATCAATGAATACATGAGAAATATGAGAATATGTGCTTGGCGGAGAAAGGCGATTGATAGGGACGACTGGAGAGAAATTCTTGAGAAGGCTAGAACCCCTAGAAATGTAAAACCAGAATGATGATGATGAATTAAAAAATTTGAGATATATTAGAATCGAATATTAATTAAATCAATTATTGTTTTGTTTTTTGTAAATTTATTGAACCTGAATAAATGCTTTTGAACCTAGCTTAAATTTGAATATCATCCTAATCATTTTTTTAAATTTAAAATATTTAATCTTATATCTTTGGATTTCCCAAACCCTTCGCTGCTACCCATGTAACTGCTAGAAGGTGTGTCTCTTCGAGCGGTAGACCGTATTTTAGTTTTTGAAGACTCTTGAGAGTTAAGCACCTCCACAAAATCTAGGGTAATAGTAAACGGACGAAAAAGTAAATATTATCACGTTACTTCACATGAGCATCGTATATCTACAAGTGGCCATTAGATGTCAACCAATGACTGTTAAAGCATCAAAGTGCTGACGAATTTCGCAATGTTTATTTAAAGGGTGTGTTTGACCACACATAGTTTGCAATAGAGTTGGCACATAATTGGAATGGACCCTTAATTTTGAATGTGTGTTCGATGGGTTTATGGCGAGTAATGTATGCAGATTTATGTTTATTAGTTCCAAAGCTATTTCTCGGATCAATAATGCAGAAAATTTATACATAGTTTAACAAAATGTATGCTAAAATACTTACGATGTTCTGTTGCAAACATTAAATTGAAAAATAGATAAAATTAACATAAAAGTATAAGTTCATTATAAAGAACAGTACCTATAAGTATGATATTCGTTTTATAAATAAAAAATTTTTTTTTTAAATAAAATTCTTAATGAATATTCTTATTATAGTACAGTCGTCAGGGATTTTATTACTAAAAACGAGATGAACAAGCTGGAATTAAAACATTACTTCGGGGGGAGGGGAGATACTTCTGTACGCCGTAGAAAAAGTATTTCAATTAAAAACCTGAGGTAATTTTAAACAACAATGTTTATTAGCACTTTTTCTGTAGAATAAACCGTTCTCTCAGAAACAATACTTGAAGTGACCGGCGATTTTGAATGTTATAGTCGAAATTCAATAGGATTGTCAGGTTATCGCTTAGAAATAATAGATCCTCGAGGGGTCCGAGATGAGAGACGCGTGTAGTTCAATGGTGGCGTGTATATTTTTAAAATAAGGAAAATAATAGGAAACTTGCACATAAAAATATTTTTGCGTCCACGGTAAAATTGTTAATTTATGTTAAATATATTTTGTTAGAATGTCATGTAAAAATATTATATTCAAAATATTACGTCTTAACAATTAATTGTGCAAGCCAGATGTACACACAATATTTTCATTCATTTATATTATTTTTAGTTTAAGAAATATGTACATGTTTATTTTACAACATCTGAAATGCTAAATTATACTTACTTACTTAAGCCGTCGTTTTGTACCTTACGTTGTCGAGGTGCTAAATTATATTATATTTTAAATCCAAAACTTTCTCCCTTATAATAATGAAATGTCACGAATATACTTCTGGTTCGTAATAATTTATAATAAACAAAATCTATTATTTATAAATATCTTAAATTCATAACAAACAAGAAAGAAAATAACTTAAAAATATAAACGGAACTTTTAGTAATAAACGTAAGAATAACTAATAACTATTGTATCGCCTTGCATTTCCTCAATAGAATATCTTCCACTGCTTTTTATACAATTTTCCACCGTTAAGACATTAAACTGTAGATGAATTGTCAGATTAACCTTTTGAAAAATCCTCGTTAGTCATAATATGCGTTTTAAACTAAACACGACGTAGCATTCAAATTGAGCAATTTCCAAGAACACAAATATAATACCTGAAAATTTCCAATTAAATACGATTAAAATGGAAATAATAGAATTCCCGAAACAACCTTGTTTTTTCCTTTGAACTTTTATTTATAATCAATTTCTACAGGAGAGTTTTAAGTAAATGTGAATGAATTTGTAAATAGGTAATATTTTCGAAATAACTTAGTCGCTTTGTGACCGACTTTGAGATCGGTAGAATGTACAATATTTTTTTTTAAATAAAATCCATATTAACATATAAATACCAACTTCTTTACAGAAAATAATAATTCTAGACCCAGCAACCTAATGTAAACTACAATTGTGAAAAACAAACTTGCCATAATAATAATAATATAGTTATTAGGTACATACCTACTTAGAAAATTATAACCAGGTAAGACGAAGGATCTCACAGGTAGTCTCCGAATGTAGCAACAAAAAATCTCTAGAACTGTACCTATTAGTTATTTTTTTAAAGAAATATTTTTATTTCTGAATCACTTCCTGTTGTTAATTCACTATCACTACTGTCTTCTGGAGTAATGATAATGGGCTCGATAAGAACATCAACACGCGTGTCTACGTCCCACATTTTAGCTTCTTCTTTCTGTGTATGTTTAATGCATGACTGCCAGTTGGAAGCGGTTATATTTTGTATGGTTTGGTCTAATAATAATTTGACATCTTTTAATTTAAAGGTTGTACTCTTTTGCGCTACCTTATTTTTTATTTGTGCCCATATTAGCTTGATGGGATTTAATTCACAATGATACGGTGGAGTTCTTAATACGGTGATGCCATGCTCGCCTGCCATTTCGTCTACGGCAAATCTGATGTATGAACTCTTATGTTCGCGCACTATATCAAGTAATTGAACCTTTATCATGAATTCATCAAAATCTATATTTTTAATTCTTAACCAATCTATTATATCTGCCTTTCGAGGTGCAGAAGTCGGTATTTTTTCCATACGACGGCTGTGATAAGGTGCATTGTCCATTATAATTACCGAACCAGGATCTACAAGAGTCAGTATAGACGAAAACCACTTTTCAAACACATCCGAATTCATATCCTGATGATAATCGCCCGTTTTGATTGAGGTAAATACATTTAAACCATCTTGTAAAAAACCTGAATCACTTCCAATGTGCGTTATAATGAGACGTCTTCCTTTCCCCGAGGGTGCTTTTAAGCCGGTTGAAAGTCCCTCAATGAAAGCTTGTCGCGCACTTTTAATATTCAAGTCTTGTCATACTTTGGATTTCGTATGAAATACGTTTCGTCCGTATAATAAATTTTTTTCGTCGTCTAAAATCACGAATTTTTTGCAAATATTTTCTCCGCCATATCACTAATTCGTCCCTCTCGATCAACAAACTTTTCCGATTTCTCTTCACATACCGAAAGTCCATTTCATGTAAAGTTCTTTGTAATACTCTCATAGATATTTTATTTAAAGTATCATCTGCGTCTGGATTAACTTCTCGTTGAATAGCCTTTAACGTGGGCAGTTCGTTCCTAAAATAAAATCCATGAACTTTTCTTCGGATTATACTTTTCGTACTATCGTCCAATACAATTTTTGCACGTCCTTTATGGATTGGTTTTTGGATAGGTTTGTTACCTTGAATTATTCGGAAAACCGTACGAGCCGATACTTTCGTTAAATCTCCAGACAATGCCGCGACGTCTTCTATAAGCATATCTGGATATCTTCTACGCAATCCCTCATAAACCGATTTTATCATTTGCTTTTCTCTCACAGACAACCACCTTTTTTTATTTTGTTTATTAACAGACGTACTGCACGTTGGTTTTGATGCCATGATGTTACCCGACGGTACGCTCATGAAATACTACCACCCACCTGATTTTAATGGTTATTTGTGGGTGAGTTTTCACAATGTTGCCGTATTGCATTAAGAATATTACTTTCGAAAAGAAATAACGGTGTCCGCCTGCCTCTCTATTGGCATTCAGGGTATACCTCAATGGCACGGATAAGCTGCAAGCGGTACTAAATAATAAATTTCGCAACAAGGCGAGTGTACTTTCTCTAGTTCGGACTTCCAACAGATGTAACCGTCAAAAATGATAATTGAGAAGTGGATTTGTGTGCTAATAAAGAAATAAATATATAGCCGTTTACCACCGAGTGTTAACGAACTACAAAATGTCTGCCCTGACAATCCTATTGAATTTATAGTGTAGTAACACGCACGAAATCAATTTTAACCCTGCAGTGGTGGCGCTAAGTCTCTCAGACCCAAGCGTCGGACTAGACGGTATAGAAACAGTGGAGTTTAAACTATGAACTTCGTACTCTTGGTACCTTACTAATATTTATTATTGCATCGACCGTCGAGCCGAGAACTTTTGCCAGACTTTTATCTTTATTGTTATAGCCTATTTGGGTTTATTAGACTTGGTGCCCCCACTTAAGTAACTTAAGTGACTGTTGTTTTATTTTCGTTTCTTGGAATTTATTTTACAAGTGGTGTAATGGTGTGAAATTATTTTACAAGTATTTTACAAATTTATTACTTTTAGATTTTTTAGATCTCTCGTCCGAAACAAATTCCTTTACCCTCAGGATATTAAGTTGTCTCAATACAAGTATACATTTTTCGTACTTACAGATACTGTTGCTAGTAAAACTGTTTCATTCCTCTCAGTCAGCATACAAAGAAACCAAAACTGCTTTCACTTTTGTTTTTAAATGAACACTTTCGAAAAACAAATTTTCTTTCTTGGTACAAAATTTAAGTTTTCTACCGATAAAACCTTTCGGCATATTAACTTCTCTCTACTTTCATGTTACTCTGTCGACAGCATAGCAATAGATAACCCAAATCTAATTTTAGTAACACACCAAACATCCCACTTCCCTTTCCACTATCTCTTTATCAACCAATCATATCTTATTTTCAAACACACAAATCAATTTTTCAATTTCTATGAAATTCCTTACGTTTATACCTCTAGTTATTCCATTAATAACCAAACAAAACCGATCTTGCATTCATTAACTTTCTTTCTGTTCACTGGCTCCCTAAACAATGGGTTATTAGTCAGTCTCGAATATTTCAAACATTCGTAAAGAGAACTTAAACTTTTTTCTTTAATCTTTGACAGAAAATCATGTTCTATTCATAAATTTCCAACTACTATCTTAAATCTTAAACTTTGTTCATTGAATTTGTTCACACACAAAATTTTACCATAACATTCTTTTATAAAATTTTCTTTATTCTACTGATCACTTGCTTATATCTAGAAATACCATCTTTGGATCTCTGCTGGTCCAGCAAGTCATTCATCATCATCATCATCACTGGCTCGACAACCCTTTTTGGATCTTGGTCTGTTCTTGGCCAAGATTCTTCTCCATTCTGATCTGTTTCGCTTTTTTTCTCCAGTTTTTTTTTATAATTATTATATCATTTTCTATCAACAATCAACAAGAGTGGGCGCGCCGAAAAAGAGATAGAGCAATAAATCGTGAAAGGAAAAAGGGTGATAGGATGCCTAAACCCGATTCTATGGTCAAAAGAACTATCAAATCAAAGAAAGCATCTCCTCTTTAACTCCATCTTTAAAAGTATAGTGCTCTATGGATGCGAAACATGGCAACTTACTAAACCCCTTGAGCGACGCATACTTGCATTGGAAATGGACTTCTGGAGAAGATCAGCTAGAAAATCGAGGCTTGATAGAATACAAAATGACCATATCAGAAATATAATGGGAGTCAAGGCAACCATCATTGACGAAATTCAAAGGAGACAACTGATCTGGTATGGTCATGTGAAAAGAATGGACGACGACAGGCTGCCAAACCAAATTTTAAAATGGACGCCAAGGGAAAGAAGGAAGAGGGGAAGGCCAAAACAATCCTGGCTGGGCGGCATTCAGAAGGCAATGTCGGAAAGAAACCTTCACCCTGGCGAATGGAATGACCAACGTAGCTGGAAACTGGAAACCGGAAGGCGGAGAACGCTATAAAAAAACCGGGATAATAAATAAAAAAATTAAACGTCCTGGTTAGTAACGTGGTCTGTATAGGATGTCTTCAGGATTCTACAGTAAGGCCACATTTCGAAAGTCTCAATTTTCTTACAGGTAGCATCTGTAAGAGTCCACGACTCAACTCTGTAATAGAAAAGATAACACATAGGAGGTGATACTACAAAACTTTTAACAAAACAATTTTTATTTGAAAATATAGACTAAAACTTGTAATGCAATTGTAAGGCCAATTTTGCTCGGAATACAATAGGTAATATTTTAAATGCTTTCCAATGTGGTAAATTTTTCAACGCTGTAAATAATTTCCGAGTCTTCGAAGTATTTTTAAAATCTCTCATGTTTTGGTTTTCATTTTATTATAAAAATATCCCAAAGCGTTTATATACTCTGGCAATTTTGCCTAATTTCAAACGGATTTTAAACAGGAACAATTTATTCTTTTTAACCGTCCCTATTAAAAAGAAGTGAAGTAAAGCAGAACCTTTGACACAGTGTTCAAAGAGTGTACGCATGAATAACCTCGACAAATGTCAATGAAAATGATTGTGAAAAATAAATTAGGCGCTCCAGTAAAATGTTACCGACAAAAAACATTTTTCCGATGGAATACAGGTAATGGAAAGCTTTCACAATTATAATTTGTTTAGTTTCAAATTAATAAACTGTTTTAAGGGTTTTTGGTGTTGATTCTGTAAATACTTAAAATCTAATTAAAAGTTGGTGGCTAATTGCTTTTGTGTTAGCAAGTCGAAGTTCCTTGTCAAAGAAGGTTTGGTGCAGAAAAGTTAATAAAAGATAAAGGGGAAAAGTGCGGTTTTCGGTGACATCTGAACTTATTGACGGTTGAGCGTAATTAATTTTTATACGCCAACAGAGTTAAAATATACTGCGGGAATAACTTAAATATTAATTTTGGGTCTTTCTTCAAACAGAAGAAGAACATATATATATATATATATATATATATATATATATATATATATATATATATATATATATATATATATATATATATATATATATATATATATATATATATATATATATATATATTATTATGATTGTTTATTTTGACTTTAATCTTAGTTTATTGAGCCAATAAAAAAGAATTATAACTTATTTGTTATCAAAAGTAAAATAATCCTTATATTACCTGTGTTCGATGGATTCAAAAGATTTTCTAGTTGTCTTTTATCGGGAGAGAAGAAAGGATAAGAATACAAATATATTATATTACAAAGATTTACGTTTCTTTATTTTATATGAACGAATAAAACAATTATTAAATTCTGTCGTTATCTTATCAATCAGCATACAAGAAAATAAATCAAATTTTTATAATAATAAGATTATAAAGCTACATACATTTATATTACGTGAAAACCAATTTTGCTTAAAATTTTCTTTACTTGAAACAAGAAACAACAAAACTTTAAACTTTTGATTAGCCTAACAAAACCTCAGTTCTTAAATTTGAATGCTAATGACCATGATGTCAAACCGATCCTTCACAGATATAAAATTTAATTGTACAAACACTTACAGCTTATTTTCTTCTTGAGTTGTATGTTGGAACATACCCAGAAAAGTCCAGTCTCCTCAACAATGTGATCTCTCCTCTTTGGCACCTCGGCTCCTTGTTAACGTCTCTGCAAACCTCCTGCAGACTATACAAAAAACACCTAATTCACTTCTCCAAACTCAGCTACTTATTAATGACACAAGGACCTTCTTTTGTCAACTTGATGCCGTAAGAATACTTCACATATACTTTACAAGATGCCCACGGTAGATACAAGGACCTCTTTTAATCTACTTGTTATCTCCTTCTGCAGAACTATTCAATTCTTTTCTTTACGCCGGTATCCAAACTCACGAACCACACTCTATCTTGAGATAAACAACTGTTTCTGTCAATGACCAAATTATAACTAACTTCTCCGGTCTCATGATCGGCTCACAAAATTCCCATTTAAAAACGACCATCCAATCAAAAGCTCAAATTGTGTTTAACATGATTTTGGAAAAGCCTAATTTCGGTTTCAGAGAAAAACTAAATAGCTTACTTTAAAATTGGTTTTGTCAATACACAATTTATACATATTTCAAAAGATTAGAATATGGTCATTTAATACTCGACTATACAAACAATGAAAAGATTAACTTATAGGTAAAATGTCTTCTAATTCTAAACAAAGGTTTTTTGATAATTTTGTTTGAAACGGAAAAAGGTCGTTTGCCAAACAAATTTCTATTCTTATCTACACTAAATCTTATCTTAAATTACTATATACATTTTGTTTATAATGATATCTTAAAATTTTATTCCGATGGATTTTTTTATTTATTTTTTTCTTCGGTTGGGAAAGAAAAAGTATGACAATATATATATATATATATATATATATATATATATATATATATATATATATATTTGTAATAAGTGTTTTCGGAGAACACTGGATTTAAAACAGTGAATAGTTTCTAAGAACATTTGTATAAAACCACAATTCGGGATTATTTAGAAAGTAAGAAGGTATTGTTTAAAATTTTACACATAATTATACCTACATGGTTTTGTAGCAGATAAGAATTTTTTTTTATCCTGTTAATATTCTGTTAATGGGGGGAAAAACCAATTACCGTAAACACACTTAATTTCTTGAAATTTAAAATTAGGAAAATTTGAAGTTTGGCAGTGGGATAAATTTGTATGAATGAATATTGGCTAGAAAGTACTAGGATAGGAGAATAAGACAGTTGACTTGAAAATTGAACCAGGAGATTTATATCATTGTGTTTTTAAGATCGAGAACGAGAAATCCACTTTAAGAACAGTGTGTGGAATCACTATTTTGTTTTTAACAGCGAGAACAAGCAGTCCAGTTTGAGAACAGTGTGTGAAAAAGAAATTTTTGTCTGTGATTTTAAGTTGGTGAACAGAACAGTTGTAGACGGATCGAGACCCAGGTCAAGAATCTCAAACTCCTTGTATCCGAAGAGACTCCTAAATCTGTAAGAAAAGGAAAAAGTTATATAAAGTTTGTACAAGATAACCATTAGAGGCTGGAGACACAATTTGCGGAAAGAGTCCCATTATTGTGAAACGAGTCGGAGGTGTTTGTTTTTTTATTTGAGGAGGAACTGAACCAAATCTTGTTTTGTGTGCAATAGTTTTTGGAGGGAGGAAACAGAGCAACGCGTGTTTTGGAAAATTGGACAGTATTTCGGGAACACAATCCGGAGACTAAATCAGTATCCCTTTGGGAGACATCGCAGAAAGAAGATAAAGAATGTCAGTTGTATGTACACCATATATTTTATTTAAACTTATATCATAAAGCAATTGATAAAGTGAGAAAATTTGCATATAATAAAATTTGTTTATTTTTAAGAAAGTTAATGAGAACAATTTTGCAGTAAATCAAATAAATTGGTTTTAAAAGGGAAATAACAGAATTAAGTTTTCTTTTGCTCTGAGGAATAGATAATTCAGTGTATACAATTTTTATGTTGATAGTTATATATGGTATTGAAATAAATAGTGATTGTTTTAAAAGGTTATAAATTGTGTTATAATATTTATTCCCTTTGTCTATCCTAAAAAAAACCTGCCTCCAGGAAATACTAGAGGCCACGAATTGAAAGTAAAATAAATTTATTGTGTAGTAAAGAAAATATCATAAAAACTGGCCCCGAACGCCAAGGCATTTTAAAGTATTTCTGGTTGCAATTTTGAAAGGAAAGCCAAAGGAAAAACAGGTGATTGAAAATTTATTTATCGAATGGTCAAATTTGACATATTTGAATTTTATGACATATTAATTTTCTGTAGGTACAATTTCTCATATTTTTTTTTTATTTTTGATCTGATATTTGCATTTGATAACATTTTTTTTGTGAAAATATTTGACAATTTATTACATTGGGTGAGAGAAAATTTTTCATATTTGCAGCTTTACGGTGTTTTAAAGTTTCATATTTTGCGGGGATATTACTTCGAGAAAAGAAATGTCTATGATAAGACATAAGAGCAAAGAAAACAAAAAACATGAAGAAAATTTAGAACAAGAAGATATGTTAGAAGCAACAATTATAGAGACAGAAAGTTAGAAGAAATCGGGAATAGAAAAAATTCTACAACTTATGCGGTTAAGAGCACAAAAAATGGATGAAACAAAACAAACCATAAAAGAAAATCAAAGTGAAACAAAACAAACCATGGAAAAAATCAACAAGAGACAAAACAAGCCTTAGAAGAAAACCACAGAAATATAGAGAGTATCAAGAAGGAAAAAAGCGAGAAACAAGAGATAAAGATTCAGAAAAAGAAAATCAAGAATATCCAGAAAAAAGAATTAGAAGAATTGGAAATCAAATTTGAAAACGCGATACAAGAAGAAAGGCGAGAAATAGAGCAACACTTTAAGGAAAACGAAAAACAAATTGCGGAAATCAAGACGCAAAAACGAGAGATGGGAGACAGGAGAGAAATACTCATCCAAAGCTCAGGGAATGTGATACAGTTTGGCGGGGATGTAAGACAATAATACCTAGTTCCATTCATAAATAACTTAAAAAAGAAAGTACAATATCTTGAAAATTTTGAAGCAGCTAAAGAAACAATCAGAAACCATCTCAAAGATGAGGCTAGTCTATGCTTTGACAGCAAAAAATAAAAGTTTGACAGTTGGCCTAAATTTGGAAAAAAAATTTTGATATATTTCTGGGTAAAAATGGAAGCTTTAGAACAAATCTAGAGAGGTAACTATATCAAATAAGAAACAAAAATCTGAAACTTGTAGAAAAAACCAAATATGAAAAAAATTTTGTAATAGAAAAACTCAGAGATAAAAATGTGAACGTTTAACAATGGATAAAAATCTTTGGAAGTAAATGTACTAGATTTAAAATCGATCAATAGTTATTTATTGTACAAGACGATAAAATTGTACTTTATCTTCGAGAGCGTTTTTTAGCGTCGAGACGTCAGTCGAGACGCTAATTATGCTCGACAAGATAATGCGATTTTATCGTCGTGTGCAATACAACATTTTTTTCTATAGCAAGACTTCAAGTTCGGGTGAAAAATAGAATTTCAAAGAAAATTGTAATTTTTAGCACAAAAATCGCAATTGTGTTGCTCCGTTGCTAGGGATATGAATTACTCTGTGAACAAATGTCAAACAAATGTTACATTTTGGTTTTTGCGGAGAATATTGTTGAGTTTTGTGTACAAAATGAATAAATACGAACTGGACGGAAAAAAATTAATGCAGTACCTCGAATCAAGTGTTTAGCAAACGAGTACAAGTTGTGATGCTCCAAAAATAGATATTTCTAATAATGTTAATTGTAAAATTTCAGTTGTTTTTAATCCTTAATGTGTTTGAATTTGTAAATTTTATTGAATAAAAAAAAGTTAAAACATTTTTTCTTCAAACGTCAAATAATGATGACATTACTTATCTAACTTGATCCTGTCAAAGTTTGATGTCTCCGCCGGCAGCAGTTTTTTTTCCCATTTCTTTACGGCGGAGGGAAAAATGTTGTCATGGCAACAATATGAAACATGTCACAAAGCAGCAATACAAATGTCATTAACAACAATTAAACATCATTTTTATTTATAGTAATATTAAAAGTACAATTAGTTAATGAGGCATTTTCAAAATTGAAACCGTGCAAAAATGTTCCCGACTCTTGATACGCATTGGTAATTGTTGATGATACTGATGGTCGAGAACAACTTTCAGCAATCATTCCCGATGTTGGCGAATCATGAGGGTTTAAAATTTTTTGAGCATTACCGTTCTTATTTCTTATTGAATCCTATATATATTCTTCGGCAACCGTGCTTGATTTCCAGCCCCCATGTCGTTTGAGGCATTCTAGATTTCCGCCTCCATCAATTAAAAGTGTTGCTGAAGTTCGTCGTAAAGAGTGACCCGTGTATGCGCTTGCATCGTTTAAATTTAAATAACTAGCTACTTTTAGGGTTACTGCGCTGATCGAATGTATTCCCATGACGCTTCGGTAACACTTTCCATTTTGGTACTTGATAAAAAATCGGTTTTCTGTGAAATTTTCAGGCCGCAGTGATGCATACTTTTTATACAGTTTATTGTAGTTTTGACCAATTATCGTAAAAGATCTAATTTGTCGTGTTTTACTGTCTGGGATTTTGATAATTATTACATTTTCTTTATCCTCAATGTCCACAGTCTTCATTTTTACCATTTCGTAGCATCGACAGGCGCCGGTAACCCCAATTAACAAAACAATCTGAAATATTTTTATAATTTAGTAGAGTATACTACATGCTTTGCAATATAATTTTTTTTACCTTTAATCCTAAATACAACTTATCTGGCGCTTCAAACAAAAATTTATCAAACTCGTCTTTAGTGAAAACTTTAGACTTCCTTGCAGTATATCCTTCGCTTGTTTTTTTCAGAAAGGCACGTAACTTTAAAAATTTGCTTATATCCACATTTTTTCTAATAACTAACTCGGATTTTATCATAGAGTATCGTGACCACATTGTAGAAGATGTCCATTTATTTTCATTTTCCATTATATTAAAATATGCCAGTAAAACGTCTTCGGTAACTTGCCGTACTCCTCTTGTATCGCACCACTGTTGGAAGTGCTTGTACGCTAACCGATACTTTATTCCGGACTTGGAGGGCCCCAAACGTGCTACTGCATCATTAGCCGCGGACTCAATTTCGTTTAGGTTTTCCATTTTCGCACTAAATTTGCGCTTGCGGTTGCAATAACAATAAGCTGTCTTTAATAATTGCAAACAACTGTAACCAGGGAGACGCAAATCCCACCGACGACTTAATTATTTTAATTTCTAACATCTAGATGACTTTGATAGTTGTCACAGTTAATTTCGAGTAAAAATAGCGTATGAATTGTACTATTTATGGTTGAAAATTGCTACGTTTGAAGAAAAAATAGTATACTTTATTCAGCAAAGAAGCGACTTTTCTTGACTTGCCCTCTATTACGCGCCTCACTTCGTTCGGCGCGTAATATCGGGCGCGTCAAGAAAAGTCATGCTTCTCCGCCTCATAAAGTAATATACTATTATCTACTGTTGCTGTTAAAGTGTCACTTTATCTACCCTTGCTGTGGTGATAAAGTGATACTTTATCTACTTAAAACAGTTGTTATAGCAACACTTTAACATTAGCTATGGAAAAAAAATTAAATATATGTGTGACAGATAAACTACGAATGAAGAATGAGTATTTAGAGTAACTATTGTTGGAAATTGAGATCGAATACAGAAGGAGTGTGGACGCCTGTATAAAGAGCACTTTTCATGGCTCTAAAGAGACTGCCCGAGTTTAAATCCATAATCACTTTCAAAATTCTCTCAAAACTGCAACAATTATATTTAGAAATTATATTTCCATCCATCCAATGGCACTACAGCCCAAATCGGGCCTTGTCCTCCTTCAACAGGCTTCTCCAATCATCTCGATTTACCGCTGTTCTTTTTCATGAACTCGTTCCCAGGCAGTTCCTGGCATCCTCATCGACTTCGTCTTCCCATCTCTTTTAAGGTCTTCCAACAGGTCTTTTTCTCTGCATTCTTGCATTTAGTAATTTTCTGGGGATTCTTTTCTCATGCATGCGGACCACGTGCCCTGCCCACCGTAATCTCTGCAGTTTAGTGTATTGTGCTAGAGTTGGTTCGCTATATTGCTCGTATATTTCTCTATTATACTTAATTCGCCAGTTGTTGTTTTCACTTATTGGGCCCAGTATCCTACGTAATATTTTTCTTTCAAACACATCTAATGCATTGGCAGATTTCTGTGTCACCACCCATGTTTCACAACCATAACTTACTATGGGACTGATTATTGTTTTATAGACCCGGAGTTTTGTTTTCCGGTGTACGTCTCGCAATTTGAATATGTGGCCCATCGCGAAAAAGGCTTTATTTGCCAGCATAAGCCTTCTATTTATTTCCGGTTCTTCTTCATTGCTTGCGACCAGATCCATTCCTAGGTATGTGAGTCTATTTACATGTTCTATATCGTCAATAAAGTGTTGTTGCACCGGTCTATTTGATCTGGTTTGTATGAGTAGTTTTGTTTTATTTGTATTTATTGCTAGCCCTACTGCTTCTGCACTCTGTTTCAACTCAACGTAGGTTTCTTCCGCTGCATTCACTGTTCTGCTCATTATGTTTATATCATTTGCGTATGCTGCTAATTGGGTAGACTTGTTTGAGGGTATGTTATTTTCGCTCACCGTCAACCGTCTAATTACATATTCAAGAACAAGATTAAAGAGCGTTGGGGCCAGTCCGTCGCCTTGTTTCAGTCCTTGCGTTATCGTAAACGCATCAGTGATCTGTCCCTCAATACATACCTGTGCTTCTGTTTCTGTCATTGTCATTTCCACTAGTCCTATTAATTTTGATGGTATACCAAATTCTTCCAATATATTAGGTAGAATTGTTCTATCTATTAAATCATACGCTTGTTTAAAATCTATAAAGAGATTGTAAACGTAAATAGAAATTATATTTGGTTTTCTGTAAAGACGACGTCAGTAAAGTGCAAGGTCACATTTTTTTCGATTGTCCTTTCTGATTCTGTTTATTACTAAATTTGTCTTTGACTAATTTTTAATATATTTTCTTTCTGCTTAGTATTAAGTTCCTTATTTAAATTGCTACAAATTTCACAATTCTCAACAACCACTTTTAATTAACGTAATATAAGTTTTTTTATCCACCTTAGTTCAAAATACCATTTTGGCGCTTATATTGTTCTTTTTCGCTCACCGATTCAATTACAACCAACTTAATATGGAGACTTCGTAGCCAAGATCAATATACGCGATCGTAATTCTTTTGACAAACTGTTTTTCGGTTATAAGTTTCCTTCCCAAATTCAATTACAAGGACACAGATCGGTATCCGTGATGAAAATTTATACCATCGTTCTGCCGATTTAAGGGGTTAAGTTTTGAAGGAGTTGCTAAAATTCATTACGTAAGGGAGCTCTGTGAATAATATTCGCATAACTGTGAGACTTAAGCGAGTTTACAGAAGTGTTCTTTCACTTTATAACTAATTTAAAACCTTATCTTTCATAACACCAAAACTTTGTCAATAGATATTACCGTTAGAATTAATTGTTCGATCAAGTTAACCTTCAAAAGGCGTTTCATGTTGTGGAGAATACTGTAATTATTAGACTGTGGCTTAGTTTATTAGACAGAGATATTTATAAAGGTACTTGAAATATATAAAATAGGTAGCAAAGCAATAAACATGATATCTTGGACTTGTATTAATAAATAGGTTAGTGATAGATAGAACGTTTATTGACCACTTTACATAAAGTTTGAAGTATGTATAAAAAATACAATAAAAGATATAATAATGTAAACTTAAAATTAACTTAATCATATTGGCTAAAGTAATATACATATGTAAGTATTAGCAGAAGAATTAAAATTAAAAATTTAAGATAAAAAAATCTCTAACCAAAAAAAAAACAAACCTAAACTGTCACATAAAAAATCTTTGAAATATGGAAGTAACAAAAATGTGCAAATAATTAAGAAATATTCCCGAATCGATGACTAAAAATAAACTACTACATAAAACTTAGTACATTTTAATAGCAATAATACAATGTGATATGTAGATAGTAAATCGACAGTATTCTGACCAAACTGGGTACACGTTATAAAGGTGTATTGAGGTATTCTGTCTTTGAGTAAAAACAATATGTTAAAAAATGCTTTCTGATCCTATTTTTAAACAGTGGTGGAGACAGAATTTTTATTTCGTTAGGCAGATAGTTATACAAGTGAATATCAATTGAATTCTTTGTGCTCTTTGATAGTCTAAATCGTTGTGACCTAATTAAATCCCTCGATCTTGTTAGATGATCATGTAATTGGGAGTTTATAGTAAACTTATTTTTATTATCGTGAATTTCCAACAGTGTTGCATACATATAAAGCGAAGGTAGAGGCATAATACCCATGTTCAAAAATAATGGTTTACAATGATCCCTTAAATCCGCTCCAGCAAGTATCCTCACCATCTTCTTTTGTAATTTAAATATTCTGTCGGCATGACCAGAGTTGCCCCAAACAGCTATTCCATATTGTATATGACTATGAAACAATGAAAAGTAACACATTTTAAGGGTACTTTTAGGTACCAAATAAACCAGGTTACGCATTACAAATATTGTACTGGCGAGTTTAGAACTTAAGTTGTCTATATGGATGCCCCAATCTAAGTTGTCATCCATAAAAATCCCTAACAATTTGATGCTATATCCAAAAATGTGTCTTCGATCTGAACTGAAAACTATATTTTGATTTTTATCCTCGTTTAGTTTTAGTTTATTATGTGTAAACCAGTTTTTAATTTTAAGCACATCGTTTCCTATTTTGTTATTTAAATTATATTGATTCTGGTCGGTACTAATAACGGTTGTATCATCTGCAAAACATATACACCTTAAGGGGTGGGTATAATGAAATATATCGTTGAGATATAGAAGAAAAAATGTAGGTCCTAATATAGACCCTTGGGGAACTCCATGTTCAACATTGTGAAAATTGGAGTAGTTATTATTTAAAAAAACGGCCTGTTTTCTGTTTATTAAATACGATCTAAATAAATTAAGAGCATTTCCCCTTACGCCATATTTGTGCATTTTGTCTAAAAGTAAAGTGTGTGAGACACAATCAAAAGCCTTAGATAAGTCACACAATGTTAAAGACACGAAGTGACCTCTCTCTAGGCCATCAACTACTTCCCTTACAATTTCCTGAATTGCTTGAGTAGTGCTGCATTTTTTTCTGAAACCATATTGATTACAATGAAGTATTTTGTACTTTTCTATGTACTCTATTAAGCGGTTATTCAAAATACTTTCAAAAATTTTACCAAGAATGGGAATAATAGAAATAGGGCGATCATTTTCAATTTCTTCTGGAGATCCTTTTTTGAGTAGCGGTAACACTTTTGTTACTTTAATACATCGGGAAAGATTCCTTCGATAAGGCAAAGATTATAAAGTATGACCAGTTTATCAATAATAATATCCAGAGTTTCTATCACTAATTGTTTGTTTAAGAAGTAAAAATCAGTGCATTTTGAGTTTTTCAAGCTGTATAATGTATTCCTAACTTCAGTATCACTAACAGGTGTTAAAAACAACGAGTGGCAAGGGGAGTATATTCTCTCCAAAAAATTCATGGCGTCATTTTCATCTGTCTCATCTAACGAGTTCAATATATTTCCCGCTACCGAAGTAAAGTAATTATTAAACTCGTTTGATGAAATATTACATGAAGTTACTTTTTTATTTTGAGTTTTATTCCTATGATAATTGATGACTTTCCAAGAATCTCGAGATATATTATCAGATTTTAAGAAAAACTGCTCATATGCCAGTTTTTTCTTTATTGATATTGTTAATTGATAGTGTTTTTTGAATTGATTATACAGAGTGTAATCACTAGTAAGGTTAGCAGTAATTTTTATCTTCGAAAGGTTTACTCGCATTTTCCTTAGTTCATCGTCAAACCAAGAAACAGGTGCCTCAAAATGAATTCTTGACTTTTTTACTGGAAAGCAACCTTCAGTTAATTTTACATATGTGTCAATTATGAACTCAGCTAATTCCGTTGCTGTTATTGAATTGTTTATTAACGACCAATCCACAGATTTTAGTGATTGTTTTAACATTTGGGTGCCTTTACATGTTATGTGTCTTCTGAATATCCTATCATTGTCAATTTGATCAGATTTTATTTTTAAATTCAGGAATTGAGCACAATGATCAGCAAGGCATGGGTCTACAACACCACACACAACTATTTCATTATCTATATTTGTTAAAATATTATCTAAACAACTTGCTGATGTAGCAGTGATTCTTGTAAATTCATCAATCCTCATAGTTAAACCAAAAGAAGAAATTAGATCGGAAAAATATTTTAATTCATTTGAAGTGCCTTTGAAATCAATATTGAAATCCCCAATTATAATTGTTTGAACATAATTATTAGAACAGAATATTAATAATTTTTCAAATAGGCCTAAGAAAATTTGGAAATCTGCGTTACCTGTTCTATACACTGATACTAGAATAGTTTTTATATCTATAATTTCCAAAGCACCAAATTCACCTTCATATTCACAAGATATATCATTTAAAGAAACTGGACGTGTAGATATTTTGCCATCGCAGAAAATAGCAACACCCCCATGTTCTCTACTTTTTCTACAGTAACAAGTTG
Source organism: Diabrotica undecimpunctata (assembly GCF_040954645.1). Taxonomy (NCBI): domain Eukaryota; kingdom Metazoa; phylum Arthropoda; class Insecta; order Coleoptera; family Chrysomelidae; genus Diabrotica; species Diabrotica undecimpunctata. The sequence goes on from NC_092811.1 coordinate 8,220,891, forward strand.
ATAAAAAGTATCTGTCAATTATCACTGTTGTTAATTCAGATTCTCTAAGCCAATGTTCAGAAAAGCACAAAATATTGTAAGTTTTATCTTTTAAAAAAATGTTAAGTTGATCAATTTTATTTAATAAACTTTGTGTATTTATATGAAAAATGCTTACCAAACTGGTTTGGTCAGAATTTACTACCAACTTTTGTTTATCAGAACTTATCATATCACTTTCACAAAAACAGGTGTTTCCTATATTCTTTTGCACTACCGCTGATTCTATTCGTACACTTTTATCTACATCTCTTGCGGCTTTCTGGGTGTTACGTGAAAAAAACGTTGTACGTGAGCTCCACATGGCCATATTTTAGGAGACATAGCTTCTTTAAAATTGTTATTAAAAATTGTAACTTTAAATGAACTGTAAATATCAGGATGCTTTGATTTTAGGGATTCTACCTCTACTTCGGGAAATGTAGTCTTCATAAGTTCCCTCATATTTTCCGCAGTCATATCGGGATCGACCCTGTATACATGTAGGTCTATCAACTTATGTACTCCCTTGATTTCTTTTCCATTTAATATCATTTCAGTGTTTTTTCCCACAACTAAATGCTTTCTTTTTTTCCTTCTATCTACTTCTGTCCATTCAGATTTTTCCTGGTTACTTTCACCTACGTATATGTACTCATTTAACTTTTGTTCTGTAGTTACTTGTAATATCGCTTCTGAAACATCTTTCTTTGTAACTTCACATTTCTGGGAAGAACTGGCAACAGTGCGATCTTTGTTCGCGTTGATGGGTTGACGAACTGATTTTGTTTCGACTGAATCCATAAGTGTGTCTTTGTTTATTACCTTATTTTGATGTATAAGTTGTTCTTGATTTTCGACAACATTTTTTTGCGAATTTAATTGTTTTAGTAAATCAATATGTTGACTCATAAGGTCAATTTTTCCGTATAGCTCTTTAATTAGGGTATCTTTTTGTCTAATTATATATTTGAATATGTTAATATCAATTACCTTATCATCTGTTACCATTGCTTCCAAAAATATTTGATCTTCAGGTTTCACTGGTAAACAACATTCAATCAACTCGTCATTTATAAACTTAACATTGTTACTCTTTCGAGCACAACTCACATGGATGCTAGCGTCACAATTTATGCACTTTACTCCATTTACTACAGTTTTTTTACACTTTTTACAATATTTATTTTGGAGAGACATTTCACACGTCTTTACACCTGCTTGCCGTGTTGCCATAATAATGGATAAGGCAAGATCAGAATAAGATCAATTTATGTTTACAAGTACTTGTAAACACTTCACATTATAAATTTGGTAGTGAGGATAGATAGGATGAGGTGCCTTTTGGTCCTTGGATAAATAAACGATAGGACAGTTTGATCAAAAGATATAGAATTTTTACCGACAAAATTTTAAATAAAATTTTTATCAACTTCACTACTGCATTATAAATTTTCTTATTTCCAAATATATGTCATAAAATCTTTTGGATTTGACAGAAAAATTAAAAAAGATACTCAATAAAAACCTAATAGTAACAACTAAAATCTATAGTTTTAATTTAATTGAGAGGAACACAAAGTAAGCCTAAAAACCGTTAGTCAAGTGTTGAGACAATGGTATCATAAATAACATCTAATTGAAAATTCATAGCGCACATTTTTCTCCCAGTTGTCCTGTAACATTTTTCAGTCAGCCTTGTAAATGACATTCATTCATGTCACCGCGGCTCGCACAACACTGAACGTGTTTTTATCCCACTCGAAATTATTGTTATATCGTGGAGAGTTATCCATTAGCTTTTAGCCAACCACTATCTCGAAAAACACGTCAAGCTCATTCTCCCGTCTCTTGCATAATGCTCTCGTAACTTTTTATTATAATTTTAACATCTAAAAAATATACAAAAAAGAGTGGCATACTGTGCGGAGACTAAAATATTTTGTGATATTTTCAAATTATACAGTAAATTTGATAATGTTTTAAACAGATATTTTAAACATTCATTATACATATTGTTAATTAATAATTATAATATATAATATACGTATATTCCTATAAAAGCACCTAGATTTCTCCTGAATAGTGTTTTAGTCTGATCAAATTGAATATTACCGTTATAGTCCGTATCAATTTAATTTCCGTACAATTTTTAAAACTAGTATAACTACATATTTGATTAAAAGAAGGAAGGCTTATTTCACGGCTCTATTATTATAATATGATGTTTTTTTCACAGTTGGTAGCTAGCACAGCTGGTTGCTAGTTAGCTAGCATCGTAGTTTGGTTCAGGTTTATTGTATGTCCTGTGTTTGAGACATGTTGGGCAAGGGACGACGTTTTTTCTCTCCTCTTGATGGCATTTCGATGTTCTTCTCGTCTAACATTGATTCTTTGGTTGGTCTGTCCGATATACAATTTGTCACAGTCTCCACATGAAATATGGATGGTAGAATGGTTGAGATTTTTCTGTCGGTATTAAATATCGTTTCTATTTTATATCTATTCTATTATAATTTTTGAGGTTTAACACAAGTTTTTTGTATATTTTCGCTTATTCCTTTTTGAGTTTGTGATTGTAATTAGCATTATCGGTATACTTACTTATGTTTTTTTAATTACTAGCTCAAAATTCTACAGAAAAGATTAAAATAATCAGATTGAAGGGATTTCCCATAATCCGAGAAAATTATGAGGTGATTATTAAGTCGTTAAAGTACTATTAAATTGAATCTTAATGACAAATTTGCCACATATTTTGACTATACAAACACTGTAGTTACCCTAACACATTTATTCGCTCTTTGATTTTTGATAAAAAGGTCAAAATGTCATCCCACACCAAACAAACTAAATTATCGGATTAAAAACGTTTTAAAGTTATTTTTCACCATAAAAACGACAAATATAGTCGCGAAATAGCATCCGCAGTAAACTGTAATTAATCTACAGTAATTAGAGTCATTCAGAAGTATGCTGAACAAGGAAAAATCGACGACAGACCGCGTATTGGCCGACCAAAGAAAACTTCTGTTTGGGATGACGCTGCGTTAAGAAGAACAAGTCTGGCAGACAGAAGCCTTAATTCCACCCAATTGACGAATCTGTGGTCTGAATTTACAGGTGTAGGCGTGTGCACTTCCACTGTGAGAAAAGAACTGCTTAGTTTTTGACTTGGAGGATGTAAGGCACGGAAGAAACCACTGCTTTCAAAAAATCAAAGATTGCACCGTTTGAAATGGGCCAAGGAACATCGAATCTGGACAGCGGAGCAGTGGCAAAGTGTACTGTTTAGTAATGAATGCACTTTCAATATTAATAATCATGCTGTAAATGCCTACGTCAAAAGATTTCCTGGTGAAGAGTTTTCTCCAAAATGTGTTCTTCCCACAATTAAACATCCAACCTCCATTATGATATGGGGTTGCATGTCCGCTCGAGGAGTTGGTGGCCTACACGTTGTCTCTGGGATGTTGAACGCTACCAAATACATTTAGGTATTACAGAATAAGATGCAGCGTAGTAGAAAAGACCTGTTTGGCGAAGAAAAATTTATTTTTCAAGATGATAATGCTCCTTGCCATACAGCAAAATTGGTTAAAGCTGGGATGGAGAGTAATGAAATTGATAGCATGGACTGGCCAGCGCAATCCCCGGACCTCAATCCCATCGAGAATCTGTGGCAAAGGATATCAAACATCATTTCCAAAAGCAAACCAACAAATAAAACGAAATTAATCGAATCTCTAATCCACGCTTGGCATCACTGTATTACCATGGAGGAACTGCAAAAATTAATAAATTCCATGCCCAAAAAATGTGAACTAGTTATTTAAAACAAGGGCTGGCCAATTAAATATTCAAATTAGTTTAAATTACTTCAATGTGATGTACAATATCGTTTTGATGTAAATAGCCTAACTTTTGTGATATTGAATAAAAAAATTTTCGAACTACATTTTTTTTATTAACCAAGTTTCCATTTTATAATATTGTGTGTACGTGCTTGTTTGATATAGACAGTAAGTGTTTAAAAAATATTTAAGATAAATGCCTTAAACTTCTATTTTCATGTATTTGGTAAGATGATGCAGGACTTTTTAATACCACTGTAGGATCGGGGTGCAGTCTACACAAGGAATTTCATAAACTTTGTGATGTTTTTTGGAATGTTGTCTTTGATTGATCAGACAAGAGATGAAAGTTTTGTTGGGGGGTGAATATTTGCTTTATTTCTCTTAATTTAAGAATTTTGTCAGTAGTGTTTAAGAAATTAAGAAGGTGTTTATGAAATTCCTTATGCAGACTGCCCCCGATCTTATATAGGCCAAAAAAATCGTAGAATCCAAAATAGGATTTATGAACATTCCATTCTGATTCAATTTTAGCTCTGGGTCAATACCATCTTCATACATATCACAAAATTGATTTTGAAAACTCTGGAATCATAGATTCTCAATGGCGACATCTGGTTACCTTCGACATGGACATCGCTTATAAAGAAAATCTCGACCGCTTAAAACTCTAATCAAAATCCCGCCGTCAAATATGTTCGCACCCACCTCCAAGCCAACCCCCATGCCAACCTCCACAAAACCACGTCACCATCGACAGTATAAATAAACTGTCGTTATTTCCAGTAGCAGTAGTGCATTGATGGTCAGCGTAGAAGTGTCTGGGCTTTCGAAAAAATGAGACCTTGGAAGCCCTAAGGAAGACACGAAAGAGGATGTTGAAAACTTGGCGCAGTGATAATCGACCCAGTTCAACCCGGAAACCTGTTGAATTTAATATATAGATATATATAAATTACAAAAACATGCAGTTTACTAATTTGTCAAAATATTAAAAAGCTTCTTTAAGAGCACAGCATCGAAAGCTTTTTTCAGATATATTAATGCAAGATGACTAGGTAGATTTAGACCTTTATGTTTTTCTATTATATGTAGTTCGCACAAACCATTCTCTCTCACTGTTTTTGTTGATCGATCTTATATATTAAACATTCCAGTCTGATGGGATGCTTTTGTCCTTAATTAAGCAGTCAATAATATTTTAATGATAATATTTTACCAGTTTATTGGAAGTATTACCTGGCGCTGGAGATTTGGAGGTTGATAGATATAGCCCTATTAACCCAGAATAGAGGGAATATTTTGGGCTAATAGGGCTTTTTAGTGCCCTTTTTATTTACTATTTATTAATTCCATCTTTTTTTTTCTCTCAAATTCTTTATGGTAGTTTATGCCTATAAAACTCTTGTTTCTTCTATAGTGTATTTTTATGTATGAGAGAATAATAAAACAATAAATTATGTATGCAAATCCCTAAACTGTTGATACGGGTGACTCAATGAAAAACAGATATTTGTCAACAAGTTTACAGAAGTATATAGGAAAACAATTTTAAATTGAGTATGACCACCAGGTATAAAGGTTGGAGCAGAATAGAATACAATAGTTGTGAGGGTTACTAATCCCTAAATAAGGTTGCCAGTGTCGGAGTGATGGAGGTTAACAGGTACTAATGAATTTGCAAGAAATGTAAGATGTTTATTTTATTGGTTATATATAACCAATAAAAGTTTAATAAGTACCTACCTATTTGCAAAATAAAGTTTAATTCTTTAGATAAAATAAAACGTTTTATTTTATCTATTTGCAAAATAAAGTTTAATTCTTTGCCTATTTGCAAAAGAAAGTTTAATTCTTTAGATAAAATAAAACGTTTTATTTTATCTGAAATGAGTGCATTCCACGAAGTAAGGGTTTCAACAATCAAACATTAAATTCTTTAATTCCAGGAATCTACGACAGTAATTGACTAGATAATTACCTTCTAAACTTATTCCACAGAAAATGTGATAGTGGGTTTTTCCATTTTGTATATAGGAAGGTCCAAGTGGCGTATTCAAAATTCTTAACAGTTTACTAAAAGTAGGTACTTCAGTTGCAAGAGTTATTAAAGAAGAGATATGTGGTAGTTTTTAAATGCCACGTAATGCTCCAGGGAAACCAAAATTTCAAATAGAATATCATTTTAAAGAAGGACTTCGACGGAAAGTGCATGAATTCTTCTTTAGACAAGAATTTCCAACATTGAATAAAGTTCTTGTCTTAGTTCGAGATGATAAGGATTACCCAGAAATGAGTCGAAGTACGTTATGGAAACTTTTAAAAGAAATAGGCTTCCGCTGGAAAAAGAATCCCAGAAAGTCTATTTTATTAGAAAGAAGCGATATTGTCATATGGAGAAGACATTTTCTAAGAACCATAAAGGAAATGAGAAACCAAAAAAGAAAAATATTTTATCTTGATGAAACATGGATCAACGAGGGTCATACACCAAATAAATTTTGGCAGGATGAAACTGTTACAAGTCAAAGGCACGCTTTTGTAAATAACTTATCTACTGGTTTAAACCCACCATCAGGAAAGGGACGCAGGCTGATAATAGTACACATTGGCAGTTCAGACGGTTTTGTTGAAGGTGGTTTATTAACTTTTGAATCAACTCGTACCAGTGACTACCATGAAGACATGAACGCTGATGTCTTTCAAGAATGGTTCGAACAAATGATAGATCTTCTTCCTAAAAACTGTGTAATAGTAATTAATAATGCAAGTTATCACTCCAGACTTATAGAAGGACTGCCCACAACCAAGTGGTTAAAAAAAGACTTGCAGAATTGGCTGAGTTCAAAAAATATTACGTACCATCCCGGATCTATAAGAAAGGAACTTTATTCGTTGTGTGCCCTTCATAAAGAAAAATTTAAAAAATACGAAATTGATGAAATTGCCAAAAATCGTGGAATGACAGTACTTAGATCCCCACCATATCATTGTGAATTAAACCTGATTGAACTGGTATGGGCACAGATAAAGAGTGAAGTTTCAAGAAAAAATACCACTTTTAAAATTCATGATGTTAAACAGTTGTTTTTGGAGGCCGTAAATAATGTAAAACCTGAAAACTGGGAAAAGGCAGTAAATCACACTATTAAAGAAGAGGAAAAAATGTGGAAGCTGGACAATATTACTGATAAAATGATCGAGCCAGTTATTATAAATCTTGGTTCTGAAAGTTCATCTTCTGAATCTGATTTGGATTTGTAACAAGTAGCTGTAAGTTTTATATTAATATTTTTATTCATCTATTTAACATACCTTAGACGGTTTTAAAAACTCTTTTTCTCTTTTGTAATTTTTAAAAATTAAAAAAAATGTGAATTTTTTAAAACCCTTTTTAATGTAGGCCAGTCAGTTCTAATATAGTGTGTGATAAAAGAGGTCACTTTTGATTACATACACATAACACTTTATAACACTGAAATAATTCATTTATTTTTTACAATTCAGTCGTGTTCTAGTTCACCTACGAATCGGACGTGCCTATCGACAAAGCGGAACGAAATTAAACTGTTTTCGTTTAAAAATTGTGTTTTTATAAATCTGCAGATTAGGTGTAAAAATAAAATTAGATTGTGAGTTTTAAGAACAATTAAATGGACCAGTTAGTCGGGGGGAAACCCCCAGACGACCCAGTGCCCCCAGATATACGTCAAAAAAATACAAATGATATACAAACAACAACAGCAATGACCATCGATAACGATAACACATCGAAAGAAAGACAGGAGTTTTTGTACGTAAGTACTGATTTAGGCCCGTATCATATTTATGTTGAGAATAATTCGGTCGAATTTAAAGGTAAATTAAATGCACTTAAAATCGGAGATATTATTCTTTCTAACTTTCCGGAGATAGACAATAAAATTATAAGTATCGATTCTATAGGTCGGAATAGGGTTAGGATCAAGTTAAAGGATTATAAATCAGCAAATTTTCTAATAAATAATAAAAACGAAAATATTTTTGTTAAAAATAACTTTGTATTGTATATCCCAAAATTCATTCTTCATAGACAAGGTGTTATTAGAGATATAGAAAAAGATTTTTCAGAGGCGTACATAAAAGATAAAATAAGACAATTTGATCAACATTGCACTTTTGAAGTATCTAATGTCAAAAGAATAAAACGTAAAGTAGAAAAAATTACGGATGAAGGTAAAATAGTAGAATATGTACCCACAAAGTCTTGCATTGTTATTTTCAAATCACAAATCTTACCAAAATATATTTCTATTAATAAAGTTATCAAGGAGGTAGAGCCGTATAACCAGAAAGTATTATTATGTTATAACTGCCTCCGTTTTGGTCATCTGGGAGGTCAGTGTCGAAGTAAACCAAGATGCAGCAAATGTCAGGAGTCCCATACCACACAAGATTGTAAAAATTCAGATTACATACCACGGTGCTTTAACTGTCAAGGAAATCATCTTACTACTAATTTGTCTGCTTGTCCAGAATTTAAAAGACAAAAAATTGTAAAGGAAACCATGAGCTCTTGCAATATTAATTTCTTTGATGCAAATAAACAGGTCCCAAAAAATACGTACGCAAACATAGTCGCTTATAATACTTCTGCCATGGAAAGTGGTCAAATATCCTCGACAAATTATTCCCAACGGCCTCAATCTGGACCTACCCCTTCTAGTACAATACAGTATCATTCCTCTCAACCTCAGTACTCACAGTCCCACAATTTACAACCCAAATCATATAATAACAATTTTACTAATTATATGTTTTCTTCTCCTACAACTTCAAACCCAAACAAAAGGCACAGACCAACCAGCCCTGATCCCATTGAAATTTCAAGAAAAGAAATACTTACACAACCAAAAACCTCTTTTGTCTCGGGGGGAATTTTTAATAGTCAACATTATTTAAAAAACTCAACCGGAGTAAAATTACAATCAGAGGAATTAAATGCAACAATAAGTTTAGTTTTAGAAGTAGTTCTCAATATTATAAGTAATATAAAACAAACAAACAATTTCGATGTATCAAAATCTGAAATTGTGGAATTAATTAGTAAACATGTAAACCATACCTTGTCTTCAAATTCGCAGACACAAACGCGAACATAAATTTGCTGCAATGGAACTGTCGTTTAGCAGTAGCTAATAAAGTAAATCTAGAATATCTGCTATATCAAAATAATATTTCCATAGCATTGCTTTCAGAAACGTGGTTTAAATCAAAATACTATTATAATTTTAAAGGTTACAATTGCTTTAGATCAGATCGGGCAGACGGATATGGTGGAACTGCCATTTTATTAAAATCAAACTTAAGATGCGAAGAAATAAATCTTAAAAATAGATATCCTTTCACTCACAAATGTATTTCAGTTAAAATTCTCCGAGGTAAAAATCCCATCAATATTGTGTCAGTTTACATTGAACCAAAGACCAAGATATCTGAAAGTCAATGGTTGGAATTCTTTAAAGACATACCTAAACCGTTTATTATTGGTGGGGATTTTAATTCCCACAGTATCGCATGGGGCTGCGAAATTGAAGACAGCTATGGTAAAAAACTTTTAGAATGTATTGATCATTGTAATTTGATATGCTTGAATGATGGATCGCCCACATTAGCAACTAGTAAGAGTCCATCCGCTATTGACTTAACCTTTTGTACACAAGATATTTCAAAATTTTTTACTTGGAGAGTCCTACAGGACCCTCATGGATCCAATCATCTTCCGATTATCATTAACATGGAAACAGATCATATAACTTCATTTACAGCTCAAAACTATCACAAGATCTGGAATCTTAACAAGGCCGATTGGAAATTATACACATCTGTACTAGAAGCTGTAAATTCTCCTGGAAACTATCAAACTCTAATAGCAAACATTAATAAAGCAGCCAATTTAGCAATACCAAAGTTTTCATCTAACGGAACACATAAGAGACGAATTTCGAACCAATGGTGGTGTGAAAGTTGCAAAACCGCCGCTGATAACCGAAAAATTACATATGGAAAATATAAACAAGATCCTACAAGAAATAATTTAGTTGAATTTAAGAGACTTGACGCTGTCGCAAAAAAACTTTTCAAACAAAAGAAAAAACAGAATTGGGTAGAATACTGCGAAAGCCTAAATTCAAAAACACAAATCAGTGAAGTGTGGAAGAAAGTAAACACTTTTAAAAACCGCAAACAGTCCAACAAGATTCCAATAGATCCAGAATCCAGTTGGCTAGATGAATTTCATAAGAAAATATCTCCACAGTGGGTACCTTCACAACATTTTCCAGAATACAGCGAAACAGTGTCAAGAGATAGGTTTGGCTTAGAAGAACCATTTAAAATGTGGGAGTTAGAGCGAGTGCTTAGTCAACAAAATAGCAGTGCTCCAGGTAAAGACAATATTTCATATTCCATGATATACCATATTCCTCACCACTATAAAATATCATTATTAAATATTTTTAATGACATTTGGAATGATACGTCACAAATTCCAGACAGCTGGAAGGAATATATTCTAATACCTATTAAAAAACCTGGTAAGCCAGAAAATTGCAGTAGATCATATAGACCAATATCCTTAGCCTCTTGCTTCCTAAAGACGTTAGAAAGGTTAATAAAAAATAGAATTGAACATTGGTTAGAGCAAGAACATATTCTCCCAAAATCTCAGTATGGATTTCGAAAATCAAAATCAACCCAAGATGCCATAACTGCCTTAGTCTCATCCATACTAATAAACTTTACTGATAATATGTATACTATGGCTGCTTTTCTTGATGTCTCCTCTGCATTCGATACCGTTAACTTGGACATTATGCATAAAAAGCTATTAGACATCGGCTTCCCCATCACCATAGCTAGTTTTCTGAGGACATTGTACACTAATAGATCAACTTTTTTAAAAATCAACCATTCCATCTCTCCACCACGTCTTACGAATATAGGACTTCCACAGGGTAGCATATTAAGCCCAATACTATTTATTTTATATAATATGGATATAGAAAATTGTATTAATAGCCCAACAAAAATTATTCAATATGCTGATGATGTAGTAGTTTACACAGCCCACAAATCATTGGATATATGTAAAAATAATTTTGATCTCTCAATTAAAGCTGTTCTTAATCACTATGAAAATATTGGTTTAGATATATCAGAATCTAAAACTGAAATTTGTATTTTCTCTAGAAAACATCAAATTCCACAAGGGCATCTGGAAGTAGGTCAAATTCAGTTCCCTATTAAAAATTGTATAAAATATCTCGGTACTTATTTAGACAGAAAACTCCTATGGAAGGATCAAATTCATCATGTCATAAAAAAGTCTGAAAATGCAATGAACATTCTAAGAGCCTTTTGTAGAACTAACTGGGGCGCTGATCCAAATGTAGCACTTTTATTTTACCGTACTATGATTCGTCCCATTTTCGATTACAGTTGTCATTTATATGGAACTGCCGCAAACACACATTTAAATAAATTAGAAATACAAAAAAATAAATGCCTTCGGCTTTGTCTTGGATATTTGAATTCTACACCTGTTAATATAATGGAAGTTGAGGCGATAGAACCACCTCTGAAATTTCGACGGGAGTTTTTAAGTGATAAATTCATTACTAGAGCCATAGGGAAAAATACTAACTATCTACAGGATATTCATATTTTATCAATTTTAGATCTAACTCATAAATATTGGACAAAGAAAAAATGTTCTCTTCTGGTAAATAGTTACCTGAGGATATCTCAATACCGACATACTTTCTATACGTATGAAAATCAAGTTTCACCTATGTATTCCCATATATTAGACGAGCTTTTTTCAAAACATATTAATACCTTTTTTATGGACAGTAATTTAGATCCAGTCGCTTTTCAATCATTTACACGGCATAAATGGCCAAACTATCAGTTTTACTTTACAGACGGATCTAAAGTACAAAACAAAGTAGGATGTGCATTAATTAATGTTCAAAGTGGATTTAAAAAATTATTGAAATTGCCAGCTGAATCATCGATATACACTGCTGAAATGACAGCGATTCTTCTTGCATTAAGGCATATACATAGTAACGAACCCTACAGCTGCATAATATTTACAGACAGTAAGAGTGTCGTCGACAGACTAACAAACGTACATAGGTCCAAACAACTAAATCATATAGAACTAGAAATTATGACTATTTACAATAAAATTACAAATTTAGGGAAAAGCATTATTATATCATGGATAAAGGGACACGCGGGCATTAAGGGCAATGAAATAGCAGATAGCCTAGCCAAATCTGCCCTAGACATAGGCGAAGAAGCTCCCTTGAACTTACTCCCCTTTTCAGACATTGATATAATTAGTAAACAGCATCAAAAAGAAAAATGGCAAACATATTATCGAAACACGAGAACTGGAAATAATTACAAACAAATGCAGCCTGAAATACCCATAAAAAGATGGTTTCATACTTTATCAAATCGCCATTTCATAAGGGTTATAAACAGATTAAGATCTAATCATGCTCTTACCCCCCTTCATATGTACAAGTTGGGTCTCGCGGAGTCACCTAATTGCAAGTGTGGAAAAGAAGGTAACTTATTACATATTTTTCTTGAATGTTCCCACGAATCAGTAAACATAAACAAATTTTATGATAATCTTATTATATTAAAAATTCCACTTCCCGTCTACCTGAACAATTTGATTTTCTCTAGAGATATCAATATATTAAAAATGATTTACGAACATATCAAAAACTGTAAATATAAATTGTAGCTTAAAACTAACTTATATTTAAGTAAATATTGTATTATAGCAAAAAAAAAAAAAAAAAAAAATTTAATATAAAAAAAAAAATTTAAAAAAAAAAAATCAAAAAGAAATATAAAAAACAAAAAAAAAAAAAAAAAAAAAAAAAAGATGTAAACCTCCGAGATGTTGAATCGGGTTATGTCTTAGCGCAGGAAAAAAAAAAAAAAAAAAAAAAAAATTAAAAAAGAAAAAAAAAAAAAAAAAAAGAATTATTACTAATTACTAATTACTAATTACTAATTATTAATTGTTAATTGCTAATTATTACTAATTGCACGTTAGATTGTACGGATGATTATATGTTTATTCCTCTAATTGTAAAAAATTCCTCTGATTGTAAAAATTGTTTGTCTTTAAATTTGTCTGGCTAATTGGCTCGGCCAAGGCCATCAAACTGAATAAAAAAAAAAAAAAAAAAAAAATTTTTTACAATTATTCAAAGTAATTTTTCAATTAATCTTGAGCACGCCCATGGAGTGGTCGGAGCTACCAGTTAAAATTATGCTAATTACTCTCTCGTTCATAAAAATAAACTATAGATAACTCTATTTCATCACATTTTCCTCTAATTTTTCATTTCCCCTTTTTATCGACACTTTTTTAGTTTCTCTGTTAAATCTAATACACATATTTGCGAAGATATCTTACAGATATCTTCGAAATCTTTAGTAACTAGCGTCGTCATATAACATTTCTTTTTTCCTCTACTAATTCTAACACTTCTTTAATTAGCTTCTATAATATATTGTAAGTAATTTTATTTTAATATATTATACTCATTAAAAACGATTATTTTATAACAATTAATAGAATTTACCCAAAATACTCTTTAATGCCCAAGGAAATCAATCACAGAGACCAAACATAAAATAGCTTTGTCCTTTCTAAACATTCTGACAAAGATTTCGGTGATTTATTAACTCCCGACATTGCCAATTCCATTGAAAAGCTTTCTTTTGTGTCAGGCTATTCTCTGAAATTATTTATTGTACAAAGTGTTCCGGACAATACACTGCGTTCTAGCTTTTCATCATTTGTTTTAGTTTTTATGACCTACAGCAACATATGTGGTATCAAAACCGTAAGTCATTTTTAGATTTAAGGTTTATAGAATTCATTGTGTCTGCTCGAAAATAAAGACATTATAAATTTGTCAGTATACAGTGAGAATATGAAGATTCCTACTGGGTTTTTTACGAAATCAGCTACAGTCGGTTCACAATTTGTTGATAGCTCACTACAAGTTTAACCCTAATTAGAAAACTGAAATACAGAGAGGATAGGTAATACGATATAATAGTAAAAACCAACCTAAAACTGACGGTTTAAGACGTTTTCGACTAACCCACCTTATATCTGAAGGAATACAATACCTTATAATCCTATTACGGGGGTATTTTGAAGAGTATATGATTGAAACATTTATTTGAACTAAATAAATATATTTTTTAAATTGTACTTATGTAAATTGTATTTTTTAATAAAACTTATTTATTTTATTCAAAAACAAAAAGTTTCTTGCCATTTGTAAAAGATACATTTATTTAATTAAGGAAAAAGGCGCCAAATGTCGCCTGGCAAAATTTCCAATGTGTTTTAAATGTGTCCATTATTTTCGAATCCGGAGAAAACTAATAAATATTTTTGAAAAATTTAAACGCAGAATGAAAGATTACATTATTACTCAGGGCAGAAAGTCCCTGAAAACTTCTACAATGTTTATTTTAATATGTTATGTAACAGGGGTGAAAATAAAAGAGAAAATATAGTATAATTTTTAATTGAAAATATTGCATGCAAAAGAAACTTTTTATTTATTCTAAAAAATATTTCATTCTGCCTTTAAATTTTTCAAAAATGCAGTTTAGTTTTCTCAGGATTTGAAAAAAAAATGGATACATTTAAAACACATTGAACATTTTGACAGGCGACATTTTGCGCCTTTCCCCTTCAATACCTTACGATTATAACTATTATTACTTACCTTATATAATTACGATTAGAAAACTATTCAAATTCAAAATAAATAGGATCAACTTCGGAATCCGAGTCGTCTTGAGGGTTAATAATTAGCGGTTGTGTCTCTACGGTCGCATCAATTCTGTTATCAAGATCCCACATTTTTTGTTCTTCTTCTATTACATGCCTTACTGCATCTTTCCAGTTTTGTTCTGTAATATGTTATAAAGACTCGTATAACAATTCACGTACAGCTTGTATTTTATATAACGTATTTTTTCTAGCCACATAACTTTTCATTTGTGCCCAAATGAGTTCAATTGGATTTATTTAGCAGTGGTAGGGTGGAAGTCTAAGGACTGTAATGTTTCGCCTTTCCGCCATATTGTCAACTACGTATTCCTTGAACTTAGATTTGTGTTGCCGGGCAATTTTTAGAAGTTCTGCTTTTACCATTCCATCTTCGTAAGGCAGATACTTATTCCGCAGCCATTCAAGAATATCCTGTTTCTTCCACGCAGTCGTTGGAAGTCTTTCTACTAGTCGTGAATGATAAGGTGCATTATCTAATACTATAATTGAATTTGGTGGTATGTATTCAATCATCTGCTCAAAATCCTCTTCGAAAACATCAGCTGTCATCTCCTCGTGATAGTCTTTTGTGCTTTTGGACTGAAATTCCAACAAACCATGCTTAACAAATCCTTTTTACTGCCAATGTGAGAAATTATTAATCTACTGCTTTTACCAGAAGCTGGGGAGATACCAGTAGACCAACCTTCCATAAAGGCTTGTCTGTAGCTTAATATATTTTTATCTGACCAAATTTTTTTTAGAGTATGACCTGAGTTTACCCACGTTTCATCCTGGTAGAAGATGGGCCTTCCTTCAGCCCGGAATTTTCGTATGGATCTTAGATAATTTCTTCTCCAAGATATTATCTCTTCCCGGTCAATCAAAAGTGATTTTCGGTCTGATTTTTCCCACCGCAAATTTAATTCTTTTAAAACTTGCTACAATTTAGTTCGTCCGATATGAGGCAAATCCGGGTCGTCTCTAACTTCTTGTAAAATTTTGTTTAGGTTTGGTATTTCTTTTTTGAAAAAAAAATCCATGAATTTTCCTTCGAATACCATTTTTGGCAAATTCATCAATTTCAATAGGCTTTTTCCCTCTCTTTAAGTGTTCGTTTGTGTTTGGGTTAGCTATACCGTGTTTTTTTCTTATATATAACCTATATATAGTTGACTCTCCTACGCCAGTCATGTTGGCACAACTTTCAACTATGTTGCGAACAGTGTTTGTGGGATTCTGAAAAACCAGAGCATCGTGAACATTCAGGATAATAGTCTTCCCTCTTGGTGAATAGACAGACTTACTGACTGTACGCAACAGTACCGGTGTAAAACTTGATGATGTTGATGATGAAATCATCACAAACAATCCAACAAAACGAGCACGAGCGAAAGGTACGTATATGTTCGTAGGTATATGGAATAAAAAATCACTCACGCACTGCATATAATTCGCAAAAGAAATATTCGAGACGCTAATTACTGCCGTAGACGCGGACACACCGACGAGCCGTAAATTACATGCGATCAAAAACGTACTAAACAAAAAAATTGTTTTCGTTCGTAATAACTTCACCCTTTTAAGTTAAGTTTCAAATATAAACTGAACAAACGAGGCACGTGGCCAAAGCATACCCATTATATTATTAAAAATCTGGGGAATAACATCCTTATTATCTTGCAACGAATAGTACCTTCGGATATGAATTCCAGGTTTTCTAGTAAAGTGATTAAACGCGAAGATTAGTATTGAAATATCCAAAGAGATAAGGTATTCTTATTTACAAAATTGTTAATGGTTAAATTCTTATTTTTATTAATATAATATAATTACATAACATTAGCTGTGAAAGTTTTAATTGTTTTTTTGCTAAATATATTAGTATTAAAATATTATTAATATTATATATATATTTAACAGTATTAAAAAATATTATATTATTATTTAATGAATAAACACCTCAGGAACGCCTTTGGTTTACGACCGTTTTATGAGATTGAGGCACATTTCGTGCTCTCAACAATTTATGAACGGAGAATAAATGTTAATAATTATAATTTTTATTTAAACAACTGCTTAGCTGTGCTATTCATTTAGACCAGTAAATAAAAAATACATTTAAAAAAATCTTATACCGGTTTTTAAAAGTTTTAAAAGATATATCCTCCTGAGACTTGACCTGATTTTTTTGTTTTGTTTTTTTTTAATAAAATATTAGAATTCGTATGATTTTTTGTATAAAAAAAAATTTTTTTTCAAATAGACATCAAAATCGCATCAATACAAAATTGTTGTAAATAAAATCGTTTAAAGCGGTTGTTATATTCCGTTAAACATAAAAATATGTCACATGATCCACAATAAACTTATTTTTTACCATTACAACCTGCAAGCTTACATCTAACAGAGTTTTTTAACTCGGATGCCATTGCAGAAATGTGTTGTATCTTTCTCTTAGTGGACGTTTGAAGTCATGTGGTTTGCACCTGTTTCTAGTTAGGTCATCTCTGTATAGAATTAAATAATTGGCAATCACAAGGTCAAATACGTAAAAAATGGTTTTGACTATCTATTTCTGACTTTTAGCTCCCATTCGATAATAACTGATCATCCTGCCATTTAAATCTATTCCCCTTATGGATTCGTTGTGCTTTTTAACTACGTTTGGTCTAGGTACCTCAACATATCGGGTGTCCTTTTTGACTATGGCTTACATTAATCTGAAGGTTCTATTTGCAACGCAGTTGACGCTAGCATAACTGATTTCATATCATACCATTGGACTATGTTAATTAATTCATTAGATCTTACATCTTGCTCAGAAGAACGAAGACCTAATCGATTTATCACCTTATCTGATGAACTGCTTTGGGAATTCTGGATCTCATTATTGTAGGTACCAGTTAAAAAAATATTTTTGTTTAACATGTACTCAAGTAAAGGTAACGTGGTGAAATATCTACCCATAAATACATGTGTTTCTTCTAATAATGTTGTAGATAACTTAATAAGTGTGGATGGACCAACACCTAACTTCTTAACATCATCATTATTCAACAGAAATGTATTTTTCCGTTGATAAATATCGAAGTCTAATAATAATCCTTTGAGAGTGGCGCAAACAAAATATTTGAATCCTTCTGGATTTGGTTTACCTTGAACACATCAACCTCACTATCTACAAGGAAGTGTCAGGCAACCTCTTCCTATTCTTTCAAATAAAGGCCGGATCTTAAATAATTTTCTTTGATCTTAAGGCGTCTTAATCAGCGTCAATAACTATTTTAAAATTGCTGCTGACTTGAAAATATCTATCACGTATCGTGGCTTGTACAATACTGTTGACTTTTGTTATCTTGGCCCAAAACATTCTAATTTCTGGATATTTTAGACAGTACATTAGAATGGATATTCAAAAAAAAAATTTTATCTTAGAGTAACGTTTAAAGGATTTCCCTTTTTTGCAAAAATTTTATATCTGTAATATAATAGTCTCCCGTTTTATACCGCTTCGCGGCTTTGGGAGTATAGCAGGGTAGTCTGCTATATCTAGGGCCTACGGTATACAAGGAAGGTAACATGGACAGTGCTACGCTTCAACCGCCTATTATTACCCCTGGTTTTACCCAAGGTACTCATTTTATTCAGGCTGAGTCGACCTGGGGCCTATATACATTTTTAAAAATGTCTAGTTGTTCTTGCCGGCGGTAGGATTCGAACTCCGGACCACCGGCGTGCGAGGCAAGCATCCTACCGCTTGCGCTACTCAGGCCCTATTTAATATTTGTACAATTACAAATATTCTTAAAATCTGAATCATCAAAATACATACCGACGTAGTTTTTATCTTTCCAATTTAGCCTCTCGTGGACAATATCGACAGTCCCAGTAGAGTCTACACACTAAAGGATAAAAACACCCATTTTGTTCCATGTATTTGGAGTCTCGAGCCTTTTTTTAGTTCATTGAATAGCACCTTATCTAATTCATCTTCGAATAGTATTTCTATGTCTTGTTTAAACCTGCAATGAATAGAGTTTCATTTTCCGATAATCCCCCGGACTGTTTTCAAAAAGGCTGATACAATCTAAAGATTTTATCAAGTGGACAGATACAATCTGTCTACTTGCTTTACATTCCTCTGTGTCCTCTGATAAAAATATATTACGAATAATTGTTTTCCTTATAGGTAAAGTATTAGGAAGTGGAGAAATATCTCTTTGGACGATAAGGGCAAGAAATTAAAACGCAAAGCAAAGCTAGATGAAAGAACGTTGTAAAGAATTGGAATCACTACAAGAAAAGGGAGACAGCTTTGGACTACATAAAAAGGTCAAAGAAATTTCGAGTATATACAAGAAACACCATGGGACTAAAACTAGCTAAAATCTGGGCAAACTATGCTTCGTCCCTACTTGCGAATAATAGACCGAATCTGCCAACTACTAACTTAGCCACGGAAAATTTATCTGGCGCTCTCATTATTCGCGCCGAGGTGGAATACGCTATAAAAGTAGCAACTAGGCACGGCTCTGGACCGGACGGAATTGCTACGGAAGCCATAAAACTGTTGGAAGATGATAACATCGACATGCTGGTAACAATTTTCAATGCCATATATAACACCGGCCACATTCCAACGGATTGGCTTTATTTGACCTTTATAATGATTCCTAAATCACAAAGAGCGACAAAATGCAAAGACCACAGACTGACAAGTTTGATGAGCCATTTGCTTAAGATGTTTCTTCGCATTTTTCACACAAGAATATTGAGAAATCTGGAAGGTCCAAGCGGTGAGACACAATTTGGTTTCAAGAACGGACTGGGTACACGTGAAGCACCTTTCTGCTTGAATACGCTTGTACAAAAACTGCATGGATCAACGAAAGCATATAGTCATAACATTCCTCGATTATGAAGAAAGTTTTGACACCGTAAACATGACGCAATGATAAAAATGCTACACAACGCTAACATTGACGAGAAAGATATAAGAGTTTTCCAGAATCTCTGTTGGAATCAAAAAGCATGAGTAAGACTGAACAAATCAACCAACACAAAAGATTTTTAAATTTTAAGAGAAGTACGACAGGGGTGTATTTTGTCTCCTATGCTCTTCAATCTCTATGTGGAGAACATTTTTGCAGACGCACTGGAAGGCTCTGAGTGTAGAACGACACCGCGATAGTAACAGACAACGAACATGATATGCAGTTGATGTTAAATAAAATAAACACCGTAGGAAAAATATATGGCTTGAAAATAAATGCTGGAAAAACTAAAAGCATGGCAATAACAAAAAACGCACTTTTAAGAATACAACTGCAAGTAGATAATGCTCCAATCGATCAAATGAAAACATTTAAATATTTGGGAATGATGATGAATGACCAATGCAATCCTCAACAAGAAATAAAATGCCATACCGAACAAGTAAGACAAACTTTTATCAAATTTAAACCGCTACTATGTAACCGCAATCTTTCCTTCAATCTCCGCTACAGGATGGTAAATGTTATGTATGGTCCATATTGTTATACGGCACGGAAACATGGACGTTAAGAGGACCCTCCATTAATTAGTTGCAGGACTTCAAAATGTGGACATTGCGAAGAATATTAAGCATACCATGGACAGATAGGTTGAGAAACTAGGAAGTCTTAAAAAAGGCAAATACTGAGAGAGAACTACTCAATTTGATCAAGGTACGAAAAATTGGATACCTCGTCCATATTCTGAGAGGAAAAAAATACACAATCCCTCAACTAATCATCCAGGGAAAGATTGAAGGCAAGAGAGGAGTAGGTCACAAATAAGTGTCGTGGCTACGGAACATAAAGAACTGTAGAGGCATAAATAACACTGGCGATCTTTTGCATGCCGCAAAAGACAGACGTCTGGCCTTAAGATAATTCACCAACGTACTATAGGTGCATGGCACTATAAGAAGAAGAAGCATGCGAAGTAGTTCTTTGTTCAGGAATGAGAACAACGGTTTCATTTTTCATTATAGATCGATCATTTGTTCACGACGGTTTAAATTTCCAATCTTAGAATATGTTCGGATTAAAAGGACAGATGCCTGTTTTCTCGAATCCACTTTGCTTTAAAAAGGCTTTCTTTTTCTAATTTATGTGGTCTAATAATTCGAACTTATGTTCAAACGACAGCTTAGTACTGTCAATATTAATTTCGAGAATAGATGAGGGGCTGTCAAGGTTCACAGAATCAGAGACTATGTCTTGAAAATAGAATGAATTTCAACCAAACAAACTGCGCATCTTAGGTTAATTTCAAGACGCCTTTTTTGCCGTTTTTTTTTCGATTTTCCTCCAACTCTTCTTAGAAACAATCTTTCAAAAAAGCTGGACATTTGTATTTTGGAAAGTCTAATTTACTTTTAATGTGGATATCATCTTGTTTCAAAATATTTTTTAAAACGAAATTAAATATTCTAGCCAATGAGGGGTCTCAGTGTCTTATTTCTTAACTTTTTATTTATTTTAATTTGTTTTTTATACAAATAAAATAAATTCAAAATCATCAATCAATATATTTCAAACAATATGACTAAACAATACCTTCTAAAACCACTAAAATATTTAAAGCGTCAACAAATTTACACGTAATTCGATGAAATCGCCGTATGCGCCAAAATTTTTATTTCATGTCCGACTAGAAAAAAACATGAACCTTTTATAGCTCTGTCTAACGCTACTCTTTCGCTTTCTAACGGCCTCTGCCGCCGAACGTCAATGCAGCAGCTACACTATCGGGTCTCATAAATGTAGTGGAATTTTTTATTTTTCCGATTTGGATTAATAGCGTAGCAGGTTCGTTTTTCTATGAATAAAATACAAAGATAATAAAATGTATATCGGTGCGGAAAACTGAGGAAAGCATAAAATTATATTGTTCGAACTTTATAACATACAAGCCTATAATTTATTTACATACAATAAAAATATAACAAAAGAAGAAATAAATATGTACACAATAAAACGACAAATAAAATCATTTTGAATATAAAACCAAAAACTTTATAGACTATAACCATACATTCCAGTGCATTATATAGTGACAGTAATATTTCAGTAGAGTAATCGAAAGATCCACGTAGCTACGAGTTTCATTGCAGCCAAAAAAACAATGGTATACTCGTTTTCATCGTTCTTGGCGTGTGCCTGAAATAAGCTACTACGGAATTTTTAATATTCGTCTTTCTCTGATACACAGATGCGTAATTCAATTGTGCGAGTCACGTTCGTCATGGTAGAGTGCGATGAGAAGGGAATGAAGAGACCCCTCACGTCTCCCAGTATTGTAGCAATAACACCGATGCGTTTGTGGCTGGCAGTGACGTGTTTTTTTTTAACATGTTACCCTGATCTGTGCAGGTTTGAAGTAGCCGATGAAATAGTTTTTATAAATAAACAGTTTTTAATTAATTAATAGTTTGAGCGCCCATTACATTAAATAATACTCTCGACACCTTAAAAATTCCAGTTTATTATAAATTAACTCTCTCTCTTCCGATACCCATTGCAATAATGACTTGTGGCATTGTTCTTGAATGAGCTGGCTAATAGGTTTATAATTGTAGCAATTACCATTAATATTTTATGTTGTTTTAGTCGATTTGTCAGTCATTGTTGGAATTTGTTCCGAACAGTTTTACATATTATTTTTTGTTGTGAATAACTAATTGTTCTATTTAATAAAAAAAATGCCGAGAAAAACGATAACAGGAGAAATGCGACAATGTGTAGTTCATTTATTGGAGTATTTTAAAAAAGAAAAAGAAAACAACGGACCTTTGCCTTCGTTATCATCGGTACATGAACGAGTAGCGGACGCTTTGAAAATCAGTCTTCGCACAGTGACAAGAATAAAGAGTGAATACAAGACAGGGGCAACTCTTACTACACCAGGAGTGTCACGTAATGTAAAAAAAAGTCTAATGATGTAAGCGATACTATAAAAGGAGAGATTAGAAATGTACTGTATGGCATGAAAACAAAAGGAGAGCACGTTACAATTAAAGTTCTAAATACACAATTAACAAACAAGCATCTCTATGACGGTTCCGATACAAGTTTGTGGCGTCTTATGAAAAATTGTGAGTTTTCATACAAACTAGAAAATAGTAGACAAGTGTTATGTGAGAAACCATGTATTGTCTCCAAACGACTGTATTTTTTGAGGCATTATATGAGAAATTTTTTAAGTCTAAGCCCACTTCAGTTCGTTTTTTTAGATGAAACATGGATATTCCTAAAAGGGGCATATCAACGTACTTGGCAAGATGACTTTGTGAAAAGCATCAGAAAAGGACACGAAAATACAGGTAAATGCTTTGTTGTTTTACATGCCGGAAGTAGGCAAGGATTTGTTAAAGATGCTGGATTACTGTTTTCTACGAAATCGAAGAGTGCAGACTATCATGATTCTATGGATAAAGAGTCTTTTAAAAAGTGGATCTCCGAAAAGCTGATACCAATGTTGGAGGAACCATCTTGAATTATTATGGATAATGCCTCATACCATAGCTTTTTAATAGAAAAGTTACCGAATGCCAGTTGGAAAAAATCAGACTTACAAGAATGGTTACGAGCGAAAAAAATAATTTTTGACGACGATTCGGGCAAGACAGAGCTCTTTGTCGCCAGAATAAACCACAAAATACCAGGTACGTTATAGACGAGCTACTCCAAGAACATGGGCATCAGGTTTTGAGATTGCCTCCATATCACTGTCAATATAATCCGATTGAGTTGGTCTAGGGCATTTCTAAACAATACTATGATCGTCATATTGGAAAACATGGACGTGGAGATGAAACAGTGAAAAAAGTTTGGGGCGATGCATTAGCTGGGGCAACACCTGCAGTGTGGGCGAGTTGGGTTAACCATACTAAAAAATTTATTCAGGACGACTGGGCAAAAATGGTCACATATGATGAAAATGAAAGTAGGATTATCATCGATTTGGCGGAAGATTCCAATGATGAAGACAGTTCCAGTGAAGACGCTGACTGATTAGCTAATTAATCAAGGTCAGTACGTTGTAACAGTTCAGAATTCGCTACAGTGCTTAAAACTTAAAAAATCTGTATCATTTTTTAATTAAAGTGGGTTAAATAATTAATACTTTTTTTGGGTAAATTTCAAAATCCTTTTAAAATGTACTTTTCGTTATATCCTGTCCTATTGTACTGCAAGCTAGAAAAACCTTCTACGCAATTTATACGTATATTCCGTTATTAGAAATTTAATGAAAAATAATTTATAATTTTCTTTTATAACTATTATTTCGTTTGACATGCTACATTTTGCTCCGCCACTGGAGGAGGTAAACGAATCGAGCTTAGACAAGGAAAGACAGATGAAAAAACTTATTGGAAGTGTTTTTACATGCACACGCCAAGAACGATGAAAACGATTATATATTATTGCCAATAAGCTATTGAAGATACTGAGTACCAAACTATTAAAACTAATCCAAAAAATAATAGAAAAAAATAGAATTCCTCAAGAATGAAGATCAAGCATCCTAATACCTCTCTTCAAAAAAGGAGACAAATCGGACCCGGAAAATTATAGAGGAATTAATTCATTAAACATAACACTAAAATTAACAACCAAAGTGATAACTAATAATGATGAATAACTGAATGAAATTATAACACTAGCAGAAGAATAACAAGGTTTTAGGTCGGGAAGATCATGTACCGATGCTATATGCTATATTTATAATGAGGCAAATGCAAGAAAAATCATTAGAACACAACAAATTAGCATATCTATGTTTCGTGGACCTTAAGAAGGCATTCCATCAGGTCAAATTAAAAGACGTTATCCACTTACTATACGCAAGAGAGATACCTCTAGAAATAATCAAAACGATCGAAAATATCTACTACAACAACATAATAAAAGTAAAAATAGAAGATCTAACCGACCCTATTGAAACTGGCAATGGGATAAGACAGGGAGATTCCCTGAGTCCTCTTTTGTTCAACCTGGTTATGGATGAAAAATAACTTAACAGTCAGAAAATTTAACGTGTTAATTTCCCCAAACAAGACAAAATGCATGGTTACAACAGCAAATTTACTAAAATGTAAATTGGAGCTGGAATGTTAGATAATAGAACAAGTGATGGAGTTTAAATATCTAGGCATCGGAAAGCTCGAAACTAAAGTGGAAGATCAAGTAAATAGAGCAAACAGAGCCTCAAGTGGCCTGAAAGAAACAACATGGAGAAACAAAAATATCGGGAAGGAAATGAAAGGCAGAATTTACAAAACAGTCATCAGACCAATAATGAAATACGCGGCAGAAATAAGACCTGATACAGAGAGAACAAAAAGGGTATTAGAAACAGCAGAGATGAAAACACTTGGAAAAATTGATGGTAAGACACTATAGGACACGTAGATTTAAAATAAAGAACATCAAAAACTAAGTAAGAAATAGAACAGTAGAATGGAACCATCATATAAGCCGAATGACAACAAATACAGTGGTAAAGACGGCAAGAGACATTACTTCAATAAGAAGACAATCAGTAGAAAGACCACGAAAACGATGGAACGACAACTTACTGGAGGCACATTGAAAAACAGACAGAGTCATGTCTATATAAAAAAAAGAAGAAGAAGATACTGAGGAAAGAATTCACTGTCTCGCAAGGAACTTCTTACCTGTTTTATCTTAGATCAATTTTGGTTTTATTGAAAATCAAGGCATTTTTTGTACGCTATCCTGCTTGTTCTTCTATGGAAGGTTTTACTACATATTTTGCAGTTTTTTGTTTTCCATTTTTGTTAAAGGTAGCTTCGTCGGTAAGCAAAATATGATTAATAAAATTAACATGTGGTGTGTTTTCCGTTAAAACCTATTCCTGGAATCTTCTCCAAATCATCATATGAAAAATATCTAATTAAGCTGCTACTAATCTTGTACTACTTTCAGTGATTTCTTTAATTGCTTCTAAAATCTCTTTATCGTATGTATCTACCTTTGGTCAACAAGTTGCGGTCGCAATGTGCCTGTCTCTCGTAAACGACGATCAATGGACAGAAATAATCGTCTGCCTGGTCTATTTCGATTGGGATATTTTTCTGCATAACGCCTTGCAGCTGCTGCACTATTTTCTTGGCATTCACCTGTAATTACCAAATTACCAATATGTTATTATCTAAAACTCTAATTAAACCTGCTCAAACTTACCCAATGCATACAGTTCATACCAAACCCTTCTTTCAGTGCGTCATAGTTGATCGAATTCTCTCTAACACATTAAGCTAGAAGTGACAGAAAAAAACGTAAGTCTGTGATTATTATACATAGAACTTAGAAAATTATGTATCGTTCACGGGTATTTGCACATTAAAGCGAATTCTACTTTCGGATATATAATTGGTTGGAGTTT
The DNA here is from genome assembly GCF_040954645.1 of Diabrotica undecimpunctata. Taxonomy (NCBI): domain Eukaryota; kingdom Metazoa; phylum Arthropoda; class Insecta; order Coleoptera; family Chrysomelidae; genus Diabrotica; species Diabrotica undecimpunctata. The sequence goes on from NC_092811.1 coordinate 8,247,078, forward strand.
AGAATGCGCTAAATAGATATCCAATCAATGATGCGCATAAATATAATTTGACGCAGATGGTCTCAATAGTGACAGTACTATTATAATGTCAACTGATAAAATGATAATTGTCATTCCAGGTTAGTATTTTCATACTACATTTACTACGACATTTTACAGTGAAAATTTAATTTTGTATTTATTGTCATAAAAATATTTTAAATATGCCGAGATATACCGAGAAAGAACAAAGCCTAATATTAAAATTATTAAATTATTTTCAATTAGAAGATATTCATATGTATTAAAACGGTTCTTTGTAGAAGCACATTTTATTAAAATATAAGATATAATTGATGCCAGCCACATATCCCCTGTAATCATTGATTTTAATGAATTAGGTTCTAAATCGGATTGTGGATTGTTTGAAATATAATATTCATTTTTGTTATTCATAAAAAAAGAAAGTAAACTTACATTCGGTATCTTGTTTTTTAACTAAACTCCATTAACACTATTTCATCTGCATACCGAAACTGGTAGATTAACTCAAAAATCAACTGCTTTACTATTTAAACTGTCCATTGTTTCTTTACCTAAACTTCATAACACTCTTTCATTTGCACACCCAATCTAGTAGAATAACTCACTAATTAAACTATTTTCACGATTTTATGATAAATCTTCACAAAATTAAACTAATGGCTGCCACAGAAACTTTCCGAAAATTACTTATCCGAATATGACTGATTTCAATCGATGCTATTTTATCACAGGAATGTTTGCTTTGATGCCTTGCAATTGCCAGTAAATTTTTTTATCTCGCAGTCAACTCTTAAAAGATTCTATAGGAGGAAGCATTATTTTAAATAAACAAACATTTCAATTCCAGTATTTATAATAAATAATAATAAATCCATAAATAAATCTTAGCTAATTAAGCACTTTCTTTGGAATGTATAGAATAGCAATTATGACAAAATGCCGTTCCAATATAAGGCGCAATAAAATTTTTTATACAGGACCGGACCTCTAATATGTAAAGTAAAAAAAATTTGAATTCTTAAAGTTTTTACTTCACATTTTAAAAAAATAATCTTTTCACATTTAGCCGATTACAATCCTGCAACTGTCAGATTTAACTAAAATGTCATGCAATAATTCTCGACATTCTTAAAATCCTATATGACGTCAAAATTAGTGACGTACTGAAAGAAGGGTTTGGGACAGACTGTATCTACCATTTCTGAAAACGTGTACAGCATTGTAAACTTCATTCGCTTAGCTCGGGCATATTTTGACAGATTCATTGTCGGAAACCTACAACACAACAATTTTTACTTCTCAGTATTAATAGCTAAAGTATCCTACTATTGCATACAACTTTGTTTAAAAAAAGAAGAATTATTTTAAATAGTGGAAGTGTATACTAAAGACATCAAATTTTGGGTAGTGTATATTTAAAAAATATATATTAGTTGTTATAATTTAACATAAATATTTATTATATGGTGCAGATAAATGAATATTTATTGTCGGTAATTCGCAAAGTTCTATTTTATTTACTATTTAGTTTGTTTACTATTAATATTGGCTATGAGTACGTGTGCTTGGTTGTATAGTAATTTCCAGCCACTTTTATTCTGTCAAAAAGTAACTAACTTCGCAAAAAAATAATTACTAAATTCACTAGACAGTTCGGACTGGGAATAGCGAACCGAGTTTAATAGAAAATTTAGTTTTCCTTTATACTCTTAAATGCACAATAATTGCAATATTTTTTACTGACAATATGTATTGTTGATGTTATTTAATACATAGTAACCATAGCAACAAGTGTTATACAGCCGAGTAGAGAATTTTTAACACATAATAAAAAAGTAGCCCCATCTTGATAAAAACTGTCTTTTTGAAATAGTACTAGGAGGCAAAAAAGTTTTAAAAACGTTATGTTTAACTAACGGTACCACAATAATAGTTAAATTAAAACGTATACAAACATTTGTAGAGGTTTAAGGAAACAAAACCCCCATACAATTTATATGGGGTGTACAAATTTCACTGTTATTCTTTTTTAAAGATATTCGTGCCATAAGAAACTACATGTCTATTCTCAATATAAAATCTCCAACAGTTTTCGATATATCGAAAAAATCAATTTTTATTTAGTAACTTCAAAGGACTGTAACTTTTTTTATGTGATCATTTGTACTAAGGTAAATTAGGTTCAAGCCAACTATGTTTGGTCCCAGAATACGTGATTTAATTTATGGCCTACCTTTTTCTTACACCCTGTATATAACCATTCTAGGTTATAAACTACAATAAATTTATGCAAAAAAACTTACCACTTAAATAAGTAACACCCAGTGTGGTATTATCTGCACTATCATCTACCCCATACGTTTCTGATGCCAGTGTTGAAGTCAAGTTAACATCTTGGTCACAATTGCAAACACCGTTAATTAAAATACAGTCTTCACTTATTAAATCTAAACTTAAGAGACCGCTAGCACCGTTACCACATAGTGATATATTATTAAAATTAGGTTCTAGCGAACTTGGCACCGAAAAATTGCTATTTTCCGTTGTCCTTAATACTACTGTGCTGAATAAGATGTAGAACACCCCGACGAACAACCACATTGCTGACGAATTATCCCGTTTGGCCACGCATTTCATCTGAAACAAAAAATTCATATTAATGATTTATCTATTGGATTAATATCATATATTACAGAAAAACTTGTCAATGTAGCCCGTTATATAAAGGTGGCCGCTATTACGATATTTTGTAGTCCAAAAATACATAAAGGATTTTTAAAACTTTCTTTTAAATAGGATTAGGTAATAAAATCAAAAATTGTAACTGCCACAAATAGTGTTGCCCAAATGCAAGAACAAGACGAGACTTAGGCAGTCTTGGTCTTGGTCTTGCGCTAATACACCTGGTCTTGGTATTGGTCTTGGTATTGCACTCCCGGTCTTGGTCTTGGTCTTGGTCTTGCAGCAAGAGTCTTGCAAGTCTTGCAGTTACCCATTAGCCTATTGCTATTTATTAAACGTTACTTTAAATCTTAGAAGAACGTAACAGAGCCAGTACAACGTGACAGAGCAAGCTTGAATTAACATAGCCATAATGAAGACCAACCAAATTAATAAATGTCTAAACAACTGACACCGGATAGGGTTTGAAGCGACGATCTAAGCGGTCCATGCCGACGCTCTAACTAACTCAGGTATCTACCATGCCCCACGGAAGTCAATCTGTTTCTTAATAAACGTTTTCCTTTAATGAGGTTACATGGGCCAAAACATGGTTTAAACACAAAAAAAAACAAATTAATGGTATAAACTTGACTGTATTTTAAAGAACATTATCTGCCTAGAAAGAGATTGATGGACCCCTCACCATATATGAAATGGAAATCTTAAAAAAGATTGGTATCTGGCAAAAAGTCCACATGCAGGTATCAAGGGCGTAGATGTTTTAGGTGATAAGATAACAAACTATAATCCACTTATTAAAGCAACATAAATGTTGTTAACAATCTTAACTTTACTTTAATATAAAAAACTAACTTGGAAAAATAAAGAATAGGTAAAAAAGCAATGATAATCAAAAGAACAATAACAAAATTACAAAATGTGTATCGAGAAAATATATCAGGGGAATAATTATACCAGTAACTTAAAAAATACAGTTTTGCAAACATGCAAATGCATGTTTTTACAGACGTGCTACATGTTTGAATTGACTCGGAAGATGAAATTCTTAAGAATGATAAAGAATCTTCTTCTTCTTCTTCTTCCTACTTTATAAATAGGCAAAATGCCTGTTTTACTTCGGTTTTTAGTCTCAATTGACGTTGTCTGACCATCTTTTCCTCGGTCGGCTCAGTGATCTTCTTCCATTTGGTGATTTGTCTCTTACCATTCGTACTACTCTATTTTCTGTCATTCTTTCGACGTGTTGTTTCCATTCCACTTTTCTTCTTTTGATCCACGCGTTTATATCCTCTATACCACATCTCGCTCGTATTTCCTTACTTCTTACTCTCGCTCTTAGAGTTTGGTTTGTTATTTTTCGTAAGACTTTCATTTCGGTTGTTTCCAGTAGTCTTTGTGTTTTCGCCGTATCTGCTCTTGTTTCCGCTGTGTACGTCATTATCGGTCTTATTGTTGATTTATATATCCTGGTTTTCGTTTCCGTTGTGAGGTATTTGTTTCTCCAGATTGTGTTGTTGGGACATCCTGCTGCTCTGTTTGCCATGTTTACTTGTTTTTGTACTTCTTCTTCCACTTTTCCGTAGCTTGACAGTTTTATTCCCAAGTATTCAGTTTCCATCACTTGTTCTATTATTTTGTTATTTATGACTAGTTTACATCGTCCCGTTTCCGCTGATATCACTATCGCTTTAGTTTTGTTTGTTGAGAGATACCTTGGTGGGTTATGTTGCCGGTCCCAAGCCCCGATAAAGGAGGAGGGTTGTAGGGTTAGGTTAGCAGCCTGCCATATATAAAAATAAAAAAAAAGCTCAAAGAACCGGTGACGATAAAGAATCTTAAGAAACAAAATATTCTTTTATATTATATCACTTAAATTCAAAAAGAATTAATTGCAATTAGTTGAAATGCTCTTACAGGCAAAATAAATAGGAGGTGGGACAGGTTTCGACTTTTTTGATTTTACAAGAACAAAATGCACAAGTCTATTATTTTCTTTCTGCAAGATTGCTATCTTGATTTAAATAAACTTATTGGCAAAGGACACGAAAAGTGTGCTGTAATATGAGGTCACAAACGTGGCGTTCAGAAACTTATTAATGATAAATATCCTTTAGATCTATTTTTCCACTATGCAAGCAGTGTATTAAATCTTGTCAATATTGATCTGAGTACTGTCAGTGAAGTGAAAAATACTGCTGGAACTATAAAGGATATTAAAAATTTCTTTCGAGTCCGTTACCGATACCACTATTTTGTGAAACTCGTTTGATAGTATAGTGAAAAAGTATTAGAATATTTTCTAAAAATTTTCTGACTATTGTACAAGTCTGAGATGAACTTTTGAAGGACGCAATGAATTCTAAAATGATCAAAGTATATCAGCTCTGCCTGCAACTTCTGCTTCTTACTGACTTCGAGAAGAACTGAAATGGACATCAGGAATGAGCAGCATACTGTGGATAATTTTTGTAATCTTGTACAATTCACAAAAATTTAAAAACTCCTCCAATAGAAAACAGATCAGTTTTTATTTACGTTTTTATTTCCAACAGACTTCTTTTCCTCTAAAACATTTATCAGATTTAAGCTTAGTTTTATATTCAGTTCAAAAAGAATCCCTGTTAATTATATTAGCCGAAAACGAGAACAAAATTCTGTCGGGCAGATAGAGATAAGGGGATTTCTGGTGAATCGAGTGTTTTTAAAGCAGTTAATTAACTCGTGGTTGCTTAGACCCTTATTTAAAGACGCAATAGGAATAATTAGACAGCGTTGGAGGTCTGGTCCTATTGTTTTTTGTTGGTGAATGATAAAAATCCGCTCAATAATTGTATTATTCAAATAAATTTGTATATCGGTGATTAGTAGACCCTAAAACTTTCTATATTTTAATAGAAGTAGTCAACATTATTGTATATATATTGTTATGGATCAGTTTATCGATCAGAAATAGAATAGAGTTTTTTTATTCTTTTAATATACCGCGGGCATATAAGTTAAAATACAACCCTGTACTTATTTGTAATAGTTAGAATAAGAGAAAACATTGTTCCGTGACGGGACCCTGACGAGTTTTTCCGTGAAAGACTGAGTGAATAGTGAAAGGGCAATGGAACCCGTATAATTATAGATTTAGGAATAAACTTGTAATTGTATTTTGCGGTGGGTATTTTTCGAAAGTAAATAAGAATGAGATTTAGATATGAGATAACAAGAATTTGGAAACTTATTTCTGTTGAAAAAGGCAAAATTGTTAATGTTTTCTGAAAAGTAATTTGAGTGGAAGTAGTTTATTTGTTTTAAATATCATGTTGGAAATTTTCTAAATCGAAAATAAGTGGTAAAGATGAATGCTTATGATTGGTTAAAAAGGAATGGTGGGAATGAGAGAGTTGAGAAGGTTGTCTGGGAGAGATTGAAAGAATTATTCTGTTACCGGCAGACCAGAAGAGAAGACGTGTTTTCGTGTAGTCAATCTGAGTACCAGTGTTTTCGTTTGTTAGTGAAAAAGGTGGAAGCTGAGAGCAGATCAAAATCGAGAAGATTAATACCTCTTTTGAGTCTGCATAGTCCACGAGATATAATTGAGAAAGAAAGGAGAATTTGTGAATAAAGAGTACCGGTCAAAAGAGGCTTTGGCTTGTGTTTTCGGAGGAGTAGTTTGCTGGTAAGCGGTTTGGATCGATGCTGAGAACGGGAAAGATTTGATGGTAGCCGGACATAATCAATTAAGGAAGGAACTGTGGTTTGATCGAGAGGAGACATCATTGGTGTAAAAAAATAAAGGTCAGTCAAATAATTTGAATGAAAGAAAACTTTAAGATATTTTAAAGATAAAATCAAATAGAAGCATACAAACTAAGATTCCAAGTTTCAAAGAGTTATTTTTTTGTGAATAAATTATATTTTATATGGTCAATTTTTTTGTAGATATTATTATAAAACAGATCAATAGATAGTTTGTAATTAAAATTAAATTTAGAGTATAGGAGTTTGTTGGGAAAGATAATTGTCTACAAAAGTTATTTATTAATATTCATCGTATTGCTTATTGAAAATAAATAATAATTTGTGTGCATATTTATGTTGTTTTAATGTTAGTTCCGTTTCCTGTTCTATCCCGATTATGAGCAACTAGGAGATACTGAACCCACTAGAAGAGATATATAAAGTAAACTTATTAAAGTAAAATTAAAAAGGCACCCTGAGAATTTTTAATAGTAATTGATTTGTATGACTCTGCATAAATTAGTGAATTAATTAATTAAATAATTGGATTAATTAAATTAGTGTTAATTAATAATAAAACATCATAAAGCAGATCACAACAATATGTTGTGGAACAATTATAGAGTTCCACCCAGTTACTCCTCTGCAATCGTGCAATTTGTTGGCGTGAAATTGACAAACCCACTCACAATAACACATCATTGTCCGAGAATTATGTTGCACAAATTCGTTGGCTTATTCGTCTCCTTTATATTGAAGTGAAATACCAACAGCGTTGGAAATCTACGAATTCGGAAAAAACAGATCTTCTTAGCTTGATCCCCTTTATATTTTTTGATTATACGACAATAGACGAAAGTAGGGCTAAGCTGTATATTTTAAGGCCAGCAGAGAATACAATGAGTTGTATTTCTCCTTGTTTGTGCGACAGTGGTTATTTATTTTATGAATAAAGAAGTGAACGAACTTCTTTGCCCTTTTAGAAGAACGTCTTGATTCGGTATAAAATACATATTTCTATTTAATATGTGTAATATTCTTCTTGTTAAAACGTAGTGTTTTGAATTACATGGTCAAAACTGACTGTTTGTAATTAGAATGTAAGATTTATCAGGCTTAAGCAAAAAATATTTTGTTTATTTATTTTAGAAAAGTCTCCTAATCTCTCTTTTGTGTTTTAAGACGGAAAAACCTTTTTTTTCATCCAGCAGGAAGTTTCCTCAAAGCGGCGTTTCATTTTAAATAGCTGGAGGTCCTTCTTGTTGTTTTGTTTGTCCATTTGTCCAGGAGATTCACGTAAGTACCTTTGTCTGTCTTTTTTGTAGTTGCCCCAATCTAATCCCTTTGTTTCATTCACTTATCCACGACTTCAGCTCTCCAAATAAACGCTGAGCGCCGTTTACATAAGTTTCGATTTGTTTTGCTTGCTTTATCTCTGCCCTAATAATTTCTAATCCTAATTTTAAACCCCCCATAGTAATACCCTATGTGGTAGGCAAAATAATTTGTTACAATATAAATAAGAGAAGGTAGCGCTCCGAAAGTGTCGTCATCCTTACAGCGGCCATCCCACTTTCGGAGTACAGTACGTGCCACAGTCGAATGCGCACAAGTAGGAAAGAGTGGTTTTTAGTTGGTAGTCAGGATAACAGGAAGGCATCTGTTTGCAGGACCTCCTTCTTTTAAAGGGAAATGGGCTCGGATGTACTCCTCTACCCTATATCCAACACAAGCCAACCATCCCTAGGGATGGGTTAACCTGGTACGGGTTTTAGAAATTTCCACCCTCAGAGAAAAAAAATGTCGTCTATGAAAGAATCTAGTCTTCTCATAACCTTTGAACACTTTTTGAACCACTGTCCTATAGTGTACAGCAGAAGCTCGCTAGCTAATACACTTGAACACTAATCAATTATTTATAAAATACATATATTAAACAATAGGCCAAGGCAGTAATGATAAACTTCAACAAATTTGTTATTCTTGTATATACGTCTCGGCTCTCATATATCTTTACTTTCTTGGACGCAACATATAACAGATAAGTATTGGTAATATTTATATTTTTAACGGCGTTGGCGTTAAAATGACATATTTACCAACTTTAAAATAAATTAAAATATATCTTTGCTGCAATACAAAATACAAATCATACATAATGTGGTTATATTTCCCGAAAAGTTTCCACCTCTTTGACGAATCCCTCGCTAAATGTTCTGCTCCCAATCCGCTGTCTTCCCCGTCGAGATTGTAATACACGTCGGGATTAAAACTTTCTCTGACGACAGGCAGAGCATACCGTAGAGAACTTGTGCCCATCCTTAACGTAAGTTAGCATTCTCGATCGTGATTGATTAAGAATTTTGATATGGTAAGGCCTTTACCGCTTTTAGCTCACATGGGGATACACATTTAAGTTTAAAGGATAATATATTTAAATCTTTAGTGTGATACGTTAGTGTGAGAAGAACAAAAAATGAACATTGGGAAGAGTTTACACAAAGGATGGAAAGCGACTTCTACGACCAAATTATAGAGATTCATAAGAAACCAACGAAAAAAAAAAGAAATAGTAGACGTAAAGGAATACATACATACCAGCAAACGAATGGAAAAGATACCTAACAAAACTGTTTAAAGGAAGGAACAATAATAATCAACACAATACTATACCTGAATTAAGACACGAAATAGAAATCAAATTTCAGGAAGTAGAGATAACCATAAATTTACTCAAAAATAAAAAGTCACTAGAACCAGACGAAATAACCAGCGAGCTTCTAAAACACGGAGGAGAAAGTATAACCCTAGAGAATACAAAAATTATACAAAAACTATTAATTCACTGCAAAATCAAGAAGAACCCAACAATTATAAAGGTATAAATCTACTGAATACCGCACTTAAGCTTACCACAAAAGTCCTAACAATTAAAATCAATAAACTAACAACTTTATCATATAAACAACAAGGATTCATATTTAAAAGATCCTGCGTAGACGCCGTATTTGTGCTAAGACAAATCACAGAAAAGGCCATCGGGTACAATAAACCAGCATATCTATGTTTTATAGACCTGACAAAGGCTTTCGATCGCGTCCAAGTCTAAGACGTCTTACACCTACTGTATAAAAGAAATATACCAATCAATATTATACAAACCATCGAAAACATCCACTTCCATAATCGAATACAGGCAAAGATAAATGGAAAACTAACACAGTGTATACCAGTACAAAGCGAAATCAGACAACGTGACTCATTAGGCCCGTTCTCTTTAATATAATAATGTACAAAATAATACAAGCAGTATGTAAAGATCATGGTTACAGAATGGGGAACACAGAAATCCAATTATTATGTTATGCAGACGACGCCGCATTAATCGCCGAGACAGAAGACGAACTCCAAATATTAACACACGTTGTATCTTTAATACAACAGCCAAGAAACACAATTTGATAATATCAGCAGAAAAAAACAAATAAAAGTAAAATCAAAGTTGATGAAAAAATAGTAAAGCAGTAAGCAAGGTTTAGATATCTGGGAATAGATATAATTAGTTACGTAGATGTAGAAGAAGAAATACGACAACTGTGGCCAACAGAACTGTAACCAATCACGACAAAGATTGTTACTTTGGCCGGCCAATCACAGCGCTCGTTATTAACTACGCTGTCATTGGCCTCTCTTCGGAAGATTGCTGCAAATTCTCAAACACCAAGTGTATAAAAAAAACAGCACATCTTTCGATCGGGATCCCGTCGTCATATACTACTAGCCCCGCTAGACCTTGTTGGCCTGGTGTGCTACCACGCTAGTTTGAGGTTTATTATTTATCCAATAACCTGATATCGTCGAAGACGTCGAATACAAGAAGACTTTATCCAATTTAGAAGTTAAATCTACAGAGCACGAGAACCGGCTCCCTGGCAGTAGAACACGACTTTTTGAAATAGAAAGACATTGGTCTTAGAACTATGTTAAATTTTGTCGAACTGACCACAGCGTTATTTGAGACCTGTCACGGTAAATAGCGAATAAAAGCCCCGACGGGGACTTGTAATTGCTTTTCCGATCAGGGTCGAGCTGCGATAGCGCTTCGTCACCAGAAACCTTATGCAAATAGTAACTATCGAAAATACTGTTTACGAAAGGTAGTAACACAAGGCTACGGGCAGTAGGAAGAGTCGACACGGCTGGCATTCTTGTGCCTCTCTCGAGGAGAGCGAACGCGGCTATACAAAGTGAGAAGAACAGCATCTCTGTGGAACTTGAGACATACACCACGCGTCAGAATTCTAACACATATATTAAGTCATTGTAAGAATACTGTCTGTAAGAAAGCTCGAACTGTTAGAGAATTCTGATTGCCGGTGTCCCCTCACCTACCACAGAGGCTCGGCGAAGTTTCTTACACGTAGAGGCCGGAATCCCGATTAACTCCACGAAAACAAGGATGGACTCTTGAAACTGATCCTCTTCGAGAGCGGCGGTCGTAGAGCGTCCAGAGACTCCAGAAAACCAGGAGGAAACTACGGCCGTAGCTTAAAAGCAAGTAAAGCGGCGAGATCTCTTAATGACACAATCTGGAAAAACAAAAACCTAAGACAAGACACAAAAACAAAAATCTATAAAGCAGCAATTAGACCTATATTAACATACACGGCGGAGACAAGACCTGACACATCCAAAACGAGACCACTACTAGAAACAACAGAGATGAAAATACTTCGACGAATATCAGGGAAAGTCTGTTGGATAGATATAAGACATAAGAAGAGCATGCGATATAGAAGACATAAATGAATGTGTGACAATATATAAACATGCTGCAAACGTGATGATAATTTAAACAATTTAGGAGAATAATATTGAAGAAGAAACAGGCTATAAAGTCTACATATAAGAGGAAAGAAGAGGAAGTGTGATACTTTATGTTTTTTATTTTAAAATACCTTTTAGGCAAAATGTTTTTCTGATTAGGTAAGCCCAACTATTTCCTCTCATCTTTTTTTTCATTAAAGATTTTTGATTTATCTGTTGTCTAATTTCTTCATTTTCATATATGTTCCGTCAGCATTTTCGTCTTTTCATCAAGACTTCTAAGATCAGATATTTCCATAGCTATTATTTTTTTACATTTTTTTCTATAATGTGCATATTTCACTGGTATATGTTGTAAATGGAACAATGATTTCATTTAACAGTTTGGTGGCACTCCAGAAAAATTAATAATTACAGTTTCTTTGCATTTTGCAATTATAAAATAAATACAAGCAAACTAAGATTAGCTTCTGGTTGAATAATGTTCTTATATTATTCATTAAAATACAAAAAACAAAATTAAAACGTAGCATATAAATAACTTTAGTACCAAAAACTTCCCAAACAAAAACAACCTTCTTACATTTTAAGTCAATTTTCTAAACTGTGTTATCTCGAGCCCCGCATCGTGGTAAGGGAAGTAAATCCAATATTTTTTAAAAAAATATTGGAGGTAAAACGTAGATATGCTTCAAGTTTTAAAGATAAAATCGATATTTATTTGGTTATGTTCTTGTATTTATAAGTATATGTTCAGAAATACATTATCTTATTTTTGTAACACATTTTACAGTAAGAATATGAAAAATTGAACTAAACACAAATTTCACATAACACAATCTTAAAGTCATGATTAGATCACTAAATCTATTAGTTTGAAGGTTAATATATTACTCAGAAATTAGTTTATGTATGAAATAATTCATCAGATATATACACCACAAAATATGATAACAAAACACCAGAATACACCACAAAGATAAAAGTCGAAAGCTTACAGGATGACTACACAAGATACCAATTCCAAAAAAAATAACCGAAAAAAGCAGAAACATAATATATCACAGAAAGTGATGGAGTTGAAGAAAGAAGCTGGGCAAAAATTAGGTCTAATATCTTAGCCTCGGCAAAGAAAGGTCTTGGTGAAAGAAATATAAATAAAAATAAATAGTTCCTAAGTCGAAGAACTCCATGGTTTTGTACAGAAGTGAAGGAAAAATGTAAAGAAAAGAGAAAAACTTACTTGAAATATATCTCAACCAAAACACAAGAGACATACCAGAATTACAAGACAATTAGAAACGAAACACAAGCACTTATATGAAAAATAAACAATGATTACTGGGAACGCTTTTAGAAAGAAATGGAACATGATTTTCATGGTCTGCAAAAGGAAATATGGAGCTTCATAAGAGGTCAAAGAATGGTGGACCAAAAACACCAGAAATTACCACAAATGAAGAATTAATATAAGACTCAAAGATGTAATCCATCTTCTATATAATAGAGAAGTTCCTCTAAATAATATAAAAACTATCGAAAACATCTACCGAAACAACAAAATAAAAGACAGAACTGTACGTTACATTTTCTTCTAATGGCTTCACTTCTCTTACGCTCCCTCGGTGTATTTCCTGTAATTCTTCTCAATACTCTCATCTCTGCCGTTTCCAGTAGCCTTTGCATTGTGGTTGTATCGGATCTTATTTCTGAGGCATATGTTATTATTGGTCTTACACTGGCTTTGTAAAATCTGGATATCTCAGTTGTAATATGTCTGTTTCGGCATATAGTATTATTGAGGCATACTACCAGTCTATTTGCTTTTTGTACTTGATCTCTCACTTCTTTGTCCAGGTGAGCTAGACAGCGTAATTCTCAGGTATTTTATTTCCATTCATCATCATCATCATCATCACTGGCTCGACAACCCTTTTTGGGTCTTGGCCTGTTCTAGGATTCTTCTCCATTCCGATCTGTTTCGTGCTTTTTTTCTCCAGTTTTTTATTTTTAAGGTTGTTATATCATTTTCTATTTGTTCTAAGTATCTCAGTTTCGGTCTTCCTCTTGTTCTTTTTCCTACTGGCATCTGTTTGAATATTTTGTTTAGTATTTCGCCTTCTTCCATTCTTTCTACATGTCCTATTAACGCAGCCGTCCTATTTTGATGAATGTTATAATATCCGGATCCTGGTATATTTTGTATAGTTCAGAGTTGTATCGTCTTCGCCATATTCCGTTTTCTTTTGTGCCCTTATATATGTGTCGCAAGATTTTTCTTTCGAAGGTGGCTAACAACGTTTCCTCTCTTTTAGTAAGTGTCCAGGTTTCTGAGCCATATGTGAGTACCGGTCTTATTAGGGTTTTATATGCCTCTTGCGTAATTATGGTATGCCTCTTGTGTTTTGGTTGACATTTATTTCAGGTAAGCTTTTTTCTTTTCTTTACATTCTTTCTTTACTTCTGTACGAAACCATAGAGTTCTTCGCCTTGGGAACGATTTATTTTTATTTATATTTCTTTTACCAAGAACTTCCTTGGCCGAGGCTAAGATATTAGACTTCATTTTTGCACAGCTTTCTTCGACTCCATTACTTTCTGTGATATGTATTTCTGCTTTTTTCGGTTTTTTTTTGCAATAGGTATCTTGTGGAGTCATCCATTAAGCTTTGACTTTTATCTTTGTGGTGTATTCTGGTGTTTTGTTATCACATATATGTGTTTTTATTTGGATTTTGCACAACAACATATATTTTTAAAATACATTTTTTAAACGCAGACATTTTGTTCTTTAGACATTCATACAAACCCCAATGCTTTATATTTTTTAACATAGTATTCAGGGATGCATTATTCTAAAAATTTATTTAATATTGTGATTTATAATATTATATTATATGGAATTAATTCCGGTCGCGAACATAATATGCCAACAGCTAAGCTTCTATATTAATGTTACATATTGCATAATATTTTCCCCTTTCCTTTATACAAAAACAAGACAAACTAGCTTCAAACAAGCTCTCTTTTACTTATTAGCTAAAAGAGAATAAAACAATCACAAAGGAATTCTATACTTTTATTACAGTACAGCGTATTCTCAAAATATATCTTTGTATAGTGATGTAACTTAGAAACTTGGAAATTTTGTACCTGTTAGTGCAAAAAGATTATTAAATTTTCTATAAAGAAAAATAAGTATTTTGCAGAAGCAAACTATTTATATTAAAGATGTTAAATCTGCAATATGAGGTATTTTTAGGAAGCGAGAAATAATTTAATTTTATATTTTGTAATATTGGATTCACTTCAATAATACTTGTCACAGTAATTTTTTTATAGAAAGATGTTTATAAAAGTTCTTTTTTATTTAATTAAAAAAAGTCTGATAAATTAAATTATCAATTAAACATACCCTGAAGCTAAGATTAAATAATAATAATCTACTTAGTCAACTGTATGAGTTATCTATTGAAAACCTTTCAAATAAATACTGGCGCATAAAAAATTCTCCTCCACTTGCTGATGCTTTCTTAGAAAATAATGAGTATCCTAATATCTATGGCAAAGAAAAAAGATTACCAATATATAAAGCTAATTTTCAGGTAACATTAAATAAACCAAAAGTCATTATACCAAAGTACACAGAATCCCCACAAATAAACTTTGTCTTACTTAGATCCATATTGAGTGACTATAATGATCACGTAATAATGTATACCGATGGTTCCAAAAAAGAGGATGGTGCCACAGGTTGCGCAGTTTACATTCCACATAAAAGCGAATCTTTGAAAATTAAACTTCCATCACATTGTTCAATATACACTGCTGAAGCGGTAGAAATCGAAAAAGCATTATATTGGCTAGATTTACACAATTTAAATAAAGCAGTAATATTATCAGATTCATTATCGGTTATTAAAGGATTAAACTCAGATATGACTCAACATAAAAGAAATAATATTTTTTGTGCTATTAAAAATAAAACATATAGTAAAGATATTACAGTTATTTGGGTTAAAAGTCACATTGGTATCGAGGGAAATGAACTGGTTGACCAGCTTGCTAAAGATGCGACCCATGTTGGACTCTATATTCCCATATTTACATTGGAGGACTTACAACAACATTATTATAACAAAATTTTTATAAATTGGAAAGAAAAATGGAAAAACATAGCAACGAATTCAAATAATCAGTATTATACTATCCACCCTACCTTACCACAAGATGTTGCCTATATTTTCAAATATGCAATGCCAAAGAAGTTGACAGCTACAATTACACGACTGAAAACTAATCACGGTGCATTCCCAGCTCACTTGGCTAAGTTAAATATTATCCCTTCTGGGGTATGCTCATGCGATAATATATCACAATGTGACATCAACCATATTCTTTTTAAGTTTAATAAACATAGGTATGAAACAGATCAGCTGTATTCAAAACTATCAGAACTTAAAATTCAGACTCCCATAAACATCACCCATTTACTCTCCTTAGATAGTAGAGAAGTATACGAACTAATATGTAACTTTTTATTTAAAGTTGGTTACATTATTTAAAAACTAATATCTTACATTACAATTCTGTGGCTAAAGGACTAGTTTCCAAGCCAACTCACCAAACACACACACACACACATAAAAAATGTCTATAAAATGCAGGCGTGTGGAAAGAGCTGAATAAAAAAAAGATGTATGTGAGCTAAAACAACTGACTTTTTAGCTTATAAAGTCATCAAAATTTGCCTAAAGGCTCTTCTACATACACTAATCCATTCGCCACCTTGCTTTGGTAATCTATAATTTATTGATACCTATTTTTGAGATATTGTGCTGCCCACTTCTCTCTATGCTCGTTTCCTTCTTCTCTGCGGTGTCTTACGCTCACAACATTTTAATATGAAAGCATGTTGTTTAAGTTTTGATGGAATTTCATAAAATCTTTCATGAACAAATTGCAGATCCCTTATAGTTAATAAATTGCACTTCAAGAACTTATTTTTATGAACACATCTTGGATTTTCAGGCAAACCTTTAACCGGATATCTAAAAACAAAAAAAAAATTATTAGTTCGATGTACTGAAACATTATCTAGCTCTCTATGCTTATCTATTTTTCATAGCGACTACCCTTTTGTGTTTATCACGCTGTACAATTCTTTTCCGGCTACATTCTGGTGTTGTTTTTTCCATAGAGATACCAATATTATCGTTATCCATTACAACAAAACAAAAGGAAATTTACGAAAACCTATATATATATTTAGGGATTCTACAGTATTCACTGCCTTCCCTCGATCAACCGTTTCCATCTCTCTCTGTTGTTCCATTTTCCATCGTTTAGGCCTCTCTTACTCATCGCGTCGTCTACTTCGTTCCTCCAGGATTTTCGGGGTCGTCCTCTTTTCCTCCTTCCTTTGGGGCTCCATTCGGTTATTCTCTTTATCCATCTGCTGTAGCTAGTTCTTCTTACATGTCTATACCACTTTTTTTTTGTTCTATATATGTTAGTATGTCTGTTTCTATTGATGTTCTTTGCTTTATTTCGTCATTACTTCTCCTATCCATTCTTGTTACTCTGCAGCATCTTCGCAGGCATTCCATCTCTGTTGCTACTATCTTACTGCTGTTGTTCTTGTTTATGATCCAATTTTCAGACCCATATGTCATAATACTTCGCACTAATCTTTTATAAATCTGCGTTTTTATCTTCATATTTAGGTGTCTATCCTACCATACTGAGTTAAGTTGTCGGATTGCTGTTCTTGTTTGTCCTACTCTTTGTGTAATTTCTTCCTCTGTTGTTGCCTTTTTCGTGATTATAAACCCCAGGTATTTGAATTTGTTTGTTACGTTGTCATCAATCTGTAGATCCTCTACGTCTTCTTCGGTTGTAGATAAGTACTCTGTTTTCGCGAGGTTAATATCTAGGCCAGCCTTGGTATATTCTTCTTGTAGTTTTTTCATCATGTAGCTGAGGTCGTCTTGGTCTTGTGCAATCGCTACTTGATCGTCTGCAAAGCTTAACGTATATAGGTATTCGTTCCGTACCGGTACTCCCATGCCTTTGCATTTTCTTTTCCATATAGTCAGGGCTTTCTCTAAGTATATTTTGAATAGGGTTGGAGATGTGGAACAACCCTACAGGAGCCCTTTTGTTGTGGTGAAGTCTCCTATGATTCTTGTTCCCATTTTAATGGATACTTTATTTTTTTTATACAGAGCTTTTGTAGCGTCTAAGAGTTCTGTTTGTATTTCTAATTTGTACATTGCCTCCCATAGTTCTGACCTTGGTACAAAGTCATACGCCTTTCTCAGGTCCACAAATGCCAAGTGTATATCTATATTTTTTGCTTTTTTCTTTTCCAACAGTTGTTCCAGTGTGTATATGTGGTCTATGCATGATCTTCCTGCCGTGAAGCCTGCCTCATCCTCACCGATTTTGCCTGTTATGGCTTGCTCTATCTTTTATCGCAGTATCTTTCCATATAATCTTCCTATTGATGATATTACGCTTATTCCTCTGTAGTTTTCGCATCCCTTCTTCTTTCTTAAAGATAGATGTCATATATGCCTCCGTCCATTCCTTTGGGAGCTGTTCTCCATTTATGACTTTCTGAAATATCCATTGTATCATCCGGTGTAATTTTTTTGATCCGTATTTTATAAGCTCCGGTGAGATGCCTCCAGGTCCCAGTGCTTTCTTTTTTTTGATTGCTTTTATGGCCGTTCTTATTTCCCTATCTGTTATTTCCATTTCTTGTTGTGGGAATCTGCTTCGTCTTCGCCTGTTTTCTTTTCCAATGAATTGTGGTCTTTGTTCTGTTAATAGTTCCTTGTAGTAGTCCTTCCATTCTTTGTCCTGTATATTTCCCAATTTAGTTTTTTCTTTTGAGTTTTGTTTCAATCCCCTCACTACTTTTCATGACTCCGAAGTTCTTGTACCTCCTATATATGTTTCAATATTTGTGCAGATTCTTTCCCATTCATTATTATTTTGCTGTGTTATTTGTTTTTTCACTTCCCTATCTTTTTCTCTATATTCTTTATAAACTTCGTCGTTGTTTGTAGTCAGCCATTTTCTGTATAGTTGCTTTTCTTCAATTATTCTTTTTGTTGGTTCATTTATTTCATAATAGTGCTGTTTATTTGTTATATGTTCTTTTTCCCCAAGGACTTCGAATGCTGCTTGCTTTATACTCGCTTTTATATGCTAGTATATTTCTTCGATGTTGCCGTATCTAAATTCTATTAATTTTTGGTCTAGACGTTGTTGGTATAGTTCTCTTATTGATTGTTCTTGGAGTAGTTCTATATTGTATTGTTTTTCTCTTATAGTGTTCAACGGTTCTTCTGTAGAGGGGGTCTTGTTATGTTTCCAATGAATGCCCATTTTTGCTGTCAGTAGTCTATGGTCCGTTCCATATTCTGCTCCTCTTTTGACTCGCACATCTTTGACCTTTATTGTGGTATCTTGTTTGTAAGATGCAGATGAATGTAATATGTTGTAAGATGATACGTAAACCTACTTTGAATAATATCCAAACAACACTAAAACATTACATGGTTAGAAGCTGCCACATGCCATTTTGCGGGAACGGCTAAGTCACGTGTCAGCCCAAACGTTTCGCCATTATCAAGGCCGAACTTGGCGGTCTTTGCAACTAATTTTTTTGGACAAGGCGGGTTTTGCAGCTTAAGCGTATTTTCTCGTTTAAATTACTCCGATTTAAGGTGCAATTTGCACCTAAATTATGTTTGAACTTATGTATATAAACATAAAGAACAAATTCCCGTATCAAACGCAGATTTCACAAAAATGTGACTTGGCGGGTTTTGCTTCTATACCTCTCATATATATTTGAGCTAAAATCTAATAAATATAAAAGCAAAATAGCCGTGAGGTATTTCGAAGTGTGACAAAAAAAAGTAAAGAATATGTTTATTATTGTGTAACCCAATGCTATTTTTCCACTAAAATAAGATTTTGGTCGGTGTGAGAAAATGGAAGATAAAAACATTGTATAGAAACGTGCCTTTTGATATTTTTTTCGGCTGTCTCGTCGATATATAATTTAATTGTTTGCAAACACAATTCCGTATCATTTTTTAAGTCAGATGCTTTTTCCTTTAAGCTACATTCCCTTGAGGTATATTATACGTGAAATATTTACGAAAAATATTACAAAGCAAATCATTGTTTGGACAAAAGTGATATGGGATATAATACACCTCAGATCATGTTTACGAAAAATGTCACAAAGCGAATAAAAAATGAAACTTGCGGCAACGTATGTAATACTGAGTGAGTTTACTTTTAACCCAAAAGAAAATAAAATGTATCTAAGTCATTTAAATGTTTTTAAAATGAGTGCTCTATAACTACATATATCGTTGAGTTTTTTCCAAATTATACTAAAAATTATAGATTTAAATAATTTATACATCAATCAATATACAGGGTGAGTAATGAGGAACTTTACATACTTCTACCATATGTAGAGTCCCTCAGGGAGCATATCATGTGGCCACTAAAAAATGTCAACTCCTCTTCTTTATTAATTAACAGGGTGATTTGTGTAATTGACCATTTATTTCATTTTACTGTAGTGTTTATACGGCTCATTTGATTTTTTTAATTTTTGCACGATACAGTACACTACTATCAAGCATTCGACTGGTATTAGCTAAACTAAAAAAATCCAGGACTGGCTTTGGAAAAATTAATTTAGGGATTCGTATTAAATATTACACCCTGTATAATTTTTTTTTAAAATGCAATAAGTTATTTTTAAACTACATAAATAGCCAATGAAAACGACATATGCGACAATGTTGTCGCACTTTTATTAAATTTTTAGTGAACGATCAAATCTTACCAAAAATAGAACAACCATAATGAAGTATCAAATTATAAGGTATTAATTTAAACAAATGTTATAAATTTCAAACATTTTAATTAAAATGAGTTCCTACAACATAATCTTATACGTAGAAAATTAACATATTTACTGTCACTTTGTATTATCTCTACGATAGAATCAATTGTTTTTCAATTTTAAATTTTTACTCATAGATCGTATTGGGACATTATTTTCGATAAATAATAAATTAAATTGATTAAAAAGTCAAACCTCTTGTATGTGTTAGTTTTTGTTGATTGTAAATGATTAAAATTTTATGTCAAATAATAATACATTGCATCAACTACTGTACTAAATAAAAATAAATCTAAAAAAGTTTAAAATGAAGGTTGGCGTTGACCGTTTGACGTTTCTTGATATTTTATACCCATTGTCATTATTGTAATTATCAATTGTTATTTATGTGTACAAGAATACATATTTCTTTTGTCATATCTACGTTAAGTACATTGTGTTAGTTTTGGTAGAGCTTTTGTTACTTTCGTTCAAAATGCCACATCAGTTTTCGACCACAGAATATGCAGACATAATATTTGTTTATGGATTCTGTAATGGGGATGGTAGGGCTGCTGATAGAGAATATCGCAGGAGATTTCCTAATCGTCGAACTCCCAGTCATCCAACATTTGGGTCAGTTTTTAATTATTTGCGAGAAAATGGCACTTTTCCTAGTGAAACAACAGAGCGACATGTAGATGAAGCGCAGGAAGATGACATTATGGACGCCGTTACTATGAACCCTACAATAAGCACTACACAAGTAAGTCGAGAACTCAATGTTACTCAATCAAAAGTAAGTAGAGTCTTACAAAAAAATAATCTATACCCATATCACATTCAAATGGTTCAGCGACTACATGCTGGAGATGAGATCGATAGGTTGGAATTTTGTAGATGGATTAACAATAATCGACCAATGCTATACAGGACACTATTTACAGATGAAGCCCAATTTACCAGAGATGGGATAAATAATTCACGAAATTCACATGTGTGGGCAGAAGAAAATCCCCACGCTATTCGAGAATGTCGTTCTCAGTTAAGGTTTTCGGTTAACGTGTGGATTGGTGTCATAAATAACCAATTAGTAGGTCCTCACTTTTTTGATGGTCCTTTAATAGGGCAGGTCTATTTGAACTTTCTACAAAATATTTTGCCGAATTTGCTTGCCAACGCAAACGATGCTATCCGAGGGATGTATTTTCAGCATGATGGGGCACCCCCACTCTTTTTACTGGCAGTGAGACAACATCTCAATAATGTTTATGGCAACAGGTGGATAGGACGTGCAGGTCCTATTTCGTGGCCTTCAAGATCCCCTGATTTCAATCCCGTTGATTACCATATTTGGGGACGATTGAAGCAACTAGTTTACGCAGTGAATATTAATAACGAAAATATCGAAAATCTATTTTGAATTATTTTTATCTTGTTACCATTATTGTATCTTTTCCAGTTCTAATTTATGGGTTTATCATAACTATGTACATATTTTTAGTTTTTTTTAAATTGTTCTTCGTTATTGTTAGTAGTTACTGTTTTTTGTTGTGCAGTGACTCAGTTTATTATTTCGATTAAAATGTTTGAAATTTATAACATTTGTTTAAATTAATTATCTTATAATTTGATACTTCATTATGGTTGTTCTATTTTTGGTAAGATTTGATCGTTCACTAAAAATTTAATAAAAGTGCGACAACATTATCGCATATGTCGTTTTCATTGGCTATTTATGTAGTTTGAAAATCACTTATTGCATTTTAAAAGAAATATATACAGGGTGTAATATTTAATACGAATCCCTAAATTTATTTTTCCAAAGCCAGTCCTGGAATTTTTTAGTTTAGCTAATACCAGTCGAATGCTTGATAGTAGTGTACTGTATCATGCAAAAATTAAAAAAATCAAATGAGCCGTATAAACACTACAGTAAAATGAAATAAATGGTCAATTACACAAATCACCCTGTTAATTAATATAGAAGAGGAGTTGACATTTTTTAGTTGCCACATGATATGCTCCCTGAGGGACTCTACATATGGTAGAAGTATTTTTAAGATTCTCATGACTCACCCTGTATATGGTTTCCTTAAAGTTAGAGTGTCTGGCTTTAAGAGTAATATTATTTTCTAAATTTCAACTTCAATAAGAGAGACTTTACTACAGGAAGTAAAAAAACATTCTTTTAGCTTCCAGCCACGTCGACCTAATTTTCTTGTTCCTCCATTATGTTGATAACCTTTCTCTTATTACTTTTATGACAATTGAGTACTCCAAACCTGAATTGCAAGTTATTCTTGACTCACATTTTATATCTTACAATTTGAAAAAGTGAGTATTATATTCCGACTTTCAGAAAAATCCGAACTATGCACAGTTATCTGATCGTGGCGAAATGTTCTATATGCAACTCTATTTTGCATCTTAACAAATATAGTAAGAACTGACAATATGAGCAAAAACTTGTGGTACATTTGTATTTTTTAAATATTGTTTAATTTATCAAAAATTTTATTTAAGTCCCGTTTCCTTAAATTTCAGTTGCTTCCAAATATAATCATTTTGGTTAGGTTCCTCTAATGCATTGTGTTAGTCACAAATTAACCCCTTAATTTGTAATCTCATATTATTCTTAACTTCTTAATCTATTATAGTTTCACCGTGTATAAGTGACATTATAAAACCATATCGTATAATATTTTAATAATTAGTTCATTTACCTACAACTAAATAAATTGCCGAATAATATATTTTCTAATTGGACTTCCTAAGTGTCGCAATTAAGACGTAGATTAAATTGTGTTGTAAGCAAAGTTTGTTGGTATGGTATGATAGGAAGCAATAACCTCTGTGCTGAGGTATGAATAATTTGTGAAAATATAAATTGGGGATTTGAGCTCATGTGAGCGCAGTCTACAACAGTCAATCATAAGTAGTTACCTAACGAACATCATATTGTCTAGTTACCAGTAGCTGTCAATAAATCAACACTTTTACTCCACAACTTCAACCTTTTATTATACCTTTTTTATCCAATTAAAATTGCTGAATGGAACGCCAACCGTCTATGTAAGCACAGGCAAAAAATCCTTGCTTTTATGCAAAATAATAATTTAGACATAATGCTTGTAAGTGAGACACATTGTACAAAAATAAAAGCTCTTCTAAAATACCAGGCTATGATACATATCATACCGAACATCCAGATTGGACCGCGCTTGAAGGGACTGCTTTATTAATTAAACGAAATATCAAACATCAGACAACGACAAAAGGATATAACAAGAATATCCACAGGGTACAACAGTTTGCGTTGATGACTGCACGGGGCCAATAGTAATAGCTGCCATATACTGCCCGCCAAAACATAACAATAAAATGAAACAATACCAAGATTTCCTCAGATCTTTAGGTAATAGATATATAGCTGGTGGAGACTAGAACGTTAAACATACACAATGGGGTTCTAGGGTCATAACAACTAAGAGCAAGGAATTACTAACAGCCATATCAGATAACAAGTCAACACACTCAAGTACTTATTTTTCTTCTAATGGCGCTACAACCTTTTGTGAGTCTTGGTCTGCTTAACAATGTTCTTCCATTCTGCCCTGTCGGATACTTTCCTTCGCCACTGCCTGATGTTCATGGTTTTAAGATCTCTCTCTAGGTTGTCTACCCATCTTGTTCTGTTTCCTTGGGTTGGCAACACTTAAGTTGGTTACACTTAAGTACTGGCTAACCAAATTATTGACCCAGTGATCCAAGAAAACTGCGCGAGCTACTAGACTTTTTAATCATAAAAAGAATCAGTAAAAATTATTTTCAGGTCGAGTCTTCTCTAGATTTATTCTCGAATTACTTGCCCATCATAATCTCACGGTCCAATAAAGTTATTGAGAAACCAAGGCAAACCACTTTTTATAACCATAAAACAAATTGGGCAGGATTTAGGGGACACTTAGATGCACAAATCAATCTGAAAATTCCATTAAAACGCCACAAAAAGTAGAAGATGCAACAAAATAATTTACAAAAACTTTACAATGGTCGGAAAGCAAATCCGACCATTGAATACACTAAATCCAAAATAATCTTGACCTTATAGTTAAACAAAAAATACTAAAGAAAAGGCAGTTACGAAATAAGGGTATATATAGAGATGCGCAAGCGAGAAAGCAAAACTAAACAGAGCTACCAAAGATCTGTCAAAATATCGGGGATTACCTAAGTTCTCTTGCAGCCTCCAATAATATTGTCCTCCAATAAGAGACATGCAAGGTAAATTTGCCAAGGATGACAAAGAAAAAGCCGCAGCCTTTTCTGAACACCTAGTAAAAGTTTTTAAACAAAACGAACCATATCCCAAAGACAATTATAGCAAGATTTATAACTTCTTAGAAGCCTCACTTCAACTGGACTAACCGATTAAAAATTGCATGCTAACTAGACCAAAAAAAGCTCCAGGGTTTTATCTGATAATAGGCAAGTTATTGCAAGAATGCAATAGAAGGGTCAAAGTATCTGCAGTACATTTTCAACGCCATCATCAGCGTTAAACATTCTGCTTTCCAAGTAAATGGAAAATTTCATAGATTATCCCGAAACGAAAACCTTCAATAATTCCAATCTTATAAAAAACTGAACTTATTTTGGTCCACTAACTCAGGTTAACGCATGGAACAATCGAACAGGTCCACAGAAACGTAAAAAAACTCCTACGCGCTGGAGGAAAGTAAATCCTACGTCTCAACAGCCTTCCTAGACGTCAGTGAAGCTGTCAATAAGGTTTAGTATGAAAGCCTACTTTATAAGATAAAAAAATTGCCATATCCTTTCTCTCTCTATATATATATATATATATATATATATATATATATATATATATATATATATATATATATATATATATATATATATATATATATATATAACGAGTTTATTACAGCTGCCGCCGTTTCTCGCAACCTAGCTTCCAACGCTTGCGATCGTTCCAGTCATCCACTTGTAGACCCCTATCTTCCATTGCACCTTTTACTTCTTGTCTCCACGATCTTCTTGGTCTTCCCTTTTTTCTGCGGTTGGTGGGGATCCACTGTAATATTCTCTTTGGCCATCGTTGATCATTCATCCTTTCTACATGGCCATACCATTTCAGCCTTTTGCATTCTATAGTTTCCAGGTCGTCAATGTCTATGCCCATATGCTCTCTGATTTCAGTATTCCTTATTCTATCTCTTCTAGTGAGTTGGCAACATCTTCTCCAATAATTCATTTCCATTGCTTTTATTTTGGATGCGTCATTTTTATTTATTACCCAAAGCTCTGAACCATATGTAGCAATGCTTTCCATGATACTTTTGTATATCCTAATTTTTGTGTTTCGGGTGATGTGGTTGTTCCAAAGTATACTATTCAGTTGACGTATTGCTGAATTTCCTGGACCAATTCTAGTAGCTATTTCTTTTGTATTCCGACCATTGTTTGTAATGTTTACACCGAGATATTTATAGCTATCAGTATTTTGAATCTGTTTGCTTCCTAGTTCTAAGTGCTTTCCTTCACCTCCCACTACTACGTACTCTGTTTTTGATGGATTAGTTGATAAGCCCCACTTAATATATTCTTCATCTATTTTCCGTAACATGTAGTGGATATCATCTTGATCTTCTGCAAGTATTACTTGGTCGTCAGCAAAATGCAAGCTGTACAGTGTATGGTCTCCAATTTTAACACCCATAGGTTCACATTTTCTTTTCCAAATATCCAAAACCCCCTCCAAATAAATCTTAAAGAGTGTAGATGCAATGCAGCAGCCTTGGCGAAGTCCTTTGGTCACTTTTATCTTTTTTGTCACTTTTTGTCCAATCTTTATTACACTCGTCATATCATCGTACAACTCCCTTACAGCATTAATGTAAATCGGTGGAATATTCTTGTCTTCTAGCACCTGCCATAGCTTGGCTAATGGGACACTGTCATACGCTTTTTGAAGATCAATAAATACCATGTGTGTCTCCATATTATGTTCCAAGCGCTTTTCTATTGTTTGTTTTAGGCAGAACACATTGTCTATGCAAGAACGACCAGTACGAAAGCCACTCTGATCTTCAGCGTCTTCCCAACAATCTTCAATTCGGCTTTTAATTATCTTCCCGTAGACTCTACAGATTGAGTTAGTTACACTAAGCCCTCGGTAGTTCTTACAATCTTTTCTGTCGCCTTTATTTTTGTATAGATTGCTGATATATGCAGTTTTCCATTCTGGGGGTAGCTCTTATACTCTCAAAAATAAATTAAAAGTATAGGCCAATAGCTGAAATAGTTTGTCAGGGCCATATTTAATCAATTCAATCCTTTCTCTTTCCTCCTAAAAGCCTACCTATCAGGTAGACACTTCCTGGTAAAGTAGAACGATGAATACATTTAGCTCCACCCTATCAAAGCAGGTGTTCCACAAGGAAGCTTACTAGGACCTATTTTATATCTTAGGTTGACAAATGACAGATCAAAATTTAATTAAAATCAAGTGACTACACGAATACTAAATTATAAACTAAAATGAAAAAGTAGTATAGGATGTTCTATGAGGAGATAAAGTAAAGTTTAATGCCAAAACAGACAACAATAACTGCTTTAACAATTGTAAAAGGAAGAATACACTATCAATATTTTACCTTTATTCCAACAAGTTTTTCTTGCCGTTCATTTTTATTTCCACCGTGGATTTTCAGTTTAAAATGTCATGTTTGCTATTGATATCAAACTGATTTACCGTACTGCACATAAACTGTGAGTATTGTTTGCTTCCAAGGCAAATCTATGAGTCTCAAAGTACTTAATTTAGCGATTTTAGCACGTTGCTATAAATTCCATGTTGCTTTCGATTGTATGCAGGCTATAAATTAGCTCTATCGGCTTTGGAGCAAATCCGGCGTCGAGTCACGTAGTCAATAATGCATCGTTAAATTTAAGGGTCCTTTTATGACTGGTTATAGCGATTTTAAAATCTCGTGTGTTATAAATTATTTGAATTTAAACCGTATTCGATACCCAGTCGTGCAGATATTATACCAAAAACTATTACATAAAAAGATTACGATGTAGTACTTACAAAGGAATAATATCTTATAACTAATTTATTAAAATCATATCAAACTTATTGCCAAACTTCTAATCGAAGCCTAACATTAATAAACGAGGCATAAGACATGGCTGTATACTCCCTTCCACTCTCTTTAACGCATATTCTGAGAAAAATTTTAACAAAGGTTTAAGGCTTTAAGGTTTTATAAAGAAGAATTGGATGACAGAAAAGTTATTGGATTTAATGAAGCAATCGGCTAATAGTAAACAAAAACGAAAAACTTTAGAAATGTATACAAAAAAAATTCGACATAAAATACGAGAAGCAGAGTCAACATCTAGCCAATGAGTGTCATAAAATTGAAAAACTCGAGAATACATAGATAAACTGCAACAAACTTAAGTTTGGGAATATGACTCATACTTCTACGATGCGCAGTGAATCGTGTTTAATAGTGTTACCATGGAAACGACTAGTGTAGTGCTTGCCAGTGTCGTAGTTTGAGAAGTACGTATCGCAGAGAGTGTTTGACATGTTGATTTGATCGTGATGGATATTTTATTAATTTTTTTCAGATTAGTGCTTAGTATATTGGTAGTAGTAATTAGTGTATTATTAAGTCATTTAGGGTATCTATAATGTGTTTATTTTAGTTATTAATAATAGTTACTTAACAATATGGCTCCTAAAAAGATAGGAACAAATAAAACCATCAAACTTTTGAACTGATACTCTTCAAATCATCTCGAACAAACTGCAGGTGGCGAAAATCCAAAGACAATGCGAAAATCCGAAGACAATAGGAGTGTCCTAATGAAAAGTTATGATATTCGTTCAAAACGAATACAATATTTAAAGCAGCTAATTCAATTTTGATCTGAGGACAGAACCATAATTTATACCAATGAAAGACATATAGGTACATATCAGCCATACTGCACCATATCACTGGGCAGATCAAAGTGGAAAACCTTTAAAAAAACCGATTTCTAAGGGCAAAAGGCTGATTATTGTTCAGGCTGGAGAAGCCTGTTTATAATTAAAAAGTCAATCGTTATAACAATAACAGTAATGTAAGCCATAATTACTTTTGAAGTTTCACAATAAATCCAATTCTATTTTTGACAGAAATTTTATAAAAAGCTTATTAACGACTGTCTAGGAAACTAATATCGAATTAAAGGTCGTTCAGCAAAAATATACAATGATTATTTTTATTTTAATTCGCCGAAAAATCCTCTAACATAATTTTATGACATTTTTTCCATCTGTATATGTATTATATTTTAAACTTGAACATCATGGACATCAAGGTCTTCATTTGCCTCCCTATCATCCGGAGTTAAACCCTATCGAAAAAATATGAGCTTTGATAAAAGGTAGTGACAACTCATAGTACAACATTTAATATAAATGATGTTGAAAATATAGCAAAAACTAGACTGTCTTTGTTTTTTTCTCTGATTCATAAGTTCAAAGGAAGGATGAACAAAGAAATGGAAATTTTAAATACAATAAAAACAAGAAAATTAGAATATCTTGGACATATTACACGTGGAGAGAAAATACACCTTGCTCCAACTGATTATCCAGGGAAAGATCCAAGGAAAGAGAAGCATAGGGAGGTGTAGAAAGTCATGGCTGCGCAACCTGAGAGAGTGGTACGGATGTACATCAAATGAACTTTTCAGAGCAGCCGTCTCAAAAGTCCGAATAGCTATGATGATTGCCGACCTCCGCCGCGGAGATGGCACTTGAAGAAGAAGATCAAGTATTTCACGATTTCCGTTTCTCTGTATCTTTCTTTAGATGTTGTTCTTTTATTTCCCTCACTGTTTCTTGTATGATGGTCAGACTTTTCTCTATAGTTCCTGCCTTTCTGCATTTTAGCATCTTTGTATTGAGGTTTTCACTCACCAAATTACCTACAACTGGTACATCATCAGAATTTATGTCTACCCCGGGTATGTTTTGACAGAATCTGAGTTCTTAAAATCCTTTCCACAGAATCCTGTGGAGATTTCCAGGTGTACAATTTCCTTGAATGAAGCTTAAACCAGGTGTTTATTAGTACTAATTGATTTGCTTCCGCAAAAATCTCCCATGTATCTTCCCAATCGTTCCGGTTTTCTAGTCCAAATTGCAAACTGCAGATAATGTTTTGCTGACCACAACTTTAGCATTGAAGTCGCCCATCACAATTGTTAGGTCTTGCTTTTTCAACCTTTTGATGACTTAAATGATAATATGGTATAGTTCTTTTACCTCTTCTTCTGTTCCTTTTGTTGTAGGTACAAGTGGTATAGTACCACTTGTATTATATTGATGTCGATTGGTCTTGCTTTCGATTATTATTATTCGGTTCGATTCAGTTATTACTAAGGAGGATGTACTATATGCACAAGAAGAAGAAGGGGTATTTTATATTTTCTTGTTCCTATTATTTTCTGAAAAACCGGTATTATACCTGATTTATCCAGGAATAAAATTGTGATCATTATATATAAATAATTCAATGTTTCTCTCGGAAAATTTTTAAATTGAAACACATATTTGATTGACACAGCTTTACGAACTAAACCACTCTGATCCACCATATAATGGACATTAATCTGGCATATGCGTTTGCTTTTACTCAAAGTGATCTATTTACCATAATGGACCTATTATGCAAAAACTCGGTTGTTAAAAAAAGTATTTTACTTAAACAAAACTGAATAAATTCGTATAAAAATACTGTGTTTTGGCTCATTACTGAAATGAAAGGTAATTTTATGGATTATCTTTAATGCTATAAAAATACAAATGATGAATATATTATAGGGTAGCTTGTTGAAAACAAATAAACAACAAACAAACAAACTATGTGAAATGTGACATTACTAAAAACATTTAATTATTTTAATAATTATAAACAATTGAAAAAAAAAACATTTTTTAGCTCTCTAAAAAAATCTCATTTTAAAGAACAAGTATTTTTAAAAGAAGTCGTCTTTTGAAAGTTTTTATCTACAATGCGTAATTTTTTCACAATATTAAAATTAATGAAAAAAGTCACTTGTTTGCTTAAACTTTATAAAAAAAACAATGAAACGTTAAGAATTTTGATACCTACAAGATGTATCAACGACTTTGTTTAAATTATATGTTGCAAAAGCATTGAAAGAGTGGAAACGAAAATGCAGAGGCATGGGCGTAGACCTTGGAGAGATTTGCTTGTATACATTGCAGTTTGCTGATGAGCAGGTTGTTATAGCAAACGATAAAGATGATCTGGAGTACATGGCAAGGAAATTACAAGAAGAATATAGAAAGTGGGGACTAGAAATTAATACAGAAAAAACAAAATACCTACCAATAGGTACCGAACTATCGAACATCACATTAGAAAATAACGAAATCATCATGCCCTGCGACCATTACACATACCTACGAATCGCTTTTGATACAACGGGGAAAGATGATGAAGAAATAAAGAGAAGAATAACACAATCCAGAAAAACAATAGGTTGTCTAAACAGCGTACTGTGGAGTCATGAAATGGGAAAAAGAAGAAAACACAATATCTACGAATCTCTTATTAAAAGCAGTCTATTGTACGGAGCGAAAACTTGGCGAATAACCGAAAACAACAGAAGAAAACTGGAGGTAGTAGAAATGGACGCTTTTAGAAGATCAGTAGGAGTGTCACGCAGAGAGAGAATACGTAATGATGAGATAAGACAGCGAATGGGGGTTGACGGCTCTCTAACAACAGACATAGAAAGAAAACAGCTGATATGGTACGGACACGTCCAGAGGATGGATAACTCAAGACTCCCAAAAATAATTATGCAACGGATACCACCAAACCGCAGAAAGAGAGGGAGACCCAAGAAATCTTGTAGAGAGGAAGTAATGAAGGCGATGAGCACAAGAGATCTTATAGAGGGCCAATGGGATGATAGAGTGTCATGGAAATTAGGCATCGGACAACGTCACAAGACATTTTAAAACCGATTGATTAACCTTTTAAAAAAGTCTTTATCATTACTAAAATAATAATGTTCAATTTTACATCAAATATTATATTCTCGTACTAAGTTTATAAACATTAAACATCATACTGATCATACTCTCCGATTTCATTAAATCTTTTATTATCCATGTCTCTGACCTACACTAAATAACAATATTTAGGTTATATTTTTGATTTTGCGATAACCAACAACATAACGAACTACAATAAACACAATTTATTTTTCAGATAACTTTTTATCCAGTATTTTATACATAATAACGGTATTAGATTTTTGTTTTGATACAGTGTAGCGACAACCGCTTATACGTATTTCGACCTCTTTAGGTCTCGTCAGAACGGTATAGCCACTGCTCTGAATCAAAACAAAAATCTCTCCCGTCCTAGACAATGGTTATCAAAATAACTATATACGGACATAACTACGCCATCTAAAAACAAAAGGAGAAATCAAACGATTTCTACCTAGGGAAACCGAATTCAAATTTTTACCACTGTGTTTCCTAAAACTTGCGAAACAAACAGTATCAAAACTGCCCTGTATCAAAACAAAAATCTAATACCAGAGCAGTGGCTATACCGTTCTAACAAGACCTAAAGAGGTCGAAATACGTATAAGCGGTTGTCGCTGCCCTGTATCAAAACAAAAATCTAATACCGTCATTATGTTTTATTACTTACTTCGTTTGGAGTACCAGAAACTGAATTCACTACGAATTTTGACCAGGATGAACGGCATGTGGAATGCAATTTTAGAGTCCCTTGCCGAGTAATTTATCCAGCTGTTTGTTTCGCAAGTTTTAGGAAACACAGTGGTAAAAATTTGACTTCGGTTCCGCTAGGTAGAAATCGTTTGATTTCTCTTTTTGTTAAATATTTTATATTTTATATGTCAGATAATTTTAATTTATTGTATCGGTCAGTTTATCTGTTCAGATTTAAAAACAAAATATGATTGACTCATAGGTTAAGATGTCGTAGGTTGAGATGTAGTTCAGATTTCTTTGTTCAGATGGCGTTAGGAATTTAAATCTAAACTAACAAAAAGTTTTTAATTATTTTGAATTAAAATCTACAATCTACATCTTAAAGAACAAAATATGATTGAAATGTCAAATGGTGGTAG
Organism: Diabrotica undecimpunctata; assembly: GCF_040954645.1. Taxonomy (NCBI): domain Eukaryota; kingdom Metazoa; phylum Arthropoda; class Insecta; order Coleoptera; family Chrysomelidae; genus Diabrotica; species Diabrotica undecimpunctata. The sequence goes on from NC_092811.1 coordinate 8,279,503, forward strand.
TTCAGATCTCTTTCCTAGATGGCGTCGTTAGTTTACTGGACAAATGGTATGATCTGTTATCATAGCCTTTTATATAGATCTTCTTCTTCTGGTTCCTATCCGTTTCGGATGTTGGAAATCATATTGGCAATCATGACCTTGCTCGCTGCGGCTCGAAACAGCTCCGTTGAGGTTTTCTTAAACCATGTTCTTAAATTCCGCAGCCATGATATTCTCCTTCTACCGGGTCCTCGCTTACCTTTGACTTTACCTTGCAATATATACTGCAGCAGGGAGTAACGGTGCTGATTTCTCATAATGTGTCCCAGATATTACAATTTTATGCGTTTAATCGTAAACACAATCTCTGGTTCCTTCTTCATTTTTTCTAGAACTTCCTTGTTCGTGATCCTTGCTGTCCATGATATTCTCAGCATTCTTCTATAAATCCACATCTCAAATGCTTCAAGTTTTTTAATAGTGGTGTCTGTAAGCGTCCATGCCTCCGCCCCGTACAACAACACAGAGACAATATAGCATCTCAAATGTCTCATTTTTGTATCTAGGGATATGTTGTGACTTCTGAAGATGGCGCTCATATTGTTAAAGACCGTTCTTGCCTTTCCTATGCGGCACTTTATTTCCTGTACATTGCTCCACTGTTCGTTTATAATAGTTCCCATGTAGCCATACTGTTTTACTCGCTCTATCTGCGTCCCATTAATGTATAGATGAGCCCCATTTATATTCTTCTTGCTGATAATCATTTGTTTCGTTTTGTGGGTATTAATGTTTAGTCCGTACTGTTGACTGTATCCCCGATCACCATGGTGTCGTCGGCACATCTAACATTGTTTACTCTTTCACCATTTAGAAGAATGCCTTCGTCTATTCCGTAAAGAGCCTCGTTAAAAATTTTCTCTGAGTACATATTAAATATCAACGGCGATAGGATACATCCCTGTCTAACTCCACGTAGTATTTTTATGTGATCTGTTTCTTCTCCGTTAATTTTCATGTATGCGGTCTAATTCCTGTAGAGTTCAGAAATTATTCTGAGGTCTTTGTCATCCAGGTTTGCTTCTTTTATATAGATAGTTTTGTTTAATTCTTGTGTTTTGTATTTCGAGAACGTTTTCCGAAGTGGAAATTCAAACGTCAGTAAACTCATTTTAGAGATGTCAGTCAAGAAAATAGCTTCAGAACAAAATTAAAAAGAGGTTTGTGAAATCTTAAAAAATTATAAACCCACAATTCCAAACGAACTGTGTTAGTTAAACACAAAATATAATCAAGTAAAACAAATAAAATTAACAACGGCCATTTTAATATAAATGCAAATACAAAAATTTTAATCGTAGCGATTTTAGAAATAACATCAAAAGTAAATATATGTATGTAAATAAAATTTTAACAATTCCAGAAATTCAGTTTAATCCAAACATTTGCACACACAAAGTTAATTTCGTCTATGTATTGAATTACTGGCATATTACAGTTTTAATTTGATTATTCTAATTGCTTTTGAACAAATAATTTAATAATATTTCCATTTTGCTATATTCACTCTATTTCACTATCACGAGATAACATTTTTCGCTGCTAAAAATGGACGCCAGTGTGGGATTTATAACATATTTTCAATTGAGTTATCCTAGACGATTTCCACTTGACGAGGGAAAGGCCGAATTAGGGTTACTTCAGGGACTGAGCGCCTAATAATAAAATGCCCTGCGTGTCTATTGTATTTTCAGTCTGTTTTCCCTTTTCGTATATAATTCGGATTTTCATTAAAGGTACATCAAATAATGTGTAGAGCGATTCTAATAATAGATTGGTATGATAATCAAGATTTATTTTATACCATAATTAACACTTTCAGCATTTAGGGTAAATTTAAATTTTGATCATCTCTGGTTATATAATGTTTGTGTAATATTGTTTTTATAGTAGGCATTAGGCCTGTTCTTGTTTGATCTTAAGGGCGTAAGCGCAAAATTTCGGGCCAATGCTTTTTAAATGCATTCGTTTTTTTCAAATTCTGAGAAAACTAATAAGTATTTATGAAAAATTTAAGCGCAGATGAAACGATTACATTATCACTGAAGGCAAAAAGTTCCTCAAAACTTCTATAAAGTTTATTTTAATAAGTTACAGGGGTGAAAAAAAGAGAAAATTTAGTGTAATTTTTAATTTCAAATATCTCATTCAAAAAAACTTTTTGTTTCTTCTAAGGAACTTTCGGCCCCCGATAGTGTCATATTCTTTTATTCTGCGTTTATTTTTTTTTTTTTTTTAATATTTATTAGTTTTCTCAGGATTCGAAAAAAACCAATGCATCTAAAAATCATTTGCCCGAAATTTTGCGCCTACGCTTTTAAATTTATGGCGTCGACCGCCAGCTGTCCCACCATTTTTACAGGGATTTTCTGGTGTTTTAATCCACTTTTCTATGTTTTCCCATGGTCCAGTATCATTTTTTTTACATATTTGACACTGTTTTTCTAGCAAATGATCTCTTAGAAGTCCCTCGTTTCTGATATTCTAAGCTCTTTTTTTGTATCTGCTACATCTGCTATGCAATCATTATTGGTTTTATACAAAATCAATATGATAATTTGCTTATTCTGTTTGTTTTTCTGTACCGTAAAGTGCGGTGAAATTGATCCAAAGTGGCGAAATTGATAATTGCGAATGATTCTGAGCATTTTAGTATTCCCTGCAATCTAAGAAGCTTAACAAACGGTTGACACAAAATCGGTTTAGTTAGTAAACTTTAGCGTGAAACCTGTGATTGTATAGTTGAAGTTAGTATATTTTTTATAGAAAAAGCTTGTTTTAATTATGGCTATATTTTTGATATTATGGAAAATTTTACGGGATGCCTACTTTCAGCAGTGAACAAATATAGGCTAATTGATGATATATTTTCGATAAGTTTCTTTAGCTTACTAACTTTCGGTGCCTAAGAAAAACTACAAAAAATGTGCGATTTTAACTAATTATCTTAATAGTTATATGTCCTCTGTTAGAAATCAATTTACGCGGAAAATTGAAAAATTCACAATGGGGCTAATTTGATCATACCTATGGTATGAAATTAATCTCCACCGGGGGCGAATTCGATAACATTTTTTTTAAGAAATCTTAATTTAGTGCTTTCTTTTTGGAAAAAATGGTTCGAATTTATATAAGAAAACTTGGTGCTCACCCATATAAGGACTGTGTCGAAGTAAGGCTGGAAAGTGCCCTCCAGATAGTTCTTGAGGAAGGATGATCCTTACTTTGCGCTGCCGCAGAATATAAAATTTCCTATGAAACCCTTAATAACCTCTATAATGGCCGAAAAGGGAAAAAAAATGGTGGGCAGACTGTATTTTTTGCGAACGAAGAAAAAACCATTATACAGCCTACTGCAAACGCAGCGAGTGGGAATTTCCCCTTGACTTTACTTGAATTGTATACAGCTATATTTGGCAAGAAGAAGAAGACAGTAAAGGTGCCATAGAAATTGGTTAATGCCTGCTGATGTATTTGGAACAAACATTTTATAGATGTTGAAAGAACCGATTCTGAAGATTTGAAATTCTCAGACAATTGTGTTGGCCAAGGAAAAAACAAGTACCTAATTTCAATATGTCAGTACGCTGTGTTTTATTTTAAAATTTATTTTATAACTAATCGCTATTTAGTTGTGGGCCATAGTCAAAATGAGCTGCTACTCTATAATAGACAGAAATATCACTAAAGCTTTAAAAGGAGGCCTATTTATCTACTGACTCATTATGCTATGCTAATCCGAACTGCTCGTTGTAAACAATCATTCGAAGTACACAAATTATGTACAACATGTACATTTTTTGCTAACTTCATTTTTTTGTAAAGGGTTGTACCCTAATATTTTGGTGTCTCAGGCATGTTAACCTGCTTTTTAACCTGATGATGGAATTATTATTCCGAAAACGTTTGTGTTTTTGATGTAGCCCTTTTAAGGGTTTTTAAATAAATATACCTACATACAAAGATTAAACCTCTTTTTGTGATACATGGTATACAGCCAGCTGCAGGAATTTATTTTCCTTGTGGAAATAAGACAAAATTATTGGCACATACACTTTAACTATTGTTTTGAAAAATTACCAGTTTTTGTGTTATGCCACTATTGCATAAAGCTGACGATATGTGATGGATTCGATCGTTACTCGATTGTAGTTCATTTTGAGGCTGACATCCTACGCAACATAAATTGGTAGCCTAACATGGCATGTTACATGAAATAATAAAAATTCCCATGTCAAAAAATATTAAATTGAATAGCATTAGACAAATAGAAGTAGATGATGGCTACAATAAACAGACAATGAACAAAATTTTAAACCAAAGACTGCATAAGAAAGCCCTGAAAATAGTCTTTCCACCAATAAAGAAAAAAAAAACAAGTTAAGCACATATATTAAGATATGGCGTCTGCCCAAATACTTACATCGGTCAAACGGACAGAACATTTAACAAACGAATAGTGGAACACAAAAGGGCTTTCAATAATAAAAATACAGATTCTACTTACGCATTTAACCTTTTATAGCATAATCATTCTTTAAATAACCAATTTCAAATTTTTCACATTCAAAATAAAGGCCTTAAACCATCAGCAAATCAGCAAAAGCAAATCATTATTAGAATCAATGGGAATTAAGAAATTAAAAAAATACAGATATAATTCTGAATAACCAACTTAGGACAAACAGTTCTCTTCTCCTCAACTTATTTAGTTAAAGACTATAAAGTGTTAGACGCATAATAAAAGGCACTTTGCTGAAACATCTGTAGTGATCATTAATTATAATAAACTAACCAAATAAATTTAATTTGTGAAAGTATTGGAAACAAAAGTTTTCAGTGTTTTATTACTTGAAGTATACATTTATACATTTTGCACTTAAACGGTAGCACATCTACTAGGATAACAAACAAACTTGTTTATTGCTGACTCTATACAAATTAATGCTCTACTGATTCTATTGACAACCTAAACCATCATCGTTATCTGTTTTCGTTAATTGGCTAATTATATTTATTTCAGTTTGCATCCTGAGAGACAGAATTTACGAACTTATTTGGACGTATAAAGATAAGCCATAACGTATCTAGCGATAACAAATCTCACGTATTCACAGGATCACGCTTGACATGATTCAATACTTTATATATTACTGTGCAACCCGGGGCGAGTTTTAACTTTAAATTTATGCATTCGTGATGCGTACGCCTCAATGCGAGATAACCAATAGCGCATAGCGCATAGTTTGGTCATTTTAGAGATTATAGAACTGTAAAATTAATACCGTCTGGTTTTAGAGGTAGAAAATGAGTATATTCGATATGTGAACGTATTTGAAAGTTAACATCGTTCAGATGTATATTCCCACAATAGATGAAGACGAAAAAATTATAACTCTCTACGAATTATTATCAACGAAAGGAGAACTAATTGGTGATAATGATTAGAAATTGGATAAAGAAATTTTATATAGAAAATTTAAGATGATGGTAAATAAACTTGATAAATAACCTGCTATATTATCTGAAAGTGTAATTATTAACAAAATAAAGCACTAATTTAAAAAAAAATACAGCCTTTAAAAATCGTAATGACACAAATGCTTACACATCTTCATTTTTATTGTTAGAAAATCTGGAAAAACGATTTGAAAAGTTTCTACTTTTAGTAGGGCTTTGAGCCTGATTTTGGATAACAACTTGTACCGTGCTATAGTTTATTTTTATGAACGAGAGAGTAATTAGCATAATTTTAACTGGTAGCTCCGACCACTCCATGGGCGTGCTCAAGATTAATTGAAAAATTACTTTGAATAATTGTAAAAAATAAATGAATTATTTCAGTGTTATAAAGTGTTATGTGTATGTAAACAAAAGTGATCTCTTTTATCACATACTATATTAGAACTGACTGGCCTACATTAAAAATTACAAAAGAGAAAAAGAGTTTTTAAAACCGTCTAAGGTATGTTAAATAGATGAATAAAAATATTAATATAAAACTTACAGCTACTTGTTACAAATCCAAATCAGATTCAGAAGATGAACTTTCAGAACCAAGATTTATAATAGCTGGCTCGATCATTTTATCAGTAATATTGTTCAGCTTCCACATTTTTTCCTCTTCTTTAATAGTATGATTTACTGCCTTTTCCCAGTTTTCAGGTTTTACATTATTTACGGCCTCCAAAAACAACTGTTTAACATCATGAATTTTAAAAGTGGTATTTTTTCTTGAAACTTCACTCTTTATCTGTGCCCATACCAGTTCAATCGGGTTTAATTCACAATGATATGGTGGGGATCTAAGTACTGTCATTCCACGATTTTTGGCAATTTCATCAATTTCATTTTTTAAATTTTTCTTTATGAAGGACACACAACGAATAAAGTTCCTTTCTTATAGATCCGGGATGGTACGTAATATTTTTTGAACTCAGCCAATTCTGCAAGTCTTTTTTTAACCACTTGGTTGTGGGCAGTCCTTCTATAAGTCTGGAATGATAACTTGCATTATCCATTACTATTACACAGTTCTTAGGAAGAAGATCTATTATTTGTTCGAACCATTCTTGAAAGATATCAGCGTTCATGTCTTCATGGTAGTCACCGGTACGAGTTGATTCAAAAGTTAATAAGCCACCTTCAACAAAACCGTCTGAACTGCCAATGTGTACTATTATCAGCCTGCGTCCCTTTCCTGATGGTGGGTTAAAACCAGTAGATAAGTTATTTAAAAAAGCGTGCCTTTGACTTGTAACAGTTTCATCCTGCCAAAATTTATTTGGTGTATGACCCTCGTTGATCCATGTTTCATCAAGATAAAATATTTTTCTTTTTTGGTTTCTCATTTCCTTTATGGTTCTTAGAAAATGTCTTCTCCATATGACAATATCGCTTCTTTCTAATAAAATAGACTTTCTGGGATTCTTTTTCCAGCGGAAGCCTATTTCTTTTAAAAGTTTCCATAACGTACTTCGACTCATTTCTGGGTAATCCTTATCATCTCGAACTGAGACAAGAACTTTATCCAATGTTGGAAATTCTTGTCTAAAGAAGAATTCATGCCCTTTCCGTCGAAGTCCTTCTTTAAAATGATATTCTATTTGAAATTTTGGTTTCCCTGGAGCATTACGTGGCATTTGAAAACTACCACATTTCTCTTCTTTAATAACTCTGTAAATCGTAGATTTCCCAACACCAAGTGTACTGCTAACTAACTCAACGGTCTCATCAACACTTTCACATAAACGTTTGTCTGTAAATGATTTAAAACAATTAAATATTAATGTTTTTTCATTAACTGTTAGAGGACCAATTTTTCGGCGTTTACACGGCACTTCCAAATTTTCCATAACACTAGTATACACAATAAACTGCACCTTACAACTGAAATACCTACTTTTAGTGAACTGTTAAGAATTTTGAATACGCCACTTGGACCTTCCTATATACAAAATGGAAAAACCCACTATCACATTTTCTGTGGAATAAGTTTAGAAGGTAATTATCTAGTCAATTACTGTCGTAGATTCCTGGAATTAAAGAATTAAATGTTTGATTGTTGAAACCCTTACTTCGTGGAATGCACTCATTTCAGATAAAATAAAACGTTTTATTTTATCTAAAGAATTAAACTTTATTTTGCAAATAGGTAGGTACTTATTAAACTTTTATTGGTTATATATAACCAATAAAATAAACATCTTACATTTCTTGCAAATTCATTAGTACCTGTTAACCTCCATCACTCCGACACTGGCAACCGTATTTAGGGATTAGTAAACCTCACAACTATTGTATTCTATTCTGCTCCAACCTTTATACCTGGTGGTCATACTCAATTTAAAATTGTTTTCCTATATACTTCTGTAAACTTGTTGACAAATATCTGTTTTTCATTGAGTCACCCGTATCAACAGTTTAGGGATTTGCATACATAATTTATTGTTTTATTACTCTCTCATACATAAAAGAACACTATAGCAATTAAACTTTAAAATTGCCCATTGGTCGTCATTATAGGAGCACATGGAACATCCAACGAATACATGTTTGGCTCTACTTATTTTTTTAAGGTGCGTCCACATAAGCTCCGAATATCGTCTCGAACTCCATCGCGTTCTTAAGTGTGGACGTCGTCATGCAACCGCGTACCGTACCTCGACGCGTCAATGACGTACATCGAAGCGTTCCACTGGCTATCAGTAAAATGCCTTCGCATCAAAAGAAACGTGAGCCCGACGAAGTACACCGTAAATTCATATCTTGACTCGCTTGTGAATCTTCTACCGAATTTCCAGTCATTTCAGTCTATTATTTTGATAAGTTTCAAAAATTAAGTGTATCAAAATGGAATGGACGGAAGAGAATAGTTTACTGGTAATAGAAAATTATCGGGAAAAAGAGATATTATGGGATACAAATAATCCCAGATATAACAAAATAAAAAAAAAGTGGGTGTGGCAGTCCAGTGGGACTGTCGGTGGAAGTTACACTTCTATACACGCATTCGCCGTTACAAATTTATTTGGGAGTCAATCTGCACAATCATTACATATGTAATGCTATAGGTAAGACATAGCAGAAAGAGAAACAGAATTAATAACAACTTACTAACAATTAATAAACAACTTTTGACCTGTAATAGGAGTATAGTAAATGAAGGATTGAATCAATATTTTGATGAAAATGTATATTTTTATTTTCATGTATGTATGAAAGGAGTTGAATGCAAAAATTTTTTTACACATACTCTGCAGTAAAATTCATTGTTTATTTTGTTATTAATATAATAATACAATACAAATTAAAATGCAATATTCATAAGTATTTAAAAATCACAATAATATACATAAAAAAATACACTACAATACAATGCAACATAATTCAATATAATAATAAAATACGAATTAAAACGCAATATTCATAAGTATTTAAAAATGACAATAATATACATAACTTTTCTACTTACGCATATATGTTTAATTAACCATGTAATAATATTAATAAAAAAAAGTCCTCCCCGACTGGGAATCGAACCCCGGTCTCCCGCGTGACAGGCAGGGATACTGACTACTATACTACCGAGGACATGACACAAACGTATTTCAAAATTGACAGTTCTGGATCATACAGTGATTTATTGAGATTATTATTTTGAAATACAAAAGTCTAATACAATTATGAACATTTAATAAATAATACAAAACATATCAGATAAATAATAATATTAATAAATATTTTATTATATATATATAATATTATATGTATATATATCTTTATATAATATATATAATATTAAATTATATATACAAAAGGAACATTTTTATATTCGAGAGAGGAAGAGAGAGAAAATATATCTTTATAGAGCGCGCGTATAGAAGTATAACTTCAAAAACGATGCATGGGAATAGATTGCTGCTAAAATGGAAATAACAGCGGAAGAGTGTAGAAAAAAATGACAAATCTTCTATCTGGTTTACGGAGAGAAAAAGGAAAAATAAAAAAAAGTAAAGGCACAGGAACAGGTAAGTGGTTCATGAATTTACAAAGATGTAATTTTTTGGGTAGAATTTATTTAATATATAAAGCTATAATGCTATTACAAAATGTCATTTAAAATCAATTTTAGTTCTATATACACTAATAAAAGACGTGGTTAAGATAAGAGGAAACATATACATAAACTACTATAGATTCTTACTTTAGTTAGTAACTAAAGTTTCAAATTCAAATTAAATCTTTAGTAGGTACCTATTTAAATAATATTCACTTTATTTTTTTTATTTTACAGGTCGATCAGAAGTACGAGAGTAGTCGGTTTGCTTACAAGAGCATGATTTTTCTTTTGGATGGGGATAAAATTCGAAATACTCAGAACACTGTAAGTATTCTTTATGTTTCTTGTTTTTTAAAGTCAATAACCTGGTTCGGTAATTGTCTTGCCATAAAATTTTATCTTCTTCCTCGAAGACATTAGCTAATTCATCTCGAATCACTTTAGCATCGGTAGGAGATTTGCTTATGCTCCTTCCAAAACTTCTCCCTCTTTTTCGGTATCAAATGTTCCTTTCGGCGTATACAACATGCAGGAGATTGAGCTTTTAAGTAGAAAATTATGTAAATGAGCTATTGTCATTAGTATGAGCGCAGCTTTTTCGGGACTTAATGACATAGGCTTTCCTTAATTAAAATGCAGAAATCATACCAAACGATTTATGACAAAATTATTAATGTAAAATAATTGAAAAAAGAAAGATTCAAAATATGAAAAATGAATTCAAAAAGAAATCAAATATGAAAGCAACTGGAAATAAAAAAATTATTTTGAAAGATTGGGAAAAAATTGCTGCACATTATAAATAAAGATGAGAGAAACCCAACATTGCATAAAATTCCTGGAGCGGCGACAACAGGATTGAAGCCTTTGGAAAATATAGGAATGCAAAAACCAGCGAAGACAAGGCACGTTTGAGTCAGACCTCCTCCTCCTTCCTCTTATATTACACCATCATAAGCAAAAAGAAATAAGCTGTAAGGGTAAGAAACAAATGAGACTGCAAAATTATGCACAGCAGATCTACAAAGACTGGTTCTTCTTGAGCAGTTAAAACTTACGCCCATAGAAGAAAGAGTGTAACGCCCGCTCACGTCTGTTACAGTGAGTCGCCGAACGAGAGAGAGGCCCGCCGGACCGGCGAATGCCTTGCGTCTCTCTCCCACTCAAACATGATCGGTCCGCTGCGCGCGGCACTAGAGAATTAGGCACGTTGAATCGCTAAAGTTGAAAATCGTTGAAAGTATCGTCAGCTGTGTCCGTAGTGAAAATGTGGAGTGCTTAGATTCGTCATTTACAACAACTACAACAATAAAGGTAAATAATTGTACACTAATATTTCATTATCGTAAACTATGATTGATTGATTAATTGTTAGATTGACACAAAAGTTGAAAAACTGAGTTTATAGGTTATGTCATACTATTGACAAATGTTGATAGTGTTAAGTAAATTATTAGTTTAAATCACTCTGCAATCAATCGTAATTCAGTCGATTGAGAAGAAACAGCGCATATTGCTAGTCAAACATTTAAAATAACAAATTATAACTTCTAACCTGTCAAAACAGGCGACCAAACAAACGAACTAAACCGACCAATCACCACGCGCGGAGTTATAATTTAACTGTGTTTAGCAAGAATTTCAAATTCCAATTTTAGTAAATGTTTTAATTTTCAACTTTACCATTTACATTTACAAATTTTAATTAATTTCAAATTTATTTAGCAAAAATTTGAACCTTCGATCTGAATAAAATTCAGACACAATTCAACCTTTCAAATTGATTCTTTAAAATTAAAAATATTAAAATATATATAATCAGAAGTGAACGTCACATAACATTATCTGTACTTATTATTATTTAATATGTAGGCAAATACATGTGACCATACTTGGTAGACACAATTGGAAATAGTAATTTTTTATAACTGAAAAAAATAAATATATAAAATACTGGTAGCAAACAATAACTTCAATGATCGATATCTCCGCAACTAATTGATATATCGAAAAAATTTTCAAATAAATTTTGTAGAAAATAATAAGATCAATAATATAATATAAAATAAAAATAATATATAAAATAATATATAAAAATATAATAAATAAAATATAAATAATATATAAAATACCTAATAAATCGGTAATGCAATTCTTATTTTCATTCAATTCCTTGTTCCTATTGTGCAATTTAATAATATTCATATCAATAAATATTCTACCGAGAAAAAGACGTTGTCACGTAAAATCTTCGCCCGTAAAACCGACTTTACAGGCAACCGATTTTTTTTCTTTTAAGGCATATTGGTATATCCGACGATTTGAAAATATGGTTCAGCTTGCCAAAGGCTGCCCAAGTCAGTCTTATACGACGGAGAAGCTCAACGGTTTGGTTATCTCTTCCTATGCGGATCTCATGACCTAGGTATTTATAGGCCATTACCTGGTCTATGGATCTTGTTCCTACGCATATATCTTCGCTGACTACAAGATTTGTCATCATCTGGGTTTTAGATATATTTATTTTCAATCCCCCTTCTAGCGAAGATGACTTTAAGTGCATACTTCAATTTTATTCACACTGCGCATTAACTTTTAATACATGAGATTTAGACACAAGATCTAAAGCAGGCCAAACTCTCGAAATTCAACAAAAAATGTATTTTAGCCGGAAATGGATTTATGCAGTTTTGTAAAAAAGCTCTTCAAATATAAAATTTTTATTGCATATTTCATCTCAAAATATCAATTTTATGCGATAATCCCATATATTCAAAATAACTTTCATTGCGTAAAATCATTTCGACTCTTTTTATGAACTAAACGAAACGATAAAAACAACGCATTAAATCGCGTATTTATTTAGTTGAGTAAAAATCATAATTTCAGATGATCATAAAAGCATTTTATTGTTTGGGTATTATCTGGTGTTGTACATGAAAAACTTGTCTGTTTTTATGTTATGTCCAAATTTAATTAAAATGTACACGTACACTGCATTCGACAATTTTTAATTGATGTTTGCTGTCCTACAGTACATAAATTAAACAAGATTGAAATAGATGTGTATATAACAGTCCGAGTTTTTTAATCTACTTCATTTTTATCTTAACAACTTTAAAATTTTATTTAATTTATTTATTTCATAACAAATGGAACTGTGGAGAGAGGAAAGACGATTACCAAAAATCTTTAAAAGTAATAGTTATACAATGTTCCGTTCTACATCCCAAAGGACAATAAAAGCTTCTTTATTAAATCCTCCCAGCTAATTTCAATGCGCTGAGAAACTTCGGCAGAGTCTCAACTGACCAAACAATATACGCGACCACTATAATATTCTATTCGTGAATAAGTTTAATGGTAGATTGGGATTAAGTTGAAGGCATAGAATTTGGTATAGGTTTGAATTAGATGTAATGAGAAACGCAGTCAAGCGAAAGTTATATTATATAATGGGAAGTGTCTGTATTTAGATAATAATCTGTTGGTAACTTAGTTTAGAATGAACATTAAAACTTAATGAAATCGTAACTTAACTCTTATCTGGTGACGTGGGGTCTCTAAAGTACATATTAATTTTTCTTTTTGTGAACAGAAATTTATAAAAATAAAATAATAGATTGACAGATAGAGAGCATGTTGATTGACTGCTTTTACAGGACAAGCTTATAATTATTATAGTCCAGTCGGTATCTGTTTTAAGTTAATGGTGAAGTATATAAACTCATTTTTTTTTGTATAAATCGCTCCAAAATATCAATACAAATGATAATTTCACTACAAGGAAGTTGTAAAATGTGAGCTAAACTTTTTATTAAACAAAATATGAAAAAAATCGATATTTTTTCTTGTTTTTTTTTTCGACTATTAAAACAAGTACTGTTGGTTTTATAACAATTTTGAATAAGACATAAAAGTTAAACTCCACAACTCCACTAAGTTCCTGTAGCTGGCTGTATACAATGTATCACAAAAAAAATTTATTTAAAAATCCTTTATAAAAGGTATTGAATTAAATTATATACCTTTAAAATTAAGAAAATTTTCAAGCCCAAGCGGAATACATACGGAGTTGATTAGGTATGGATCATCAAAACTGTTTGAAATGATCCGAAAATTATTCGAAAGATGAGAAGAAGTTCCAGAAGAATGGAGACAATCGTATATCTCTCCAATACACAAGAAAGGCACAAAGTCGGATCCTAAAAACTATAGAGGGATCGCAGTGATTGCTACTATAGGCCGACTATACTTAAAAGTACTACGAAACCTGATAGAAAATGATATTAAAGACAAACAACCCGAAGAACAAGCGGGATTTAGGGCCGGACGCTCCACTATGGATAATATTTTCATATTAAAAATTGTAATAGAAAAACGAGTGCAGAGAAATACAGAAACCCATATAGCTTTAATAGATTTGGAAAAAGCATATGACAGTGTACTGATCTCCCAACTGTGGATAGAAATTGATAACTTTAAAATATACCCAATTCTTATTAACGCCACTCAAAAATACTACGAACAAAACTTTGCAAGAATTAAAATGGGACAAGAAATCACTACTCCTTTTCAACACGTCTCTTTTTTTTTGTTGTTATTGGCTTTAGTGTAAATACCACATAGCCAGAAACAAATTTTTAGAAACAGATACAATACAAGGATTACACAGGGATTACACTCTTCTCACCCAGGGGACAATCAGGGCATTTTTATAAACGATAAAAAGTAGGCCTCAGACAGATAGGTATACATATACATACATTAAGGAAAGACATCAGATATCAACAAAGGTGGTTATATTTGTATATTCGTTGTTCTGACGAAAGACAGCAAACAATCCTAAATTTCTTTTCTGTCCAAAGCAAGAAGATGCAGTATATTATATGGGCTTTTAATGTTTAATTTTAAAAGTTTTCTGAAAAGCTCATTATATTGAGCTCTATATTTTAAACAATCAAAAAAGATGTGGTGCAGGTCACCGATTTTATTACAGGCTTCACAAAGATCACTCTCAAGTATTTTTATTTTAAATAAATGTGCTGGATAACATGCGTGAGCAAACTTCATTCTGCGATACTATTTATACTTTTTCGACTGTAATCGTACTCATGGTACCAACGTTTTCTCCTTAGTTTGGTTTCAAGTCTGGTGTAACGTGTTGCTCATTGCTCTCAGACATATTCTGAGTGATTTGTTTTGTATAATATCCAGCTTAGGTAGATTTGTTTTATTGGCTGTTCCCTAAAGTGTACAACCATAATCAACTATTGATCTTATGATGTAAGCTTTATAGAAGATTAGAGCCGTTTGAGGTTCTGCACCCAACCAAGTTCGCATAATGGATTTTAAGAAGTTTAGTACTTTATTGCATTTTGTCTCTATTTGTTCAATATAAAGTGTTTCCAGGTCAATTTTGTGTCTAATGTGATTCCTAAGTATTTAACATTGGTATCCACCGGAAATTATATACCATCTATTGTAATTTTCTGCATCGGTTTCATGTTATGCCTGGTGAAGATTAAAACTTTGAATTGTTCTGCGGAGAGTTGTAGCCCTAAATCACTTATTGATCTTAAAACGAGTTTTTGTGCTTGAATTCAAACGATTGATGCATTCGTCGGGATGTTTGTTACATGTATGAACAACAAAATCATCGACATATTGTCTAATAGTTGCTTCAGATATGGAGGTGTGTAAATTAGTAGTATATATATTAAAAAGTAATGGTGCAAGGAGAGATCCTTGTGCCAAATCTAAATTTGCAGTTTGGTATTACAAAAGTCTTACAAAAATATCAAAACAAAGAAAACGCTTACAGTAAAAAATATTCTCACAAAAGATCCCAAAAGAAAAATATCTAAATACAAAATATAAATTAGTCTTCCTCCATTGAAGGATACAAACACATATTACACTAAACTTTTTTCTTACTTTTGTTTTTAAAAACAAATTGTTGGCATGAGTCACAGGAAACGGTTGTTTTATTGTTTTTATGCGCACTGCATATATGGAACCGTCCACTTTGACTTTAGTTTACCATGCTGGTGAGTTCTTTGGTAATTTGAAAAGGCAGCAGAAATTCTCTTACATCTTTTGGAAGTGTTAGTATCTTCGCTGGGTTTTCTAAATGATCCCTCATCAGGGAGAAACCTACTTCAAGTAAGAATTTTCTCCTTCTTTGTGGCGACATATTTGACTTAGTGCAATTATAAATAACTTCCGAATTTATTCCAGCTAAATCTAGTATCCGAAAAAATATTGCTAATGGTCATCTTCTGGTAATCCTTTGTGTCGTGTAGGAAGCACATTTTTGGTCAACCCTATCGACGCCAATTTTTGTTTTATTGTATTCTAAAATCATACTGGTTTTCCTCTATCCTTAGCTTTATTTCTTTTAGGAACAATATGAAACTAGGGACATATTATCTTGGAACCCGAATATTGAAGATCCAAGATTCTTCCTTCGGAAGAAATTGGGGAGGAAGTTCTTTTTTGTTTTTCTTCAAGGTGCCAATAACTGTCAGGCCATTTTGCATGAGATAATCTGCTAAGGGTAACTAGTATATTAATTATCCGTAGTATATATATATATATATATATATATATATATATATATATATATATATATATATATATATATATATATATATGTCTTTTGGAGTTATGGGAAAAACTAAAAGCTGTACTATATCAAATGGTTTATTTGAACATTTGTACAGTCCGTCTCTTTGTATTCCACAATATATCTCGAACTTCCAAGTATAGTAAGACCTGCTATCGCAAAGTGCATACAGGTTTATGCCATATTTGGCTGGTTTTTGTGGCATGTGTTGTACAAAGCTACATCGTTCTCTAAAAGGGTGAAGCATTTGGTCTATAGTGAAGTATTTCCCCAAACAATTATTACTCATACCATTATTTAGAAAGTCTGTGTATATACTTCTAATAGCAGATCATTTATCATTTTGTTCACGATCTTTTGTCCCAACATCATCATCAACAGTTGGCGCTACAGCCCTTCGTGAGCCTTGGCCTGCTTCAAAACATTCTTCCATCCTTTCCTATCGAGCGTCTGTCTTCTCCAGCTCCTAACTCCAATCTCCCTCAGATCTTCCTGTACATCGTCCAGATATCTGAGTTTAGGTCGCCCCCTTCTTCTTCTTCCGACCGGCCTGTTTAGCATAGTTATTTTAGTGGGATCACCCACCTTAGGCGGTTTATTTTGATGGTCTTCACAATATCTGCATCACCAAAAAGTCTATAGAGTTCAAAGTTATATCGCCTTCTCCACAGACCCTCTTCGTTTACTCCGCCATATATGGTCCTCAATACTTTTCTTTCAAAGACTCGCATTCTCTTCATCTCGGGTCGTCATTGCCCATGTTTCCGATCCGTATGTGAGCACTGGGCGTATTATTGTTTTATAAAGTTTGCACTTTGTTGCTATTGACATACTTCTCGCTCTTAGTTAAGGGACCAGGCCAAAATAACAGCGGTTAGCCACGCATATTCTTTTTTTTTATCTCGTTGTATGTGTTATTTTTGTAGTCTACCAGTGATCCTAAGTAGCAGAATTCTTCTACCATTTCTATCGTTTCGTGTTGCACCTCCAAGTTATTTTGTTGAATTCTTGATATGGCCGGCATATATTTAGTTTTCTGGATGTTAATCAGAAATCCGATGTTTTCTGCGGCATTTTTGATACGTGTGAAAGCCTTTACTGCTTCATTTTGGGTTCTTCCAATTATGACGATATCATCAGCGTATGCCATTATTTGTATACTACGGGTATATATCGTACCTTTTAAGTTTATTCCCGAATCTCTCATAACTTTTTCTAACGCTAGGTTGAACAGCGTGCATGATAGCGCATCTCCCTGGCGCAGTCCTCTGTTGTAGGTCTGTTGTAGTCCTCCCAACATCATCGTGCAAAAATAAAACCTATTAGAGTACTTTTCAAATTGTTTCTTCATCCTTGCCCATATAAAATTGGTAATCACCATCGTCTAGCATTTGTAACTCACATATATCATCGTTATCATCGCTACCAGATAATTCCGATTTGCTGTCGTAATTATCATTTTCAATAATTTCTTGTTCTAGTTCTCCACCAGAATCACTAAAATCAGCAATATCTTTGTAACCGTAAAATGACTAAAAGACAATTAATTTAAGTGCTAAAAAACTTTATAAACAAATTTTACTTACATGACAAGCTACGCTGCGGTACGGAATGCCGCTATGTAAGAATGCATTTATATGCTTTACACCCAAAAATCGTTTTTTGAAACAGATACCGCGTGGACTATTAAGTCCCAAAAATTTTCGCTCCTGGCCTATAATTCACAAAAACCATTACATATTACAAATTATAAAGGTTTCCTCGGCAACACCTTATAAATATTTATTAAGAATAAACCAAGCAGCAAGTTTTATTTAACAAACGATTCGTCCAAAATGTATGTCAATAAAATGAATCAACTGCAAAAAAGACATCACCATTATCCCGTTTTCCTTAAGGGCGAAAACGGAAACAAACTTCTTCATTCAATTAAGATTTGAAATGCCGCAATATAAATAAAAGCACAACGAAAAGAAGTTGGTCGTTGCGAGGATTTATTACAAACTTCTTGTTTACTAAAACGAGACAACTTCACCGAATGAAGATTAATTTTTCATTATATAACAGCAAAAGTTGTGCTTTTGCTGATATTTCTGCAACAATTAGTGTATTGAAAAGCAGTAATTAAAGTTTAATTTTGCTTCTAATTTGTATTTTAAGAAAACTTTCAATACCTGAGTATCTGAGTTGGTACAATTAAATCTAAACACGCATAAATCTTAAAAACCCAAATTAACACCTTGACTGCGGCTGTTAAATACTTAATATATTAATTGATGGATTCGACCGTTACTTGATGAAAATTCATTTTATGTAACAATAAAACACTGAAAAGTTTGTTTTCAAAACTTCCACAAAATTTATTTTAACTTCTTATCACTACAGCTGTTTCTACTACAGTCTCTAATGAAATAGGTTGAGGAGGGGAGAACTGTTTGTCTCAAGCTGGTCATTCAGAATTATATCTGTGTTTTTTATTTTATTGATTTCCATAGATTCTAACAAAGATAGCTTAAGGCCTTTATTTTGAATGTGGAGAATTTTAAATTCGTCATTAAAAGAATGATTATGATCTAGAAGGTGAAGTGCGTAAGTAGAATCTGTTTTTCTATTATTGAAAGCCCTTTTATGTTCTGCTATTCGTTTATTAAAATTTCTACCTGTTTGACCAATGTAAGTTTTTGGGCAGTCGCCACATTTACGTTTGTACACACCACTGTTTAAGTGTTTTTTATGTTGGCTCTTGTTGTTTTTAATATATTTGCCTAGGTTGTTATTTGCTAAACTTTCAAAAAAACTGTTAGAGATTACTTTAGAACACACTAAATTTTCACCTAAATTTACCATAAAAAATACAATAGAACTAGTTAATAAAATACAACATTTTCAGTTACCTAACAACTCCAGATTAATTTCATTTGACGTAAAAAATCTTTTTCCTAGTATCCCTCCTACAGAAACTTTTATGCTAGTAAAAAACCTTTTAGACCAAAACAGTACAAATCCAATCACTACATCTGAAATTTTACATCTTCTTGAAGTTTGCATAAACCAGGACTACTTTGAATTTAATAATGAATTATATACAAATAACAGTGCAGGACTTATAATGGGCAATCTTCTAAGCCCATTGCTATCAGAAATTTTTAAGGATTATCTAGAGACAAAGATTTCAAAACATCCCATATTTAAACAGTTTTTATATTGGTGGAGATACGTAGACGACGTACTGGTATGTTTCACAGGAACTAACAGGCAACTCGACCAATTTTTATCGTATATTAATTCTCTTCATAGTCATATTGAATTTACAATAGAAACAGAACAAAATCAATCCATAAATTTTTTAGATTTAAAAATTACCAGACTTAAAAACAAACATGACTTCTCCATATTTCATAAACCTACCCATACTGACACGACTATTCACAATTCATCATCCCATCCCACACAACATAAACTAGCAGCCTATCATAGTATGTTACATAGATTAACAGCAATTCCTATGTCAAAATACAATTTTGAGACAGAATTAAATATCATTAAGCAAATAGCAGTAAACAATGGATACAACGAACAAACAATTAATAAAATGTTAAATCAAAAACTACACAAGAAAGCCCTGAACTTAGTATTTCTACCACCAGAGAAAAAACCCAGTACCTTCTGCTCGATTACATATACAGGCAAAATATCAACAAAAAAAGCCAAACACATAAAAAAGAAAGGAATAACACCAGCTTTCAGAACAAATAACAACCTAGGCAAATATATTAAAAACAACAAGAGCCAACATAAAAAACACTTAAACAGTGGTGTGTACAAACTTAAATGTGGCGACTGCCCAAAAACTTACATTGGTCAAACAGGTAGAAATTTTAATAAACGAATAGCAGAACATAAAAGGGCTTTTAATAATAGAAAAACAGATTCTACATACGCACTTCACCTTCTAGATCATAATTATTCTTTTAATGACGAATTTAAAATTCTCCACATTCAAAATAAAGGCCTTAAGCTATCTTTGTTAGAATCTATGGAAATCAACAAATTAAAAAACACAGATATAATTCTGAATGACCAGCTTGAGACAAACAGTTCTCCCCTCCTCAACCTATTTCATTAGAGACTATAAAGTGTAAACCCATGCCAAAAACAGATCACTTGAGAAAGGCAATCAGCCGAAACATCTGTAGTGATAAGAAGTTAAAATAAATTTTGCGGAAGTTTTGAAAACAAAGTTTTCAGTGTTTTATTGTTACTTAATATATTAGTTTTTGCGTCACATGCCCCTGGAGATACGTTATGGTCTATTCTGTCTTTGCGTCACATGCGCCCTAAGGCATGTGTGTACATGTAAGTATTTTATGCCCTCTAGTACACAGTATAACTTTTGCATATATTACATACAGAAAACTATTATGGAAGTAAAATCCGTAAACTAATTTTCGAAACCAAATTCAGAATTTTGCTTTAATCTGTGCCTTCTAAGAATTGCAAGGCAAAACAGACGTTGATAAAGATGTTATTAGAGACATGGGGAATCTAAAAATTGCATTTCACAACATATCTCCTCAACTAAGCAAAATTCTTAGCGAATTTTTTTCTAGTACTCGTACAGAGTATATCGGAATAAATAAATTTTATTCCGATATACTCAAATTGCGATTTTTTTTGCGATTATCGCTGACAAGATGACTGACATGCGTGTAAGTTTCGTTGTGCTTGAGATATGTTGATTTAAAAGATGTCAAACAACATAAAGTTAAGAAGATGTCCTTAAAGTATATTCCAGTATATTGACGTGACAGGATCCGGTCTTGCAAATTTTATAATTACAGCTGTGAAAAAGCATTGACTTCAATTTTCTTATTTGGTTGGTCAAGATTGCGATGAAGCTGCAGACTCATATTCACAACTCATGTTTATATTAATAAAGCTTTAAATAAATGATGCCAATTGTGTTAGAAATGTTTTGATTATTATGATTGCATACTATATTTACCAGTATTATTGTCACATTTATCTTGATACTAATTGTTAATTATAGTATAATTTATTAAGTGAAAGATTCGATCCTTACTTAATGGGAATTTATTTTATATGTAGTATGTATAAATTCCTTATAACCATCGAATATTCAATGTATAAAATTTCGTGTGTCTTTGTTTATATTCCACATTCTACAAGAAAGAATTCAACTGCGTAATAAAAATATGGTTATATTTGTACGTGCTAGTTCTGCAACTTTAAAAGCTAGGAATGATCAAGGTAGAGAGGAAGCGGTGGAAGCCGATACACAGAGACTGAGGCAAGGTCAAATTCAGGTTTGGAAAAGTTTTTGAAGAGAGAACACGCGGCGTGGGTCGTCTTAAGAAACTGGCAAATTTGTTGGTAGAAAGGTGAATTATACTTGAGTGTAATGTGTTAGTTTTTGCAAGAGTAGTGACCTAGTCACTGTTTTGTTTTCGTACCGTCTCTCACCTAAGGGATTTGAAGAACGGCTTTACCAACAACTTTGAAGGATACCCACATGGTTCCATTGCGTTTGAGTTTTTAAGAAGTCAAGTGTCAAAGTTTACGTCCCAGTGCCCAGCTTCTACCCTCATTTTGTTTGCCCCAGGATTATTCCAGGCTATTTTCACAGTGTGAGATGTAGTCCTTTGTGTTGCAGTGAATTTGAGTCTAGTTCCAGCCCCAGAACTTTTAAAGGAAAAAAATAACATTTAGTGAAATTCAGGTAACTTTTTTTTAACTTTTAAAACAAAAATAGACATTTTCCATCAATAATTACTTTCATAACAAGTTAATAAATTGTAATAAGTAAAATTATAAATGTTGGGGAGTGGCTAAGCTGTCATATTAATATCTCTCTCAAAGTTTTAAGATTTAATATTGTTCTGAAGCTATTTTCTTGTAGCATTTTAAAGTCTGGGAATAAACCACAATTAAAGGTTAAAGTACGTTTATTGACGTTTCAATTTCCACTTTCCGAAAACGATTTCCGAAGTGGAAATTAAAACGTCAATAAACGTACTTTAACCTTTAATTGTGGCTTATTCCCATTTAAATAGTAATTATTTTAAGATTTAGTATGGACATATGACAGTTAGCACTATTTTTTTTAACAATTGATACATACCTTTGTTTGTGGTGAGAAAAAAAAAATATGTAATTTTTTTTTCCCTAAAAAAGAGTGTTATTTCCTTTACGAAGTTTCTAACCCTTTTTTATATTTTTTAGGAAAGAAAAGCCTATCTTCCCACCCAGCAGGAAGATTCTTGTAAGCGGCGTCCTTAATTTAAATAGCTTAAGAACCTTCTTGTGTTATTTTTTTCCAGGAGGTCCATGTAAGTACCCCTTTTATTTCATTTTTGTAGTTATCCCACTCCAGTCCACTAGCCATTCCCTTTCTCACGATTCAGCCCTCAAAAAAAAACCATGAGTAGCCGTTCGCTAACGTTCCGGTTTGTTTTGCTTACCCTATCTCCACCCCAGTAATATCTGTCCCCAATTTTCAACCCCTATAGTAATACTCTAGGTGGTAGGCAAAATGATCGATACATATATAATAATTAAATACTAAAAACTATTGTTTTCAAAACTTTCACAGGTAAAGTGCGTACGTAGAATCTGTTTTTCTATTATTGAAAGCTCTTTTATGTTCTGCTATACGTTTGATAAAAGTTCTACCAGTTTGACTGATGTAAGTTTTTGGGCAGTAGCCACATTTAACCAGCATTAGTTTAAACATAATTAATAGATATTTAAAACTGTAAATAAAGCATAAAAAATGTGGAAACTTACTAAATAAAAAGAAATAAATAAAATCATAATTGTACTTACCATGAGCTGCTAATAACTTGTTAAAACCTAAAAATAAAAAATGGCTTAAATATATTCTAAAGATCGAATTAAAAATTACGATGAATTTAACAATTTTTTTTTGTGGCTTGGACCATTAACCACACATATTATAGGAAATTATTATCTTTCTTCATAAGACACGTCGCATTCATTCTCCTAATTATCTACTTTAATTTAACGATAAAAGAAAATGAAATTAGTAGATTAAAAACAACAAAACAGGGAAAACTGGGATACATGATTCATTTTTTTTATATTTTTGATCAAGAGATAATATACACTTAATTATAAAGATTATAGAAAGAAAAATATAAACAGAAGAATAGCTATATCTAAATTTCAGACGAACAAAAAAATTACAAGCAATTAATAATTATTCAATGTAATTCAATAATTAGGTCAGATAGCCAAGCGGGCTAGGCGGCCGATTCTCATTCGCTTCACTGTCGAATGGTTCAGTGGATGTGGGTTCGAGCCCCAACTCGGTGTACAGAAAAATAAAAAAGGCTAACGCAGCAGTTTAAAATTCTAAATGAATCTGCGGCTTAGATTAGAATATGCTGGTGTCTGATCGGCCTATGGTGGAGCAGCACGACAAGAGATAAGGGCTTGCGTCTCGGTGATACTCCTCCATAGATCCTTACTGGAAGGGCATGACGCCTAAATGCCGGTGTATATATATAATTTAATAATTACATTGAACCTATATAAGTTGACGTACTACACGGATTTGGACAGAAGAAATAGAAAATATTAAAATGGAAATAATTGAAGAGAAAAGCAAGATATTACTAAAGAAACTTAAAGACCAGAATAGGAGATAGGAGAGCATAATGATAATCTATCATTTTTGAAATTGTTAATAAATTTTTTTTATAAGTTGAATTCCCCAACATACGGTACTACTGAGTGTCCCATGTCGCTTTAAAATCTTTTTACTGCTTTAGGCAATTTGTTTATTGTTTTGAATGTTGTTGAAATAAATTTATCATTCTAAGATGCCACAAGAGAATAGCTTTAGAAAAATAAAATTAAAAGTTTCATAATGTTATTCAAACATAAAGAGCCATGTCTCTTATTTTGTATTATATTTAAAAAGTGGAACTTTTATATTAATGTAACACGATTTATTGAACATAAAAATAAACGAAATCAACAAGACAAACAATAAAAGAATCTATAAGATGTCACAAATAAAGAGATTTTCCACATGTACTCATATTTTCACTTTGTGTTCACTGTTGCCATCGATTAAAACGTTTGTTAAATGTAATGAAAGAAACCAAACTGTAAAGCAAATCGAGTCCGGTGTTTATCTTTCAAATAGATTTGGCAACTTAAGTTCTAAAATCAATATTTTGTGTTTTCCTACAATCATATTTTTACTTTAAACACTTTTGTTTTTATTTGAAATATCTCGAGTTTAATACAGAGTCGGAATGCTCGACCGTAGCGAGTTTTATTATAACTTAAAAGATCCGGATTCAATACCTGGCGTCGAAGAAGACGTCCAGATATTTTTAAAATATCTGGGAGAAGAACTTAGGTTTTTTTTTTAATTTTTTTAGCCAACTTTAAGACGTGAGAGCTTAATTAAAGAGATAAACAATAACGGGTTGAGACTAATAAACTTTGTAAATATCAAGAGTAGGATACTAGAAGGAAAGATTCCTCCATAAAATAATACCAAAGGAACATGGAAATATCCTAACAACGAAACTGTTATTCAGATAAATCAGATCCTCGTCACAAAGCGTGAACATCAGAATATTCTTTTTTTCGTCTTTATATAAGGGGGTCTGAAATCTTCAAAGGACATTCAGCGATCCGGAAGAATAATGGCAGCTGTAAGGCGGAGCATTACTTTCAAAGCACTACTTTCATTTATCCACAGACTGTCAGTAAGAAGACTCCCTGTTTCCATTTTTTTTTATCTTAAAAACTGGCTTTCGTTTGAGAGGAACCACGTTCCAGATAGTGCGTGGAAGATCTTTGGACTCACACAGTCTAACTCATACAGCCCAACTTACTTTTTCACCTCTTATCGAAACATATTTCCTCTATCTTCAACTTACAGCCGTTGCTGTAGCGTCTTTCGCTCCTTGCTTATATAAAATTTATTGTGAAAACAACTGTTTGTGTAATATAAATAACTTCTAAATACAAAAACAGGACAAAAAAAACAGCAAAAACTGATAGCCTCCAGCAAACAAATAAAAAAACGTCACAAATTATATTTAAAATCTTAAAACGCCCCCAAGCGTCTTTTTGTACCCATCTCTTTTCGATGTACTGAGTCTAGAGCGTTCATAAAAATAGCATATGTCTTTATTTAATTGCAGACGTTAGCTGGTTTGTCTTTATTTTCACGTGTGGAAGACAATGATGCTGGATAAAAAGTATGTGTTTTATTTAACCAGTTATAGTTTATTTTTATGAACGAGAGAGTAATTAGCATAATTTTAACTGGTAGCTCCGACCACTCCATGGGCGTGCTCAAGATTAATTGAAAAATTACTTTGAATAATTGTAAAAAATAAATGAATTATTTCAGTGTTATAAAGTGTTATGTGTATGTAAACAAAAGTGACCTCTTTTATCACACACTATATTAGAACTGACTGGCCTACATTAAAAAGGGTTTTAAAAAATTCACATTTTTTTTAATTTTTAAAAATTACAAAAGAGAAAAAGAGTTTTTAAAACCGTCTAAGGTATGTTAAATAGATGAATAAAAATATTAATATAAAACTTACAGCTACTTGTTACAAATCCAAATCAGATTCAGAAGATGAACTTTCAGAACCAAGATTTATAATAACTGGCTCGATCATTTTATCAGTAATATTGTCCAGCTTCCACATTTTTTCCTCTTCTTTAATAGTGTGATTTACTGCCTTTTCCCAGTTTTCAGGTTTTACATTATTTACGGCCTCCAAAAACAACTGTTTAACATCATGAATTTTAAAAGTGGTATTTTTTCTTGAAACTTCACTCTTTATCTGTGCCCATACTAGTTCAATCGGGTTTAATTCACAATGATATGGTGGGGATCTAAGTACTGTCATTCCACGATTTTTGGCAATTTCAGCAATTTCGTATTTTTTAAATTTTTCTTTCTGAAGGGCACACAACGAATAAAGTTCCTTTCTTATAGATCCGGGATGGTACGTAATATTTTTTGAACTCAGCCAATTCTGCAAGTCTTTTTTTAACCACTTAGTTGTGGGCAGTCCTTCTATAAGTCTGGAGTGATAACTTGCATTATCCATTACTATTACACAGTTCTTAGGAAGAAGATCTATCATTTGTTCGAACCATTCTTGAAAGACATCAGCGTTCATGTCTTCATGGTAGTCACCGGTACGAGTTGATTCAAAAGTTAATAAACCACCTTCAACAAAACCGTCTGAACTGCCAATGTGTACTATTATCAGCCTGCGTCCCTTTCCTGATGGTGGGTTTAAACCAGTAGATAAGTTATTTACAAAAGCATGCCTTTGGCTTGTAACAGTTTCATCCTGCCAAAATTTATTTGGTGTATGACCCTCGTTGATCCATGTTTCATCAAGATAAAATATTTTTCTTTTTTGGTTTCTCATTTCCTTTA
The DNA here is from genome assembly GCF_040954645.1 of Diabrotica undecimpunctata. Classification (NCBI taxonomy): domain Eukaryota; kingdom Metazoa; phylum Arthropoda; class Insecta; order Coleoptera; family Chrysomelidae; genus Diabrotica; species Diabrotica undecimpunctata. Next base: position 8,306,209 of record NC_092811.1, read on the forward strand.
TGGTTCTTAGAAAATGTCTTCTCCATATGACAATATCGCTTCTTTCTAATAAAATAGACTTTCTGAGATTCTTTTTCCAGCGGAAGCCTATTTCTTTTAAAAGTTTCCATAACGTACTTCGACTCATTTCTGGGTAATCCTTATCATCTCGAACTGAGACAAGAACTTTATCCAATGTTGGAAATTCTTGTCTAAAGAAGAATTCATGCACTTTCCGTCGAAGTCCTCCTTTAAAATGATATTCTATTTGAAATTTTGGTTTCCCTGGAGCATTACGTGGCATTTGAAAACTACCACATTTCTCTTCTTTAATAACTCTGTAAATCGTAGATTTCCCAACACCAAGTGTACTGCTAACTAACTCAACGGTCTCATCAACACTTTCACATAAACGTTTGTCTGTAAATGATTTAAAACAATTAAATATTAATGTTTTTTCATTAACTGTTAGAGGACCAATTTTTCGGCGTTTACACGGCACTTCCAAATTTTCCATAACACTAGTATACACAATAAACTGCACCTTGCAACTGAAGACTACTTTTAGTGAACTGTTAAGAATTTTGAATACGCCACTTGGACCTTCCTATATACAAAATGGAAAAACCCACTATCACATTTTCTGTGGAATAAGTTTAGAAGGTAATTATCTAGTCAATTACTGTCGTAGATTCCTGGAATTAAAGAATTAAATGTTTGATTGTTGAAACCCTTACTTCGTGGAATGCACTCATTTCAGATAAAATAAAACGTTTTATTTTATCTAAAGAATTAAACTTTATTTTGCAAATAGGCAAAGAATTAAACTTTATTTTGCAAATAGATAAAATAAAACGTTTTATTTTATCTAAAGAATTAAACTTTATTTTGCAAATAGGTAGGTACTTATTAAACTTTTATTGGTTATATATAACCAATAAAATAAACATCTTACATTTCTTGCAAATTCATTAGTACCTGTTAACCTCCATCACTCCGACACTGGCAACCTTATTTAGGGATTAGTAAACCTCACAACTATTGTATTCTATTCTGCTCCAACCTTTATACCTGGTGGTCATACTCAATTTAAAATTGTTTTCCTATATACTTCTGTAAACTTGTTGACAAATATCTGTTTTTCATTGAGTCACCCGTATCAATAGTTTAGGGATTTGCATACATAATTTATTGTTTTATTACTTTCTCATACATAAAAATACACATTAATGACGTTCCGGTAAAGAACCCTAAACTCAACTGTATAACAGTTTGTATGTGAAAATAAAATCGTTGTTTTTACTATTTTCCTTACAATTTCATCATATTTTCCCACCGTTTAGACCTTTCTGGATATCTATAAATATTTTAAAATTAAAATTAGCCAAATCGATTATCATTAAACGTCATTTTATTTTTATAATAAGTGTATATGTATGTATATTGTGTATATTACTGTATACCCTAAATGTCGCTACAGGCATCTTGATTACGCTAAATATTTCCATTTAAAAAGATACAGGCATACCGAGTGATAAGAAGTATTCACTTTGAAAAAGACCCATGTCTGCGTCTACTTTTTGTTATTAACCTTCTTATAACTTCAAACAGTTTTGAACTGTACAAATTAAAAACCGACTTAAAAACTGAGTCATATTAAGTATCTACTATACCAACAGTTGTTTTTTTGAACCGTATTATCGAATGATTTAATAAATTCCACAGTGTAAATAAAAGCAAAAGTGTACCTAGTGAAAACATAGAGAATTACAGTAGATTATTGATTTTTGACCGTTATTTGCCAAATATATTTGGAGAGTAAACATAGGACCCAATTTTCTTTACTCTTGGGGTTTATTTCGTTATATCCAACAAAAGTTTTTAATTGAGGTCTACGATTTCATGGATAAAAAGTGAAATATGTACATGTTTGTACGAAAACTCGTTATTTTTGTTAGTATACGTTAAAAAAAATTACAAAATGATGGTTTAATAGAATAGAAATATACTTTATTGTCAATGAAAATTGTACAATTTTATTGACAAAGTTTACAAAAAGTCAAAAGAACGATACCGATAACAATAACAATTAAAATTTATCAAAATTACATAAATCGTGAAAAGATAGAGAAGTGAAAAAACAAATAACACAGCAAAAGAATGAAGAATGGGAAATATTGAAACATATATAGGAGTACAAGAACTTCAGAGTCATGGAAAGTACTGAGAGGATTGAAACAAAACTCAAAAGAAAAAATTAAATTGGGAAATATACAGGACAAATAATGGAAGGACTACTACAAGGAACTATTAACAGAACAAAGACCACAATTCATTGGAAAAGAAAACAGGCGAAGACGAAGCAGATTCCCACAACAAGAAATAGAAATAACAGATAGGGAAGTGAGAACGGCCATAAAAGCAATCAAAAATAAGAAAGCACCGGGACCTGGAGGCATCTCACCTGAGCTTATAAAATACGGATCAAAAAAATTTTAATCTATGAAGAGCTGGTGGGTATCGATTCCATATGTATAAGTCTTTTCTAAGGTTTGTCTGAGAAGGAAATTCTAATCAATTGTTGAACTTTATTTTCGGAATCCACGGAAATTGGTATTTGCCTATTTTTTCCTCAGTATATACTAGTAAACGATCATAAAGTATATAAGCCAGTACTTTGTAAGCCGTATTTAAGAGGGTAATGCCTCGATAGTTGTCACATATTAGTGGATTCCCTTTCTTGTGAATAGGTATTATAATAACTACATTTCAACTGTCTGGGAGTTTTCCTTTTCTCCAAATGGATGCAACAAGTTTTATTATGTAGTTTTTTTAGCGCGTTTGCTCCATACTTGAACAGCTTAGGGGGTATACCATCTTCTCCAGGAAATTTGTTGTTTTTTAACCTTTTTATTGCCTTTGCAACTTCTTCTTCTATTGGTATATTATTTTTCTCTCTCTCTCTCTCCCATCGTCTACGTCTACACTGTGGTCATTTATGTCAGTCATTTCTCGGTTACCTATATTTAATTTCTCAGCAAAATTCTCCGCCCATCTCTCCACTATTTAATCCGGCTCATTGATATTTTCGGCTTCCTTACTTTTTATTATGGTTATTCTAGGTTTAAATTTTTTTTTATTGGGTTCACATTTTTATAAAATTTTCGCGCTTCGCTTTGTGAATTGAGCCTTTCTAGTTCCTGTAGCTGGTTTTCTAAATGTCGTTTTTTCTTTTGTTTAAGTATCTTTTTCTCTGCTTGTCTCATCTGTTTGTACTCCTCTTGATTTTGTCTTGTCCTTCTGTTTTGGAGTTTCCCATACGGCTGATTCTTTTTTTGAGTTGCCTGTGCGCATTCCGCATCATACCATACTGTCCCCTTCCTTTCTTGTTTCTTCTTTCCTAAAACTGTTGTTGCTACTTCTTTCAGGACATTTTTGCACTCATTCCAGTAATTATCTATGTTTTCAACAGTCCTACTCATTTGGTCTTCTAGTTTTTCTTTCATTCAATAGAAAGTCATATTTTGTTACAGGAGAGGAATCATTATTTGTAGAAAGAATTAAATTGCCACCATGAGCTAAACTTGGATGATCATATCTAGCAATTGTGGTATATTTTTCTACAAAAAAGGCTCGTTGATTCAAGCCAGTGCTCAATAACGGCAACTATCGGGGCAAATCTTAATCTCTCAAGAAATAAAAGTAATTCATCTGTTTTATATATTATACAACGAATATTAATCAATCAGAACCATGCTAAATAACAGGCTAATAACAGACAGAAAACAACGATTAAATATCTAAGATATTTTTGGTAATATAATAAAAAACAGTAGCTGGTAAATCTGATATCCAACTAGATATTTAATAAATCTAAAAACTAAACTGTTGCAGCGGCATTGGAAAGATGGAAAAGAAAGGTACATAGGATGGGTATAGAGCTTAGCAATGAATATATATATACACTCCAGTTTGCTGATGACCAGGTAGTGCTAGCGACCGACAGGGAAGACATGCAGTACATGCTAAGAAAACTGATAGAAGAATATCACGACTGGGGAATGAATGTCAATACAACAAAAACCAAATATCTTTGTATTGGAAACGAGTCAGATAATATAGACCTCGAAAACGGACAACATATTTCCTGCTGTCAGAGCTATGACTACTTGGGTGTTGCCTTTGACAATACAGGAACTGATACACGGGAAATAGAAAAACGAATCACTCAAGCAAAGAAAGTCTTAGGATGTCTCAATGGTATACTGTGGAGTAAAGAGATAACGAAAGGAAGGAAATTTAATATATATGAGACCATGATTAAAACTACTCTTCTTTATGGCGCTGAAACATGGAGAATTAGTGAAAAGAACAAAAAGCGAATAGAAGCAGTAGAGATGGATGCAATGAGAAGATCTTTAGGTATTTCCAGACGAGACCGAATCAGAAATGATGTAATAAAATAACGTATGGGAATAGAAGGAAATATAACTCAAGATATAGAGAAGAAACAATTAAGGTGGTATGGGCATGTTCAACGGATGGCAGCATCAAGACTCCCCAAAAAAGTAATAGAATGGCAACCGATAGGTCGACGGAAAAGAGGAAGACCCAGATTAGAATGGCAACACGGCGTAAACAAGTCCATGAGCGAAAGAAATTTAACAACAAACGACTGCGAAGATAGGAAGAGATGGTGTTTAGGTATCGGACAACGTCGAAAGACGTTCTAAACCGATGTGTATATATAAAAACTAAATATTTAAGATTTAGTTTCTAACCAAAAATAAAAAGCACTTAAACAGTGGAGTTACATGTAGTGAGTAACAAAACTTACATCGGTCAAACTGATAGAATCTTTACAAATGTATAGCAGAACACCTTTTTTTAGTTTTTATGCAAATGACTAGAGTGCGATTCAATGCCGAGAAGAAATAATTTTTGGTTTTTTTTAATCAATCCATTCAAGTGAATATTTGTTATCGCTTGGTATACCTGTATGTTTTTGCACGGGCACAAACCAATCTCACGCGTGACTGAGATGCTTGCAGTAAAATATACATAATATACATTTCGACTTCAAAAAGTGGAAATCGAAATGTCAAATAAATAGTTTTGAACTAATATTGCGCTTAAGTCGCAATAAAAATAGTAAATTCTATTTAAATTTATTCATTGACAATAATACATTGCCTCTAGTTGATTCAGTTTATGACGATTTGCTTACGTACCAAATTTTCGTATTGCTTCAGTTTTTATTATTGAATTTCTTATCCTAAAGATTCGTTAAGAACTTTCATTTCAAAAAATTAAAGTGTTAGATAAACAGATTACTTTATAACCAAAAAACAAACTATCTGCCAATACCACAGCCTTTCAAACGTTTTTACCACTCCATCCAAAACGTAATTTTGTCTAAATTACACTCCGAAAAAAATTACTCCATGTTATTTTTAGCCGGCTAATTCTCAACTTCAATTCGAATACTTGAAAAGCTGTAATGGGATAAGGCAACAATTGATGGTATTTATTCTTTATTCCCTCTACAAACTTCTTATTTCTCGGGAATGTTTCCTGGGGGATTTGAAATTATATCTAATCAATCACCGTAAGAGGTTAGATGATGGATGAAATTCGATAAAACGAAACCTCCTGAAAGAAAACACGAGAGTGCGACTCATTTGAAAGTAGAAATTCAGGATCAAGTTTATTTTTGTATAAAAGAAATTTATAAAGGGGGATAACCTTTTTGTATAAAGTAAGGATTTCTCCGTAATATCTGGGAATTTAAAAGAAATATGTGAGATGTAGTTATTTGTGTATGGTGGCATATTACACAGTGAGATATTTAGGGTATTACTCACAAAGATGATGATATTTATAATGTAGCACAACAAACAATGGGTATGTTTGGGGCTCACAAAATGAACAAGATCTCGTTGCTTAGAATCGGAAGAGATGTGAGTGTGGATATTTGGATCATTCTTACTTGCTTAGAAACAAAAGACAAAAAAAGTAAAGAGAAAGAAGAAGAAGAAGAAGAAGTCAAAGATTTTTAAATTTTCCATATTTTTTCTCTATAAACAAATCTAACAATGAGTCCTGCTCAATAAACTTTCTAAAAATTTCTCCAGAGCTTTGAATCTGGTACAGGACACAAAAGAGATCCCTTATACCTTATATTTTATTTATCAAGACTTTTAAGAACAGAATAATAGTTTTTCTTGTAATATGTATTAAAAAACTAATTTCTTATATATAATACTATAAGTCCATAATAAGTTCATATTACTTTTAACACATACACAAAAAAAAACATGTGTAAATATAATTCACTCATCTATCCACAATCTACATATTTAGAGCATATTTAAAATTTGTCAGGAATAATCGCAAATTATATTAACACCGGCGTCATTTCGTATTAAAGCTTGCGTGAAGCGTTGTTATAAAGTCCTAATTACTGCTCTAATATTGCTTTGTAGGTTGTGTTGCGCTGGAAGCACCGCACCGGTGATTGACGCTACGGTTAATTGGCCTCTTAAAACAATATTGACGTATAATTGAAAACAAAACCGCACATCTGGTCTCAAAATAGACATTCGTATTTACATGCTGTACATATGTATATAAATAATACCGAAGAGAACAACGACAAAAACCTAACCACTCAAAAAATATAAATATATATTATTCGGTCAAAAAAAAATAAAGAGGGTCAAAATACTTAAAAAGACGTATTCTGTGGGACTAGAAACCTCAAATTATTATAGTGATGACACCTTTAGCATGGTTCTGATTAATATCGTTCTATAAGATATAAAAGAGATGATTTATTTTTGTTTCTAAAGGAATTAGGATTTCCCCCGATAATTATATCACAATTGGAAAAATATATCACAACTGCTAGGTATGATCGTCCAAGTTCAGCTCATGGTGGCATCCTAATTCTTTCTACAAATAACGATTTCTCTCCTATAACATATAACATATAACATATAACAATATCTTTATTTTTAGAAAATAATATACATTCCGTGAACATAAAATTATTTAAAAAAAAACAGTGTCACAAACGAAAATATTATTTACTTATTCCTAACCGTTACATATACAAATAGTCCTCCACAGAATATGACTCAAGAGCTACCAGTAATTTAAATATTTGATGTTTATACAAACTTAATCTTTCCTCCCTTTTAATAGGTTCAGGCAGTTTATTAAACAATTTGATGCAGCAATAAAGAGCGTTTTTTTCTGTTATACTTAACCTGTGTATTGGAATTTTATAATTATATAACCTGGTATTTACTATACTATTGGGCTCAAAGTTCCTAAAGAGTATTTTATTCTTATATAGAAACAGTAAGCATTCTTAAATAAATACAGCGTAAACTGTTAAAATATTATTACTCCTAAAATGCCCTCTACATGATTCCCTACTTTTTAAGTCAAACATAACTCTGATTATTTTTTTCTGAACCAGAAATACATTATTTATGTCCCTACTGTGGCCAAAATTTATTAGACCATATCTAAATTTTACTCTAAAGCTGTAAATCACTTTACTCAAAGACATACATAACTGGTCAACATGTTTATCCCAACATAAAAAACTGTCAATATATAATCCTAAAAATTTGGTACTGCTGCTAATATTTAAAGTGTCATTATTTACAATAATACTGTTTGGCATATCTGAATGTGCATAATTTGTCTTAAACAAAAGAAGATCTGTTTTATTTTGATTTAAAACCAACCTATTCATAGAAAACCAGTCTTTAGCTTTCTGGAACTCTAAACTAGCATTAACGCTTATAACAGACATGTCTTTACCACTGACCAAAATGTTTGTATCATCTGCATAATTTGTTATGCTGGAAGTAGTATTAGCCACTAGACCATGAAGATCATTGATATAGATCACAAACAGTAAAGGACCAATCACACTTCCTTGTGGTACTCCAATATTGATAGTGCTTTCAGATGAGATGCCTATTTCAGTGTTTTTATGTATTTTTACTAAATGTCTCCTATTTGCCAAGTAGGACTTAAACCAGTTCAATGCTGGTCCACGTATACCATATTTCTCCAATTTATCATATAATAGGTCATGCACTAAACAGTCATATGCCTTTGATAGGTCCAAAAAGAGACCCAAAGCCATATGACCAATCTCAGTACATTTCAAAATATCCCAGACAAATTGAAAAATCGCAAGTCTGAGTTGATTTTCCCTGTTGATAACAATGCTGATTTGCACTAATAATATGACATTTTGTTAAAAATTCTGTTATCCGCCTATACATAGTCATTTCTAAGATTTTTGAAAAGGAACATAGAAGGCTAATTGGTCTATAGTTATTAATTAATTTAGGATCACCCTTTTTGTAAACAGGTGTTACTATGGCAGTTTTCAGGCATTCAGGAAATACACCAGATTTTAGTGAATTATTTATGATTGTAGTGAGAGGATTCACTATCTCCTTTATACAAAGTTTAAGGATTTTAGTGGGTATTTCATCAATTCCACAACTCATTTTGTTTTTTAAATTTTTAATTATATCCATAATTTCAGTTTCTGTCACAGGTGCGACAAACACTGAATTTATGTTACTTGCAATGTTGTCTTTATATTCAGTGTATTGTAATTGAGATAAAGTGTTATTTAAAGTAGTATTTAAGTGGATCATGTATTTATCAGCAATCTCTTGAGGACTACCCTCTACTTTTATTGAATTTACACTTTTTAATTGACCATTAATTTCACTAACAATTTGCCACATGCATTTATTTTTGTTGGCAGCTTCAGACATCTTGTTTTCATATAGCTTTGATCGTTTTGTTATTAGTTTCTTATTATATTCTTTTTTTTACCTGTCTATAGGAATCATAGAATTTATGGTTAACTCTGCTCATTGTAAACAAGACGTCTAAACAAAATATGACTTTCTGTTAAATAATCCTTTTTTGAGTTTTATTGGTTTATAACAAGAATCTCAATCTATACATTCTTTGCATTTATAGACCACATGATTCTTTCACGGAACTATTTTTTCAGAATCTGTTGAATTTGTTAGACGATGTGCCCAATAAAAGCAGAAAGATTCTATGCCGTAACTCGAATAATAATTACGCTGTTGCATGTGCTACTCAATTATCCTTGGTTACTACATTCGAATGGTATGGTTTCACAATGCACGTTAATTCTCCTACAAGAATTACTAAAACAACATCTTACATTATCGATTATATTGTCTCAAATTTCTCACCCCCCTTGATGTACGTTCTACAATTATTTATGCAGGACTCTCTGACCGTGAAGCAGTATATACCAAGTTTAACATTCTTAACTAACCTCTTAAAAGGATTTTTTCCGCTCAGAACTTTGGTAAATTACAAAATTTGTGTTTGACTTCTGGGTGGAACTTTCCGTCTATGGACGTGAACTATAATTTCAGTGAATTCTTACATGAGCTTGTTTGTATTTTTAATAAGGCATTTTCTTTAATTACAATTAAGTCCAAACATCACAAACCCTAAACTACTAAAGGTACATCAAGAAATTTACTATCAACGTCTTTGTCACTACATATATCTCTAAGTACAGAGTAACCTATCTAAAACTTATCAAAGGAGCTAAAAAAATGTACTATAAGAATCATCTGGAAAGCTCTAAAAATGTTGCAAGAGAAACTTGGTCCATAATAAACGATCCTAAAAATAAAACTGACACAGCTCAAAAAACATTTTTTCTTCCAAACCCTAAAAATCTAAATGTGAGTAAAAATATAACATCAGCTATTTTGCCACAACAAGATCCTATTTTCTATCTTCCCAATTCAAAATAGGTCGTGAATTCATTCTTTATAGGACCAGTTCAAAGAGGTATATTTCCATAGTGCCTACAGACAACCATTATTATTCCTCTTCTTAAGGGTGGTGAAATATCTAACGTCTGCAACTATAGACCTATTGCCTTACTACCGGTTCCATCGAAAATTATCGAAAGACTTATTAAAGCCCGATCTTGGTCCTTTCTTGTTGAAAACAACATTTTATCACAAAGCCAGTTCGGCATTTTATCTAATAAATGTACCAGGGAAGTGTACCTCTGATTATACTAGTATTACCTGGAGGTACTCTAATATTGCAACTCTTTATGCAATTAGAACTTCTGATCTACTTAAAATAAAAACCTAGTCCGACCCTAAGTTACTCTCTTTTAACGTGGAGACAAGAGCATTATCCTATAAAGGAGCTCTTCAACCCTTGCTTCTTAATAACAGCCATATCAGTACCATTGATTCTGTAAAATTTCTTGGTATTTTTATAGACAGCAACTTTAAATGGTCTCCCCCTATCGATTTGTTAAGTAAGAAACTAGCCTCAACCTACTACGCAATAAGATCTGTTTCTTTGTTCAATATGGCCTTCCTTTTTGGGGTTCTAGTACAGCTTTTCAATCTGATGTTATTTTTAAATTATAAAAAAGAGCAATACGGTGTCTTTTTAGCCTCAGTAGAATAAAACATTGCAGAAGCTACTTCAAAAATCAAAGGATAGTAAATATTCCCTCTTTTATATATTCTAAAAACTGTTTGCTTAATTCCTACATGTTTTTCCTGCAAGACCTTATCATGACTACTCCACCAGAAATTTAAGCTTTGAGTCCATTGAGTTAATTCTTCTTCTTCAAGTGCCATCTCCGCGGCGGAGGTCGGCAATCATCATAGCTATTCGGACTATTGAGACGGCTGCTCTGAAAAGTTCATTTGATGTACATCCGTACCACTCTCTCAGGTTGCGCAGCCATGACATTACACGCCTCCCTATGTTCCTTCGGCAAAAAAATTATACAACCATCTCTCTTTGCAACTTAAATCTACAACTTCTTTCCTTAAGTTCCGTAAATTGACAAAAGTCTATCTATCTAAAAGACTATATTATTCAGCGGCAGAGTTTCTTAACAGAGCTTGTACGTTTAGATACAAGAAACAAAGTATTTTTATATATATTTGGGTATCACATGCAGCAGCTTAAACTTATTCGTAAACTAGTTCGTAGGGTTTTATTACGCAATTTGTAATTATTGAGGACCGTGCTGCAAGAAGAGAGCAGCTCCATTTTTGGTCAAATTTTACTTTATGGATGCATATTATGTAAAATAATTAGTTCAATCGATTGGTGCAAGAAAAAAGCAGATCCATTTATAAATGATAAACCTATAACTGTTTATGTACCTGCCTCCGAAATTGTTTGCTGCAAGAAGGATGCAGCTCCGGAGCTGCCCCCTTCTTTCGCCAAACATCGAGACGCTTCAGCTGTAACCGTTAGCTTGGCCTCGAATGGAATTAACGGAAATTTAAGTTTAGTATGCAGTTTATAATTTAGTCGATTGAAGTCCATTGATCTAACGGTCTAACGTATTCTCGCAGTGCATTTTACGAAAGTTGACCACGTGTGTTTCTATACAACTGTTTATTGATTGTTTAAGTGTTTTTTACTATTTATTTGTACCATAAGTGGTAACAAATCTGATTTTGTTAACATTAGTCTGTTTAGTAGAGGTTCGTCTGATCTGTATATTCCATCCGAATCGGAAAAAAGCTCTGATCCTGATGAGCCAGGGCCTTTAGTGAAAAGAAGGCGTGTAAAAAAACATAAGCTTCCAGTCAATACAGTTCAAAACGAGGTTCAGAGTGTTTCGTTTGCGAAGAATAGAAAAAGTGTTGATCCAGCTAAGAGGAAACGAAACATTAAGAAAAAGTGTATTGGAGAAGGAAAAAGTTATGTTAACTGAAAAAGTAGTGGTGTGGGACCTAGGCAAAGTCCACCTAATTGTGAACGTAAGTTTAAATGTTTTGAAAAGGAGAACGAAGAACAGAGGCAAGCAGTTTTAGTAAACTTTAACGAAATAGGACACAAACAGATTCAAACTATCTACTTGGATGGTTTAATAACAACAAGCAATGTTGCCAGAATTCGAGCTAAAACTGGTAAGTACTATATTAAGCTGGGTATGGAAAAAATACGAGTTTGTAGGAGTGCATTCGGAGCAATATACGGGATATCCAAATAACGAGTGGATAATTTTGCTAAAATTTTGCGCAGTAACAACATTACACCCCCGAACAGCAAACAAGGTAATCATAAAAATAGAAAAAACCGCATTTTTAAAGATTTGCTGCAGAAGGTAAATAATCACCTAAAAAGTTTTCCACGACGAAAAGGTCCCGTTTTTATTTGTCTCCTGATCCCAACGTTAAAAAGATGCATGAACTTTATTTGCAACTAAATGAACCGGAAAGTCATGCTGATAAAATCTATAAACCTAAAGTAACCTACGATTTTTATTTTAGGTATTTTAAAGCAAATTTTAATTATAGTTTTGGGGCGCCTCGATTAGACACCTGCAAAAGGTGTGACATTACAAAATAGCCTTCAAGAACCAGCTCTCGATGATACTGAAAAATGAAAGTATATGAGATTAAAGCAAGTCGTTTTTTACAGACTTAAAAGAAAAGACAAAACTGAGCCAACAAAATAACGACATAGAAATTTTAACGTTTGATTTTCAGCAGAATCTTCCTCTGCCGAAAATTCCAACCGGCGAAGCCTTCTACAAACGTTAACTATGGGTTTACAATTTTTGCATACATTCGGGTAAAACAGGCAAAGCTCATTTTTACATTGGCGATGAAACAATCCCTAGAAAATCACCGAATGAAATGGTTTCTTTTCTTTATCACTACATAAAAAATATCCTTCCAAAAAATGTCAGAAAACTGTACCTCTTTTCTGATAATGCTGCAGCTCAAACTAAAAATTCAACGATACTACAGTTTCTGCATCTTTTTGTAAGAACTACGTCTTTGGAGAATATTCAACATCGTTTTCCGGAACTAGGGCACACTTTCCTACCATGTGACCGTTGTTTTGGTGTTACAGCAAAGTTTTTACGAAAAAAAGATTATATTTTCTCTCCTACACAATACTGTCAGTTTATTCAACAGACATCCAAATATTTCATACCCATTATGGTTCATCAAGATATGATCTTTAACTTTAGCAGTCATTTTGAGAACCATTTTAAAAAAGTTATAATGAATTCTCAGAAACAGAGGTTTAAAATTTCTGAACACGCGATTTTTGAATACAGCAAGGACCACATGGATACAGTTAATGTGTCTGTTACAACTGATATTCCTATTTTTGAATCATATTACATTTTGAGGCACAATAAAGATAATATTTCAGTTGAAACTAACTTGATGGAGTACGAGTCATCAATACCGTAAAAAAGACCAAGTACAAAGACGTAATGCAGTTAGCTACCAACTACGTTCCAGCCAACGAAATGGAATTTTAACGATCCCTTAAATGTGATGACGTTGGTAATGATAACCATGATTCCCAGATTTCTGGCACGGATGACGACGACCAAGCAGACGAATAGACTGATTTTCTATTTGAATATAAAAAAAACGTTTTTTTGTTAATTTTTTACAATAATAAACAGATTTTGCAGTAACTTTTTTTTATTTTCCAATAATAACTACAATGAATACTATTTTTTTGTAATGTTGGTGCAAGAGAAGGGCAGCTCCAAATTTATTTGCATTTTTTTCTGCAAAAAGAAGCTTATATGTATAAATAAAGGAAAAAGTTGGCAGGTGTACCAATATGATTATCTTTTAACTAAACTGCTTTATTGTAATTAATACATAAGTAAATTTTTATAAAACATTTTTCTATTTTCCCAAAAGTTACTATAAATGGAACTGCCCCCTTCGTGTCGCAAGGTCCTTAATTTAGTTAAATTTTGCAATGGATTGTATATTTCATTATCTTTTATTTTATTATATTGACGATTTATGTAATTATAGTAAATTTTAATTGTTATTGTTATTTTTTGACTTTTTGTAAGCTTTGTCTATAAAATTGTACAATTTTCAGTGACAATAAAGCATATTTCTATTCTATTCTATACATAAAATTACTTGTAATAAAATCTCGTTGACCTAAATCGGCCACGAAACCACCCTTTGCCCCTAGACTAACAAGTTTTAAAAAACAATATCAGATAGGTCATAAGTATACTTTATTCACAATTATAAGAACTGACTTATGCAGAATTTAAAAGTATCCCGCTGATAAAGTCGAAGCCATAAAGGGATTTGCCTCTTCAGGTAAATAGTAAAAAGGGCCGGCTTAACGAATTTTATATTTTATTTGTCATTTACATTACATATTTAATTTAAATAAATATCTAGATAATTAAGGGAAAAAATACATAAACTGATGGAGTATTAGAATTAATTAATTATTATATTTTCTGTGTCGATTCTTTATTAAATATATCCAAATTTTGAAAGAAATAAACAATTTTTGTTTTGTTAAACAAATTGCAAGTGAAATAATAAAATGGTGAAGTGAAAATAAAAATGAATTAATGTAGGTATATACATATAGCTAAATATGATTATATTTTATACTTCATGTAAGGGAAGAAGTGTTTCAATTGTTAGTAAGGTATAAACTATGTCTGGAAAAGTTGGCAACAAATTAGAAATTTCTTTATTATTAATTTCATGAAAAAAACTATTCTTCATAAACATTTCTGCATTGCATAAAAATCAATAATCAATAATCAAATTTATAAAATTTTAAGTGGTATAAAGCGAAAATCAAAAATATTGATTTATGCTTAAAAGTGAAGGGCTTTTAAATTTAGGTGCAGCATAAAATGTTATTTTAATTTGGTTGTAGGAATTAAAAATTATTTTTAAATTTAGATTCATCGCCTTTTAATGATGTATCAGTAGGTGCATTAATTTTTAATTTTATTTCTAATTTACCTTATTCAATATACAAAATCAACAAATGCAAAAGTATTTTTTTATTTACTTTTTACTTTAAATGTATTATTTAATTATTAGAAGGTCATGAATCTAAACTTGGACATAATTTTTAATACCTACAAACATTTTAAAATTACATTTTCTTGCATATCTAAATTTAAAATCACTTTCCTCTTTAGTATTAATTAATAATTTTGATTTTTCCTATCTACCACTTAATATTTTATAAGATTATAGGTTAATGATTTCTATGTGATGGATAACCTTTAAAGAAGAATAATTTTTTTTCGTGAAATTATTAATAAAGAAATTTCCCATTTTTTGCCAACTTTTTCAGACATGAAACGGAAAACTTAAACATAACAAGTCAACATGAATAAATATGAACCTTTTAAAACGAGTAAATCGGTACTCACCGAAGGGACCTCAGACGTTCAGATACAATTAGCGTCTTTTTGTAAAGACAATAAAGTCGACTTTACTAAAGTAACAAGACATTTACTCAACACAGACACTACACATTACTCCCCTGAGTTAGTGATAAGTTATAGTCTAAAAAAATCATTATGAAATTGACTCGCCAGTGTGAAAACCAGTGCCAATAAAACACAAAACACACAGAAAACATTTTCTTCGTTGAGACTTAAAATAATGATTAATAACAATAATTATGGGAAATTTATATGTTTATAAAAAGAGTTTTTTGACATTA
Source organism: Diabrotica undecimpunctata (assembly GCF_040954645.1). Taxonomy (NCBI): domain Eukaryota; kingdom Metazoa; phylum Arthropoda; class Insecta; order Coleoptera; family Chrysomelidae; genus Diabrotica; species Diabrotica undecimpunctata. Next base: position 8,321,764 of record NC_092811.1, read on the forward strand.
TGCTTGAATGATAATATTTGATCTGACTATATATACCTATATACAGTTGTGCTATGCTTGGCTATTATGCCGGTCCTGGCAGCTTTGGTAGCTGTGATAATTATACAACAATAGAGTATTTACAAGGGATTATTCAGTTTTACAGCTATTATTAAAACAACTTTTATAATGAGACACTAAATTTCTGGATACATTATACCTGAAAAAAATCTCCATGCTTCGATGTACGTATATAACACGACGACCATCGTTACAAACTCTAAAGCTCTTTATAAACAACATTGAAGCGACATTGAAAATTCCAAATAAGCTTCTAAAAAACTTCCTTTCTTGGTTTATTTGTGATCTTCGTCATGGTAACCGGGGTGTAAAGAAATTGAATGTATATTATTTTTGGAAAAAACTCCTGTAAAATATACCCCAATATAAAAGAAAACGAGGTTGTATATTGCAATTTCCGAAGAATTGAGAAACTACCGCTGTCTCGAAATTATATTGGAATGCTCTCTGCCGACGCAAACTTTAGATTTAAGTAAAGATAGACGTACAAATCAATGAGTTTTTTATTATAGATAAGAATAATTGCATGTCACGATTTTATTTTTGTTATTGCTGTAAAGAAAAATAAAAAGAATTGAGGTGTTATAAAAGATAAATAATCTTTGCTAAACTTAATTATTTATTTGTTCACAAAATTAACCCTTTCAGGACGGTTGACCGATATATCGGATAGAAAGAAAACTGCCACACGGACGACTGACCGATATATATGTCACTATGTTTATCCGTCCCCAAAGACCAGTGTATGATTAATCAGCCAAAATTTTAAAATGAAGTTGACAGGTAGACGACTGGCGGATATATCGTCAGCTCATTATTTAAGTATTTAACAAAAAATATAAATCTCTTAAAATCACTAGCCAATCGACAATGGGGAGCCAAAGAAGAAGTTCTATTAAGTTTATACAGAGCCCTAATAAGATCTAAGTTAGACTATGAATCGATATTATATATGTCTGCCCCTAAAACTTATTTAAAATCACTAGATACAATTCAAAACACTTCATTAAGAATATGCCTTGGAGCCTTCAGATCTAGCCCTACAGAAACCATATATGTCGAATCGTGTGAACCCCCTCTAAATATTAGAAGACAACGTCTACTAAACTCCTATTTTGCTAAGGTTTCTGCAAACCCAAATAATATATCATTCCAACTTATTAAAAATTTTCAATTAACAGGAACACACAGTAGAGCTACTGCCAATTCATCACTACAGTTTCTATTGCCACTCTTAGAAAATATTGACCTAAATCTTACCACCCCCATTATTTAGCCCAATACTCCACCTTGGCTAAAAATATTACCTGACTTTAACGTAAATTTGTGCAGATATAAGAAAATTGAAATCTCCACGATACTCAAGAAACAAACTTTTAACGACATAATTAATAGAGGCAAGTTTGATAACATAATATTCACAGATGCATCTAAAGACGAAAAAAGTGTCGGATGTGCTGTTACTTCCACAAATAACATACTAGCAATGTATAGACCACCCAAGATGACTAGTATATTGACAGCAGAACTCTACGCTATACTTAAAGCTCTAGAGGTTCCAATGCGGTGTACCAAAAACTTAGCAATCTGCACAGATTCATTATCAGTCATAAATTCGATTAGAAAAATCTACACATCAAATCCTTTAGTTAATGAGATCCACGAAAGATGTACAGCACTTGCTAAATCAAACACTTCGGTTTCGATGATATGGAATCCTTCACATGTTGGTATTAAAAGAAATGAGAATGCTGACCACGCAGCAAATGAAGCACGTCGCTCTGACCTTACAGATGAAAAAGTCCAAATGTTTCAAGATATAATAATTAAAATTAAAAAGTTATCTACCTCAATGTGGCAAAATCAATGGAACAGATGCACTACCAAACTAAAGTCCATCCAACCAAACATTTTAGGACCTAGAATTGTTACTACGGAAAGAAAATTGAAGACCATCATTAGAAGGCTTAGAATTGGGCACACCCGGCTAACCCACGGATATCTGATGGTCCCCGAAGAACCTCCAAACTGAAAAAAATTGCAACTCCCGTCTAAGTGTACACCATATACTTGTGGAATGCAACCAGTACGCAGCAGCACGGATCAAACATGGTATCCACGGAAGTTTATGTGATATCTTAAAATCTAAAAACAATATGTCTAATGTGATAGAGTTTCTTAAAAACTGCAAATTATCACCTGTTGTAATTGTATCATCTATCTGTATTTCAATTTTGTAATCATCCGCTAGTTTTTTTTCTTTTTTTTTTTTAGATCTCATCTGTATTGAAATTTATTGAATCAATGTAACTTAATTTATTGTTTTCTGTAATACAGTTCCTCGTGTCAATGGCCACAGCAGCCGAGACATGTAACTTAAAATAAAAAAATAAAAAAAAATGGTGAATGCTACCGTGAAATATGGTGAAAACACTTTGACACCATTGATTAACAAGATTATAAGCAGAATAAAATAGAAGAATAGAAGACAAACGAACTAATCTTATTATAAATTTGTTAAATACTTTTAAAGTATTTGTAAGTTAAAGGTCGTGTGTAGTTGCATTATTCATCATAAAACAGATTACAGAGAAATATTAGAGTCAGAGTCTGACTTAAAGATGTAATACATCTCTTGTATAATATAAGACATCCCGCTGTATTTTATAAAAATAATTGAAAATGTTTATTAAAATTATAAAATGGAAAACGATAGCTTGAAAAATTTACACTGTGCGGATTTTAATTTCTTAAACAAAAAAATTATTATGGAAACTATCGATATAATTATTGACAAATTAATTACACTTTATAATAATTGTCTTACTGAGGGGATTTTCCCAGATGTATTAAAAATAACAAAATTTCCACTGTTCAAAAAGGGATCTTTGGATAAAATTGGAAATTATCGTCCCATTTCATCATTCCCATTTCAGGCAAATTTAGCGAGTATTTTAAATGTTCGTTTGATAGAATATCTAGAAAAACATAAAATAATTCACTGTTATTTATATGGCTCTAGAAAAAAGTGTAGCACTTAAACTAGCTATACAGAAAATTGTGAGAGATTAAGTTGATGGCTTGGAAGAAAGTTATTTTGTGATTTTGGCATTGTGTGACATATCCAAAGTTTTTGACTGCATTTCGCATGAATTATTGTTGAAAGAAATGCATAAATACGGTATTAGGGGAAACACTTTTAATCTATGGAGATCATACATAACAAATAAAAAACTGTCAGTTTTTCTTAATAACAGCTGTTCTGATTTTAGCACTGTCGAATATAGAGTTCCTCAAAGTTCGATATTAGGACTCACTTTGTTTCTTATTTATCTAAACGATTTATTTACTACACTTTTCCTATAAAATGTGTATCCTCAGTAGACGATACAACTCTCAATAATACTTATATAAATCATCATAATTTGTAAAATTTAGTTTTAAATTTAATAGTAGTAATTTAGTAGTATTTAACGAGTCTGTAGTTTTCTGGCTGTTTTTTATCTCCTTTTTTGAATAGTAGAATTAGTTCGCTCGTTCTCCATTTTTCCGGTATTTTATTGTGTTTTATAATTTTATTAATTAATGTTGTTAATTGTTCTATCAATACTTCCCCCCAATATTTCAGTAATTAGTTTAGTATCCCGTCTTCACCTGCTGCTTACCTGTTCTTCCGGTTTTCAAGTATTTTCCGAACTTCCTGTACATTTATATATAAGTTTTTCAAAATCCAAAGTAATGATGATAAAGTAAAATTGTTAAGCAATAACGATTTATTTTATTTGGGGTGCTAACTAGGGGGTGATTTTTAAGATGTTTTGATCAGTTTTTCCAGAAAAGTACTTTATTTTTTGGTTATTTTACTTTGAAATATCAATACTCGATTTGAAATTTAACAAATTAAAACCTACTTTTCATGAGCTACAGCTCTGCTTTTAAGGTGTCTACAGACTTTATGTGTACACCATTTTTTTTTTGTTTTTGTATAAGCTACATTTTTGATATGAATTACTTTTTTCCATAAATAATTACTTTTTCAGTTATTTGAAAAAAACCGTCTAAAAACGTATTTTTATTTTGAAAAACGAACATTTTTACCCGCGATTAACTCTATTGACTTGGCTTTTACTACCAAGTAAATGCAGCCCTGGGCTCAGGTCCGAAAGTGAAGTAAACGATAACCTAAATTCAACTTTTTAAACAAATCGGTCATGACGAGGAAAATTACACTTCAAAACGGTTATTTACTGGAGTATTTAGTCTCAGCGTAAACAAATACATACTACACCAAATAAAACAAAATACAGAATAAATAAAATAGTACAAATGGTATCGTAAATATCGCGCTTAAATCCTCGACATCGCAACTCTCGCGCTGACATAAGAAAAAATCCATCTTCTGTTCATTCCATCCCCTCTGTCACGGGAGGCAAAATATCTTTCTTCCGAAACATCATTATTCTTGAAAATAATACATCGGTACAGTGCAAAGCCGTATTTATTTCTGGTCGTTTATTGTCAACTTTTAAAAAAAGGTGTTGAAAAAGCTTTTCTTTTGCCGGCGCGAGAATATCTTACCTTTTAACGATGTTGTCAATATTTTCTAAACAAAATATGTATTTAAATGGGGGAAAATGGAAAAGAAAAAACTTACTCTTTTCTATTTTTATCTACTGAAAATGGACTTTTTTTGCAATTCTTGTATACGAGTATATTTACAACTTAAATAAAATGGCTAAGTTTTGATTTGATTTATTTTTTCATTTAACCTAAATTCGCGAACTAACTCCTAAAGCAACTGAAAGGCTTCACAGTAACAATATCCTGCTTTAATATTTTCAACTATTTTATTACAACGTGTTGAATTTTTTGTGTAATGTTAACCCTTATCCGGGCAATACATTTTACTTACGTAACCGGGCAACTCGGGTTCGTTGGGCTCACCACTGATCTTGAATGTACTATTCATATTTACCCATATATTTCTAATATTCGTTTTTGATTTTTTATTAAAGTTAAATTTAAATTGTTTAGATTAAAAAAAAGTGCTACTATATGTCACCTCGGGGGAACAAATAAGGGTCTAACCACCTTCTGTTATTTTCGGGTGCTCTGTAGAGGGCTTCGAATATCGCAGTCGAGAGCTCCTCTACCCAAGTCCATTTACTGGGTATGGACTTGTAAATATTTATCTTCTGATGGCTTGTCTTGAAAAAGACAAGATATTTCTTACATGACAAAGGTACACCAAGTCGAAATAAAGCATCAGGTCGTGGTCTTCTGAAGGCTTGTCTTGAAAAAGACAAGATATTTCTTACATGACAAAAATGTAGGTCGAAATAAAACATCAGATTGTCGTTGAATAATATCTCAGCCATAGAGTATAATTGGAACAGCAGGAAGCAGCGCCCCAAGAGCACTAAGCTCTCGGAGGGCCAGTGAGGGACTGACCTGAAAATCGCCAATATTTATATGTGCCGTTCGAGCGATAAATAGGGATTTCCAGGTCAAGAGCCAATGGGAAAATTCGAGGCGGGGCGATGCGCATCGAAATGCGCACTAGTCCACACACTATGGCATTCGATGACATCCCCCCTCCTCTGGAGACTCTGCGCCTGGGAAAAATATTTATTGAATAAAAATACGAAAATACATGTGAAAATACACAAGAAAATAAATGTATAAAAATACAAAGTAAAGTAAAAGAATTCTCTATAAAACTCACACAACACTTATCTGGAACCTGGGGGGCTGGATGTTACTGCATCTCCCTCTGTGGTAGGCTCCATCCACGGTCGGTGTACCATTTCTCTCAGCGGTTCGTTTTCTTCTCTGCAATCAGGTTCCCATCCACTTTATCCTGGGGTTTCGTAGGCGAGTTTGTCCGGGCCTCCGTGGTATCGCCACATTTCGGGGAGGGCAGGCAGGGACTGTGGCTACTTCAGGATCTCCGTAGTTTCCGAGACTTCAAGCGTCGAAGAAGGCTGACTCGTTGAGACATCTGGCACACGGAAGGCGGAGTGTTAGAGTATAGACACTCCGTGGCTCTCCCCATTGTTCTCTTGACTTCAACCCATGTTGAAGTCAATGGTGTGTTAGGGTTAGGGATAAATAGGGATTTCCAGGTCAAGAGCCAATGGGAAAATTCGAGGCGGGGCGATGCGCATCGAAATGCGCACTAGTCCACACACTATGGCATTCGATGACAGTATGCGGTCTACTTCGAGTAGACCAAACTACTTCAAATAAAGACTTAATAAATAAATAAAAACTTTTGTAAATCTACCAGGCCATTTTATTTGAAAAAATGGGTTGATGTTTACGCATACTCTGGAAAAAGATTACGCTGTTGTTGCCTTTCATTATCGTGTGAAAACCCTTCTTAGAAAAGATTATGGTAACTAGCAGCTCATGTATAAAGTATCGACAAAAACAATCTTTCCAAAATGAATAACAAATGAATAATAAAAGACTATTATTATTTTACTTTTACAAATGAATATTTTCTCATATCAATTAACTATTTTAGTTGAGACTAAGCCACAAGATTAGCTTTTTTCCAACTAGACTAGCAAATTGATATGACAAATTAAATTATAATTGAAGGGGTGAGTGGATAAAGGGAGTAAGTGACATTTTTTAAGAAAATGAGTTATCCGCATGGATGAAGGTGGTAAGTGCTAAATTAAATTTTCCACTTATCCCCAGCCTTCTATGATTTAAAATACCTGAGATAGCCAGCGTATGAAGGAGGTGATTGACCATACTACTTTAAATATCTAGTGAATGAAGGAGGTAAGTAACAAGATAAAGTACTTACTTACTTCATCCATACCACAAAGAATAAAAAGTTTTGAACTACAAGTAAATTCCATATGATGAAATCGTTGCTCTTCCTGAAAATGGAAATGAAGAGGCTCTTAATTGGCCCACTAAAACCAAGAAAAAAATATTTCCACTAAAAGTGAAAGTAACTAGAAAAAGACAGAAAAAGATTAAAGAATGTAAAGCACGAAAACGTGCCAAGTGCAGAGAAAGTGGTCTGGCTTACATTTCTAAAATAGGCCAAGTAAAACCCGCTAAAACCGTTAACTCTGGGATTTTGTGCAATGAAAATTGCCGTTACAAGTGTTCTCAGTCAATAACTGTAGAAGAAAGAGAATCAATATTTTCTTCCTACTACAAACTAGATGTAAATGCAAAAAACTGCCTTCTTTTTAAGAGCATTAAAAAAACGGAACCAATAAGAAAGAAAACTCGAGCATTAAAGCATAAAACTGCCACCTACCAATACAATGTAACTTGTAGTGGCCGGCAAACTACCGTATGCAAACGGGCTTTCATTTCCTTGTTTGCAATCAGCTTGAAAAAGGTTGACCTAATCCAAACTTCAATAAAATCAGGGAAAAATGCTCCTGAACCGGACAGAAGGGGAAAACACGCAGTCAGACCTAACAAGACCCCTGCTGAAGTTGCTGCTTACGTCATTGAGCATATTTAAAGTTTCCCAGCAGAAGAGTCGCACTACTCCAGGCATTGTAATATTCACAAAAAATATCTTTCACCGCAACTTTCGATCCCTAGAATGCATAAACTTTACCTAGACGAATGCCAAACTGACGGAAGAAATGAAAAATTTCAAATAAAAGAGGCTACATACCGATTCATTTTTAATAATGAATTTAATCTGTCTTTTAGTTATCCCAAAAGCGATACATGTAGCACATGCGATTCTGGCAAAAGTAATGAAGAGCACGCTAAAAATTACAAATCAGCGTTTGAATCTCAAAAAGCAGATAGAGAATTTGCTAGCAAATCAGAGAACACTGTGTATGTAACATTGGATCTAAAGCAAACTATGCTCCTACCTAGGCTTAGTACCTCGAAAGCCTTTTATCTTAGACAAATGTGGTTTTACAACTTAGAAATCCACATAATAACCAAAAATGTGGAAAAAACCGTTTTCTGCACATGGACCGAAAATCAAGCTTCCAGAGGTAGCTCGGAAATTTTTAGTTGTTTTCTACGAAAATCGAAAATATCATCTAGTTTTGTGGACGGATTCGTGTGCCGGGCAAAATAAAAATTTTTTGATGGTATATTTGTTTCAGTATATTGTGGGCAAGATGTGGGCCTAACAGCCAGTCAGTCTGAACAGCCTTATGAAGATGTTCATTTAGACCCAGCTGTTTTATGATCACTAGGGGGTTTTTGGGAGTAACACCAGTAGTAGATAGAATAATAGGTACTGTCTGGGTACTTTCCATTCTCCATTATCTCCTGATTTGTAGTTCTAGATCTCTATACTTGGCAATCTTTTCGTTGTATTTAACACACAAATTATTGGTTTTAGGTATCGCCACATCTATAAATAAGTGTTTTCCTGTTAAGTTTATTAACTAGTATAAAATCCTGTCTATTATGTGCCACTGGTTGGTCTGTGAGCACAGTCCGGTCCCAGTATAGCTTATAGTTGTCATTTTCAAGCATTCTGTCAAGGACATATTGATAATAAGGAAGATGGTCGGTTTGGAGAAGTCCCAGTTTGTCAGCTAGTTCTTATTATTATTATTATTATTAATATTATAACAGTATGACGTTCCAGGCAGATGTCATTTTTGCTCGTCGAAAAAGAACAGAAAAACCAAGACCCTCTGCGTACAGTGTCAAAAGTATATATCCTGAGACCATACTTCCCAGCTCTGTACTGAATGCTACAAAAGCCAACAATACATGAAAAATTGTAATGTAAGTTCAAAATAAAAGATTTTTGGTTCATATTCAAGTTCTATTTGGTTTTTTTTATTAAATAAAACCAAAACTATGTATACGGTCGATATGGCAGTTCGCGTGTTACAACGTAAGTTTTTTTACGAGTGTAATGCCGCGTTAAACAATATTTATGTTAAGTTTATTATTAAGATAGAAGGTAATTTAGACATCAATAAAAGCCATAAAATCTAAAGAAACATAACCCCAATTATATAAGCTTTAATAAACAAATATACTGTATACTCCAATTTTGTCTCCATGTCTCTTTTTTCCACCTGTTTGCATATGTGAAAGCTTTATGTGCATCGAGCCCTCGGCTCTAGTCTATCTACTTGGTAAATAGAAATGCAAGTAATACTGTGTACAACGTTCCTCAATACTCTAATGGTAACTTCGAAGGTTCCTTTCATGTTAGGGATTAGGCAAATACGTACATATTTAGCCTACTCTTCTGGGTATTACATTAAAGTAAATATTAATAAATACAGACAGTGTACCTAAAAAACTTTGGATACACTTAAAAAATTAAAAAGTTGTTTAATGCCGAAAGTTTTTCCAGTGCTGAAAATTGGTAAATGTAAGGTATTTCATTGAAATGTGTGAACATTAAACTAGGAAATCTTAAATTAAAAATAAGATTTTACTGATGGAGAATACACTAATAAGTTGCTATGGTACAGTCTGTCCCAAACCCTTCTTTCAGTGCGTCACTAATTTTGACGTCATATAGGATTTTAAGAATGTCGAGAATTATTGCATGACATTTTAGTTAAATCTGACAGTTGCAGGATTGTAATCGGCTAAATGTGAAAAGATTATTTTTTTAAAATGCGAAGTAAAAACTTTAAGAATTCAAATTTTTTTTTACTTTACATATTAGAGGTCCCGTTCTGTATAAAAAATTTTATTGCGCCTTATATTGGAACGGCATTTTGTCATAATTGCTATTCTATACATTCCAAAGAAAGTGCTTAATTAGCACTTTCTTTGGAATTAGCACAAAAAAAGATTTATTTATGGATTTATTATTATTTATTATAAACACTATGGAATTGGAATGTTTGTTTATTTAAAATAATGCTTCCTCCTATAGAATCTTTTAAGAGTTGACTGGGAGATAAAAAAATTTACTGGCAATTGCAAGGCATCAAAGCAAACATTCCTGTGATAAAATAGCATCAATTGAAATCAGTCATATTCGGATAAGTAATTTTCGGAAAGTTTCTGTGGCAGCCATTAGTTTAATTTTGTGAAGATTTATCATAAAATCGTGAAAATAGTTTAAATAGTGAGTTATTCTACTAGATTGGGTGTGCAAATGAAAGAGTGTTATGAAGTTTAGGTAAAAAAAACAAAGGACAGTTTAAATAGTAAAGCAGTTGATTTTTGAGTTAATCTACCAGTTTCGGTATGCAGATGAAATAGTGTTAATGGAGTTTAGTTAAAAAACAAGATACCGAATGTAAGTTTACCTTCTTTTTTTATGAATAACAAAAATGAATATTATATTTCAAACAATCCACAATCCGATTCAGAACCTAATTCATTAAAATCAATGATTACAGGGGATATGTGGCTGGCATCAATTATATCTTATATTTTATTAAAAGTGGTTCTAAAAAGAACCGTTTTAATACATATGAATATCTTCTAATTGAAAATAATTTAATAATTTTAATATTAGTCTTTGTTCTTTCTCGGTATATCTCGGCATATTTAAAATATTTTTATGACAATGAATACAAAATTAAATTTTCACTGTAAAATGTCTGAAAATACTAACCTGAAATGACAATTATCATTTTATCAGTTGACATTATCATAGTACTGTCACTATTGAGACCTTCTGCGTCAAATTATATTTATGCGCATCATTGATTGGATATCTATTTAGCGCATTCTAAACTCCAACTAATTATATATCCGTAAGTAGAATTCGCTTTAATCTGCAAATACCCGTGAACGATACATAATTTTCTAAGTTCTATGTATAATAATCACAGATTTACGTTTTTTTCTTGACTATGACGCACTGAAAGAAGGGTTTGGGATGAACTGTACCTACAGATTTAGATTAATTAAAAACATAGCCTACTAACAACTTGTTGGTAATAGATTATTCCGTAAATCATCCTTTTTTTAAAGGGTGTTGTAATGATGTTGACCTAGGCTCTATCTCCATAAGTCCATAAGTCATAATAGGCTCTACCAAGGTTCGATAGTTTGTCAATTTTGTTTCTTTTCTAATATCTTTAGACCGTAGTAGAGAGTTTGAAATATTTACCGCTTTTTTTCCCTGCTGCGTTATGTTCGATGTTTTTTTTTGGTAGTGCCTTGCATTTTTTGTTTACCTGCTGCAGAACGAATATATCATCAGTGCACGATCTTCCTGCGTCAAATCCATTTTGTTCTTCTATGTCTTCGTATTCTGATTCTATTCTTTCTTTTATTATTCGACCGTACAACCTCCCCACTGAGCTGATAACATTTATTCTTCTATAATTAGAGCATTTGCGTTTATCCCCTTTCTTGAATATTGAGCTGATGTATCCAACATTCCAATCCATACTTTACCAACTCAATTGGGATCTCTCCAGGTCCTGCCGCTTTACCGTTTTTTGATCCTTTGAAGGCATTGCTTAACTCTCCGGTTGTTATCTCAATGATTTGTGCATGTTCGGATATTTCTTCCATTTCGATCTCTTGGAATTTACCTCTATCCTCTTTCAGTAAGACCACATAATGGCACTGTTTTAGATTTATTAACTGTAAATTAGATTTTTCCTTTCCTTCCCTCCGAAGAGACTTTATCACCTTCCATACTTGCCCAACTCTTGTTCCACCCATATACCTATCCACCTCTGCACATCTTTGATCCCACATCTCATTTTTACTTTTCACTACTTCTCTTTTTACATCTCGATTTAATGTTTTATATATGTTGTAATCTTCCTCCTTTCTCGTTGACATCCATTTCTGATAAGCAGTTTTTTTCTTGTTTACTATCGTTTGCATATTCTACGACCACCATTTTTGTTTCATGTTTGTCTTTATACTTCAAAGCTTCACCTGCAGCCTCATGAATGCATTTTTTAAATTGTTGGTATGATTCTTTCGCTGATATATTTTCTCGATCCACATTTTGTAATTTTGTGGCCAGTCGTAATGTGTAAAGAAATTTCGTTGAATCTTCTTTTAAGCTTTCTAGGTTATATTTAGAGGTCCCTTAAGCTAGCGGGGACACATGAGCGGAATCCAATTTAACCTACGTAATATTTTTTCACCAATTTTTCACTAATTTATTACCACCCTAATAATTTTTCACCACCAAACCACCCTTAATGGGAGCGATTCTGCTGGCTTAAGGTTTAAGCTAGCAGAATTCAAAAAAAAAACTTTTTGTTGATGGCATATTTTTTCACCCATTTTTCACTAATTTATTACCACCCTAATATTTTTTCACCACCAAACCACCCTTAATGGGAGCGATTCTGCTGGCTTAAGGTTCAAGCTAGCAGAATTCAAAAAAAAAACTTTTTGTTGATGGCATATTTTTTCACCAATTTTTCACTAATTTATTACCACCCTAATAATTTTTCACCACCAAACCCCCCTTAATGGGAGCGATTCTGCTGGCTTAAGGTTCAAGCTAGCAGAATTCAAAAAAAAAACTTTTTGTTGATGGCATATTTTTTCACCAATTTTTCACTAATTTATTACCACCCTAATAATTTTTCACCACCAAACCACCCTTAATGGGAGCGATTCTGCTGGCTTAAGGTTCAAGCTAGCAGAATTCAAAAAAAAAAACTTTTTGTTGATGGAATATTTTTTCACCAATTTTTCACTAATTTATTACCACCCTAATAATTTTTCACCACCAAACCACCCTTAATGGGAGCGATTCTGCTGGCTTAAGGTTTAAGCTAGCAGAATTCAAAAAAAAAACTTTTTGTTGATGGCATATTTTTTCACCCATTTTTCACTAATTTATTACCACCCTAATAATTTTTCACCAACAAACCCCCCTTAATGGGAGCGATTCTGCTGGCTTAAGGTTCAAGCTAGCAGAATTCAAAAAAAAAACTTTTTGTTTATGACATATTTTTTCACCCATTTTTCACTAATTTATTACCACCCTAATAATTTTTCACCACCAAACCACCCTTAATGGGAGCGATTCTGCTGGCTTAAGGTTTAAGCTAGCAGAATTAAAAAAAAAACTTTTTGTTGATGGCATATTTTTCACCCATTTTTCACTAATTTATTACCACCCTAATATTTTTTTACCATCAAACCACCCTTAAGGGGAGCGATTCTGCTGGCTTTCGGTTCAAGCTAGCAGAATTAAAAAAAATATTTATGATCTACCACAGTGTTCTGCAAGGTTTTTACGAATTTATTACAACTTTAGTAATTTTTCACCCCTTACTACCCCTTTAACAAAAATTAAATAAATTTGTTTTAACAAAAATACTTGTATACATTTACACGGTGTGTGTGTGCGAGTGTGTGTGTGTGTGTGTGTGAAAAACACTTCTGTTGTAATAATTGGTATATTTAATTAAAAATTACTACTTACCTATTACTTATTAATTACTTACTAAAAGTACTACAAATTTCACTGGACTGATAAGTCCGAAAACGTTTTGAACTTAATCCTTTAGGATTTTTAAAATTTAATTAAATATACCAATCACAACAGTGTTTTACTTCAATGTTCGAGTTTTTTAACTATATGATATACAGCCAACTCACGGGAATGATCCCTTTTTAAGTTGTAAAATTTTGTTAAAAAATAGGTAGTGTACAAAACAACAATATTGCAATGTTTAGCATATAAAAAAGTTGGTGAAGTTGGTGTTTGTGTAAATTCTAGCATTTAAAGATGTAAACTACTTTCCTTATTTGAATTTCTAGTATTTATGGGAATTATCTTCCACACTGACACATACGGATTTCAAGATTGGAGGGTTATTGGAAAACAGATCCACTATTCAGCTTAAAATCTTTTTTGCAGAACATCGGAAGAAATCTTTTTCTTATAATTTTAAGGTGCTTAATCTTCATTCATAATCCAATGGGACCGAATGTTATTCCTGAAGATCGGTTTTATAGAATAAGAACAGTTATAGACTTTTTAATAATAAAATGACTGCTCTGCGTTATCCAGTAAAATAATTATCGCTAGATGAATCGATGGTACCGTGGAAAGTTAGACTTAGTTTTAAACAATATACTAAACAAAAGACATAAAAGACGATATCAAGGTTAGAATTAATTCGTAAATTAATTTATAAAAAAGCAAAGAAAGATGGAATATCGCACGCGAACATTTACCTATAAATAATTGCTAATAAATCGGACAAATGCGAAACGAAAACGAAAAGATGCAGAGTATGTCCTATCCTAAAAATAAGAAAAAACCCAATTTATGAGTGTGTGGATTGTGCCGAGAAACCAGATCTCTCCGTGGGCGATTCTTTTAAACATTTTCATAAACAAAATAAATAAGTTAATATTTTTTTGTAATAACCTTTAATTTTTACCTATATTCAACTGACAATGAATGAAAAATCGACAAAGAATTAAAATACAAATATCTTTAAATTTTTAAAATGCTGCTAATATAAATTTATTTTACTACGCAAATAATCTATATCAGCTGTTCTGACCAACCGGTAATTTCGGTCTCATTTGAATATACCTACTTAAAATGTTTTGCAATATAAATTCTTTATGTTATACACCTAATCTTAAAATTATGTTTTGACCAATCGTTAATACTCTTCTTATTTAAATATTATTAAAATATTAAATACCTAAATTATTTTTCAAATTTTCATCTACCTAATGAATACAAATCTTTTAACAATAGGGTGCAATAGGTGCGCACGATCCCGACGATCCTCCTTTACAATCAGATAAATAATGTAATAGACGTAATAAAATTATTTCAATTTGAATATTTCTTACCTGGTAATTTATTCTGTGAAATATAAAAATTCCATTGTATTTACTAAAACTCAACTTGATTTCAGTTATTTTATATTCATAAAAAGGACTAACGATTCGATTTCGCTTAGCCATGTAATACGACTCGAATCAGAGTCAATTTTTTAAAACGGGTAAAATTTATAGTTTTTGGAATAAAGTGTTTTCATATTTTTAATATTTAAACATTGAAAAAATAAATATTAGTTAGTATAGAATAACATTTGAAAATGTTTTTCAATTAGGGTAGTTGAGAAAAACATGACTATGCTGGTAAAAATATAGTAAAATTCTAGCAGAGCACTCTTGTGTTTTCAAAAAGATTTTTTATTCACCTAGCGTCAATGTGTATCTTGTTGAATGTTTCCCATTATCTGAAGCTTAAGGGGTCAAAAATTATAAGGGTGGATCAAATTTAGTAAAAACCAGGCAAGCAATTTATATTTTCAGTTACAAGTAGAATACAGTAAAATTATAAAAATAGATTTTTTATCACCTTAAATTTTAACGTAGTAGAATTATTGACTCCTCATAGAGGGTAGTTGAAGGGTGAAAAATTACTAGGATGGTAATGTATTAGTACAAATCTAGCATAATACTGTAGTATCTCATATTTCCGAAAAGATTTGCTTTGCATTCAACCAGCGTAAATGTGTAGATGGTGGAATTGGTGAAGTTCGTTAACATTTAGTAAAAACTAACCAGAGAGTTTCTTATTTTACTTATAAATAGTATTTAGTAAAATTATAAAACAAAACTTTTTCACCTTTAATTTAAACATAACAGAACTATTGACTTCCACTAAGGGTTAGTCGAGGGATAAAAAATTACTAAGTTAAAAACTTAGCAAAATACTCTGGTATATCATAAATAATTTTTTTTAATTACTCTGGCTCGAATATTAAGCTAGCAGGAATGTTTCCAAATAAGATTGGTTTAGAGATGGAAACTTATCAGGGTAAAAATACTTTTTTATGTCAGTTATAAGTAGAGGATAGTGAAATTGTAAAAAAAGATTTTTTTCACGTTAAATTTTAACCTAACAGAATTATTGACTTATCACAAGGGTAGTTTAGGTGTGAAAAATTACTAGGGTGGTAATAAATTAGTAAAAACTTAGCAGAATACTGAGGTATTTCAAAAATACGTTTTTTTCTTATTTTGCTGGTTCAAATATTCAGCTAGTAGGAAAGTTTTCGAATAGGTTTATGGGAGCAAAATTATCAGGATGGTCAAAGTTTAGTATAAACTTAACAAAACACTTTTTTATTTCAGTTATAAGTAGTGGACAGTAAATTTGAAAAAAAATTTCTCCTTAAATTTTAATCTAACATAATTATTGACTTTTCACAAGGGGTAGTTAAGGGGTGAAAAATTACTAGAATGGTAATAAATTCGTAAAACACTGTGGTATATTATAAATATGTTTTTTAATTCTGCTGGCTTGAACCGCAAGCCAGCAGAATGGCTCCCCTTAAGGGTGGTTTAATGGTGAAACAAAATTAGGGTGGTAATAAATTAGTGAAAAATGGGTGAAAAATATGCCATCAACAAAAATTTTTTTTTTGAATTCTGCCATCTTGAACCTTAAGCCAGAAGAACCGCTCCCATTAAGGGTGGTTTGGTGGTGAAAAAT
The DNA here is from genome assembly GCF_040954645.1 of Diabrotica undecimpunctata. Lineage (NCBI taxonomy): Eukaryota > Metazoa > Arthropoda > Insecta > Coleoptera > Chrysomelidae > Diabrotica > Diabrotica undecimpunctata. Next base: position 8,338,226 of record NC_092811.1, read on the forward strand.
TATTGGGGTAATAATAAATTAGTGAAAAATGGGTGAAACTATATGTCATCAACAAAAAGTTTTTTTTTTAATTCTGCTAGCTTGAACCTTAAGCCAGCAGAATCGCTCCCATTAAGGGGGGTTTGGTGGTGAAAAATTATTAGGGTGGTAATAAATTAGTGAAAAATTGGTGAAAAAATATGCCATCAACAAAAAGTTTTTTTTTTTGAATTCTGCTAGCTTGAACCTTAAGCCAGCAGAATCGCTCCCATTAAGGGGGGTTTGTTGGTGAAAAATTATTAGGGTGGTAATAAATTAGTGAAAAATTGGTGAAAAAATATGCCATCAACAAAAAGTTTTTTTTTTTAATTCTGCTAGCTTGAACCTTAAGCCAGCAGAATCGCTTCCCTTAAGGTTGGTTTGGTGGTGAAAAATTATTAGGGTGGTAATAAATTAGTGAAAAATGGGTGAAAAAATATGCCATTAACAAAAAGATTTTTTATTTTATTATTCTGCTAGCTTGAACCTTAAGCCAGCAGAATCGCTCCCATTAAGGGTGGTTTGGTGGTGAAAAATTATTAGGGTGGTAATAAATTAGTGAAAAATGGGTGAAAAAATATGCCATCAACAAAAAGTTTCTTTTTTGAATTCTGCTAGCTTGAATCTTAAGCCAGCAGAATCGCTCCCCTTAAGGTTGGTTTGGTGGTGAAAAATTATTAGGGTGGTAATAAATTAGTGAAAAATGGGTGAAAAAATATTACGTAGGCTAAATTGGATTCCGCTCATGTGTCCCCGCTAGCTTAAGGGTCCTTATATTTAGGGGATGTTACTTCTTGTACCTTTTCTATATTCTGTACCTGTGTGTTGTTTTTGCGATAGTTAACTATAACGTTGGCCATAAGTAAACGATGGTCGGATCCACATTCTGATCCACGGTATCAGAGCTATAATTACGTCAGTTGTTTTCAGCTGGGAAGTTTGACGTTGGATTACATAGTCGATTATCGAGCGCAGATTCCTAGTAGGTTGTATCGATGTAAATTTGTGGATGTCTCTATGTTGAAAAAAGCTATTCATAATTTTGAGAGACATTGTTTCACAAAAATCTCTAAGACGCATTCCGTTGTCATTGGTTATTTGTTCCCCACATCTTTCTACGATTCTATTATTTTCTTCTCTCCCTACTCTGCCGTTTAAATCTCCTAGTATAAAGATTTCACAGTTTTCTTTAACTTCAGAGAGTATTTCATTCATCTTGTTGTAGAAATCGACTTTATTTTCTTAATCTGCATCCTAATTTGGGGCATATACTCCAAAAATTACTGTGTTGTGCCCATTCATTTTCATTTCCAGTATTAGCAGTTGTTCATTTACTTCGGTCCACGATTTAATATTGTTTTTAAGATTTTTTCGAATGGCAATAGAGACTCTTGTCTTAGCACTTGTATCTTTACTTTTATATATATTCTCTTATCTCTTTATTTTCGTTTCCCTTTTTCTTGGGCTCGGTGAGAATACATATATCTATTTTTCTTTCCGCTAATTCTTTGAATACTTCTGCTTGTTTGGTTCTAAGTCCTTGTAAATTCCATGTCGCCAATATCATTTTCCTTTTCCGTTGCATTAGTCGTCTTTGTTTTGATCTATCCTTTGTATACCGAGGCTTTTGGTCGAAATTTGTAGCGTTTATTTCTTTTGACAAGGTATGAGTTACTAACCCATCGCCCCTCCTCCTTTATCCGGGCTTGGGACCAGCACTGGCATTTACTGAGCTACTCAATCCACCCAACCAGAGGCAGAGTTTACTTGATCTATTTTAAGAGTTATATTGAACAACTGATAAAATGTAAAAGCTTTATTATTTACTTTTTTATGTATGAGTATTATAATGCCAATTCCCACAGGTAAA